>NC_143516.1:65723580-66370080 GCF_031878675.1 Megascapheus bottae
TCATACAATTGGTTCCATGTTCAGGTTGTTTACTACAGTTCTAGACAAGCCTCAAAATGCATTATACCCCAGTCCCTGAATTCTGAACCCCTGAGTCTCTCTGCCTTGTTCTACTGAGACCTGGCCTCTTTTTTCATTGCTGTTGTTTGTTTTCTTTTTGATACTGAAAAACAAACCGAGGCCTTGAGTATGCAAGGCAAATGCTGTATTCCCTTCAGTTTTTTAGAACAGAATCCTTACCATGTTTCACAGGCTGGCCTCAAACTCACAATTTTCCTGCCTCTACTCTTTAAATGCTGGGATTTCAAGCTTGTGCCATTATTTGTCTGCTGTTCTTTCCTAACTTTTGTAATTTTTCCACTTCCTCCTTTGATGATATGCAGTTTGAACTCGGGATGTCATGCTTGCTAGCAAATACTCGTCAGTTGGAGTGTGCTCTCAATCCTTTTTGTTTTTAGGTAGGGTCTAGTGTGTTTTCCTATGGCTGGACTTGAACCCTGATTCTCCCAAGTCTGTATCCTACACAGTATGGAATGCAAGCGTGCACCACCATAGTTGGCTCCTTTCTTTCTTTCTTTCTTTCTTTCTTTCTTTCTTTCTTTCTTTCTTTCTTTCTTTCTTTCTTTTGTTGTTGTTGTTGTTGTTTATTTCTTTATTTTTTTGGTTGTGGGGCTTGAAATCTGGGCCTGGGCATTGTCCCTGAGCTCTTCAGCTCAAGGCTACTGCCCTACCCCTTGAGCCATAGGATCACTTCCAGTTTTCTGGTGGTTAATTGGAGATAAGAGTCTCAAGGTCTTTAGTGCCCGGGCTGACTTTGAACCATGATCTTCAGATCTCAGCCTCCTGAGTAGCTAGGATTACAGGTGTGAGCCACCATGCCTGGCTCAAGTCTTATTTCTTGAAGTGGATTCTTGCTAACTTTTATTGGGGTTGGACTTGAGTTGCAATTCTCCAGGTTTCTGCTTCCTGAGCAGTTGGCATTTACAAGGCCTTCTAGTTAACCAAATCACACTTTTTAAAAAGATATGATAAGCTGGGAACTAGTAGCTCATGCCTGTAATCCTACCTACTCAGAAGGCTGAGATCTGAATTTAAAGCCACCTGAAAAGAAAAGCCAGAAATGGTGCTGTGGTTCAAGTGGTAGAGCACTAGTCTTGAGCAAAAAAGAAGTTTAGGGACAGTGGTTAGGCCCTGAGTTCAATGCCAGGTCAAGAAAGTAAGAGAGGGTGGGAGGGGAGGAAAGGAAAGAAAGGAAAGGGAAGCCAGGAGTGGTAGCTCCCGTCTGCAATCCTAGCTACTCAGGAGCCTGAGATGTGATGATTATGGTTCAAAGCTAGCCCAGGCACTAAAATCTTTGAGACTCTTATCTCCAATTAACCACTAGAAAACAGAAAGTGGTGCTATAGCTAAAGGGTAGGGCGGTAGCCTTGAGCTGAAGAGCTCAGGGACAATGCTCAGGCCCAGAGGTAGGGCAGTAGCCTTGAGCTTAGGGATAGCGCCCAGGCAAATTTCAAGTCCCATGACCCACAAAAAAAGAAAGAAAGAAGGGAGGGAGGGAAAGAGAGGAGGAAGAAAGGAAGGGAGAAAGAAAGGGAAAAAAGAAAAAGAGAGAAGGAAAGAAAAGAAAAGATGTAGTATGGGTTTTACTGATTTAATCCCATCTTTGTCTTTCACATTTATTTTTCCCCCCTCCTCACACACACCCTACTCTCCAGAAGCAAAAAAGCATTTGTTAAACCAAGGAGATACATGGAAGATATCTCATAAAAGTTTGAAAAGTTGTTTAAAAACCACATGGCTTATTATATTGATATTTAGTCTCAGGCCAAATTTTTTGCCATCTATTTCAATATGTATTCAGCAGCAGGAGCAAAAACTACTCTTGCAGTCACTTCTGTAACTTCCCAAAGAGGCACTTCTGATCTTTAAGTATTCTACAAAACACTTGAGAAACACTATTCCATGAAGGAAGTCAGCATATGGTGGGGACGGCAAGGTTGAGATAATCTGTCAGATCAGAGATCTGTAGTCTTTCTCTGCACACATGTCTGTATGTAGAGCAGGACAAAGTGAAAAACTTGGGTCATCCTAAGATTTGGTCAGGTTTGGACAACATGGTACTATATAATTCTACAAATCAAGTCAGACAATCTCACGAGGAATCAAGATATTCATTTTCATTGTTAACATGGTAAATTAATTGGGTTGGTTGACAGAAAATTGGTGGTCTAAAAATATTGTCTATTGTTCTGTATTATTAGTCAAGCTTTTTTTTTTTCAGAATTAGGGTCTATTTTACTGCCTGTCCTATTACATGTATAAGTTACATATGATGGCTATTGTGTGTTTGCTTTTGAGACAGGATCTCAATATTTAACTCAGATTTCATTGGAGTTATTTTCTAGACAGTTCAGTCTGGCCTTCCACTGTTGATCTTTCTGCTTGTGCCTACTGAGTTCTGAGATTAAAGATATGAACCATCGTGTCTGATTACCTAAGCATTAGAATAAATTACTTTTCCTTCTGTGTATTGAGACAGTGTGCTATGTGATAAAAAATGAAAATTAAAACAAAACAATTACAATTTGATGAGAGAAAAAAAAAACCTGTTCCTTTGTTTTCTAAGAAATGAAAGGTCAACGTGTCCTTTGGTTATGGGAATTTTCAACTAAGAAATATAAATTGATTAGAATGACTGAGTTCAACTCACTCTGTCTGTACTAATTACATAAAGTAGAAATCATCTGTACTTAGCCATGCGCAAACCTCGTATAATGCTGTCAAAAGCGTCAGTGAAGTAGACAGTTATCTCTCCCTGGCAGCTGTGTTCTCGATACAGGCCATGTTGCCAGAAGATGCCTGAGTTGGATGCCACCCGCCTGATTAATGACTGGTTTTGTGTGTAACTAGCTTGTATAATTCCCAGGGGATTTCTGGCACTAACCCTGATTTGGGTGGCCAGCAATAGATCCCTTTATCCTCCTTAAAAACAGTCATGATCTTTGCTGATTTGCATTATCATAACATTAGTAGCTAAAACCTTTACCTTTGAATTGAGTTGCTCATAGCTTTTTTTTTTTTCTAGTCCTAGGCTTGGGCTCAGGGCCTGAGCACTGTCCTTGGGTTTTCTCAAGGATAGAGCCCTACCACTTGCGCCTCAGCACTATTTCTAGCTTTTTTTGTATGTATGTGATACTGAGGAATCGAACCCGGAGGCAAGCACTCTACCACTAGACCAAACTCTTGGCCCGCTTACAGCTATTTCTAAAAAATAAAAAAATTAAAAGGAATGAATGAAAAAAAACCATAAACAGTCAGCAAAATATTTATGAGCAATGGGTGCCTTGAAACTCCAGCACTTAGTACTGAGCTGACAGATGAGCAAAACTGAAAGATGAACTTATGAGACAAATGACTGTATCTGATTTGCAGATGGGATATGTGACTCAGAAGGTTTTGAAAGAACTTTGTCTCCAGTTATACATACACAGAGAATAGCAGTCTTTATGGGGCTTTGTTAGCTTAAAGACCATACAGCTCTTGGGGATCTCAAAAGTGCTTGAAGAGAAATGTTTTGAAGGGCCCAGGAGAAGATTTGAATAGGCCCCTAAAAGATGAAATTATATGCCCATCTGATGGGAAAGACTGAAATCCAGACTTAAAAAAATTAACGAGTCTGGAAATATTAAGTGTAGCATACTTTTCATCCCTGCCTTGGTTCTTCTCATTCCTTCACTGAGCAATAGAACAATAACCACAGGCTTTCCTGTTCATCTGATTTGTACAGGTAATAGCCACACCCAGGAGCCTGGGCTCAGGCCAGATGGGACCATTTATCTCTGGGCCAGCCCCTCAGCTGGAGTACACAAATTTTTGATTTTCCTTCTTCTCTATATAACTATTTACTGTACAATAACTCCAGTGATTGAAATGAACAGCGATAGATGTATTTGTCCAGCCCTGAGAAGACAGAACTGGGAGAAGGGATGGGATTGCATTCAGAAGTCTGTTTGATGAGAGCTATTTGCAGTTCTACTAAAGGCCAGGGCAAAAGGCATGGAGCTAAAAAAAAAAAGTGCATGGTAACTATGTCTAACATTTAAATCTCAATAGGAGAATCATTAAAATTAGTTTGCCAATTTTTTTCAAAGATATTTAGGGATGTGTTCCCAGACATTATTTTCCTGGGAATGTGTGACAGCTATCTTTCTGGATCAAACTAATGATATTCTTTCAACCTGAATATGCATAGTATCTATCTATCTATCTGCCTGTCTGTCTAACTATCTATCTCTTATAGCAATTTACATATATAGTCATCTTATAGGTCTAACTTTACCAGAGTTATCTATTAAAAAATAAAAATAATTTGGCTTGATGAATATGAATTATACAAATAACATGTGGAACATAGTGACTTGACATATATACTACAATTTATATGAGAGTGAATGAGTGTATGTATGTGTTGGAAACATGAATGTTAAATAACTTATTTTGAAACATATATATACATACATGCAAATGAAAACATTGCATGCAACATATAATTTTAATTATAGCTTAAAGAAGCTAAAAAGTATCAATTTAGTTGAACAAGTAGTTCCAATGTGTAATCTCAGTTATTTGGGAAATGAAGATTGAGATATTGTAGTTTGAGGTAAGCCCAGACATAAAAGTTGAGACTTCTCAATCAATGACTAGGTGCAATGGCACAAGCTTGTTATCCCAGCTACAGAGAAAACAAAATTTGGAAGATGGAAGCTCATCTATAAAATGAGAGACTGTATTTCAAAAATAACCAATGCATAAAGGAGCTGGAGTCATGGCCCAAGTTATAAAGTTGTCCGCCTTGTAAGGGTGAGGGAGGCCTTGAATTTCATTTCTAGTACTACAAAAAAATAATAACAATTTCAAAGAATTTTGTAAACAAAGAAACTTACATAGAACAAAACCAGTTTCATTAGTCTACTACAGAGAGACCATTTATAGCATTTTCATAGTCTCTCCTTTTTATGTATGTATAGGTATTCTCTCTAGGGAAGCTGTGTCTGTCAATTGCATAAAAACCAAAATCCTAACATGTAAATAGTTTGATTCCTAATGAACTATTTTGAATATGATTATACCTAGGATTAAAGACAAATGTGGTTGAATCAAAAAATTATGTTTCTTTTAGAAAAGTAGTGACAAAAAGGGATACCCACCTAATGTCATGGAAGCAGAAAGCTGAGGAAATTATTGTTTCAAACTTGAAACACCAACGTATCTAATTATCTAGTAAGTCGATCAGAGTCTGACATTAATCAAGAAGGTGATAACTTGTTCCTCCAGAGGCTTAAATCTCTGTTGTTTGACAGAAACAAATAAAGGATCTAATGCCATTGAACAATATTGAAGGCTGCTATGAAAAAGCCTCAGTGAGTGATTCTGACAGATAGAATCTCCAAGTAGGAGTACATTTACATTTTTTAAAAAATCAAGTCCTATATTTAACTTTCAATTCCATTGTAAACATTTTATCTCCAGTTGTAAACAAGAAGTTCAAATTATGGCCTTAACAAATTCAATTCAAATATTGTATTGAAACAAGAGTAGTACCTTGGTACTGGTGGCTCAGGCCTGCAATCCTAGCTACTCAGGAGACAGAGATGAAGGATTGCCATTCAAAGCCAGCTCAGACAGAAGGACTCTGAGATTCTTATCTCCAAGTAGCCGGAATCATTATCACAAAAAGCCGGAAGTACTACTGTAGCTCAACTGGTAGAGTGCTAGCCTTAAGCAAAAGAAGTTCAGAGACAGTGCCTAGGTCCAGAGTTCAAGCCCTAGGACCAGTGTACAAACGAAAATAGGCCAATATAGTACCTATGCTGTCATGTAAGTGTTCAAAGATATATAGCTACTGGAACTCCTTTATCATAAAAAGAGGATTTTTTTTTTAGCTTTGTTTCAAATGACCATGACAGTATCTTGATTGGAATGGGCCATGAATGATGACATTTAAAAGCTGATCTTCAAACTTAATATCATTTATTTATTTATTTATTTTGGTGTTAGTCCTAAACCTTGAATTCAAGGCTCCACTTCTGACTATCACATTCTACCACACAGCACTATTATATTCTTATAAAGAGTGGAAATGTCCTAAGAAATTGTCAATTTTGTATGTTATTATCCAATTCTCTTTCAAAGGATTTTGTATCTTCCTAACTGGTCTTCGTACCCAGCATTCAGAGATTGTATGTATTTTTATCAGTTGCTCTTGCATGAAGTTAAGTTCCTCAGAGTTTTCCTTCTGCTACTCTTCTTTTGTGGAGTTATTTGATGGTATTATTTGAAATGCCTCAAACATTGGCCAGTTATTTGCATTGATGTAAAGACATCATACATCATATTTCAGAGTTTTGTGAGTGAATAAGGTACTATCTTGATGTATTTTCTGCTTAACATATTTGGGGAGACATAAACAAAATGGAGAGATACAATAAATATCAAGAATTACAATTTTTTTTGCATCATTGCTGCTTTAGAGTTAAGCAATACAATTAGAAACAACTGGATATTGTGGACTTCCTGGGAGGTTCACAGTTCTAAGCTCACTGTTCATGAGATTGCTAGTTAACTAATATGGAGGCAGGGGTGTGTGACTGTTAGCCTAAGCTGGAAGAGAGGCTGAGGTCAGGGGAATCCCAATTCCAGAATAGTCAGGCAGAAAAGGACCCCAGATTCTGTCAGATAAGTAGCATTCCGTCATGTAAATAGCAAGTGTGAAGGTATGAGTCCAAACCTCCGAAATTTGGAACTCTTGCTCCATCTAGTATCAAATCACTTTACTTTGCACATGCTCCTGCTCCAGGACTGCAGGATGAGTAGCCCAGATTACGACAGATATCGCTAGCCCTCCGGAAAGTTTCTTCTTGCATGATGTGGCTTCCTACCTTGATGGTATGGCTACATTTAGGTATGCTTAGGGAACCATTTCAGATTCTCTGGAAAATCCCAAATGTTCTGTATAACATGGCGGTTAACTAATTGACATAAAACTTTCACATGTAAAAGTATAAGAATTTAAAAACCTACATTGATACTGATAAATATGATTCTGCTTTTTGTTTTTTCTTATTAAAGAATTTATTAACATTGATTTTGTATCATATTTCAAATGACATGTTTAACAAACAAGTATTCAGGAAGGGAATCTCTATATACAATCACTGGCACTTAGATTTTAGAACATAATTAAAATTAGGCTGAGGGTTTGTATGTCATAGATGATATTAATCTATTTAATAAAATATTATGTCTATACTCATATATTTTTATGTCAATGTAGTTGTATTTATATTTCCATTACAATGTCCATAGCATTGGGTACTCAAATATTGAGTCCTTGCTCTTGTACTGTTAGGATCTAATAGCCACAGATTAAGGAGACCATGCACCTTTTGTTCCTTAGGTCTTCACTTGTCTCACTCAGCATGATTCGCTCTAGATGCATCCACTTCCCTGCAAATGCCATCATTTTATCTTGTCTTGTTGGCTATGTAGAATTTCATTGTGTATATATATATATATATATATATATATATATATATATCTCACATTTTCTGTATCCATTCATCTGCATTAGGGCATCTAGATTGTTTCCATTGCCTGGCTATTGTGAATAGTGCAGAGATGAACATAGCTGAGCAGGTGTCCTTATCATATCTTGGGTCATGATGTTCAGGGTAGATGCCCAGGAGTGGTATGGCGGGATTGTAGGGAAGGTCTAATTTCAGTTCCTTAAGAAACCTCCACACTGCTTTCCAGAGTGGCTGAACTAGTTTACAATCCCACCAGCAGTGAGGTAGGGTTCCTTTTTCTCCACAACCCCTCCAGCAACTGTCATTGTCTGAGTTCAAAATCTTGGCCATTTTAACTGGGGTAAGGTGGTATTTTAGGGCTGTTTTTATTTGCATTTCCTTTATGACCATGGATGATGAGCATTTTCTCATATGCTTTTCTGCTATTTTAACCTCTTCTTTTGATAAGTCTCTCTTTAGTTATGGTTTGTTTGGTTTGAGGGGAATTAGTTTCTTGAGTTCCCTGTAGATAGTGGATATTAAGCATTTGTCTGATGTATTATTGGAAAATATATTTGGCCAGTTGGTTGGCTTTCTCTCTACTTTTGTGGCTATGCTTTTATCTGTGCAGAAAATTTTTATTTTTCTGTTGTCCCATTAATCAAGTCTCTTTCCAATGGGTTGTGACCCTGGGATTCTGTTCAAGAAACTTGTGCCTGTGCCTATGAGTTCCAGTGTCTCTCTTACTCTGTCATGTAGCAGTTTCATAGTTTCCGGTCAGACATTGAGGTCTTTGATCCACTTTGAGTTAACGCTTGTGCATGGTGAAAGGCTAGGGTCAATTTTTTTAGTTTTCTGCATGTGACTGCCCAGTTTTGCCAGCATCAATAATTGAATAGGCTGTGTTTCTTCCATTGTATATCTTTGGCTCCTTTGTCAAATACAAGTTGTCTATAGGTATGTGGTTTTATTTCTGGATCTTCTATTCTGTTCCATTGATCTTCTGGTCTGTTTTTGTCCCAATACCGTGCTGTTTTTGTTATTTATGGCTCTATACTAGAGTTTGAAGTCTGGTATTGTAATACCGCCTGCATTGCTCTTTTTGCCCAGAATTGTTTTGGCTATTCTAGGTCTTTTCTTGTTCCATATGAACCTTTGGGTTTTACCTTCTATTTAAGAAAGAATGTCATTGGGATTTTGATAAGTATTGCATTGATTTTTGTATATCAATTTTGGCAGTATTGCCATTTTCATTATATTGTTTCTCTCTACCCATGAGTATGGGATGTCTTTTCATTTCCTGGTATCCTCTTTAATTTCTTTCATTAGGCTTTTATAATTTATATTAAATAATTCCTTTACAACTTTGGTTAATTCCTAAATATTTTATTATTTTGAGGGCTATTGCAAATGGGATTATTTTCTTGATTTTTGTCTTCTGTTTGTGTATTGTTGGTGTACATGAAGGCTACTGACTTCTGAAGGTTAATTTTGTATCCTGGCACTTTGCTAAAGTGGCTTGTTAATTCTAGGAGTTTGGGAGTGGAGCTTATTGGGTCACTCATGTAGAGTGTAATGTTATCTGCGAATAGGGATTGTTTAAATTCTTCTTTCCCTATGTGGATCCCTTTATGTCCTTCTCTTGCCTTATTGCTCTGGCCAAGGGTTCCAGCACGATACAGAAGAGAAGTGGAGAGAGTGGGCATCCCTGTCTAGTTCCTGATTTTAAGGTAAATGGTTTCAGTCTTTCTCCATTTAGTATAATACTGGATGTAGGTTTTTCATATATGGCTTTAATTATTTTAAGGAATGTACCTCTTATTCCTATTTTTTCTAGGGCTTTCAACATGAATGGATGTTGTGTTTTTTCACATGCCTTCTCTGCATCCAGAGAAATTGTCATATGATTCTTATCCTTAGCTCTATTGATATGATGTGTTACACTAATTGATTTGCAAATGTTAAACCAGGCTTGCATCTGTGGAATGAAGCCTACTTGATCGAAATGTATAATTTTAAAAATTTGTTTCTGGATTCTGTTGGCTAGTATTTTATTGAGGAGTTTTGGGTCTAAGTTCATTAGAGAGATAGTTCTGTAGTTCTCTTTTTTGTTGGGTCTTTCCCTGGTTTGGGGATGAGTGTAATATTAGCTTCATAAAATGAGTTTGGTATTGCTCCTTCTGCTTCGATTTCTCAAAAGAGTTACAAGAGTATAGGTATTAAGTCATCTTTAAAAGTCATGTAGAATTCCACAGTGAAACTGTCTGGACCTGGGCTCTTTTTGGTTGGCATTTCCCTGATTGCTTCTGCTACTTCATTTTATGAAATCGGTTTGTTCAATTTGTTTACCTCTTCATGGTTCAATGTGGGTAGCCTATATTTATTTAAGAAATCATCCATTTCTACTAGATTTTCCTGTTTCTTTGAACATTGGCCCTGGTAGTACTTATTAATAATGAACTGAATTTCTTGGATATCAGTCGTGATTGTTTCCGTAAGGTCTCTGATCTTGTTTATTTACTTCTCCCCTTTCCTTTTTTTGATTACTATTGCCAGGGGTCTGTCAATTTTGTTGACTCTTTCAAAGAACCAACTTTTTGATTAATTTTATGTATAGTAGATCTTATTTCAATCTCTGATATTTCTGATTTTATTTTAGTTATTTCTGTCCTTCTAGCTGTTTTAGAATTAACTTTTTCTTGTTCCTCTAGGTGTTTCAATTTATTCTTTAGGCTATTTACATGCTCTTCTTCTGTCTTTTTAATATGGGCTCCTAGTGAGATAAATTTGCCCCTTAGAACTCCCTTTGTTGTGTCCCATAAGTTTCTTTGTGATGTATCTTGATTGTTATTACATTCAAGAAAGTTTTTAATTTCTTCTTTGATTTGTTCTGTAATGCAGGAGTTATTCAGAAGTGTGTTGTTCAGCTTCCAAATGTTTGAATGTTTCTTACCTTTTACTGTGTTGTTCAGAACTAGTCTGATTCCATTGTGATCAGATAGAATGCATGGGATTATATCAGTCCTCTTGTATCTGCTTAAGTTTTCTGTATGAACTATTATATGATCTATTTTGGAGTATGTTCCATGTTCTGCTGAGAAAAATGTATAAATGGTGGAAGACTCTGTATATCTGTTAAGCCCAGCTGGGCTACGGTGTTGTTTAAGTCGATGATGTCTTTGCTTAACTTTTGTTGAGTTGACCTGTCATTTGTTGAGAGTGGTGTATTGAGGTCTCCCACTATGATTGTGTTTGAGTCTATCTTGTTTGGTAACTCTAAGAGAGTTTGCTTGACGAATTTAGGTGCTCCTGTGTTGGGGGAGTAAATGTTTATAACTATAATATTCTGGTTATGAATTGTCCGCTGTACTCATATGTAGTGGGCACCTTTGTCTTTATGTACTGATTTTACTGAGAAGTCAATTTTATCAGAGATTAAGATTGCTACTCCTGCTGTTTTGCACATGCATTGGAGTGGAAAATTCTTTTCCATTCTTTCACTTGGAATGTCTTTGGCAGTGAGGTGGGTCTCTTGGAGGCAACATATTGATGGGTCTTATTTCTTAATCCAGTCTGCTGTTTGTGTCTTCTGATTGGATTGCTCAGAACATTCACATTTAGGGAAATTATGAAGAATGGTTGGTGTCCTTTGTCATTATTTATTTTTACGTCTGAGTTTCTTTCTCTCTCTCTTTTTTCCCCTTTTGTGTTTACTGCCTTATAGGTGATAGCTTCTTGATGGGAGTTCTTGCTGTTCTGCATGGTAAAATGGATAATAAAAGAGAAAACAAGACTATGAGTATGATATTAGAAATGTTATATTAAACATATGGCACGGGTTTAGATAGTTCCACAGGGGAGAATCTTCAGTTTACTTACTATGAATTTCTTCTGCTGAAGTTATAAAGACTCTGCACATGAACAGAAAGTTCTGCTCAGTTGTCTTTATGCTAAGACATGAATGATAGAAAAAGAACAATTATCTTTTCATATATTTATTGTAAAGGTATTGAACAAGGGAGTTTTACAAGTACATAAGTAAGGTAATGCGTATGTTTCTTTTTATTCTTTCTTATTTATTTATTTATTTATTTATTTATTTATATTGCCAGTCATGGAGCTTGAACTCAGAGCCTGGGCATTGTCCTCGGACCCTTTTTGCTCAAGGCTAGTGCTCTACCACTTGAGTCATAACACCACTTCCAGCTTTTTCTATGTATGCAGTACCAAGGAACTGAACCCTGGGCTTTGTGCACATGAGGTGAGCACTCTACCACTAGGCTACACTCTCAGCCCAATGTTTCTTTTTAAACACTGTTACCCCTTCCCTCTTTGTCTCCCCTTTTCTACTTAAATCCAGCAGAAGCTCATTAATTTCAATGTGAATTAAGTTATTAGCCATTTTTGGTGTGTTCTATCAGAATAAAACTTTTAAAAATCCCAGTGACAACCTGGAGTATTGAATATGCATTTATTCGAATTAGGGAAGGAAAGGGGAGACCAAGGACAAAGGGTGAACCAAGGTGATGGTGATACTCATAAGACACTATATTGGAAATGAACTTTAGAAATTGGATGAAGTGGACAGATGGAAAGTGAGAGAAAAATGAGGGAGGGGTAAGAATGTTCAACAAGAAAAGTACTCACTACCTTACATATGTAACTGGAACTCTTCTGAAAATCACCCTGCCAATAAAATTAATTTTTTCTAAAGCCCAGATGATTGATAAACATGAATGTCTTTAATTGCCCTGGAAACAAAGAAAATAAAATAACAAAAATAATCTGTGCTTAGAAATATGGATGGTGTTTTTTATTAGACTTGATTTATGTATATAATTCCAATGTCTAGAATTTTCTTCCATTCAGTTTTCTTTGCAAGCTCCTGTTTGCCAGAAGCACAAGCGATCTGTGCTTTCCACCAGAGTGTTAGGGTTGCTAATGGTCTATTATCACAAGGGTGATTGCTCAACCTGATCACTTGTTCTTATGTGACAAGTTGTCTCTATTTCCAAATGAAAAACAGAGAGGTTAAATTCACCCCATGAAAACAAAAGGGGAAATAAAAGGAATGATTTAAAAAAATGTATTGATAGATTTGGCCTTTTAAACTGAATTACTGTGAGAAACAAAGATTAGAGAAAATATATGCATGCTATTTCCCCTGGTTTTCTAGGCACTGGAAAAAAAATACATGTGCACATGTATTACTGGTTGGCCAAATCTAGTGCAGATTGAAACTACAGTCCACTATACATTTCTCTGTCTTCCACTAGTCCTGCTTTTACAGAATTCCAGATTGGGTTTAAATGGAGATGTAACTGATGTAGCTGATAGTGTTTCATATGGCCTGGAAGGGAATGTTTGTTGAAACATTTTAGGCATTATATTAGTTTCCTAAGGCTGCACTAATAAAGTATCCCAAACTGGGTGGCTTAAAAAAACAGAAATCTACTTTTTATTTTTTCAGAATTGGGAGGTCAGCAGCCCAAAACCAAAGATTTTTTTTTCCCCAGTCCTACTCCTTGAACTCGGGCCTGAGCACTATCCTTGGGTTTTCCCAAGGCTAGAATTCTATCACTTGGGTCACAGCACCACTTCCAGCTTTTTTCTATTTATGTGGTACTGAGGAATCAAACGTGGGTCTTTGTGCATATAAGGCAAGTACTCTACCACTAGGCCAAACTCCCCACCCAAAACCAAAGATTTTACAGAGCCTGTTCCTGCTGAGATGCCCAGAAGAAACTTTCTTTGGTTCTTGCATAGCTTCTGGTGGTGGCTAGCAAGACTCAGTATTCCTATTCTGTAGCTCCATCACTCCTGTGTCTAGCTCTGTCTGGGTCAGGAGCCCTTCCTGTGTCTTCACATCTTATGAGCATATCAGTCATAATAGACTCAGCGTCCATCTTGTTCTAGATGGTCTCATTGTACTTAATAATATCAATAATATTCAGAAATATGGCTGTATTCTGAGGTTGTTGGGGTTAGAACTTCAGTGTGACTTTGAGGGTGGAGGTGGTGTCTACAAGAAACAATGAAAAAGCAGGGGTCAGCTTGTTGTCAGATTCAGTGTTGGTCCCTAGGCTTAGAATTAGGGAGCAGAAGTCAGGTCTGGAAGAATTTATAGGAGATATATATCTGAGATTTGTGAGATGGTGAGGATCAGGAGCTTATGGGATAGGAGAGGGCTGGAGTTATCAGGCCAGAGGACAGAGAAGAGGAAAAAATGGAATCCTACTTTCCATACAATAGAATTTCCAAGAATGAAATCCCCTTGAATACTTAACTGATCTCTGGCTAGCTCATGTGTTTGAGAAAGGTTTTCAAGGGTAGAGAACTAAGCACATGGAATGATTACACAGAAATATCCTAGCTCAAACCTCAAGCAGAAGAAAAACAATGAAACCCAAGCGCCTGGATTTGTGCAAAGGAATGAAAAGCTGTGGAAATGGTAAATGTGTGGACAAACATGTAAGACTATCATTATTCTGAAAACCCTTTTCAAAGATAATTGCTTAAACAAACACAACAACATTGTGTGATGTTCTCCACTAAAGAAAACATTCACTAATGTTCCTTTCACTTTTGAATAATGTAGCCCTGAGAAAATGGAGAAATCATGAATTACAAAGAAAAGGTGACATTTAATCCAAAGAACTCATCAGTTAAAGACAGTTGTAAATCCTAGTAACAGATTGCCACCACTGTTAGGGGGCTGACAGTCTACTGAACACTTGTCTCTTTCATCTGAGAACAGAACAGCAGCTCCTGCTAATGCTTCTCCATCTCTCCCAGTACAGATACCCACCCTTGGGTTCTCGGGGTACCGCTGCAAAATTGAGAACACTTCATTCAGGTAAAGTAGCTTTGAAGTGATGTCTTAGAAACCTTGTGAAAAGTGTTCATGATAAATACATTCTGCGTGTTTACAATGATGAACTTAATGAAAAACCTGTGAACATTTATGTAAATAACCACATTGCATACGTATTCGTGCATAAATATACACATACATATAATTTGATTATATATTATTTGTTTAATTAGAGGTTAAGAATCTCATGAACTTTTCTGCTGGGACTGGCTTTGAACCACGATCCTCAGATCTCAGGCTCTTGGATAGCTAGGATTATAGGAATGAGCCACTGGCTGCTGGCTGGTTGGTTATCATGGTGGACCTCTGGGTAGTTTCACTCATGTCCCTTGTTTCTGTACTTCACTGAGAGTCTTAGCTTTAGAAGTATATTGCTGTCATCAAACAGGGGAGGACATTCTGCCATTTTTGAGAAGGCTTTGTCAGCTGTTCGTTTCCTGCTACCAGCCTCCTGGGACCACAAGGCCCAGGACACATGATCTTCCCTCCCTGTCCCTTCTCTTATGCCACGGCAGCTCTGGGTATTGTTTTTATCAGCTTATTTTTCTGTGCTTTGTTTTGGATGATTTCTCTTGCTATTTCTTCAAGCACACACATTTTTCTACAATGTTAAAGCTGTCAAGTATTATTTTTATAATTAGATATTATAATCTTTAAAACAAATCTTTAAATATTGGGAGACAGTGGGTTGCTTTTCTAAATCAGCTTTCAAAAAAATTTGGCTAGCTTTTCGACAAATAATTTATTTTTGTCCCTTTGTGTCTCCTCTTCTCTTTGTTCAGTTTTATATATGGCAGGCCGTGGGTCTGGCTCACAGTTTATTAAGACTCTGCAGATATCTCTTTTCACTTTTTCTTTTTTTAAGATTTTTTTGTTAGTTTACATTAGTTGTACAAGGATAGTTCATTGTGACATTTCTGTGCATATATGCAATGAATCCTCATCAAATTCACTCCCTCATCGCTCTCCTTTTCTCCTGATCCTCTTAAAACAATTCCTCTGTTTCAAACAAATTTAACAGATATCATTTCTCTAAGTTCCCATACACATTTAAGTGTTTTGACCATATTCCCTTTTGTTGAACTTTTATTCTAAGTTATTCAGTTTGATTTCTTTTGACCTATATTCAAGTTCACAGACTCTGTGTCTCTAATACACAGTCAATTCCATTAAATTGCAGTTGGAGTTCACATATTCTTTTTAGTTTTAAGGTTTCCATTCCTCCTTCAAGAATTCCCATTTCTTTAGTACACATTTAGGATTCTCCTAGCAGAGGATTACAATAGCTTAAAACGTATGCATATAAGGTCAAATAGGCTAAGACTAAATGAAATGAACTCTGGGATAGGAAAACAAGAGCTTTATCCTGTGTGATTGTTGTTCTTAGTGTATTATGATATTTCTCTTCTCTTTTTCCATTTATGGTTAATCTCATGTGGTTATTATATCTGACTTTGTTACCTGGAATATTGTATGTAAGTTTATTTGTTTATTTGCTATCTACGGAAGAAGTGACAATTTAAATGAAAATTATACTTCCTTTCTTTTTTTTTGCCAGTCCTGGGCTTGAGCTCAGGGCCTGAGCACAGTGCTAGGCAAGCACTCTACCATTAGGCCAAACTCCTGGCCCCTGCTTCCTTTCTTTTAAAAAATATTTTTATTATCTCTAAGTAGCTGTCCAAAGAAGTTTCTGTTCAACAAAGCAAGCTATATAAATACAATCAATGCATCTTGATCCAGGTTTCCTTCTTATCATTCTCTCCTATCATTTCCACCTTATACAGTGCCTCATTTTTCTTGATTTTGTAGGCTATGCATTGGATTTTTATTGCTTTCTGCCCCCTTCTCTTTATTCATCTATACCTCTCCCCTTGGCCATATTGCATTCCTTTCTTTGAGAATTCTTCAGTGCATTTATTATACATGTCTGGTAAATGTAATATAAATCTATTAACAAAGAGTCTGATTTTTAATTAAATGTATTTTTCATTATCTTTAAAGTATTGCATAAGGGGTTTTTAACTCTTGAATACAGGTCACATTTGTCTCTTCATTTTTTAGACACAAAATCTTTGTCAATAATTTAATGTGAAGCCTAAGAAGTTACTTCATTGTCTCTCTCAAGTTATTATTCTGAAGGCTTGAGTTTTGGCTTTGTCCAAGCTGATTTATTTTAGAGTTTACCTTTTGACTTATGGCAACTTTCCAACTCCTCAGCCATCTTCTCCTAGAATTTGAATAAAAATACTAGTTACTTGCATATTCCCTCTAAGGTAGTAGGATTTCAAGTCCAAACTCTGTCGTCTATCCCATGGGAAGCAGATACTGATACTTCTTCTAAACAATGACAGACGTCCAGTTCTCATTTCCTTCCTAAGCCTCTATGGTTCTCTTCTCACATTCACTGTTAAGCAATCAGACAAAAATTGGAAAAAGTGTGTATCTAGGTTGGAGCTAGCTCTCTTCTGTGAGCCTCCTCCACCTGAGACTTTCTCCTTCACATTCTTGTAATACTGGCAACTTAAAATTTTTATTTCAGTCTCTTCAAGCAACTGCATCTGTATACTGACGTCTATTTATCTCATAGTGTAAGCACTGATAAAAACCTTTGCAGAATACATAAACCTGCCTTGAATATAGCATGCTCCTTTTCTTTCAAGTGTGGGATTATTTTAACTTCTCCTTATTTTTGATCACCCACAATGTCAACAATTCTTTATCTTATCAAAATTAATATTTGATATAGAAATGAATACTCACCCAATGCAAGCTGCTTAACTATCAATGGAAAAAATAATGTTTCTTTGAGCGCTATCACATATTATTTTCTTATTCACTTACTTCTTTCAAGATTTCACATGGGTATCTGATATATTGTATATATGTGTATTTGGTTATTTGAAGTTGGATAGGAAAGGGAGGAAAACAAGATGAGGGGTGGATGTGGGAGGTGAGAAAAGGGGACCAAGATTATGAGAAAGGATATCAGTGTATGTGAAGTAATGCACCTTCTTTCTGTTGAATATAATGTAACTCTTCTATTAATTAAAATAAAAATATATGCAAAAAACTTAAAAGATAATTTGAAGTAGCATTATACAAAAGTAAAAATATTTCTACACTCAAAAGTTTGGCTGACCTAATCTTTGACGAGGGAGCCAAAAAAATAGACTGGAAGAAAGATAGCCTCTTCAACAAGTTGTACTGGCAGAACTGGTTAAGCACCTGCAGAAAACTAAAGTTGGATCCTTCTTTGTCACCCTGCCCTAGAATTAACTCCAAATGGATCAAAGACCTGGAGGTAAAAGCTGACACACTGAAAACTTTACAAGAAAGAATAGGAGATACACTAGGCCTCCTTGGCACAGGTAGAAACTTTCTTAATAAGGACCAAGAATCACAGCAAATAAGAGAAAGGGCTAGATAAGTGGGACTGCATTAAACTGCAGAGCTTTTGTATGGCAAAGGACATAGCTAGTAAATTAATTAGGAAGCCTACAGAGTGGGAGAAGATCTTTACCAACCATACAACAGACAAAGGCTTCATATCTAAAATATATCAACAGCTCAAAAAATTGAATCACTCCAAAACTAACCTCCAAAGTAACAACCATCCCATTAAAAAATGGGCCAAAGACTTCAAGAGAGTCTTCTCTGAAGAAGAAACAAAAATGGCCTATAGACATATGAAGAAATGCTCAACATCTCTGGTCATAAAAGAAATGCAAATGAAAACAACTCTAAGATTCCACCTCACTCCAGTTAGAATGGCCAGGATCAGGAAAACGAATAACAACAGATGCTGGAGGGGATGTTGCCAGGAGGGATCACTACTACACTGTTGGTGGGAGTGCAAACTCGTTCAACCACTATGGAAAGCAATATGGCAGTGCCTCAAAAGGCTAAACATAGAGCTCCCCTATGACCCAGCAATTCCACTACTTGGCATTTACCCAACCATCCAGAAACAAGGGCATACTAAATCCACTACCACATCAATGTTCATTGCAGCATTATTCACCATAGCAAAAATATGGAACCAACTTAGATGTCCCTCAGTTGATGAATGGATCAACAAGTTGTGGTATTTGTACACAATGGAATTCTATGCTGCTGTCAGAAAAAATGACATCACCCCATTTGTTAGGAAATGGAAAGACTTAGAAAAAAATCATATTAAGTGAAGTAAGCCAGACTCAAAGGAAATTAGGCTTAATGGTTCCCCTCATTTGTCATAATCAGTAGAAACCTTGGGCTCTCCTAGCAGAGATCTGCAATAGAGCAAAACCTTGATACATAAGGCCATATAGTATGAAGCTAATTGAAAAGACCTCCAGGATATTGAAACAAAAGCCATACAATGAATGATTGTTGTCCTTTTGCACTATTTTATCGCTCATCTCTTTTGCTGTCCCTTGGTTATCTCATATTGTTACAGTATCTCACTTTGTTATCTGATATATTGGATTTATTTGTATTTGGTTATTTGAAATTGGATAGGGAAGGGGGGAAAACCAAGATGGGGGGGCGGAGGGAAGGGTAATGGGGACCAAGACATGTGAAAGGGTATCAATATATGTGAATTAATGCACCTTCTATCTGGCAAATATCATGTAACCCTTTTATTAATTACAGTAAAAAAATAAAAAAAGTAAAAAAAAAGTTTGGCTGTTCCTTTGTTCTTTTAATTAATCCAATTTCATTTATAGCTAAAACCTCTAACAGGCTAAAACTTTCAGGGTATTCTCCAATTACTATTCTCTATAACACAAGCTACACATTTTCAAGGGTTAGGTTCAAGTTTGATTAGATTATTTGGCTCAAAATCATACCACCTTCTCAAACAGTCCCCTTTATATTTTTTTTCAGGGGAGGAGATATTGTTTTCTGAACTAAGGGCTTTGTAGTTGCTAGGAAGGAATTCTACCTCTTGAGCCACATCATTACCCCAAACAGACTTTTTTTTTTAAGTTACAGTGTCTAAATTTGAGATTCATGAGGACAGAGCCATGGAATAACAGGCAGAGAATACAACTGTAAGCCAAGGACCATCAAGATTATCAAGAAGCTGAGAAGCAAGGGGCATGGGCAAGGAGATGTGCCTAGGCTGGCCCAGTAGCACTTGCAGTTCAGACTTCTCCTCTGCAGAACTATACCAGAATTTCTACTGTTTGAAGTCATCTGGTTTATAGAGCTTCATTATGGCAGTTTAGGATATTAATAAAGGTGCTGGTGCTTCTTATTTGTCACTAACAGTTATTGGTCATCTTTGTTATAGTATGAGGGACATGTCAAAATGCAATGAACGAGTAATTCCTGATTTACCACCATTATGGCTATCTGAGAAGTAATTCCACATCTAAATTTAACCATACATAATCAAGTTATTTTCAGAAATAATTGTTTCCATGTTTTATCATATTTGATAGCAGTTTTTTTTAATTGGTTACAAAACCTAAGCCCATATACAAAATTAGAAACACGTTTAGATGCCTTTTTGAAGAATGTTTTAGCTTTTATTACTGAGTTTAAAAAATGAAAACACTGTTTTGAAAACTTAAAAGTGCAGCCATATACTTAGCTTCCTTTATCTATGAAATGGTACAATTCCAATTCAAAACTGGTAAGGTCACAACAAATTGAATCAAGCAAATGCATACATATGTCTGCACTACTGGATGCTAATGTTCACTTTATTCATTGGTGATATTTTTTTTAATCTTGCTTTCAGCTTTCAGGAGTTAATATATTTTGTTTTAATTTGATAATTGGAGATGGTTGATTTATATCTGGTTTAAACTGTGGAGCTTTTCATGTTTACTGTAATTTAGTCTTAAAAATATTTTTTACTTAATAACCAGTGCTTTTGATAATGTGGTTGGCATCAACCCAGCAACTACTTAGAAGTGTTATAAGACTTCATTCTTAAAGTATTGGAAAAATTCATTCAGATCTGATAAAAAGCATCTGCGCATATTAAAAGATTCAAAGAGGGATCTGTGTAGAGGAATAATTTGCAGTTATTTGACATATGCCTAATTTGCAGTGATTTTTAATTCTGCAAAATCTGGCTTTAATCTGTCATTGCTTTTGGTAAATTGTTTGACTCATTTATTAATGAATGGATGTGGATTTGAAATTTTTTTTTGCCAGTCCTGGGCTTGAGCTCAGGGCCTGAGTACTGTCCTTGGACTTTCTCAAGGCTAGAGCTCTACCACTGGAGCCTCAGCACCACTTCGGCTTTTTTCTATGTATGTGGTACCGAGGAATCGAACCCGGGTCTTCATGCATGCTAGGCAAGCACTTTAACCACTAGGCCAAACTCCCGGCCCATGGGTTTGAAAATTTTTAAACTAAATAATTTGGTGTCACAGAAATGGTTTTGTTGCTCTTGTTTACTGGGTATAATTTCCCAATGCATTGATGTGAAGAGTTAGAAAATCTAAACTACGTTAGCTATTGGACAGGGGGTGTATTTACTGTGATGAAGATGAGATAGCTGCCATCAGAGCTTTGTGAATCAGCTGGGGTGTTTTCACTGATAAACAACATATAGCAGGTGTGCATTCATTACAAATATATGTATTTGCCAAGGTGGAGCCACTTTAAAGAGTGAGTTTTGCCTTACATCTAAAGTGGATACAAGCGTATGTTTAAAGATTTAAAGCGTATGTTTAAAAATCTAACAAGATTTTTACTTGCTAGAGAATCTGTTTTAATATAGTGGTTTGGCCTCTGATTATTTATAGGTTTTATAAATTTTAGAATCAATTTCATTTCTCTTTAAGGTGGCTCTGATTTTCAACTCTTATGCACATAAAATTGAGTTGACATTCATTGTGTCTTTTTCTTTACTCAGATTTTGAGTTGAAGCTTCATTTGGTAACTGCATCCTGTTCTAACACTGTTGTCTAAATTTTTGAAACTGTGTGGTGTTCACTAAAAGTAGGAATAACAAAGTCAAAGCAAATTAAGGTCACAAACTTCGGTGAAACCCTTAAAGTCCAAATCTTCTTGATATTGTAAATTGTCCCCCTTCCAGTTTAGTTTCTTCCAGACTCTATACTTAACTGACAATTATCTTTTAAATGTTGCACATATTGAGATTAAAATTGGGCCTCCAATTGATAATTCCAAAATAATGTTTTATTTCATCTTGTGTTTAAACCTTGAGAACCTAGAAAGACAGTATCTTTTTTCATATATTTTTGATTGCAATTAATAGAAGGGTTACATTATATTCACCATATAGAAGGTACATTGCTTCACAAACACTGATACCCTTTCTCAAGTCTTGGTCCCCATTTCCCTCCCCCCACCCTTGCCCCTCATCTTGTTTTTCCCCACTTCCCTATTCTATTTCAAATAACCAAAAAAGCATATATAAAATATATCAGATAAAACAAGGTAAAATATTGTAACAATATGAGATATCCAAGGGACAGCAAAAGAGATGAGAGATAACATAGTACATTAAGGACAACAATCACTCATTACATGGCTTTTGTTTCTATAGCCTGGAGGTCCTTTCATTTAGTGGAAAGACAGTATCTTTATTTATACTTATGCTATGGGTAATATTATTATTGTTGTTGTTGATGTTGTCAGTCAAGAGGCTTGAACACAGGGTCTATGTACTGTCCCTGAACTTTTTCATTAAAGATAGTGCTCTACCACTTGGGCCACAGTGCCACTTCCAATTTTCTAGTGGTTAATTGGAAATATGTCTCATGGATTTTCCTGCCCAGGCTGGCTTTGAACCATGATATGATCACAGCTTCCTGAAGAGCTAGAATTACAGGTGTGAGCCACACACCTGTATTGGACACAATTTGACTTAACACTGCCACTCAGTAAATATATATTCAATGAATGACTGACATTTTTCAAAACTCAAATATCATGAAATGGGGTATCTCAAAGCCAAAAAATCTATGAACATTTATATTATTTTCCCAAAAGTTGAATAACGTGCTTGTATTTTGGTGTTGGCCATTTATTGTTTGAGATGAGATACTTGGGTATGCATCAGTGCTGACTACAAATATAGTATCTGAAGAAATCTATATGTTTAGTAATGTATTTCTACTTTCTCAGAACAAGCTGAATTCTGTTTATAGAAAGTTAAAGATCACCACACCCCCTGTCCAATAGCTAACGTAGTTTAGATTTTCTAACTCTTCACATCAATGCATTGGGAAATTATACCCAGTAAACAAGAGCAACAAATTACATTCCAATTACATTCTCATTCCAGTTCAGCTTCTGATGTTCATTTTAAACTGTTAATTGTTTATTTCACTCTTGTATATACTATACAATTTTTCAACCAAATAATATATATATATAAACGTGTGCATCTATGTATGGTTATGTGAGAGGGTGCATTTTGCTGTTAAGATCCACATATGAAAAAAGCCATGCCTTCTTGTCTTTCTGGGCCTGCCTTACTTCTTCACTTAGTATATTTTCCAAATCCATACAGTCCCTGCAAATGACATTCTTTCAGGAGGGCTACATAAAATTCCAATGTATATATCAATATTTATATCTAAAAGTAGATATAGATAATGGTATATGTACATGGCATTGAATATACAGAATGTATATGTGTGTGAGTATTTATATATGTATGTACATATATAATTGGCGATTTTTGTGGGGCTTTGGGACTTGGCTACTGTGAACTCTGCTGCACTGAACATGGGTATATCTGTGTTTTTGATGTGCAGTCTGTTGTCCAAACACACAAGAGTGGTTTGAGCAGATCACAGACCAACTGTGCTTGGTTTTTAAGCCATCTCCATATAGATTTCCTTAGTGGATGCACTAGTTTACATTTCTGTCAATAGTGCATTAGAGTGCCTTTTCCTCCAGCGTCCTCATCAGCATTTGTGGCTGGCTGTTTTACCCATTGTTGTTTGACTGTTGTTCTTTTTCATGTACCTTATGTAGTAGCAGGAATGTGACATAAGTGGGGTTTGAACATACAAAGACACAAGATTCATTTTGTAGAGAAAACAGTCACTGTATTTTGTGGCTTTGATCAATCACTATTGTCTCCTGCTGAGGACTGAACCTGGAAATGAAATTGGTTAATACACAGAGCGCCACACGCGACAGTTTCTTGTGCCACCATCACTATAGTGAACTACAAAGAAAGTGATGTGGTAGCTCACTGTCATTCCAAGAAAAGTTTTCTGAAGAAAGAAACTTTACAAATCAATACATGAAGCAAGTAAATAGTTCTTACTTCTAGAAAGCATCTGTCTGATAGCACATTTCTTTTGAATATATTTTTTACAATTAATTGTCTACCAAGATGTAACATAAAATGAAGCCATAAATAATCTAATGGATGAGCAATTGTGTATTCTAAGACATGATTTTTAGGGAATAACTCTTTTGGCTGTCTCTAAAAGATGGCAGATAATAGCTAAAATTTACACTCTGAGGAAAGTGTATGTTGTCTTGGTGCAGTTGGGATTGCTAAATATGTTTACCTCACAAGCATAAATGAAAATGAAGATTTTAAATATCTAGATCAAATGATATGAATTTATTGATTAAAATGATTAAATTCAGATCAGAGTAAGAATAGGAAACTAATTTTACTACTTACTAGCAATCTACAATTGAATTCAGTGTATTTTTACTCAGATCTGTAGACAATTATGCCAGCTAACTCAGTCTCTAAAGATAAATTAAACATTTCTCAGCTGAAGTTGAATGCCACACAACTAATAAGCCTTTTCTGTGTGTGTGTGTGTGTGTGTGTGTGTGTGTGTGTTCATGTGTGTGTGTGTGTGTGCATGTGTGAAGCATGTCCCTGAGCATTTGTGCTCCAGGCTAATATTCTACCACTTCAGCCACAGGTCAACTTCCGTGTTTTGTTTTTGTTTTTTTGGTGTTTAAACTTGGACTTAAGTGTCTCACATACTTTTCTGCCTGGACTGGATTTGAACCACAATCCTCAGATCTTAGACGACTAAGTAGCTAGAACTGTAGGCATGAGTCATCAATACACAGATTAGTCAGTATATTTTATATGCTGTAAAAATATATCTACCAAATACATATATGAATATATAAAAATATCTGTGTATATATATGTGTGTGCATGATATAATACACTATATAATATATGTGTATCATATCTATACCTAGTTAATGAAGAAGAGCTCAAATTCTGTTGGGAAATTAGAGCAAACCTTATCAAGGATGTAGCATTTGGGATGAAACAAGAAAAGGTAGATCTTATTCATGGAAAGAATACGAAAGAATTGAAGTTATTAATAAAGTACTAGTGGATTTTGCTTAAGAAATCATTCAAGGAAGCCAGATGCTGGTGGCTCAGCCCTGTAATTCTAGCTATTCAGGAGGCTGAGATCTGAGGATTGTGATTAGAAGCCAGTCTGGGTAGAAAAGTTCATGAGACTCTTATCTTCAATTAAACACCAGAAAATCAGAAGTGACACTGTAGCTGAACGTGATAGAGTGCTAGCCTTGAGTGAAAAAGCTCAGCGATGGCACTCAGGCCCAGAGTTCAAAGGCCAACAAAAAATTATATATATGTATATATACGTGTGTATATATTCACATATACGTATCTCCAATGACAGTTGGAAAACCTTGAGAAGACAGATGTAAGGTGATTCATGTGAGTGACCTTAGCACCCGGTTCTTATAAGGAATGGGGGATCACAACATAGGACAGTGTTCCCTCTGAGAGAACTGACTCCCCACAGATGAAGTCAGTGATTGGAAATGCACTACGAGGAAGTAGCAGGAGGAAGGGGATTCTGACTAACTGGAGTTGAGTGGATTCTTATGGAAGACATCCAGCTTGTTCAGAGATCAGTCCAGAAGTGCAAGATGAACAGACACGGAGGATTGTCAAATACGATAGGTGGGCTGCTCTTGTTACACTGACTTAGCTTCATTCCTGCTGACACAAGATTTCCTAAAGCTCAGACAAGTCTAGAATTTGCTCCTGTGTCAGCGTATTGAGAAAAAACAAAGTCAAGCCATCTTTCAGTTGAGTAAGAGAAGGAGCTTCAAGCAGTTCCCATGGAAGCAGAAGTTTTTGTTCCTCACCTCAAAACCTACCTCCCAGTGTTGAAAGCAGAGGCCCCTGCTAACATAACACATCAACTGGAAATCGTAAGGCGGGTGAAGATTTTAACTCCAGGGTAAGGAAGGTGGATGCTTATAGTATATAAGTCATAACACTAGCCAAAATCCCAGGTGGACGCTGCTAGCTTTCCCAAATGCATTTCCATCCCTTGGTCTCCCATTTTCCCACCCTCTGTATGACCCACCTTCATCCTGAGAATTACACTTCTGGCAAACAAGACAGTCTCCACTTGCTCTCAGTCCTTTCTGGCTTATTTTTCTGCTTGAATGTTCAGTGGCTTAGCTAAACTTTCATCCCCCACATGCTCAGGCTGGCAACGGTAATCACAGATGGGGAGAGCAGAAGGGACAGAGTGGCTTCACTTAGTGGGGTCAGAATGACTTAGCTTTGTTTATTTTATGTAGTAATTCGCTTACTTGGATAAATGCCTCATGGAAGACTGACACATTTTTCCTACCTGGCTACTCCTGTTTGGACCCAAATACATGTAAGAATTGGATGTGGAAGTCGGTGTATTATAGTATAGAGTGCAATAGTGTTGTGGCAGCGACAGTTCCTGTTAATGCCTAGACTCAAGGGATGCATTTATTTCCCCATTGGATAATCACTGTGGATGACTGAGGACCAGTGCCTTGAACACCTTCCTCAAATTGGATGAGCCAACATTTGTTTAGAATATCCATCCTTGTTAGGAATCACTTTCGAAATTTCCTTCCAAAATTTATTCTAGTCTAAAATGCCACATTATTGTCAAATTACATCCTGATTATGTGATGTCTCATGACAGCTGGTTGCTGTCCATCAAAGGCACTTACAGAGACCCATTCCGAAGCATAGAGAATAATTTGTGCTGGCAAGCAAACGATCTAGTGGCACATTTTTACTTAAAAGATGAAACTTGTGGTGAATTCAAAAATCACCTGAGTTTCTATGTGAATGTTTTTTGACTGCTTTTTCTGGATCCTTGAACTTTTCAACATGTTAATAGTTCTCTGGAATAAGTAAGTATATTGAAGACTTTAGATAAGCCGTTTTAATAATAGTGACCCACTCCCAGGAAATGAAGTCGAAGCTAAACACATGACTCTTACATGAAAGAGGGGAAACATTTTTTTCTCTCTTGATGCAGGTGAGAGACTGACAGAGAGAAGGGAGAGCAGAGAGAGAAAGAGAGGAGGAAATAAGGGGAAGAGAGGGAGAAGCCAAGCCTAGTGTTAGAGATAGGCACAGATCCTTTGGCAAGCTACATAAAAGCAAGAGAAACAGAAGATAGTTCTTCTTCTGATGTTCTAAAAAGCAATCCTGGTTTTCCAGAAGTTCAAGCAGTATTGGAGGCTGTGAAACAGGACCTCTATCTTGGAGGTTCTCTGAATCCTCTTTCCCGGGATAACAGACATAGGCACTGCTGCAGTGACCACTGTTCTGACAGCAGTCATCCTGAGTCCCAGTCTTCGAGATCACATCTGGATTTTGTATAGGAACGGGAAGAGAGGAGTGAGGATAAGGTAGCCCGAACAGGGTAGAAGGTGTACTCTCTGGAATCCTGCATCCTCCTGAGCCAGATGAGAGGTAGATTATGATGGCCAGATGATGTGGCTGGCTGCAGGACAGTTTCTGTGCCTATGGAGAGTGTGCAGGTGTTTAAAATAATTCTTTTTCTTTTAATACTTCTTTTCATCTTCTTACCCACACTCTACTTGAAGGCCTACTTTTGCACATATAGAGTCATTGAATTTTCTTTCACCATATGGTTCCTTTGCTTACTATGACAGTATGTATCTCCAAGATCACTGAAGTTCAATTTTGCTCTCTCCCCCCCCACCTCTCTCTCTCTCTCTCTCTCTCTCAATCTCTCTCTCTCTCTCTCTCTCTCTCTCTCTCTCTCTCTCTCTCTCTCTCTCTCTCTCTCTCTCTCTCTCTCTCTCTCTCTCCCCCTCCCCCCCCCCCTCTCTCTCTCTCTCTCTCTCTCTCTCTCTCTCTCTCTCTCTCTATCTATCTCTCTCTCTCTCTCTCTCTCTCTCTCTCCAGGACTTTAGCAGTTACTCTCACATAGTTGTTAGAAAGCTTTTTGCTCATCTCTACATGTGCTTCTGGATGCGGGAGACAAAGTTGATGAGTTCTGACTTCCAGGATGTGAGATGAGATGCACTCTGAAACAAGAGAGGCAGGTGGATAGGAATGACAAAGCAAATAATAACAATTTCAACTTGCTGTCCTTAACTAATTTAGAATCGTTTTCTCTTTTTTTCCATATTATATTATTTCATATCTATGATTCCTCTGCACAGATGGAGTTTTAACACCTATAATGACCTTCCAAATATAACCCACTATCCTATTGCTAGCATTAGTAAATGGTCCAGGCCTTACATATTCTATGACCATTAGAGGGTGTGTTTCTTAATGTAAAGGCATTTTAGCACTTAACAGCAAAACTGTAAGTTTACCTTAAGATAATGTGACGCTTTGGCTTAATTTTTTTAGTATTTTTAGAACATACAAAACATTAACAAGTGCTTTACTATGCCTCATTCTATGCTTTATTGTGAAACATGTGGTTTAAATTATAATAATTACAACTATGTAATTATATAACTATAATGATTACTTACATAAATGTGATAATTATGACATTTTATACATTTTTGTATAACATAGAGTAAATAACATTGTCCAACTCTTCCCATTTCCTAGAAAGACTAAAAACATAAAACCCACAGCTGTGCATAGATTTGTTCATTTACACACCTAGTAATAATGGCTAAAAATAAAATCCTAGAAATCTAATTCCTGAATATATGCCTGTTGAATTACAGCACATGGACTTTTTTTTAGTGTCCTTAGTGTTTAGTATATGTAGCTTTTCTCTTATTCCCAGATTCAAGTATTCTCAACTATTCTCCAAGAGGGCTTTCGTGTGACTATGTGTTTTGTTTTTTTTTAAATATTTTTTATTGTAATTAATAAAAGGGTTACATGATATTTGCCAGATAGAAGGTGCATTAATTCACATACATTGATACCCTTTCACATGTCTTGGTACCCATTACCCTCCCCCCCACCCCCCCACCCGTCTTGGTTTTCCCCCCTTCCCTATCAAATTTCAAATAACTAAATACAAATAAATTCAATATATCAGATAACAAAGTGAGATACTGTGACTATGTGTTTTGCACACATATGTGTGCATGTGTGCATATGAATGTGTTTGTGGCTGTGTGTGCGTGCACATGTATTGGCAGCACTGGAATTCTGACTACATCCATTTTTCTCTCAGTTGTTTTTCAGACAGGCTGTCACAATCTCTTCAACTACAGTCTACTTGGCATGTTCCATTGATCTAAGCTTGTTGTAGGTGAGCGTGTGTGCTGCAATCATAGTTTGAACTCAGGTCTTTGTACTTCAGCTCAGTATGCTTGCTCACAGTTGGTGTTCTACCACCTGGGCCCACAACTCCAGTCTTGCATCTTGCTGTTTGTTTAGAGATAGACTGCATGGACTCTTCTACCCAGGTTAGCTACAAATCACCATCCTTCAAGTCTCAGCTTGTATGACAGGCATGGGCCACCAGGTCTCATCTCTGGCTTGTTCTTTAGAGTCTTGCTATTTCTTTATTTCTTCATTCATTTTGGTCTGGTCTGGCTTTAAATTTGGATCCTTCCATCTCTGCCTCTTGCAAGCTGGGATTATAGGCAAGAACCACTTTGGCTGACTCGAGAAGATGTCATTGATAGAGAAATATGAGCTAGAAAAATATGTAAGACGATAGGCCTGACAAGATTTATACCCAGATTTAAAAGCAGCAAGAGAAATACTCTTCTTATTTGTTCAACCATTGCTGCTTTTAGAAGCATGTTCCTTGATACAAAGAGTTTTATAAATCATTGCTCTGTACTCACTTTACTTTTATTTTCATGGTTTGCCATATTTTAATTTTGAAAGTTACTCTTATTCTTTTGTTCTCTTCAGCATATGATTAGAGTCATTTTGCAACTAACTCACTTAATACATTTATGCACTTTTTGTCTGGGTTGCCTCTACTTGTTTGCATACCTTAACTAAAGGATTTTGAAATTAGTGAACTTTTATCTCTTTCCAAGTGCTTTATTGCTTTCAACTCATTTCAGACATCTTCTTACTAAAATTTTATGTTCTTTCTTAATACTGTAGTCATCACTAACTGTACTTTTCTTTTCACATATAAAATCTTTGTACCTATAAAAACTTCCATTTCTAGTAACATGTATGTGTGTGTGTGTGTGTGTGTGTGTGTGTGTGTGTGTGTGTGTGTGTGTGTGTGTGTGTGTGAATTCTGAGGTTTGACCTGTGGACTATTAACTCCTGCTTGGGTCTTCGTCCATGTTAGGCAAGCACTCTACCACTAGCCCAAACTCCCGGCCCCTTGGTTGGCTTTTTTATTCATAGCTATAGCTCTACCACCTGAACTATGCCTCCCAGACTGGTTCTGAATTTTGAGTCTTCAATCTCAGTCTCCTAAGTAGCTAGGATGGTGAGTGTGAGTCAGTAACACCTGATGTAATACTTCTGTAAAAACAAAACAAAACAAAAAAACAGATGTAATTCCTATCCATATTAAAACTGAGGTCATGTATTTTAACAGGAAAAGTATTCCTTAGAATGTTTTCTTCCCTTTTCTTGCTTCAAACAGTTGGTTTCTGGTATGATACACGGGTATGCCCACACTGTGAGTATGCATGCATATGCATGTGTGTGCATGTGTTCACATATGTAAATATATGACAGATATGATGTGTTTTCCCCATGTTTAGTCAGTAGGGAAAGGAAGCCTAAGGACATTGCTTCAGAATTCCTATAGTTCAGGCCTTGCTGGATAGAGGACACTACAGACACTAAAAATCATGCCTTTTTTTTGACAGGGGTTTCACCATATCTATTTTTGTCTTCTCTTGGTGCTGGGGATCAAACCCAAAACATTTCCTTTGCTTGGCAAGTGATTTGCCACTGATATACAACCCAGCCTGAATGGCTGCTGTGGGTGGGTGGTGAAACTTGGTTTCCACAATGAGTAAGAAGAACCCTCTGAGGCCAGGTGGGAAAAGGGCTGGATGATGGTCCTGGGAAAACTGAGGAGAAGAGAATGTGTACAGGACTCTCTTCCACAAGTGTATGCAGAGGCATCTGGACTTATTTTTCCCTCACTTTGGCCCCATTATGGATGCTGGGTTCTTAGATGCCTGTTTCCTTTCTTCTCAGCTACAAAGGAGACTTCATTAGATCAATGAAAGTCAAGTTCATTCTCTGTTCTAGTCTGTAATCCACACTTGACTTGAAAGATTTCTAAGAAAATACTAGAGGTTGGTTCAAGTATAATATAAATAAATTTTCTTATTTTAAAGCAAAGAGTGGAGTATTACAAATAATTGCCAATTTTATCATCAACTTGGTTGATTTGGTTTCTCTTGGCTCTGCTGTTCGAAAGCACTTTTCTTGTTTTTTTTCAATCGAGCTCCAAGTCTGTATGAGTTGAAATTGCTCAGTTCACATCTTGTCATGTACTTGTCAGCTCCTCACAAACCAGATACTGACTGACCCCAAACATTCTCAGTGCTGCAAACTGCAGAGAAATCTTCTAAAACTGCACAGATTTTCTCTTCAAAAATACTTTGTGGTGTGGTTAGGGAAGTTCTCCGTTTAGCCAAGTCAGTTTGATGATGGAATAAACGATTAGTTAGCAATAGCACATTGAGAGACAATGTGTCTTTCACTTAAAAACAAAAACAGACCATTAGCTTCTATTTGAAGAAGAGAAGCTGGGAAACAAAATCCTCTTGGGGAAAGTAATAATCTTGATTATTGGGGAAAATCCATTCTAAGAAGGATTGTGGACTCGAGAGGAAGTATCTTATTGTGCCACTGCTTAACAAGTAGGTTCTCTTTGTGATTCATTGCTTATATACTTTCTCATATAGAAGGAAGAAGAAATGAGTCTGTAGGAATTTTATGGACAGCAAGCAAAAAAGAAACTAAATAAACAGTCAATGAATGAATTTATTGAAGGCTCCAACAAGATAAATGTAACAGAAGCTCTCAGTGAGGGAATAAGAAGGCAATAGACAACTGCTGGGAATTGATTTTGACTTACAATTTAAAAGTAGATCAAGAAATGAAGAATATTTTAATCAGGATACAAATGTCAGATTAATTTTTTCAAAGTTGCTAATTAGAAAGTGTTTTGCTTTACAAAGACCTCAAGTTTTTTAAAAATCTAAACACTTTGAAAATGGAAAGATTGCATAAATTTTTCACTTGAGTCACTTTTGCACACTTAATGATATTGTTTTAAAATGCATCTGAATTACATGGTGTCTAGTTATCTTAGTAATATTTGAACTGTCTTATTTTGGTATATTATCCTCTGGAAAGTGTATTGCTATGGTCAGATTAGAAGTTGTTTCTGCCACTGAGAATTCCTAAGTTAAAGAAAGGTGAAAGACCTGGAATTACTGAAATTTTTACACTGATGGGTCAGCTCTCTTATGCTCTGGGACTAAACCTCCCCAAAGCACCCTTCAAATAATGAACTCAGCTAATCAATTGATGATTGCAGTTCCCTTCTGATACAATCACTTCCACAAGGCTCATGAGCTGCCAACACTGTCTTCTGAGAATTGGCTGGATGTGGTGGCTCCTGGATTTACCAGTTGATGAGTTTATAATTTGATGGGATACTGGAACGGGATTTAACGTTAGGAGGTGAGGTCTATTTAAATGTTTCTTGAAGGACATCCCTGGGCGCTGTATCAGGTCTCCAGCCTGTTCATTCCTTCTCTGTCTCTTCTTCCTGGCCTTGGTGAGGAAGTGAGCAGCTCTCCTCTGCCATTCCCTCCACCCTGAGATACTGTATTACTTCAGCCTGGAAAGCAGTGGAGTCGATTGATTGTGGACAGAAAGCTCTGAAACCTTGAATCTTTTATAGGTTTGGCTTTTTTGTTTGGTTGGTTTTTTAGTTCAGTTTTAGGACTTGAACTCAGGAGCCGGGTACTGTCCCTGAGCTGCTTTTGATCAAGGCTAGTGTTCTCCCACGTTGAGCCACAGCTCCATTTCTGGTTTTGAGGTGATAAATTAGAGATAAGGGTCTCCAGAACTTTGCTGTCTGGGCTGACTTTGTACGACAGTCCTCAGATGTCAGGTTCCTGAGTGACTGGGATTACAGATGTGAACTACCAGCACCTGGTGTAGTTTTTCCTCTTTTAGGTATTTTGTTGCAATGATGCAATGCTTTGGCAATGCCTATCATCTCTCTCTAGTTAAACAGAGTATGATTGGATCTCTGTGATCCCCCATCCATTCTTGATTCACCCTAAGTGTGAACAAAATTCTCACCACTACTGCTATATGGGTTGTGTTGACTGCTTCCTGTTAATGGTTATGGGGGTGAGAACTTCCTGGCAGTCTTCATGCACAATATGCATGTGACAACATCACTTAGATGGCATGATGCAGTAGGAGAATGTCATCCTGAATACCTCATGAACCAGAGAACCACATGCTGTTAACTGTGTAAACTTTTCTAGCAAGCAATACCTAAAACTTCTTTCCAGGGTGCTACAGACTTGGCAAAGGTAGGTTTTGTCTGATGGACATTTGTTCCCTTCAGCTCAAATGAGGACTGTGTAACCTGACTAGTAATTACACAGAACATTTTCTTGATGCTAAATCATGACAAATACATTAATAGTTCCCTTGAACTGCTGAAAAGTATCATGATTACCAGAGTGCTCTCAAGTGTGTCTTAATTCTAGTCAGGGTAGATGCTTGGTGAAATACTTTTAATGAGCAGAACACTTGGCCAGAGGACTAAAATAAAGCCCACAAAAAAAATCTGGATTTGATATTTGGTTAAGTCTGAGTGTTACAAAGGAAATTGAGTTTAGTGGTTCTGAAGGAAAAAAATTATTCTCAGATCATTTTTATTATTAAATAGTGACTTCTAAAAATGTGGCTCTATAAGCTGAAGGGAGAGAAAACACAACATAAGCATTTGGAAGAGAAGCAGATGGCATCTCTAAGGGTAGCCCAGTACTAATTTGAGGACAAAATTTTCATACTCATATTTTGCATGAAAAGAAATTACTTCCAATGGTAACATGATAACCTGATACCTATTAACATTAATGACTCAGAATGATTACATTTTGATTGTATGAACAAACTCAGTGGAAGAGAAGTAGGTGGATATGGTTTTGTTTTGTTAACTCAAATAACCAAATGTCACAAACTCTGCTGTCTGGACAGTTACTTCTTTGTACCTGGTGCTTTTTTTTATCTCTGTGTGAAGGAAATTCTAGGAGAAGAAATAAAGTAAGAACAAAAAAGCTATGCATTTTTATTTGCCCTTAATTTTGACCTAATCAATGATTCTAATAAAAGATACCAGCACAAACTATGTCAGATTGGAATCAGATATGCAGTGTACCTTACCAAAAAGCTTTGATTGCATAATAATTCTGCTAGGCTAATGGAAGTATTAATTTAATCACCAAATAAATAAAAGGCAAGCACTTTTATATTCAGCAATCATTACATATACTAACCAAAGAAAACATAAATTTTTGTTTCTGTGTTAACAAAAATATTGCTAATTGATTATATTATTTACATTAAAAAGCAAAGCCAGCAAAGAAATCTTCTTCTCCAGGGAGTGTTTACAGGCCTCATAATTGATCTAATTTTACTCACAGTGATCTTGTTCTTGGGATGAAAAGATCTTTTGATAATCTACCTATAAAATATAACAAATCCACTAAGAATGAGAGGATGAAATTATTGTCTGGGGACTGGTAGTTTGACCTAGAATAGATGGCCTAGTAGAGTGCTTGTGTATCATGCACAAAGACCTAGATTTGATTCCTCTGTACCACATACACAGAAAAAGCTGGAAGTGGCACTGTGGCTCACGTGATAGAGCTCTAGCCTTGAGAAAGTCCAAGCATAGTGTTCAGACCCTGAGTTCAAGCCCCAAGATTGGCAAAAAATTATTGTCTGGTTGTCAATTTGTTATTTTTAGCAAACCTGTTTATATCTAAAAATACATTTATATATCTGTGTGTGGGTGCATGTGGAATGGGTATGTGTGCCAATGTGTGTGACAATAATGAAACTTGGACCCAGGGCCTTGGTACTGTCCCTTAGATTAGTTTGCTCAAGGCTGGCGCTCTACCACTTGAGCCATACATGGCTCCACTTCTAGTGTTTTGCTGGTTAAATGGAGGTAAGAGTCTCAGACACTTCTGCTGAGATTGATTTCAAACCATGACACTTAGGCCTCAGTAGACAGGATTATAGGTGTGGGTCACCAGTCTCTGCCAGCACGCTGCTAAGTGTTGTTGTATAGTGTCCTGGAATTGGAGAGAAGAACTTGGTACTTGATTAGTCTCAACTTTGTCCTGTTTTAACTTTGGTTGCAACCAATATGATTGACTAAGCTCGTATTACATTCCCAACTTATCACAGTAGTTTGAGAACTCAGAAGAGATATTATGAATAAGGAAAAGTACAGGGGAAGTCAAAATTGCCAGGTAACAGTGGCTTCCACCTGTAGTCCTAGCTACTCAGGAGGCTGAGATATGAGAATTACCATTCAAAATCAGCTTGGGCAGAAGAGTCTGTGGACCTCTCATCTCCAAATAATCACCAAAAAGCTCAAAGTGACTATGGCTCGAAGGATGGACCACTAGTCTTGAGCATAAAAACTCAGGAACAGCACTCAGGCATTCAGAAGTTGCATCTAGAAACAGGAGCACATGGACAGATTATGAATTACAAAGATAAAAAGGAAAAGAAAAGACAGATTACTAAGCACTGAGGAAAAAGTCTAGATCATGATCCAGGCAAGTTCAGAGATAAAACTAAGACATAAGGTGATGGAGCAAAGGAAGAAAAGAGGAAGCTGTGAAATCCATGTGATGAATATGTTTAGAAATAGTACATCCATTCACAGATAGCTAGGACACAGGTGACATAAAACTGATCTTCAGAAGATGAAAATTCCAGACCTGTGTGGAATAAACAGTGAGATTCTGGAAGGTTATATTTGCTGGAAGACCAAATAAGATAAAAGAAATTCTATTTATTTATTTATTTATTTATTTATTTATTTATTTATTTATTTATTTATTTTGCCAGTCAAGGGGCTTGAACTCAGGGCCTGGGCACTGTCCTTGGACACTTTTTCTTTTTGGTGGGCCATGGGGATTCAACTCTGCCTAGGCTCTTCAGCTGAAGGCCACCACCCTACCTCTGGAGCTCTTCAGCATAAGGCTATTGCTTTACTGTACAGCCAAGCCTCACTTCCCATTTTCTAGTTATTAATTGGAGATATGAGTCTCAGGTCTTTTTGTGCCCAGGCTGGCTTTGAACCTTACTCTTCAGATCTCAACCTCCTGAGTAGCTAGGTGTGAGCCACCATGCCTGGCTAGAAATTTTATTTTTGAAAGATTAATAAATTGTTTCTAAAGTATGTAAGAGGAGCTCCACAAATACTCACATAAGAGTGTGTGAATGTGTATGTGTATGCAAGCATGTTTGTTTTGTGGTATTAGAAGCAAAGAGAAAACAGAACTTTTGCCTTCTCAACTCCTTGAAACTACTGTCATCTTCTTATCACCACTAATTCTACTGCCACTCCAGGCTGCCCCTTTTTGTAATCCCCTCTAAGGCCATTCTTCTCACTATAAATACAAAAATCATGAGAAAAGAGCTTATTACTGGGCCTGATGTTGCCAATATCAGGAGGCATCAGGTCTTCAATTGAAAACTGCACTGAGTAGTTTGGGTCAGAAGGGTGTGTTTAAAATGTGTGTGGTATGCAAATGAAGGGTTATATTTGCACCAATCACAGTACTACATTAAGTTCCACTAATTACTCACTTCCTACTGACTTTCTGAGGAGCTTGCTCCCCTTCCCATCTTAAATAAGAATAGCGGGAAGTTCACCAAGGCTTGTCATGCCCAGAAGTCTTTCTTCCTTTCCAGGCCGGTTTATTGACTAAGCAAGGATTTCATTATTTACATTAAAAAGATTTCTATTGTGTGTATTAATGACCATCATTTGCAATGGTTCCAACTGGGATAAACCTTCTAGAGCAGGAGTCAAGGATTAAGTTGTTATGGTCTTTGTAGCAAGAATGTTCTGAGAGTATCTGCTGTGGTAGCAATCTAGCTGCTAGTTACAATCATAGTCCTCTCAGCCAGGATACAGAGGGAAGGGTCTCTCTGCCGCCATTCAAATACCCACATGCCCAGATTCTGGCATTTTTATTCAGATGAGGAATTCTGTTTTAGTGTCTTCCAATCTGTGTGTTATGAATTTAGCATATGTTTCTGAAATACTCTACTACCATTTACTTCAAAATTAACTCGTTAGTACTATTCCTTATATCACATATTAAAATAAATTTACAAGTAGGCACAGCTATGTGTGCCTATAAGATCTCTTGAATCCGCTAACTTCAGGTCAATGTGAATGATATTGGGAGACTCCATCTCTTAAAAAAAAATTACAAACTAGCTGGATACTGGTGGCTTATGCCTGTAATCCTAGCAACTCAGGAAGCAGAGATCTAACGGTTGCAGTTCAAAGCCAGTCCAAGCAAGAAAGTCTATAAAACTCTCATCTCCAACCAAAATAGAAAATAGAAAATAGAGCTGTGACTCAAGTAATCGAGTGCTTAACTGATGGTTCTGCTGGGGCAGGCAGCTTTGCTCCGTGCAAGTCTGCATATAGGCTTCTCTCTCCCCTTTGTTTTCCATTCAGGAAGTGTGTGGACATCACCTGGATTACCTAGGTCATAGCACACCTGGGCCAGTCTCCTCCCCTCTCTCTGAGGGCCACATCCTAGATGGCCCTGGGGCCCTGGTCACTGGCCTCCTTCAGACCTTGGGAGGCTCCAAGACTTGAGGTCACCATCCACGTAGGTCACAGACATACCTTCTCCCTTCCCCCTCCCTACACTAACCCCAATCTGGCCAGCTGCCCTCCCCTTCTGCCCACACATCCATCATGTGCAGGGCCAGCAAACTTCCTTTTTCCCTGCCTGAAGATCATGCAGTAGTTTTCTTTACCTAATTAATACCTAACACTAACCTTGAGCAAAAAAGATCAGAGAGACAGTGCCCAGTCCCTGAATTCAAGCCATAGAACTAGCCTGCGCGTTCTCTCTCTCTCTCTCCCTCCCTCCCTCCCTCCCTCCCTCTCCCTCTCCCTCTCCCTCTCCCTCTCCCTCTCCCTCTCCATCTCCCCCCCCTCTCTCTCTCTCTCTTTCTCTCTCTCTCTCTTCCCCCCTCCTCTTCCTCCTCCTCTCTCCTCTTGCTTCTCTTTCTCTCTCTCCTCCTCCTCCTCTTCTTTCCTCTCACTCCTCTTTCTTTCTCTCTCTCCTCCTCTTCCTCTCTCTCTCTCTGTTACACACACATACAACACACACACACACACACACACACACACACACACACACACACACACAGAATTTTTAAAAATTGACCAAATAAAAATGAATCCAACAGCTTGATGCTGATATTGTAAGGTAGAAAATAGGAGAAGCCACATTTTGAGAAGTCAAATCTTGGCGTCTTTATTAAAAGGCCAGTGACTGCATGACGGACTCCTGTCTCAAAGTCCAGCAGCCAAAATACACTTAACACAGGAAACAGGCCAGAGAGTAAAGAAACAGCAACAATGCCAACAATCCAACTCAGCTTCAGAAAGCTGAATTAGGACAACAGACATGGCGACCAGAGAAGAGCCCGGAGACAGGACACAGGACATGAACACAGAAACATGTGGTATGGCATGATGGCACCTATGCTTGTCTGAACCTAAATAGGGTCAGGTCAGGGGACGGGGACACAACCTCTCAGCCAAGTGGCCACCCCTCACTCCAGGGATTCAGGCACACCCCTCTCTTGGCACACCCTGTCTCTTCTCCACCACGAAGACAAGTTGTCAGATCCTACCATGAACCATGTGGGCAGGTGTGACCTTTCCTCACTGAGAGCTCACCCCCATAATCCTAGTTACTCAGAAGGCTGAGATTTGAGTATCTCAGTTGGGAGCCACCCTGGGAAGGAGAGCCCATGAGACTCTTCTCTCCATAAAGGCTGGAATTGGAGCTGTGGCTCAAGTGATGGTGTTCTAGCAATGAGCACAAAAACTCAGGGACAGTCCCAGAGTCTAAGCCCCATGACCCGTGCATATGCATATGCACATGCAGGCACACTCACGCGCAAACACACACGCACACACACACACGCACACACACACACACGCACACACACACACACACACACACACACACACACACACACACAGAAAACAAAGAAAAAATCAGCCTCAGACCAAACATCCTCAACAAGTTTCCTTGTTAGAGTTGGTTTCTACTACTTTTTATTTTGACTGGAAGGAAAGGGCTCTGGGAGTGTGAGAGGAGGTAAGATTGACTGGAACCCAATATAAATATGTTGGGATATATCAATATCCCCCACCCATCATATAAGTAATATAAGTGACTAAGAATATAGATTAAAGTATTTGAGAAGCTGAAATCAGGAAGTTTACAGTTTAAGGAAAGACTGGATATTTCCACCAATGAAAACTGGATTTATGCTTCACATCCCAGCTACTTAGAAAAAGTGAATAGGAGAATCACCAAACCAGGAGGGCTTGGGCACAAAGGCAGGTCTTATTTGGTAAATAACAAAAGCCAAAGGGCTGAGGATTTGACTCAAGTGAGAGAGCACCTGCCTATCATGCACAAAGCCCTGAGTTCAAATGCTCAGTATTACCAAAATTACAATGGAAGTAAAGAACTATTCATACTATTCATATTAGAGAAAGTTTGTAATATGAAAGTAGAGAAGAAAAGGAGTTTCTCCATTTCTCAGCCATTCATTGTAGCAAGGATGTTTTGCTTGGCCTTTTTTCTCCACTCCCTGTATTTATTTTTTTCTTTTTCTGTTTATTTCTTTTTATTTTTTATGGTCAGTGAAACAAATGTTTAGCCAGGTAACAGTTAACATTTGTCAGGTAGTGGGTACATTATTTCTAAAACATTGATTCCCCTTCTCATATTTTTCTCCTACTTTCCCTCACCCTACCCACTTCCAGTCTTCTTGTTTTTCCCCTTCTCTTCCTTATTTCTAATAAAGAAACATATATATATATATATACACAATATACCAGATAACAATGTTAGATACAATAACCATATGAGATTAACCATAAAGGGAAAAAAGAGAAGTGAAATAACATCACATAGTAAATTAAGAACAACAATCACAAATATAAACCTCTTGTTTCCATACCTTATAGTTCATTTTGCTTAGTACATATGTACATAGTTTTTGAGCTATTGTGGTCCTTTGCTAGGAGAGTCCTAGATGTTGATTAATTATTACAAATGAGGGAAACCAAGGAGCCTATATACCTTTGGGTCTAGCTTACTTCACTTAATATGAATTTTTCCAGTCTTTCCATTTCCTTGTGAATGGGGCAATGTCATTCTTTCTGATGGCAGCATAGAATTCCATTGTGTATCAGTACCACATCTTCTTGATACATTCATCTACTGAGGAGCATCTGGGTTGGTTCCATATCTTAGCTATGGTTAATATTGCTGCAGTGAACATGGTTGTGCTAGTGGTTTTAGTATTCCCTTGTTTCTGGACATTTGAGTAAATGCCCAAGATTGGGATTGCTTCGTGTCCCTGTATTTCTGAACTCCTATTTATCCATTAAGAATCTGTCTACAAATAGTCTCCTTTGGTCACTTGTTGCATGCATCCCAAACTGAAAGCATCCATCTGAGCAACTGAGTTAAAAAATCCATATCACCTGTTTTTTTCCTGCTTTCATTTTATACTTCCTTTTGGCTTCTAATTTGTTCTTTCAAGGAACTTTGTGCCTTTTGTACTATTGCTTTTTATGAGTTTTAAAATTACTTTTTTACTTTCTTCTTCTTATATATATCCTAGTTAACATTTCATAAGGTAACATTCTGTCATAAAATATGTTAGATTATTTTTTGGTGAGGTCCTTATACTTCACCAAGTATTTTCTAATCTAGTGTGGCATAGATACATAGTACACATATATAGTATACATATATATGTAAACACATACATATAGTACATATATGTATATACAGCATAAGCTATATATGTATATAGTATATATATCATGCATATGCATACTGTACATTTACTTTACATATAGAATATACATACATAATATACATATATATGAATATATGTACATGGGTTTACATATACATATATAATGTAAGCAGGTATACAATGTACACACATATCTATAATGTATACTTATATGTATATATATATTATATATACACATTTACATGCTGTTTCTGTGAGCCTTGTTATCTCAAAGTCAGTTTCTTCTTCTACAGAATAAGATTTTGGCTTATAACACTTTTGAAGTCTTGTCAATATTCTAGAATCATTCTGATGCAATAGGTAATATAAATGTCTTGATTTAGCTGTTAAGCCTAATTGAAAATGTAGAAAAAATTGCAGACATATTTGATTACACTACACAACTTCTGCTTTTACCTAAGGGATTTATTAGTTTATCAGTTTGAATATATGATGAAAAGTTTTCATGATGTGTATAACATATGTATAAAAAATTAAGAATTTTCAAGTAACAGCTGGTTGATGGTAGAAAAAATTAAATTCGACTCTGATGCGTGACTTGGTAATCTCTTTTGGAGATTTTTTTTTATTGAAAATTTCCTCGTCAACCATGAATCCCAGGAAGAGGTGGAGAAAACCAAGTCCTTGTACCAGTTAAAGCATGCTGTCACTAATGGTATAAAAATTTAGACATAAAAACCTATGACTCTATAGACATAATGTTTTATTTCATAAATTCATATGTATCTATGATATACAAACCCTAATTTTGATTATGTTCCTAAAGCTAAGTGCCAGTGATTATATATAGACATTCCCTTCTTGGACACTTATTTGTTAAACATGTCATTTGAAATATGATGTAAAAATCAATATTAATAAATTCTTTAATAAAAAAAGGAAAAAATTAAATGTTGCTCTAATATAATTTCCTCACAGTTATTATGTACAACTACATTTATGGTTGTTCCTTTCCTAGGATGTTTGATTAGTGAGCCATATGTTTATCATGACACATGTTGACATTGAGCCAAATGCTATTGATTATGGATTAAGTCACAAAATACTGGCATGGAAAATATGAACATGAAAAAAATGAGAACTATACCTAAGAGGCAGAGTAAGAATTGTCACTTATTCATATAGGACTTTATATGTGTACTGATTACAAGTAATTGCTAGAGGTAATCTGATGCTGGTGGCTTTTCAAAATGTTTCCTGTGTGATTAGAATGTCTAGATTTCGGATTTGCTTCTAGGACATGCCGTTGTCTTTTGTCATTTCCAAAGGATGACAGAATACTTCAGGATGCTGTGCCTTATGAGGATTCTGTTCCCTGGGGCTTCTCAAATTTGTGGAAGCCAGGTGTGTCCCTGAGAATGGCATGAACTCTCCTGGTTCTCCAGGATAAGATTTGACCCACTGGCCCAGATATTCCATGCCCGTTTGGGAGCCATTTGATGAAATGAAATTCTACAGCACACATGGCATAAACATTACTGCTTTGCATTAAACATGAACCTGAAGACAGTAGGAACCCTCGGTGGCCTTCAGCTTCCAGATGTCGCTGCCACCTGCTTCTTTTCTGCTAAAATCGGCCTCAGTTGGCAGAAGGGAAGTTCGCTCTACTGTCAGTTGGTGTATGGTCCATCCAGAACATAGCTCCTTTAGATGCTTTGTCTGGTTATACCAAAACCTATCTTCTCCTTCACTCTCTCAAAACTAGTGGAAGTTCTGATTGATAAAGGAGAGCCAGCTCTTTCTTTCTTTCTTTTTTTTTTTTTTTTTTTGCCAGTCCTGGGCTTGAGCTCAGGGCCTGAACACTGTCCTTGGACTTTCTCAAGGCTAGAGCTCTACCACTTGAGCCTCAGCACCACTTTTGGCTTTTTTTTATGTATATGGTACCAAGGAATCGAACCAGGGTCTTCATGCATGCTAGGCAAGCACTTTAACCACTAGGCCAAACTCCCGGCCCCTGAGCCAGCTCTTTCTGTACTTAGTTCCCTGGCTACTGCTTTTCCTTTAATCCCTTCATCCTCCTCCATCTTTATTCCTCTTCCTCCTCTTTTACCTCCTCCTCTTCTGTTTTATTTTCACCTTTTTCTCATTTAGGTGCTTTTATTTTCCACTAAAGGAAATTAAAGTGTTCTTACTCATCATTACATTCTACACCATAGAATATTTCAGATCACTATTTTCACTGGTTTTTCTTGGATTTCTAATAACAGTATAAAACAGGCAGACCAGTACAAATCCATTATTCAGAGGACAGTGAAAAGATCAGGCACTGGGGCCTTATGCTTTTAATTTTAGCTATTGAGAAGGCTATCATCTGGAGGATCATGGTTCAAAGCCAGCCCCGGCAAAAAAAAAAAAGAAAATCTAGCACTACATATCCAAATAGAATACAATGTGTGGCTTTCAGTACCCCAAAGGCAAATGAATTGTCTGACTTGAGCACATCTCCACAAATGAAGGAAAACCAAGTTTGTGGGCTGTAATGCACACTGTCTGGTTGTACTATGTTTACAGAGACAGCATCTGACCCGGCCTATGCCCTATGCAGCCAAGCTCAGCTTTAGACAAGATGGTCATGAAGCAGCAATCAACATCATTAAACCGATTTGCTACATTTTTTTTGAAAGCCATATTTTCTTTTTTATTTATTTATTTATTTTTTATTGTAATTAGTCAAAGGGTTACATGATATTTGCCAGATAGAAGGTGCATTAATTCACATACACTGATACTCTTTCACATGTCTTGCTACCCATTTCCCTCCCTCCCCCACACCCCCCACCCATCTTGGTTTTCCCCCCTTCCCTATCAAATTTCAAATATCCAAATACAAATAAATTCAATATATCAGATAACAAAGTGAGATACTATAACAATATGAGATAACCAAGGGACAGCAAAGGAGATGAGAGACAACATAGTACATTAAGGACAACAATCATTCATTACGTGGCTTTTGTTACAATATCCTGGAGGTCCTTTCAATTAGCTTCACATTATATGGCGTTATGTATCAAGATTTTGCTCTATTGCAGATCTCTGCTAGTAGAGCCCACGGTTTCTACTGATTATGACAAATGAGGGAAACCATTGAGCCTAAGTTCCTTTGAGTCTGGCTTACTTCCCTTAATATGATTTTTTCTAAGTCTTTCCATTTCCTAACAAATGGGGCGATGTCATTCTTTCTGACAGCAGCACAGAATTCCATTGCGTACAAATACCACAACTTTTTGATCCACTCATCAACTGAGGGACATCTAGGTTGGTTCCATATCTTTGCTATGGTGAATAATGCTGCAATGAACATTGTTGTGCTAGTGGATTTAGCATGTCCTTGTTTCTGGATGGTTGGGTAAATGCCAAGTAGTGGAATTGCTGGGTCATAGGGGAGTTCTATATTTAGCCTTTTGAGGCACTGCCACACTGCTTTCCATAGTGGTTGAATGAGTTTGCACTCCCACCAACAGTGTAGTAGTGATCCTTCCTGGCCACATCCCCTCCAGCATCTGTTATTATTCGTTTTCCTGATCCTGGCCATTCTAACTGGAGTGAGGTGGAATCTTAGAGTTGTTTTCATTTGCATTTCTTTTATGACCAGAGATGTTGAGCATTTCTTCATGTGTCTATAGGCCATTTTTGTTTCTTCTTCAGACAAGACTCTCTTGAAGTCTTTGGCCCATTTTTTAATGGGATGGTTGTTACTTTGGAGGTTAGTTTTGGAGTGATTCAATTTTTTGAGTTGTTGATATATTTTAGATATGAGGCCTTTGTCTGTTGTTTGGTTGGTGAAGATCTTCTCCCACTCTGTAGGCTTCCTGATTAGTTTACTAGCTATGTCCTTTGCCATACAAAAGCTCTGCAGTTTAATGCAGTCCCACTTATCCAGCCTTTCTCTGATTTGTTGTGATTCTTGGTCCTTATTAAGAAAGTTTCGACCTGTGCCAAGGAGGCCTAGTGTATCTCCTATTCCTTCCTGTAAAGTTTTCAATGTGTCAGCTTTTACCTCCAGGTCTTTGATCCATTTGGAGTTAATTCTAGTGCAAGGTGACAAAGAAAGATCCAACTTTAGTTTTCTGCATGTGCTTAACCAGTTCTGCCAGCACAACTTGTTGAAGAGGCTGTCTTTCTTCCACTCTATTTTTTTGGCTCCCTTGTCAAAGATTAGGTGGCCATAGGTCTGTGGTTTAATATCTGGGTCCTCAGTTCTATTCCATTGGTCTTCAGGCCTGTTCCTGTGCCAGTACCAAGCTGTTTTGATAATTATAGCTCTGTAATAAAGTCTAAAGTTTGGAATTGAAATTCCTCTGGCACTGTTCTTTTTGCTAAGAAGTGTTTTTGCTATACGGGGTCTTTTATTATTCCATATGAAATTTTGGATTGCCTCTTCTATTTCTTTAAAGAATGACATTGGGATATTGATGGGTATTGCGTTGAATTTGTAGATAGCTCTTGGCAAGATTGTCATTTTCACAATGTTGATTCTTCCAATCCAGGAGCATGGGAGGTTTTTCCATTTCCTTAGTTCTGTAAAAGCCGTATTTTCTTTTTCTGATACTTTTTGTGCTTCATCTGTAAATTTCTCCTAACTTGGGGCAGAGGAAGAATGAGGGAGAAATTTTAATAGAGTTAATTTCTGGGTTATTTTATTCTTTTTCCTTAATCCAATTTTAGAGAAATTTTAGTTCATTAGAAAAAAAAAGGTAATCTTGCATATTTCACTTCTGGCTATCTATTCAGTAACAGATTCATAAAGCCTTTATCACAATTTGATTTTATCATAATTATGTAATAGGATTATTATTCATATTACTGTTTATCATTTGGATTCACTGATGCATTTTCAAAGGACAAGAAAATGCAAGTTAGGACTTATGTCTGTTATCTTAGTTCTTCAGGAAGCTAGCATCTATGAAATTATGTTTCAAAGTCATTTGGGGCAGATAATTAATTGGACCCCATCCAAAATAACCAGCAAAAATTCAGGCTATAAGCATGGTGGCTCAAATAGTAAAGCACCAAGCAATCAAGCAAGACAAGCAAGTTTTAAGTTCAAATGTTAGTACAGACAAGACAAACAAACATTATATGGAGAAAAGCTTCATATGTGGTCTCTGGATCTCAGATTTTGTAAAAATTAAGCCAAAAATTTAGTCTGTGGCTTTATTATATGATAATTTTCATTTATGCCTGAAATCTCATTAGCCCTCCATAAGTGGTTTTATATTTGTTATCTTTGCCTGGATAGTTTTCTCTTCACCTTGCTTTACCTTTCTGGTTTGGCCTTTTGGTCTTTCTACCTTCTGAATTGTTTAATTGTGTCCATTTTCTGTGGAATCTTACAATTAGATCAGCTTTCAGTTGTTATTCCCAGAGCTGGAGCCCAGAGGTCCAGCCACATCCTTGTACAATTCTAACAACCCATGTGCAGAATGCATGTAGAATTGGTGAATTATATACTTCTAGTAAGGATTTTGAAGTCTAGTGATTGATGTCAATTTGTAAGAAAATGGTCAAGTGGTGTTTTTGACAGTACTGGTGGTGATGGTAATGGTAAGATCTCAGAATGTTTCTTACATATTAACTTGGTTCTTTTTTTTTGCCAGTCCTGAGCTTGAGCTCAGGGCCTGAGCACTGTCCTTGGACTTTCTCAAGGCTAGAACTCTACCACTTGAACCTCAGCACCATTTTTAGCTTTTTTCTATGCACGTGGTACCCAGGTCTTCATGCCTGTTAGGCAATCACTCTACCACTAGGCCAAACTCCCTACCCCTGACTGGTTCTTTTGATATGTGTATTTATACCAGTACTGGGGCTTGAACTCAGGGTCTGGGGTCTGTCCCCTTGCATTTTTGTTTTTGAGTCAGGACTCTATTTCCAGATTTTTGGTGTTAGGAGCTAAAAGTCTTTCCTGTATCAGCTGTCTTTGGACCTCAGCACCCTGAATAGCTAGGATTATACATGTGAGCTACAGGTATATGGCAGGGAAGAATTTTTTAAATAAGATTTCTTGTAAGAAACCTATGCTGTGTATCTCAATTAATCCATTTGTTCAGAGTGCACATAACAGTATAGGTTCTCCTCACTTGATATCTACCCAGAGAGGTTTCATAGAGATGATTAATCCGATTTGACAGTTGTCTTTTCCATTTTGTGTACTCGGTGGAGTCTGATCTATGGTAGGGCATCTATGAGAGGCTGTGTCTGTTTAAGACATCAGGACAAAAGCATGTAGATTGGAGAATCTATCAATGGCACACCAAAAAAAGAAAGGTGTATTTCCTCATGGATGAGGCCATCCATGGAGCAATTTTCTATATTCTTCTGTGAGGTTATCTGAACTAACAAGAGAATCCAAAGTACATTCCTTAAATTAGGAATGTAAAATCTGAGAATAAATGGAGTTGTGTTCCATTGTTACTCTGTATTTGTGGCAGGAAACACAACTGAACATTTTCAGTGGAGAATTGCTGTAGAATCCATACTTCTCATGTGCAATCACAAAAGAATAAATGAATCTATAAACATCTGCCAGAAAACAGTGCTATGTTCTATGTATGACATTAGAGTCCTAATTTTCTTGCTTGTTGTTTCATTTATGCACTCCCTACTTTGTACCTGAGACAAGGAGCCAGATGGTGAAGATGATTGGGAAAATAATTGGGGAAAACAAAGAAGGCCTCTCCTATTGGTTAGCAGTTTGGAGGCAACCCAGCCTGGAGAGAGGAAAAATGTCTTACCTGTGAATGAAGAATGAAGTGTCGATTTGTATGCTCAACTTTATGTTCAAATTTCTGAATGGTTAATCTGTTACTTACAATACAACAAATCTGTATTATATAGGAAAAATTAAAAATATCATGAGGGCTAAAATTTTATCCGTGGGTCGGAGGTTGATTTTCTATCCTCGCAGAAATTAACTTGGTAGATGAAAATAAACATTGTAGGAAATAATCAGATAGCATCCTACTTTTGCTATCTGATTATTATTTCCTACAATGTTTTCTTGGCTATTCTTTCAATTACACTTAATTTAAAACATCACCTTTGTAAAGGGATTAATATATTAAAACATTCCTTGTGGGAGAAGCTTGAACACCTGGTCTTGAGCTATTGCATGGTATTTTCATTCATGACTGGTGCCCTACCACTTGAGCCACACCTCTATTTCCAACCTTTCATTGGTTAACTGGAGAGTGTTATAAAGCCAGTTTGTCAAGGCTAGGCTTCTGCACTCACATGATGGAAGCAAAGAGAGGGACAGGAAGGAGCCAGAGACAAAGTATTGCCAAGGACCTAACTTTATAATTTACTTCTAGCTAAGTCCTACGTGTGTGTGTGTGTGTGTGTGTGTGTGTGTGTGTGTGTGTGTGTGTGTGTGTATTGTACTGGGGCTTAAATGCAGGGATTTCCACTCCTACTTTACTTTTTTGTCCAAAACTAGTACTCTACTACTTGTATCATAACTTCATTTTAGGCTTTATTTATTCATTTATTTTCACTAATTAAGAGTCTCAGCATTTATCTTCTCAGAATGACTTGAAACCATAGTTCTCAGATTATAATACCCTCTCACAATGTATTTTTAAATTTCTACCATGTTTTTATAATACCCTCTCACAATGTATTTTTAAATTTTGACCATGTTTTGGCATTTCACAAAGTCATAAGAATGCCCCAAAGAATAAGATATATATTGCTGAAATATAGATAGAGGCCAATGAAGAAAATGGCATTAAATAAATTATCACAAAGATAATTACAGTGGTGTAAAGGGCAACATTCAAAAGTGCTTATTATATCTGCATGATTATTAATTGACCATGAAACAGCCTCTAACCTCATACTCTTCAATGCTTATACAGCAGATGAGAAATATATAGACTATAATATTCAAAGTTAGAAAAGAGTCACGACATATAAATGCATGATTCTGTAGATGTTGGCTTTTCAGAACAGAGAAATAATCCCCAAACTCACAGGACAAGAAACTGGCAATAGTTGTTTTGTTCCTTCATCTTGAGAATCAAGAATTTAGAAATCATCTGATTTTCTCTACTTCTATTATTTTAACTTTAGAACTTAATTTTATATTTATCTTTTTGTTTTCCAAGCTAAGTTATTTCACTGAAACACACATTGCACACTCACTCACACACACACAAACACACACATATGGACATAAAAATGTTATGTTATCATTATCACGACCAAATACTCTTATGTCCTCAATATGCTTAATTTAATTTTTACTTTCCCAAGAAAATTCACTGTATGCATGTTCACGTATCTGTTCTTAAAGCATTGTGATCACTGTTTATGGGATATTTTGTTCATTGAACATAATGTTGAGAATAACAGATGAAATATACAACTATGTCAGCTATCAGAATATATATATATTATTGTTCATACATTCAAAGACTATAATTTCCTCTACAAAAATATGCATAAATATCATCTAGATTATAATTTTTCAAAATGGTTCTACAAGCTTCCTATAGTTGTCAATTGTATAGGATTCCAGCTCTACTCAATCCCTTGTGTCTCTTCATGGCACCAAAAAAAAGAGGAGGGTATATGTATATATACACACATAACTACACACACACACACACACACACACACACACACACACATACACACACACACAGACTTGTTTCTATCACAAAAAGGTTTCTGGTCATTAATATCTGACTTACCTGGCTGGAAGTAGTTTTGGAGCAAGGGAAAGATCTTTTTAAAATAAAGATAATGGATCCTATTTGTATGTTTGTGATGGGACTGGTTGAAAGAAAGAGGAGCGGTTGGATAGATAATCAATAGTATAACATTAAAGCACTGGCAGAGGGATTGTAAAGAATGGATAGAGGATTAAGAAGAACACGCATGGCAGAAAACTTTCCTTAGAAAAGCAAGAGCATTGTTGTCTGTCCTCTTTGGAAAGGAAAATGGAGAGAATGCTTTCCTAATGGTTTCTGTTTCACTGGGAAGTAGGTTAGAGGAAAATGTTGACTTTTGAACACAATAGAAGCAATCATTGTAGTCTGTTATGGGGAAAGGTAAAATGTATTAACCCAAGGAATGATAGAAGTCTTAGAGTATGAGGTGTAATTTAGGATAGCTGATTGTGGTTAAGTTCTACTGTTAAACAGGAAGCTAGTGGCTCACACCCCTAATCCTAGCTATACAGTAGACTGAGATACAGGGATCTTGGTTCAAAGGCAGCTCAGGCAAAAGAGATTGTGAGACTCTTGGCTCCAATTAACCAGTAACATGCTAGAACCAGAGGTATGCCTCAAGTGATAGAGTGCCAACCTAGGGTGAAAAAGCCAAGCTAGAGAGTGAGGCCCTGAGTTTAAACCTCAATATCAGCACATACACACAAAAAAGGCAATAACAAATACAGATATGGAGATATAATTCTCTTCAGCATGCCTGTGGATACTAGGTGGATGCTAGAGTAGTAGATTGCCTCCTTGTGAGTAGTGAGTAGGACTCGACCCAGCAGGCAGGTGAGTTAGGCTGATGGGGAGTTGAAAGCAACTCCAGTTTATAGAAAATATGTAACATCCCAAACTTTGCTATTTTTACTATGAATAACACTTTGTCATATCAGATGCAAACTCAAACAGCTAATCACTAATTTTTACTAATAACAGCGGAGCTGTTTACCTTTCCATATCTTCTTCCTACTTGGGCTTTTTGTTTTTGTTGTTATTGTTGTGTGTGTGTGTGTGTGTGTGTGTGTGTGTGTGTGTGTGTGTAATTGTGTATGTGATTGTGTATGTGTGGAGTGTATGTGTGTGCTGGTACTGGGACCTCAAGGCCTTGGTGCTTTACCTTAGTTTTGCTGCTCAAGGCTAGCACTCTGCCTCTTGAGCCACAGCTCCACTTCTGGCATTTTTGTGCTTCCTTGGAGATGAAAGTCTCGGGCTTTTTACCTGGGTTGATTGGAACCCAAATCCTCAATTCCAGTCTCCACAGTTGCTAGGATTATGAGTGTGAACCACTGGTTTATGAACCCACTCAGATTTTATACTGTGACAGAGCACTACTGATTTGAACTCACATCTTCTTCCATCCTGCATGAAGTTGGTTCGAAGAGACACTTTAGTTCACTGTTCTCTTTCTTTTTGTAAAAGCAAAGGAAATATAGCTACTGATAGTCAAATATCATCTAGCTAATTGCTACTTTGTTTCTTTACTGCCTATTATAAACAGCTTGCAAGACAAGAAAGAGATTAGGTATGAACTACTTTCCCATAATGAACATTACCAGTAAGTACATGAGAAGACGTTTTATTGTTCATAGTCTGTAGACTCATGACACAGATCACCTTAATTCTGTGCTATGATGAGAAGTAAAGTATTTATCAACTGGTTTCATCATTTTCATCCTTCACAATGTCTTTGCTACACTGGGGCTCAGGGCAAAGGCCCAGGTGTTAGTTTCAAAATCACGTGAAGGGAACAAGTCTACTTGGTGTAAATCAAATTGGCTTTCACTCAGATTTTTTCAGTCAAAACCTTTGGATTTAAGGAACGAGCTGCAGTGTAGGAAATGTGAATGAGCTAGAAAGCCAGTGAGACATTTAAAGCAGTGAGGAACACTGCTATAAGACTCTGATGAGCAATTTTAGTGAAGTACTTGACACACATCAAGCCCTGGAGTCAGTATTTTTTAGATCAACTTCTATAGAGAGTAGCTAGACAGGTACGTGGATTATGAAAGGAGAGACTCCCTGTCGCTTATACTCGACAATAGTGCACACAATTGCCAAATGACAACTAATTTAGCCTTGCTTGAGGCTCAAGGTTTTTTATAGTGCTCCACTGAGATGTGCCCTTACTTCCACACTGAGTCCCAGGGCTTGGGACCCAAAAACACACCAGCATAGCAGAATCTTGACTGCATATCCTTTTGTGCCTTTGATCTTTTTCAATCAGAGTGATAAGAAGGTTAAATTTCAAGCTTTACAGTTGTAGCTGAATTTGTGCTGACTCCCTACCATCTTTGATTCATTAGCTCAACATTAACCAAGGCAGGCTGATTTAAGCGCTTGGTGACAGCTTGTTCTCCAGCTCTTTGGGAAGGTGTTAAGTTATCCCTGAGTTATTAGGCACCACAGAATGAATTCTGACCATAGTCATCTTTACTTGCACTCCAGACACAGAACCTGAAAGTGAAGGAGAAAGCAAAGGTTCTTGTTCTACTTGAAGGCTTTGTAAAGCATCCTGAAGCCAGCACAGCATACTGACATCACGGAGAGGGGAGGGGATTGTGGAGGGGAGCGACAAGACCAGGGACTTATGTCCAAAGGAAGACTTTGCTAGATAGTTGCAACATCTGTAGGCATTATAAAAAAGCCTTGATTATTGCACCAGTATGGAGAGAAGTAGCTAAAGGCTAAAGACAGAAGCTCCATCAGAACAGGGTAATTCATGTGAGGCGGCAGAGGGTAACAGTGGGATGAATGACATGCTCTTATTTTGTGCGTGTTTAGTAATACTGGCTTTAAAAATGAGCAAAAGGAAATTTCTATGTGTATCATTTTCTTTTGCAAAGTTTTAAAGCACAAAAGCAAAAAGGAAAAATAAATTATGATATACACATAAAACAAAAAGTAATTGTTGTTTTTGTCAGTCCTAGGGCTTGAACTCAGGGTCTCAGCTCTGTCCTTGAGCTTTAATTTGCTTAAGACTAGTACTCTACCAATAGAGCCACATCTAAACTTCTGTTTTTCTGGTGGATAACCTGAGATAAAAGTCTCATGGCCTTTCTTGCCTGGCCTTGCTGTGAACCATAATTCTCATATCTCAGCCTCCTGAGTAGCCAGGATTACAAGCATGAGTCACTTGTACCTGGCAACAAATGTATTTCTGATGGAGGCTCTAAGTACCTGATAATCTAGAAGAGAAACGAAATGCTTACAAAAGTAAGGACTTAGATAAGGATATATGGCCATAAATACCTTAGTGTTGTTTGCATATACTCATTTCTTTCCAAACGCTATCTTTATGGGATTACCAGTAAAGATAGAAGCCAGGAATGGTTTCAGTACTGCTGGCCTCAATTTCCTCAATAAATTTATCCTGTAAGGGAAAATTGGCAACTCAATACACATAAGTATTCCCAACCTCTGGGTCAGTTTTCTAAGGAATTTATACATTCACTGGTTGGGGTTGCTCAGTGGTAATATACTGATAAAAGCAATTTATACTGATTGGTCTTTTAGCTACAAAGGGATTTGTTTTTCCTAGAGTTAAAAATCTGTGGGGCTGCCATTATCTAAGCTGTATAGATTACAGATATTACAGCAATTAGAGAGGAGTTTGACCTGTGTCCAGCCATGGGTGACTACTTGTAAACAATGAGAATTACCAGTTCATGGTGATTCCCACTTATGTGAGTATCTGTTACCATTCACTTTGTTTTTGATGTGGAGAATGAAGTTGTGACCAAAATCCTGGCTCTTGGTTCTTTGGCTTTTCATGAATCCCCAGAGAAATACCTCTAATCTTTATGATTGAGCATGAACACTGAGTCACAGTAAAGGGACACTGCACTGGAGACAAGTGCCATAGCCTTTTCAACCAAGTTGCTTTGATCAAATGCTTTTGAGTTCTCTGGGTCTCAGCTTTGAAATGGCCACATCCACTTTATATAATTATAGATGTTGTACTCCCAAACCAAGAGCCCCTATGATTGAAAGAAAAAACTAGCAAGAAATCCCAGATTTCTGTCTAAGTCACTTTACTTAATTTATTCCATCCTAATTGACCTCTTACTTTGCTAAAATTGTGGCATCTTACATCTATTCTTGAAATAAATACTAGATGACAAGATTTTAAGGTGAAAACATTTGTAGAATGTATTTTTTTCTTGCATACTTTTATGTCCCATTTTTTTACTCCATACTGCTAGCCTCAGGAATCGAAACAAACAGAAGAGGAAACCACATTTCGGACAGAAAATGCATATTATTTCCTTTGCCCACACACTGTCGTATGAGTCACAAAATCCTTGACATCATGTGCCCGTGATGTCAAACATAGAGCCTTCATTCTATCTGGAATAGTGACTACTCAGTTAATTGTAGACATTTTTGAATATTTTTATTATCTTTAAGTAGTTGTACAAAGGAGTTGTCATTCACCAAAACAGTTTATGAATAAGGTGCACCTTGACCAATGCCACCCCTTTCCACATTCTCATCCACCTGTCCTACCCCATATATTTTGGCACCCACACAGGTAGTAATGGCAAGAGTTAATGTCACAAAAGATGGTGGGGGGAGAGGGGGCATGTTCTGCTGATGCATTCAGATGGAATCATGAATAATTAAAGCACATGCTTCTGGGGTGTTTGCAGTCCTAGATTCCAGAGGCTCATGGGCTAGACTTTTGAATTGAAAGCTGATGATGGCCTTGAGAAGTAGGGGTTTAAGGCTTTAGCATTTAAAATCCAGAGAGTTTTGGTGCTTGATGTTTAAGTCCAAGGTTAATTGCTCTAAGCTTTCAGTAAGAGGCTTACAACTCCAGATATTGAGAACTAGGAGTTTTAGCTCCAAAATTTCACAGCCAAGGCTTACATAAAGGCAGAAATGTACTTTTCTATCTTCAAGTGATAGTGGCTCAGAGTCCAGCAGCTAGTACCGTAGCTCAGAGCTTTGTGTGTTGGGTTCTTTGGGCCTTAAACTGTAGCAGTTTCCCAGGCATCTCCCAACATCTAGAGTCTAGATTCTTCCATGTGGCTCTTCATCATCTCTCAATGCTTTGCTCTCTCCCTCTCTCAGCAGTCCTGATAAAAGTCTTCAGTTTTCTCAGAGCTGCCCAGAGAGCTAATGGCTCTTGTCCTCAGGAGTCCTGTGAGCCACAATCACACTCAGCCACATTCTAGCCATTGCTACTGGACAACTGGGGTTGCCAAGGTTTCCTTTGCTTTTGATGTGACCTTCACATCACGCTTGGCCTGTGATAAAGACTATAAGTTGAAAATAAATGACTACTCAGACTACTTAAAAGAACTCAGTCCCTGGCCAAATATTCTCATGAAGTGCTGGGTCTCAATAGGATCCTGCCCTCTGATGGGTTAGTCTGCCAATTTAAAAGGCGTTGAATTCCATATCCTTATTCAAAATTACTTTGGCCATTGCTGTGGTTTTAAGAACTTGTATTCTGCCAGATCTAGGTGGTTTAAATGATATGAGTATTCCTGTAATGAAGGGCAGATGGAATCCATACTCACATTTTAGAGCCTTTGATTACAAAATCTTTTCCAAGCACCATTAAACACTGGAAAATCATTTGCTGAGTTACACCTTCTTCCCAACAATTGTTTGTCAATATATAGAAGGATCATGGAGAATGAACATATTTTTTTTTCTTTTTTTGCCAGTCCTGGGCTTGAGCTCAGGGCCTGAGCATTGTCCTTGGACTTTCTCAAGGCTAGAGCTCTACCACTTGAGCCTCAGCACCACTTCCGGCTTTTTTCTATGTATGTGGTGCCGAGGAATCGAACCCGGGTCTTCATGCATGCTAGGCAAGCACTTTAACCACTAGGCCAAACTCCCGGCCCCATGAACATATTTTTATAGAATGTATAATGCATACCTGCTATCTGTGGACCATCCCTGTATAGGACATTCAGAATACAAATATTTCTGAATTGTATTCCTTACTCTCTAGAAGTTCACTAGGAATTAGGTAGAGACAGAAGTAAATGATGTGTGTAGGTAAAATGTCTTGAAAAATAGAATTTTCTACTTTTCTCTAAGAGCTGGCCAATTAGGCTATTTATATTTAAGGCTTAAATGGAAGTTATCTTATTATTAATATCAAATATGGGGAATTGATTATCTTTCAAGCTGCTTTTATCTTATGCTAGGGAAAAATAAAGATACTTTTTCTCTGTTTATGTAGATTTTCAGCACAGCCAGTTTCTGGTTAGAATCTATGACCCTTTAAGGTAGTTTTTCAATCACTAACATCAGAAAGTGCATCCTGTTTCATTTTAAATGTGCTGTGCCTTTTCCTTCTGCTGTTCCTCTGAATACAGAGCTGTTTAGCCCATTCTCCCTTAGAGGTGACACAAGTCCTGTTATGGCTCCTTGCCTGTGTGTCACCACTGCCTTATTTCTCCTGAGTAAGAACAACTTTATTCTTCATGTCTTTTTCATACTGATACGATTCTAAGAATATACATACATTCTCCTTTTTCCCATTTTGATGCAGCTCTTTTAAACGACATGAAAGCTGGTTTGATGTTTCAGTCACATGGTAAGTCACAGTGGCATGGACTTGACTTAAAACATTTTCCCTTTCCTTTAGGACTCACGCTTCTTTTAGCAGTCACTAAGAATTGAGGGGAGGAAAGCAAGCTGGAGAATGCTGCAGACAACGGGTTCTCTGAAAGACAAGGAATGGAAAGTGACTGTTCTTTACTGTCCGGAGCATCTGGATCACAGGGGATGCCATGTGCCTACTGAGAAAAATTCAAGTCTTGCTCTCTCATCATTCTTGTCCATTCTTCTGCACCAGTGTCAAGAATTCTTGTAGCCCAAATAAACATGTGTTGAATTGCATCTTTTGATCAATTTAGTTATCTATCTCTTTATCTATTGTCTCTATTCCTGACAACCATTATCACTAATAATCCTCAGAGAGCGACATACATTTCTTTGCTATTTATTGTATTTTCCTCTTCCTTTTCTTCTCCTAAATAGATTTTACAATTTTCACTTAATCTTGAATTCTTTTAATAAATACAGAATAATAGCAATTTCTAAATAAGAATTGGGTATCTTAGCTACTGTCAGTTTTAAGAATGCTATGTCAGGGATAATTGAGATGTGATGACATAGGGTATTACAGTTTCACCCAGTGTCTCTATGTGATTTAAATTCTGTTTCTGCTGAGACTCTTTTAGAGAAATAGTAACTCTAATGTGTCTGCTCTATGACTTAATTTCCAAGGAACCAATCAGAAGGACGATTCACTCCTGAGTGGCTCCTGTTCACTGCCCTTGTAGGAGAGGCTTTGGTACTGCTACCATGAGTACCTCATTGCTATGGTTTCTAGGACAATTAGCTTCAGCCTCCTGAGCTAAACTCCTAGCCTACAACCACTCACAAAGGACCTGCCCTTGAAGAAATTTGAATCTGAGTATTTCCCAGGTTTCTGATTTGGTCTCTTCGCTGTCATCTGCTTCCTTCTGCTTTTCTACTTTAGATCTCTGAGCCATAGGTTTGACAAGCATTACCTCTCTCTTGCAAGTCAGAGCACTGAAAAGGAGTTCTCCTCCCAGCATCCTTGGTATCAACACCCTTGCATTTACGATGGTCAATCAGCAAACACAGCCCCCTTTCTTCCCATGCTTCTTGCGTTCTTCCTACTTACTGCTCAGCTCTAACCAGCAAAACCCATGTAAGTTGGCTTCTTAGAAGGAGAGATGAGGTCAGATGTCAGGTCAGATGTCAAAGACTCAAGAAGGCAAAACTGGCAGCTACAAACCTCTGAAGACCCAAGCTCAGAACCTTACCAGCTCAAGGTCAGAACAGGTCTCAGCCCAGAATTTCACCGTCTGTTACTTTCTGCTGCTCAAAGAAAGACACAGAGAAGATAAGATCCTAGGAGTGGAAATATTCAAGTGGAGCATAGGTGGAAGGAGAAGCTAGGCCAGAGTCATAACATTATAAAGGTGCAGAGATTCAGAGATGTGAAAGCACTCTCTCTTCTCTATATAAAGTATACTTCACCTTTGCACATACAAACAGCATTAGACCACATACAAAGCACATTCACCCCATCACACTAGTCTCTTCTTATTATAAGACCCCAAATCTAAGGATTCCTAAACTAAATCAAGTCTAGTTGTGGATTGTCAAGAGTCTTGCTGAGCAAGAGACTTCTGTTTGGAGTAGTCAATGAAAGCAAAACACATACACACATACACACACCAAACAATTGGTAAAGCAAGTGCAAGTTGGAGAAAGTGAAAACTTCCCCTGTTCTGTTGCCACCTATCTAATTAATGTTGTCCTGGTTGCAGGTGAGATGAGTCAGCACAACAAGAAGGTCATTTTAATGTCAAGAGACTCTTAGGCAAAAACATCTTGAAGTTTATAGACCCAGGGAGTAGAAGAAGAATAAGACCAGGAAAATGCTGAGTGATGGGAAAATGTTCTCAAGGTCCTTCCTCCAATCGGGAGACCTCAGTGGAGATATTTAAAGATGACCTTGGCCTGAATGTATAGAAGTCAGCATTGAAAATGTGCAAAAGAACATGATTGGCCAAAATTACAAACAAGAAAACAAAGTAACACCAAAAACTTGATCCATTTACAATTCTCCTAGACCTGCCATTTGATGGCTCTGCACAAATGTCATATTAGCTTCTGTACCAAGCCACTGAATGCAGCTTTCAAACAACCACACCACAGCAAAATATCAGGTCCTCACACAACAGAGAAAATAAGGCCTGGGTATGTGCAGTATGCACTGGTCCCCATCAATCCTGAACTCTAGAGGTGGAGGGAGTCCTATTTGATTAGGCTGTCTCTGCTCAAATTTGTTTTGTTCTTTTATGTTTTATTGTACCGGTCCTTGGACTTGAACTCAGGGCCTGGGCAGTCTCCCTGAACATGTTTTGCTCAAGGGTAGAGTTCAAGAGTCTTATGGCCTTTGTGCCTGAGCTGACTTAGAGCCATGATTTTCAGATTTCAGCCTCATGAGTACTAGAATTAAAGAACTGAGTCGCCAGTGCCCAGCAGCCAGCTTCAGTGGTTGTTCATTCTGGTGTTTTCTGCTCCTTTGTCTCCTGGATCTCTCCTGAAAGAATTTATTTTAACAGTATCACATGGTTTGTGTTTATAGCTGACTTGCATTCTCAGCCTGTTTTCTGCAAATGGGAGATAATGGACTTGAATACCTCTTTGGAGATTTTAAATGGATTTTGTCCCAGTTAGTCAAAGTTGACATAAATTCTTAAAAGTTTTGTGGAATTTCTATGTATAAAATACTAGTTAAGCTGGGCAGGTGGCTCACACTTGAAATCTTAGCTACTCAGGAGGCTGAGATCTGCGGATCAGGGTTCAAAGGCAGCCTTGACACTAAAGTCTGTGAGACTCTTATCTCCAATTAATCTCTAGAAAAATAGAAAGCGGGGCTATGGCTCAAGGGGTAGGGTGGTATCCTTGAGCTAAAGAGCTCAGGGACAGCGCCCAGGCCCAGAGTTCATGTCCCATGACCAACCAAAAAAGAAAGAAAGAAAGAACGAAAGAAAGAAAGAAAGAAAGAAAGAAAGAAAGAAAGAAAGAAAGAAAGAAAGAAAAAGAAAGTAAAGAAGATGCAACTCCGTTAGATACTAGTCACATTGTCGGCAAGTACCCTGAAAGGTCTCTTCCACATTAAGGGAACCCGATCTGTTATCTAGCCAAAAGGGACTCATTGGTACTCAACAAGGGATCCTATGAACCCACACTTATTGATTTGATTTTACCAGGAGGCTGTTTCTTATTTTGTTAGGTTCGGAGGAGCATTAAGAATGAGAAACATTTTTCTCCAACTGGACATATTTTTGCCTTTCATATTTCCTCTAATATCTGCTTTCAAATGTAATGATTCCTTCTTTCTCTCCTTTCTCTCTTGGGGTAACCTATTGTGCCAACTGGCATAATGGGCTTGGGATCTAGGGTTCATAATTAGATCCACAGCTTATTAGGATTATCTTTATCTATCATTCCCCCTTCCCTTCCCTTCAAACTCCTCCCCCTGCCCTTTCCTCTATTCCTTCCTTCCTTCCTCCCTCCCTTCCTTTCTCCCTCCCTCCCTTCTTTCCTTTCTTTAATTTCTCTATTCCTTCCTTTTCTTTCTTTTTTTTTTTTTTGCCAGTCCTGGGCTTGAGCTCAGGGCCTGAGCCCTGTCCTTGGACTTTCTCAAGGTTAGAGATCTACCACTTGAGCCTCAGCACCACTTCCGGCTTTTTTCTATGTATGTGGTACCGAGGAATCGAACCCAGGCATGCTAGGCAAACATTTTAACCATTAGGCCAAACTCCCGGCCCTCCTTCCTTTTCTTTTATACTGACCCTGGAACTTGAACTGAGGGCAGCTTGGGTACTTTCCCTGAGGGTTTTTTTTTTCTGCCCATTTCTTGCTTTGGGGAATTAATTGAAGATGAGGTTACAAGAAATGAACTCTAAGATATGGAAACAAGAAGTTTGTTGTTGTTGTTGTTGTTTTCAAAGTACTGTGTGGCATTTTTTTTGTTTGTTTCTTTTGGTTTTTATTTTTTTGCCAGTCCTGGGCCTTGTACTCAGGGCCTGAGCACCGTCCTTGTAGTTTCCCAAGGCTAACGCTCTACCACTTGAGCCACAGCTCCACTTCTGGCTTTTTCAAATGTATATGGTACCGAGGAATCGAACCGGGGTCTCGGTGCATGCTAGACAAGCACGCTACCACTAGGCCAAACTCCTAGACCTGGAGTTATTATTTTTTTTCTTTCACTTTTTTTCTCTTTTGATTTATCTACTGTTGCACTGTATTTGCTTTTGGTGCCCTGTGTCTTGTATATACATCTGTCTGAATTGGGGAAGGGAAAAGGAACAACAAGATGGTGAGACATAGAACAAAGGAAGAACCAATGAAACAGTGTACACAAAGACAATATGTTGGAAATTATCTTTACAGTTTGAGGTTGGAGGGGGATGAGTCAGGGCAGGGGAAGAGGGAAAGCAAAAAGAGGAGAAAAATGAGGGATGGGCAACAATCTTTGAGAAGAAATGTACTCCTTACCTTATGTGCATAACAGTAATCCCTTTGTACATCACCTTGACAATAAAATTAAAATAAAAAAAGTAACATGGACCCTCCTATCCCAGCTGGCTTCCAACCATGGTCTTCAGATCTCAGTTTCCTGAATAGCTAGGATGACAGGCCTTAGCCAAGAGTGCCTAGCTGCAGTCACTCTCTTTTGAGCTCAATGTGGTAGCCCCTCGCTTCTCACCCATCCTGACATTCCCGTTCTCTTGCTAAATCCACCGGTAGACATTTTTGTGGCAGTGTACCACTTTAAGTGCTGAACCCTGTGAATCTTCTCCTTCTTTATAACAAATCACCCTAATGTCGGTGGTAACTCAGCTAGCTCTTCTATTCATGTAGCCTGAATTAACTTACTCTTCTTTGGGTCACTATTTTTATTTTGACTCCACAGGATGGTTTTGTTAGTCTGAGCTGGAACCACTCAGACTAAAAACTCAATTTAAAAATATTGGAACACCTCCCTTAACATATATATGTATATATATATATATATATATTCCTATTATTCTATGAACATAACTACGAATTATTCACAACACCTTTCTCTCTATTGGCTGAATTATGCCCTAACTTTTCCTTTTCATTGAATGCAGAAAATTTAGCTATGCTTCAAAAATTCTAGATAATTCAACCACAGTTTCAAGTTTCAAAAGAAACTTTAAAATTCTGATCCAGTGTATTAAACAACAACAATAATAAATGAAAGTAACCATTGTGAATAAATTTCACATTATCTTCAAAGGAATATTTCCAAGTTCCTTTAGAAATGTTCTAAGTGTGATCTGAATGATAGCTATTTAAAGTCTGGTGTGGAAGAAATGTAGAATCCAGTCCAAGAAAAATCCAGTCCAAGCCTAGTTGATCCTATTAAAATGAAAAACTGGTTTACATAATTATACAAAAAATTAAGGACAGTATTTACAATTAATTCAGACCAAAAAGAATGATCAGAGTCACTTAGGCTTCCAAACTTAGCATACAACTATATAATTTTAGCTTCATTACGTTAATTGTTTCTGATGCTCTTGTTTATGCATTCATCAGTTTGATATGTAGCCAAAGTAGCCTGGGATTATTCTTTATGACAAAGATGGCTTTGTTCATGTATCATTGGTGACTTAAAGAGCTCCATAGCAACAACTATTCTACCTCTTTTATTCATGAAGTCTGACATCTGTTTCTCTACTAGTGCCCCCAGATCTTCAGGTATAGATCATGGCTTCACATTTGTAAGGCATTATGGGGAATAAATTGTAATTGTGCTTTCCACACAGATTCCTGACTTAATTTAGAAGTAGTTGAATTTTTGATGGAGGAGGGGTGGTCAGGGGGCTGGAACACAGGGCCTGAGCACTGTCCCTGAACTCTTTTGCTCAGGGCTAACACTTTATCGCTTTGAGCCACAGCACTATTTCCAGTTTTCTGGGGGTTAATTGGCCATAAGTCTCACAGACTTTCCTTCCTGGGCTAGTTTTGAACTATGGTCCTCAGATCTCAGGTCTCAGCCTCCTAAGTAGCTAGGATTACAGGCATGTGCCATTAGGGCTCAGCTAAAATACATGTTTATTTATTTACTTTGTAATACTTTTATTATATTTAAGTATTTGTACAAGTACTTGCCATTCAACAAAGGAGAGCATGAATGCAGCATATCTTGATAATCAGTGTTACCCCTTTCAACATTCTCACCCATCCCTCCCAATCCACCTTATCTCATACTTAACTTTAGCTCATGTATTTATTTTTCTTGTGCTTTAACAAAGAAGTTTATATCTACAATGCACCTTGATCTACGTCACCACTTCAACATCCTCATCGCCCACTTTTATTTCTGAAGTTTTTAGTACGTACCATGAATTCTCCTGTCAATTATCTCCTCTTCTCTCTCATTCTTGTAACCCCTCCTCTTGGAACCACCGTACCTTTTTGCAAGTACCCATTGCCTGGTACTTATTTTGTTGGGCTTTGATTTAATCTTTTAAAGAATTACAGTAAATTATATAATGTTTTAACTAGATTTTTTGCCAGTCCTGGGCCTTAAACTCAGGGCCTGATTACTGTCCTTAGACTTTCTCGAGGTTGGAGCTCTACCACTTGAGCCACAGCACCAGTTTCGGCTTTTTCTATGGATGTGGTACTGAGGATTCAAACCCAGGGCTTCGTGTGTGTTAGGCAAGCACTCTAAACACTAGGGAAAACTCCCAGCCCCAAAACTAGATGCTTAGTGTGCATAGTTTCATGATTTCTGAATATGAGAATCCATAGTGTAATATGAAAATCACAAGGAATTACCATGAGAAATGAACTGTTAATTAACGAACATTAAGAAGTGAAGTTGTCTTGGGCCGGGAGTTTGGCCTAATGGTAGAGTGCTTACCTAGCACACACCAATACCCCGGACTGATTCCTTGGTACCACATACATAGAAAAAAGCTGGAAGTGGTGCTGTGGCTCAAGTAGTCTAGCTCTAACCTTGAGAAAGCCCAAGGACAGTGCTCAGGCCCTGAGTTCAAGGCCAGGGACTGAAAAAAAGAAAAAAAGAAAAAGAAGTAAAGGAATCTTTTCCCTCGGGTTTACATGCTCAAACTAGTTTCTTCCACATAGAGTGAGAACTCAGGGCCTTACTTGGCTGATTTGCTCACAGATGGTGCTTTACCAATTGAGCCACTTATCCACTTCAGGCTTTATCTGCACATTAGTTGGAGATAAAGAGTCTCCCTAGGCTTTTCTAATTTCATTCCTTAGCTCTTAGCCTCCTCAGTAGCTAATTTTATAGATGTGAGTTACTGGTGTGGGGCAAAGATTAGTTTTAGTTTCAACTTATTTTCTGTATTGTCTTTATGTAGTGTACAAAGGGGATTCAGTTCAAAGGTTGGTATTTTAAATCTGCTTATATCCATAGTCTTTGGTCAGATGCCTATCTCTAAAGTTTTCAACATGGGCCACCCAGGGTCAGCTGAAGTCCTCCAAACAAATGGAGATGCTAATGAAAGGACAGGAGAGGATTCACTCAGCACAGTTATGCTGGGGGGAGGTGGAGAGAGGGAGGGTTCACATTCAGGATGAAATAGTAGGAGACTTGGGGAAGGCAGAGGTCTGCCTAATTAAACAGTCTTGGTGGTCTCATGTTCTCACCTATCATGATCTCAGTGCTGACATTTACAAGATGCTTTGTGGAAGTGCTGATTGCATGAGAGACAGTCTTGCTCCCAGCTGACTGCTCCTGTTTGATGTGTGGGTTTGGAGGTGACTGAACTCATAGGGCAACAACTGCAAGTTTCACACTGTCTAGACGCAGAACGCTGTGAAAGCTGATGGTCAGATGTGAAGGTTGCTCTTATCTTTGTGCCCTTAGCTTCTAAGGGACATGAGCCAGGTGAGCTATTCTGTGGTTTAAATGAACACTACCTGTATGTTTAACATGACTCCCTGTTGAATTAAGCAGAAGTCTAACTCAAAGTTTAAGACAAAGGAAACCAGTACAAAGAAGCCAGCTCTGTGAGTGTGTGAGTGTGTGTGTGTGTGTGTGTGTGTGTGTGTGTGTGTGTGTGTGTGTGTGTGTTAGTACTGGGGCTTGAATACTGAACTCGGAACTCCAGGCATGGATGCTAGCTTGCCATGCTGGAGTTCCGAGTTCAGTATTCAAGCCCCAGTACTTACACCACACACACACACACACACACACACACACACACACCTCCATCACACTTTCACACCTTACTGGGGCTGGCTTCAAACTGTAGATCCTATCGTGCTGAGAGTATAGGCATGGGCCGCTGGAACCTGGCTCAGCTTTTTCTTCTCCCTTGTTTTCAGTTACGGAATAAGCCCAGAGTGAGTCAGTGCTTTTGTGTTTTAGCAGAAAGATGCTGTGTGTTCTGTCTGACAAGCAAATTAACCAGAGGAGCAAAATACTTCACACTAGCTGGTCCAGGGCTGCCAGCTTTACAGTTTTACTCCCCAGTATATTTTATGCATTTGTCGTATGCATCTTTACTTGTTAGTTCCTCCAGCTCTGAGAGGTTACACAGTGCCATCTTTATGACACGATCATTTTCATAACAAGATTTATTGATAATCCCCTGAGTTTCTACAAGTACTTCAATAATTTTAGCTATTTTTCCCGTGATATGGGAGAAAAGAGTTCACTAGTTGTATTCAACTTTATTATTAGCATCTTTAGATTCTTGTACGAAGGAGTTGTCATTGAACAAAGCAGTTCATGAATACAATATATCTTGATCAATGTCACTCCTTTCCATGAAGTATCGAACTAATTTCGCTTTGTGATTTTTGTCTCAACTATAAGCAGATTATAATAACTATATCCCAAAGCTCCTGGTATGGAGTGGCTGATTCCCACTGTACCATTTGCTGTTGATATCTATCCATTCATCTCCCTGTAAATCTACACACCAAGGACAGAGCAGTCTCTTACAGAGTCTCCTGCACAGCTTATGCTTAACACCTGCCATTAGCAGAGGCCAATACGGCACAGCAGGTGCCAGGACCACATGCTGTCTGCAGGCTGAGGCCAGTATTCACAGTACCATCCTGGTGAATTTGTGTATTGCTTTATGTTTGCAGAATGTTTGCATCCTGTGACGTAATCTTATTATTGTAGAATCACTGGAATAGATTTCTCAGCACACTGTAAGAAACAATATGATGTTTATGCACTGGCACCTGATGTTTACAATCCTAGCTATTCAAGAGACGGAAATCCAATCTGCCTTTCTTCTTTGTGATGCTGGTTCTTCTCTTGGGGCAAGCCAAGAAAAAATGCTAGGCAATTTTCAGGGCCTGGAACTCTTAACTTGACTTTGTTGCTCAAGAACCGTGCTGTGCCACTTAAGCCATACCTCCACTTCCAGCTTCTTGCTGCTTAACTGAAGATAAAAGTCTCTGGGACTTTTCTTCCAGATCTGAGCCTCCTGAGTAGTTAATATTCCAAGTGTGGGCCCCTTGTGCCTGGCTTGGTGTGTGTGCTCTCATTTTTAATGAAAGTCTTTTCTTACGCAACAGCTGTGTCTTCTTCTACTGTCTATTCCATCTTTCCTGCCATGGTAACAGAGCTCTAATTTTACCATTGCACCTAAAATAAGTAAGGTCACGGCACCATGATCACAGCACAGACTACTAGACATGGATAACAATCTGACTGCCAGGGGCTTTAAGCAGCATCTGTCTGATCTTGGACTGGAACATTACATGCTGGGAGCCCAGGTAATCCTTTTCTTGGTAAGTTCATTCTCTTATATGTTTCTTCATAGTGATGGGAACCTGATGTCCAGAAATAAGCTCGTGACTTTTATCAGTGTAATGCTGTTCTATTAAGTCACTGCTAAGGAGATTCATGTGGCATGCAGTCTCGAATCACATGCACAGATGATCTCACAACACACAGGAACCATCTAGAAGTTTGGGGGATTGTGTGGTATCCCTCCTCATTTGTGTTGTCATGAAACAGCTATTATGGCTAAGTTTGTGAGCCACTGCCTATGGTTGGTGGCAAATTCGTGGCATTAGAGTCATCTTTGTTCTTGCCATCATTCAGGGAACTGACTGAGAACAGAAACAGCCATAGAATTACTTTAGAGGAGAAATGGTGGGTGAATACAGTCAAACACTACATATGCACATGGGAAAATGGAGCCAAGACCAGTGTGGAAATGGAGGGGTGGAGTAGAAGTGATGGGGGAGACCAATAAAAGGGTGCATAAACTGATGTGTTGAATTAAAACCCCTGAGCACAGCTACTTAAAACAAGACAAATAAAACATAATCTCCTACAAGCCACTCCAACACAATCCAATTTGGCATGAGATTTGCAATTTATCATCTTTCTAGTGAGCATTTGTCCAGTATCAATCCAGAATAGAACATGAGGTCTGAAGGCTTGCAATAACTACTTGTTGAAGGTTTTAAAAATATTGTCAGTGCAGATTATTGAATATTATATTTTTGATAAGGTCAAAGAAGAATACTTGCATAAATGTTTGTGTGAAGGTGTTTCAAGGCATGTGAAAGGGTATCAATGTATGTGAATTAATGCACCTTCTATCTGGCAAATATCATGTAACCCTTCTATTAATTACAGTAAAATATATGAAAAAAAGATGTTAAATGATTTTTATTGAGGTATTTGTAACCTTTTTGTTTTAAGCCACACATCTCTTGGCTTTAATAGTATATTTTATCTAGCTTATATTTGGATTGTAAAGACTATGAGGCATTCATGGTGGTCCATATCAAATATCCCGGGAATCCTCGAGTACTGTAGACTCTGTGACTGAGTGCACATTGCCTTGGTAAGTTTATTAGCTGGAAGTTGATGACAATAGTTGTCAACCTTCAGAGAGACAGGCTTTCAGGATTCAGTGTTGGCAGATGCTAGAAGACTTGTTTATCTGGTTCTATTTATCGATTGTGAGGAATATTTGTCTCTGTTTGCCAATGAGTTATTGTATAAACAAACAGCTTGCAGGTATTAAAGACATTAGTTTCACAATCGACTGCACACGTTAGGTGCTCCACTATCACTCTAGCTATTCAAGAGGCTGAGAATTAGAAGATCATAGCTCTAAGCTAATATGGGTGGAAAAGTCTCCGAGTCTCTGTTTCTAGACCTAGCACAAACCCAGGATGGAGTCACAGCTTGTGTGGCAGAGCACAAATGGAGCAAGTGCAAGGTCTTGAGTTCGAATCCCAGAACCAATAATAAAGAAGGGAAGAAAGGAAAAAGAAAAGAAATAGAAAGAAAGGAGGGGAGAGAAAGAAGGGAAAAAAGAAGGAAAGGAGGAAGGAAGGTAGGAAGGAAGGAAGGAAAGAGAAAGGACATCTTAGATGCTGTGAATGTATATCCATTGAGCTTCTTTGATACTACGTGTTGGGTTGAATTTATCAAATAGTCCAAATATGTTTAAAGTTCTATAGATGCATTGCTGGTTACCTTAGCGATTTGCTCAATATTATCTGAGAAGTAACTGGAAGAATGATTCACCAGACATGCAGCTAATGGACTTCTTTATCAGGCAGGAAATAGAGACTTGGTTAGAAGCAGAAGATTATGAATATAGCCTAATAATGACTAAATGATACACACACACACACGCACACACACACACACACACACACACACACACACACACACACACACACACACACACCATAGATGGTTCAGAGGAAGAAATATGAATTTTCGATACTTGTATTGAGTAAGACTTAAAAGGCAATTCTAATATGCAGCAGCTTATCCTGCCTAATCGTCCAGGACAGCTCAAGGGATGCAGGCCTCAGCTTGAGAACTGAGTGTTGTTTCTAAGTCTCTGCATGGAGTCCAGGGTCTCTTTGTGTTGGATGACACTGGAAAGTGTTGGAAGTAAAGGCACCAGGGTTTCCGGAGCAGATGTTTCTCCCATTGATTAGCAGCAATTGCTTCCTTTGACTTTCAAGTTCTCTTTGTATACAATAAGGAATCAGCTACCTGGAAGAATATTATTTTTAAAGGATTTGATTAAAGTTGCTTCTATGCTGAGGCTGAATCACCATACCCACTTGGTAAACCTACTGGATATTAAATTTGTTTCTTATATATTTCTCTAGTAGGAGCTCATGGATATGTCCTGCTCAGCCTGTTTCTTTGTTTTAAATCTTCTTTTGGCATTGAGCTAATTGTATTGTTTTTACACTGTGTTCAGCATGATCCAGACAGGATTTGTAGCCAGTGACAGATTACTTGCTTGGAATGAACAAGGGCCTGGGTTCAATCTCCATTATAGAATATATGTGCATATGTATATGTATATATTTGTGCATATATACATTTGTATACATGTATATTATATGTATACATATTCTACAAATATGCATATTTATACATAGAATATGTATACACAGAGAAGCATATCCATATATACAAATACATGTATATACATAGAGATATATTTGCACATACACACACAAATACACATATATCAAAGTGGATTTATTTTCCATTTGAATCAGACTTGATCATTTGCCTTCTTTGAATGGTAGAGCTATGTCTTCATTTCTGTTTGCTTTTTTTGGAAACAGTTTCTATATGAAAACTGACTAGGTTCAAACATGTGACATTCTGCTTCCACTTCTTGTATGTGCTACTATATCCAGCCAAGTGTGGAAACTATTTTCCCTTCCCTTCTTCTCCCCTCCCTTCCCCTTTCCTCCTCCTCTCCTTTTATTCTCTTTATTCTATGTTCTACCCAAGACCTGAGCTAGATCCTGGTCTCTTGTCCTTAGAACATCTACTAAATTAGGTTCATAATTGTACCATTGTCACTTCACAATGTATATTTCACACCCGCCCCTCAGGAATCCATTCAAAGACCTGAAAATCATTTTGAGAAATATGAAGCCGTGGGTTTCTTTTTCCTTAGTCTCAGCTTGAGGTTGAAATATTAGTCTAGGCCAACTAGAATGCATAACTGGCTTAACACATTTATTCTGACCAACCCTGTGTCACTTTCCACTTGGGTGACAATACAAGCCTCTGTTCTTTCCCTTCCTTTTCCCTTTAAGATTCCGATGCAGCTCTATAGAAATCCAGTCAGAACTCAGTTCACCCTGCACCCCAATCCAACAGCAGCCTGTAGAGTAAAACCTATCTTCTTATCATTTTAAATAGTGTCTGCCTCTTTCATTGATATTACACTGTCTAGGAGAATAACATATTCCCCTCAACTTCTCCCACTTCTAATTTCTAGAGTGACATGAGTCTCTCTAGAGGGTTAGTAAGTTGTTGGATAAAGTGTTCATGAGTATACATGGCTACACTTCAAACTGCATTCTCTATCCAAATTTATAAAGTCTGTTATTCCCTTGTGATGCTTTCATGTACCTGTCACAGAGCTTCATATTCAGGAAAGAATTGAAATTAACTGGTGTTTCAATAGTTTCCAAAATGTCTCTAAAACCTTTCTGACCCCCCTCCCCACCTTGATGCAATTGGTGATTATATTCTAACTGAATGTAAATCTTTTTTATCTGTCCTGGTACTAATGATGAACAAATCCCCTGTAGCCATGCAATTCTTTTCTTCAGAACATTTGTCCTCTGAGAGGCTACATCGAGTCTATAATATTTTTTTTTTGCCAGTCCTGGGCTTGAGCTCAGGGCCTGAGCACTGTCCTTGGACTTTCTCAAGACTAGAGCTCTACCACTTGAGCCTCAGCACCACTTCTGGCTTTTTTCTATGTATGTGGTACCGAGGAATCGAACCCATTTTTTAATGGGATGGTTGTTACTTTGGAGATTAGTTTTGGAGTGATTTAATTTTTTGAGTTGTTGATATATTTTAAATATGAGGCCTTTGTCCGTTGTTTGGTTGGTGAAGATCTTCTCCCACTCTGTAGGCTTCCTAATTAATTTACTAGATATGTCCTTTGCCATACAAAAGCTCCCCAGTTTAATGCAGTCCCACTTATCCAGCCTTCCAGACGCGGAACCAGAACAGCAAGCAGTGAAACCCAGATGCAAAACTAGTTTCTAAGAAAATAAAACTGTATTGCATAAATGAAGCATTTGACTAATGTTATCTCTTGACACTACATAGGACTATTAGGTATCTTAGGTAAGGGGCATGTATGTTTTAAGTCATTTATTTTATCCAGAAACTTTTTTTTTAACCATGAAGAAGGTGAATTTTCACTGTATATAATGCTGATTTTTTTTTTTTGCCAGTCGTGGGGCTTGAACTCAGGGCTTGACTTTTCTCAAGGCATGAATTCTACCACTTGAGCCTCAGTACCACTTTCAGCTTTTTCCTTTGTATGTGGTACCGAGGAATTGAACCTGGGCCTTTGTGCATGCTAGGCAAGCATTCTACCTCTCATCCAAACTCCCGGCCCTAATGCTGATTTTTTTTTAATAACAGAATTGTAGATATACTAGGTATCTTAATATCCTCATTCAGTTGGAACTATTTAACATATAATTTGGTAGTGTAACTGATTTTAAGTTAAACTCAATAAATAATAAATCCCAAAGCATTAAGCTCTGCTTACTCTGTGTAAAATATTTCATTGTTAACCATATCAGCTCAAGATAAAGAGAAATTAATTCTTCATTATGTTATATTCGAAAGCAGTTGAGACATTTACAAGAAGTGGTCAGTTGTGAGCATCGTAGGCTTTCTTCATTTTGAATATAAGCGTGCTTTTTCTCCTCAGTGTAGCATTTTAAAATACAGATTGTGTGATTATCCATTCCCTTATTTTTAGGGGGATAGAGAGCACAAGTTAAATAAGTTGAAAACTTACAAGTAAGTTGAAGTAAATTCAAATGAGTTGACTCTGCCGATAAAATTCAAGATGTAGAAATTGTAGAGCATTCCAAATTAACTTGATTTTTCACTTAAAAATATTCCTTGGGGCCGGGAGTTTAGCATAGTGGTAGAGTGCTTGCCTCGCATGCACGAAGACCTAGGTTCGATTCCTTGGTACCACACACATAGTAAAATGCTAGAAATGGTGCTGTGGCTCAAGTGGTAGAGCCCCTTGAGAAAGCCCAAGGATAGTGTCCAGGCCCTGAGTTCAAGGCCCAGGACTGGAAAAAAAATATTCCTGTACAATCCAGTTGCTGGTGGCTCATACTCATACTCCTAGCTACTGAGGATGAAATCTGAGAATAGAGGTTCAAAGCTAGCCTGAGCAGGTAAATCCAAAAGATTCTTATCTCCAATTATCTAGAAAACAAAAACAAACAAACAAAAAACAAAAAGAAATGGAGTTTTGGCTCAGATGGTGGTGTGTGAGACCAGACTTGAGAGAAGAGGTCAAGCAAGAACAGCAGGGCCTGAATTCAAGACACACACACACACACACACACACACACACACACACACACACACACTTTTATATAATATAGAAATATTCCTTTTATCTTTCAAAAAAAAAAGAAAGATTCCTTTTATTTGTTTATATGATGAAGTTAAAGTGGAAGATGGTGAACCTTCATCTAATGATGGAAGCTCTTAGTTGCCCACCAGTGCTAACTGCCTAACACAGGCTGTTTAGAAAAATAACCAAACAAAACAGAAGCAAATAAAAACAGTAATGCATCTCCGTACCTGCTTTTTCATACCCACACAGATAAGATCAACCTGCATCAGATAACCCAACCCACTGAAAACTCAGGTGCTGGCTCTGTGTAGAAATGCCAGGATCGTGTGCAATGGCTGGCTGGTCCCTCGCTTGCCTTTGTGTGTGCATAAATGTGTTAGACTTCATCACTGTGACAGATACTGAAGGGTAACACTTTAAAGGAGGAAAACAATTATTTTGGCTCACAATTCAGCTCCTGTTCCTTTGGCTCCAAGTCTGGGTCTAAGAAAGACCAGAGCCAGAAAGAAGACACTGTCTTCAAAGGAACATTCCAGTTCCTTTCCAGTCTACTTTCTCCAAGTAGACCCTGTCCTACTAGGTCTCCACCACTTCCCAGCAGTGCTTTGAAATGAGAACCCTGTCCAATGGTTAGTGCAATGATGAGATAGAGCTCTCAGGAAGCCAGTCTGGAAATTCTACCCTGTTTATTGTGCCTTGCAGCACACAACCCAGCAAGGCTTCTCTTCAGATGACTTATGGGCCTCTGCGAGCACCGTCACTTACTAAGCCCTGGCACCCTCACAGAAGCTAGTGACATGAAAACGAGCTGTCCTTTGATTTTGGGGTGGCTTTTCACTTCAAATTAAGTTAAAGAAGCTATGAAACATTGGTAGCAAAAACGAAACATTTCATTACTGATACTCTTCACTCAGAACATTAATTATATAGCCAAAGTACTTTCGTAATGTCAATTTCTTGTAGACCTAAGTTTTAAAATTCACTGTGAGAAGTGTAACTGCACATTGGATAAAGTTGCTCTAGAGAAAAGAAACTACTAGAATTCATTTTACAACAGGAAGAAGCCAGGTTATTTGGAAATATTTGTTTATTAGAGCCAGGCAATCGTGGTTTACATCTGTAATCCTGTCTACTGGAGAGATTAAGCTTTAGAAGATCCAATCTAGAAACTTGCCTGGGCAGAAAAGTCTATAAGAGTCCATCTTCAAAAACTACATCTGCGAGGCCTGGAGTTTGGCCTAGGGGTAAAGTGCTTGCCTAGCATGCACGAAGACATGGGTTCCATTCCTCGGTACTCCATACATAGAAAGAAAGAAAAATGCTGGAAGTGATGCTGTGGCACAAGTGGTAGAATTCTAGCCTTGAGAAAGCCCAACGACAGTACTCAGGCCCTGAGTTCAAGCCCCAGGACTAGCAAACAAACAAACAAAAAAAAAACCCAAAAAACCTGTACCTGCAAAAAGTCAGGCTGGAGGCATGGCTCAGTGGTAGAATATCAACCAAGTAGCCTTGCAAGTTTGAGCTGCTGAAACTAAGCTCCAGTATAAAAAGATGATTGGAGACCTGGAAAGAATGCATTCTACTCTTTGCTTTGAAGAGAGGAAGAATTGCATGATGATAATAAATATACAAGAAAAACAACTTAGTTGGCTAGATTTGAGTGTGAAAAATACCTTACTGTTATTTTATTTCACTGGTGCTGGAGATGGAAGCCAGAGTCTGGTGCTTCCTAAGCCTGTGTTCTTTCAACAGTACCCCAGCCCCAAGAGATGATTCTACAAAGATGAAGCCAAAGCAATGTAAAATTAAAGTGGAATAAACAACCATATTCGTTGACAGGAGGGAAGAATCCATAAAAGCAGGACAGAGAATAATCTTCAGAATAGTATCGAAAGTAAGTATTCAGTAATGTTCAAAAAATAATAGAGTAGCCATGTGCTAGTGGCTCACATCTGTAATCCTAACTACACCAGAGGCTAAGATCTGAGGATAGAGGTTCCAAGCCAGACAGGGCAGGAAATTCCACAAGATTCTGATCTGTAATTAAGCACAAAAAATCCAGAAGTGGAGCTGTGGTTTAAGCAGTAGAGCTCTAGCCTTGAGCACAAAAGCTCAGGGGCAGCACTCAAGGCCTAGATCTGAGGATAGTGGTTCCAAGCCAGACAGGGCAGGAAATTCCATGAGATTCTGATCAGTAATTAAGCATCACAAACCAGAAATAGAGCTGTGGCTTAAGCAGTAGAGCTCTAGCCTTGAGCACAAAAGCTCAGGGACAGCACCCAGGGCCAGCACACATACAAAAAGTAGTTGACAGTAGTTTGACTTATATAGCTTTATATATAAAGACTTGTGTGACATATATGACTTACATAGCTATATGACATACAATCTATATGACATATAGCTTTGCATATAAAGGAGTAAGTTTTTAATTTACTTAATATTTTTGTGTTTTATCAAAAAACAATCTAAGGTTTTAGTAATTATATTCATTGTTTATAACACAATATACACAACAGTTATACCAATATATGTACCTATAAATCATATCTATTATAAAATGGATTTTACAGAATAAACTGTACCATTTTCAAGGATTTTGTGATACTGTCTTGAGGTCAAGGGAGGAGGTGAAGGGCTGAGAATTCAAACTAGAGCTGTGTGGCAAGCAGATTTTTGTTGTTAAGTGTTAGAAAAATAAAATAAAATAGTCATAGTCTCAAAATGATGGATTTTTCTGCTTTCCTAAAGTATAGCAAACACCCTTATGAATGTCAGGTTGTGAAACTTATTGATGAGTCTTGTAACAGATGAAGTTTGTTTAGAGAAAAGGAAAAGGGAAAAAAAACCTTTTTTTATAACACTGTAATTATTCTACTAAGCTTTTTCTAAGTGCCATAGACTAGCTCAGAGAAACAGGAGAAAAATTCAACTAAATAGATGTGATTTCTATCTAGATAGGAGAAAACCCTGTTTTCCATGTTGTTCACTTAGTCTAAAAATTCAGGGAGCAAAACAACTGGGACATTTCTATTTTTAAACTCAATTTAAAAGAACAATTCACATGTGAGATTTGATGAAGTTTTTTTTACCATTCACATCTCAGATATTGAAGCTGTCAAATATAAAAGGAGAATAAGGACAAAATCATGAGGGTGACATGTAACACTTCTAGGCACCACTCTTCAGCTGAGAAGATCCTGAGCCTTTCTACACAGAACTGCTTATGTTTCCTCCTTCCTACTCAGTATTAGCACTTTTCAGCTTAACCAAAAGCACAATGGAAACTGACTGGGACTTTTTTCTGAATAGCTAATGCAGCCACTCTCAGTAATGTTCGATTTGGGCTCTGTTCTCTACATGAAGAGAAGTGGTATGACATTTGGGGTGAGAAGACAACATTTGAGGAGCATGAGAAATTTCAAAGAACTGAGGATGGATTCTTCTCCTTTGAACATGAGGATATGGGGTGCCAGGGACCAGGACTTGGAATTTAAAAAAAAAAAATCACAATTCCAGCCACAGGCCAGCACTTCCTCAGACTCCTGACTGATAATGGCCTCTGTACTCCTCATACATAAACACTTTGAATGATTAACACCTGGCATGTGTGAAAAGAGATATTTGTGGACTCTAAAATAAAAAATATGAAATTTGGTTTGCCTTAAGGATAAAGAATATAGTTATGCTCATATTTTTTGCCTTTAAGAGTCTTTTGTCATTGAAAAAAGTTATGTCTATTACAATTTATTTTTTTAAAAAAACCTATTGGGCCGGAAGTTTGGCCTAGTGGTAGAGTGCTTGCCTAGCATGCACAAAGACCCAGGTTCAATTCCTCAGTACCACATCCATAGAAAAAACCAGAAGTGGTGCTGAGGCTCAAGTGGTAGAGCTCTAGCCTGGAGAAAGTCCAAGGACAGTGCTCAGGCCCTGAGTTCAAGCCTATGATTGGCAAAAAAAACAAACAAATAACAACAAAAAAAAACCTATTGACTTATCTAAACAAACTTCCAATTCTAAGAGATTCGTTTGTTTCTTGTCTTGGTTTGTAACCGTCATCAGTCCTGTGGTGATCTTTTTGCCTTATTCACTTCCTTTCATTTAAAGTACTCTATTCCCTTCGTTCCTCATACCAAAAAAAGTTCTGTGTTTTTTTCCTCTTAATATTTTAAGATGTAATTTAACTATGTGATAAACTAGTGTACGTCCAATGGTACGAATCAGAATTTAGAAGGTTATCCCTCTAAACCAATAGGTAAGCTTCTTTTCTTACCATCTTTATTGCCTAAACACTTATGAATTATATCCTTACCTCCATTTCATCGCCGAACTACACCTATAATCATTCATTCATTCATTCATTCATTCATTCATGGTGCCTTACGAGAAATTGAACTCAAGGCCTACTTACTTGAGTTATTCCCCCAGGCCTGGGTCTTTGATAATTAATTGTAGATTTAAGAACCCTCACAGACTTTCCTACTCTGGCTGGCTTTGAACCACACTCCTCAGATTTCAATATCCTTAGTAGGTAGGATTACAGGAGTGACCTTCCGGCACCCAGAAGCAAAACATTGTATTTTCTAATTCTTCATCTTTTCCCTTGGACTTTGCCCTTGTTGGTCATTTGGACATCTGTTACTTAATGCTTCTAGCCTGGATGCACCAGTGAGGACCCCATAGTGCATTAATAATGAAGAACTGGGAAATATTTCCTAGGGACAGTTGGCAAAGAAAAATTTTTAAAAATGTAGGTGCAGGTCTAGGGATGGGATGGGAGAGACACTGATGTGATTACATTTATTCGTCACCTCCCCTCCCTTTTCATGGGCACCCATTGCACCTAGGAATTCAAGGGGACTCTTGAACATAGCCTGTGAGGTAGATGTGGATGTGACTGAGAGCTGTCAATCAGAATTACTGCCCGCCCAGCCCTGCACACTGGACTTCTTTTATTTTTTTTTTATTTTTTATTTTTTTCTATATATGTGGTACCAAGGAATCGAACCCGGGTCTTCATGCATGCTAGGCAAGCACTTTAACCACTAGGCCAAATTCCCGGCCCACTGGACTTCTTTTAATCAGTGTGTACGCTTATTTCTTCTGTCCTTAATCAACAATTATTCCATTTATAAACTTCATTTTCAACTGAAACAAGATAGAAGTTGATGGGGTACAGCGTGATATGTCAATAAGTCCTTGTAAGCTGTTAAGGTCCAAATCTATCATCGGAAATCATTATCATTTCTTTATGATAAGGAAATTCAAAACTGTCTGCTAGGTATTTTGAAACACTCAGTAAAATATTGTTGGTCATACTTGTCACATTGTGCAATTAAATCATTAGAATTTTTAAAAATCTTGTGTCACTGAACCTAACCCTCCTCTCTTTCGTGATTCTTTCTAGCTTCTAGTGATCATGATTCTACTTTCCACTTTTTTTTTAGACCAACTTTTTAAAAGGATTCCTCATGGTTAAAATTAAGCTAAGGGTTTGTATGTCATACATATGTACTAATCTATGTAATAAAGCATAGAGATTCCCTTCTTGAATACTTGTTTGTTAAACATGTCATTTGAAATATGTAAAATTCAATGTTAATAAATTATTTAATAAAAGAAGATTCCTCCTGAACCAGACCATACAGGATATGGAACTGCTTTCTAGGGGAGACGTGTCTGTCTTCCACGACTAGACAGACTTGCCTTCTGATATCTTAGGAGAATGCAGCTCTCTGGGTGATGTGCCTCTCGGTAACAATATTTTAGTTATCATTTAATATTTTGATTTGCTTGAACCTTTGGGTTCCTCATAGATTCTAAACTTGTTACTGACATGGATCACATTTTTATGTGCATTTTTTGCCTGTAGTTCACAGTACTCTGCTCATATTACTTTTCAGCAAATGTTTATGAGGTGAATTAACGAGTTCATTTTACTGTTGAATTTTTAGCTAAACTTCTGCACTTTGGGGGAGGAAGTCAGGTGCTAACCTGAGATTAAACATTTCAAATGGGGGAAGGAAAGGGTAGTGCACTGTAGGAGGTTTGTGGTCTTCGGGAGGGTGCCCAGAATTCACAATTATTTTCTAGAAAATGCCAGCTTTCTATCTCCTTTGTGGTCATTTGGTTGTGGGTTCTGCCTCTGAACTTATGCTGTACCCGTTAGGGTACCGTTCCTTGGCATAGCTGGCTTGCTGCTCTGGATTGCTCTCATGGTGTCTGGGTGAGACCTGGGTGCTGTATTTCTCCCAAGGTCGTGCTTCATCCGTTCACTTCCAGCTCAATCTCTTAGACAAGGAAGGCTCCTGGCATCTGTGGATTGTGGGATAGTTTTTCTAGAGAGGACAGAGAATGGCACTGGTCCTCTTTAAGACACTACAACTGGGCACTGTGCTCTTCTCGTGTTTCATTCTCCTCTGAGAATGTTCCCTTGAAATCAAACTTGGACCACTGCATGAAGGGTAATTTAACAACTGCTCAAAATTCTTACAAAAATCATCAAACAACAGGAAATCCCTCTATCAGAGAAAATCAAAGAGTTCAATGGTTAGTGAAGTTCCTAGTGGCAGTTGTTATGAAATATTTCAATAGATTAAAGATATTAAGAATATCTAATACCTGTGCTTAGAGATAAAGCACCTGTAATAGTTGGTGGTAGGCAGAAGCAGAAAGAACAAGAGAAATGAGCAGGAGAAAACTGGCAACAAAGTGATATTAACACATGTCTAATTAACACACGACCTATAATTAGCAGACTATTGTGACACTTGATTTTGTCTGAATCTTTAAAAATGTTCTAGCATATTGAAGCCTTCACTGCAGAAAAATACAGAGGGCAAACACGTGAGATATTTTGTTTTGTTGCAAGTGGTGATGAAAGATGAACTCAGCCTCGCAGACTCTTCTACTTCCCCCCCCCAATCTGATATGAATCTTCAGGAGGTTCATTTAATAGAAAAATTAAGAACTTGCCTTAAGGCACAGACAGCTTGGGAGAATAGCTTCAAAGAGGAAGAAACACAGGTCCAGCAGAGGATCCATTTGGTCTCATTTATCATTCTCTGGTGAGAATCCAAGTGGAAAAAAAATTCTCAATACTTCTGTCAGAGGAAACATTGTACTTTTGTTGTGCAATAAGTATCCTGAGTTTGCATCAAGTTTTGTTTTCAACCAGCTGTTTGTCAACGAAGAACCATTGTTTATGAAGCAAGTGAAGTCTGGCAGCAAAAAACAGTCTGCTGCTGGTGGAATTAAAGTAACATTGAGACAGCTCTGGGTACCAAATTGAATAGTTCTACGCATTTTAATGCATTATGATACTGTAGCTAATATTTGATATTACCTACTTTGCTTTCTTTTTCATAGTTTTAGCCTAAAGACAATATATAACTCTTTTTTTCCTCCATCTTTTCCACAGCCTACTTCTCTTTCTCTCCCTCCCTCCTTCCCTCCCTCCCTTCCACCTTCCTTCCCTCCCTCCCTCCCTCCCTCCCTCGTTCACTTCCTTATTTCTTTTTGGATCTAGCTGGCCTTTAAATCACCATATGATCCAGCCTCATCAGAAACTTGTGATTCTCCTCTTGTCAGTTCCTTGAATAGTAGAGTCACAGGCACTTAGCATCAGATTGTTTCCCTCTCTGGAACTTTCTAGGCCATTGACTATCTCCTCTTGGGCAGACTGAAGCTCTGTAGATAGGAAAATAAACAGTGCATGTAGGTCATAGAATTACAGTAGATCATTAGAAATTATAAAGAAAACTTCATGACAATAAACTTAGTAACTTAGAAAAATGGGCAAATTCTATACACATTCTATATATATTCATGAATCATGAATAACTATAAGATCTGAACCAACTAATAATGATTTGTGAAGTTGCGTCAGAAATAAAAAGCCTCCCAACAAAAATCCAAGGACTAGATTCATAAGATTTTGCTGGTGAATTATAATGAACAGTCAAACATGAATTAGTACCAGTTTTCCTTAGTCTCAAAACAAAAGGGGAAGAAAAATTTCTACATTCTACAGGCTAGCATTATCATGACACCAAAATGATATACAGCCACAACCACAAAGGACACTGCAGTCCAATATTCTTGAAGGACAAGAGGAAAAAGCCTGGACAATACTAGTAAACAGAATCCACAACTACGTTAGAAGATCATTCTCCATGATCACTTGAGATATAAACACAATTCAATATTTTCATTTGGCAATGAAATTCAAAGCTACAATGAGATATCACCTCATCCAGATTTTAATAGCTATTATTGAAAAGTATCGCGATAACATATTCTGGTAAAATGTAAATTAGTACAGTCATGATGGAAGACAAACTTAAAAATAGAATAACTGATCTGCAATGAAAGAGTGAAATCAGTGTGTCAGATTCTGATCCTCCAAATCACACAATTCCATCAAAATAGTTAAATAAAAATAACCCAGGTACCTATCAATCAGTGAGTAGAAATATAGCATATATCTATTCAGCCATTAAAAAGAATAATTGCTGCTGAGTGCTGGTGGCTCAGGCCCGTCATCCTAACTACTCATGAGGCTGAGATCTGAGGATCACGGTTCAAAACCATCCCAGGCAGAAAAGTCTATGAAACTGTTCTCTCCAATTAACCACTAGAAAACTGGAAGTGGCGCTGTAGCTCAGTGGTAGAGTGCTAGCCTTGAACTAAAAGGCTCAGAGACAGTGCCCAGTCTCAGAGTTCAAGCGCCACAACAAACAAAAAAAAGTGAATTCAAGTTTTGTCACTTGTTGTAGTATGGGCGGCACTGGAGATCATTATGTTAAACAAGGTAAGTTGTTCACAGAATGACAAATACTGCATGATCTTACATATGAAGTTTAAAGAGAACTTGATCTCATAGAAAATTGTGAATAGCGTAGCGTGGTGGTTATCAGAAGCCAGGATTGAGGAGAGGTTGATTAGAGGGGACTGAATCACAGTTAGTAGCAAGTTCTGGTGTTCTGTGATACACTAGGGAGGGTATCAATAAAACAGTGTTCTGTACATTTTCATGAACTGTAAGGAAGGAGTATGTTTCCACCATAAAGAAACGCTTGAGGGAATGAATATGTTGAATCGGATATTAACATTACATAATCGGTCCATGGGTCAAACTTCAGGTGAGACTCCATTAATGGACACACATTTGATGTTATTCGGTAGCAACTAAAAAATGTTATGTGGGGAAGTGTCATCCCCTTGTCCCACTTCCCTTGTTCCTCCTCCTCCTTCCCTTCCTTCTCTTCCTGGTGCATTTTCTGAGGTCCTTGGCTCCTTGCCTTGTTTCCTTGCTTCTTCCATCCTCATTTCTGAACTGGAATCTGATTGGTTGATGGCAAGGAAAGGCTAGAAATACAGAAATGATGAACTAAAGGATTTAGAAATGTTAAAAAGCATTCTCAAGGACACAGGAATGAGGAAAGTGGGTTTGAGCCACCACTGCCATGACCTTGTACTGGCAGGGTTTCTTCCCTTTAAAAATCGCTTTGACAGAGCTCATCACATTAAACTTCCGCATTGCTCTAAAACCCATAGCCCACTAAGAATTGTATTTTACTAATGCTGCACATTTTATTCCATTTAGTAGGCTTATTACTTTTTTACTTATATGTTCACAGATTTTTATTATAATATAGCAAATGACATGAGCTAGTAGGTTTAAAAGAACAAAGGAGTCAGTTTCAAATATTATAAAGATGTGATGGTCTTCAATTCCCCCAGCATCTGGCCCAGAGCTGGGCACAGAATTTGCTACTTTAAAGGCTTCAGCTTAGCAGGGAATTAGAGATATTTGTTTCGTATTGCCTGGCTGAGGCCAGTTATGACATACCGCAACCAAATGCCCCACTGAATTCAACACTGAAAGAGATTTTAGGTAGTTCTAGGGCGATGAGCTACACAATCAACTGTGAGAAATCTAGACATTTCGAGTCCTTTTTCTCCTATGAGAGAACTAAGGAATATTGGAAGCTGCTCTTTATATAACATTGGTTTTATACAATGCTTTAATCTCTGGTACAGTGATTTAGGTCAACTGTAGAAGACTCCTCCAGGTAGCGTGCTGCCTTCTGTGTTCTGAGTTCGCTTGCTATTCTTTGTGTAGTCTGCACAGTCTACTGTTCGCAAGGCCAGCAGCCTTTCAGCCCTTTCTTCTCCTGTGCACATATAAAAATGTTACTTTGCTTGCCTTCCTTCCTCCCATCTTTCCTTCCTTCCTTCCTTCCTTCCTTCCTTCCTTCCTTCCTTCCTTCCTTCCTTCCTCCCATCTTTCCTTCCTTCCTTCCTTCCTTCCTTCCTTCCTTCCTTCCTTCCTTCCTCCCATCTTTCCTTCCTTCCTTCCTTCCTTCCTTCCTTCCTTCCTTCCTTCCTTCCTTCATTCCTTCCTTCCATCCTCCCTTCCTTCTTTTCTTACCTTCTCTCTATCTCTCCCTTTCTCTCTCTCCTCTCTTTCTCTCTCTTGCTCTCTATTCTTTCTTCCTTTTTTTTCTTTGTCTCTCCCTTTCTCTCTGGAAAGGGACACTGTCTCCAAGTCTATAATTACCACTGTGACTGAGAAGCTGGAGTAACCAAGGAGAATTTTTCTAGAGGCATATAGGAATTTTGCTGTTTTCCTTGTTAAAACAATTATTCAGGATGTTTATGAGAGATGTAATCTCATTTCCTGCTTTAACATCTACGTGCATAGCCTTGAGGGAAGCAGGAAGAAAATATCACCATGAGATGAGTAGACATTGATCTCACAATCAAGAGATTAACCAAGGAAGTTCTGGGTTAAGATTTCAACAGTGTGATTGACAAGATCTCCCAAGAATATAGAATGACATCACAGTTAAAATTTTGATATGGAATCAAAGCTGAGTACCTTCCCCATGTCCTTTCCTCACTTCTCAGGACGATCCCATGAATAACTCGGAGGTATAGAACTCACTTAGGGATGACACAAATCTCAGTAGCAGCTCACCAATATAAGTAATGGATGCCAAAATGAAACCTCAGTCCTTGAATTTGTGTGTGTGTGGGGGGGGGGGGGTCATGGGGCTTGTAATCGGCCTGGGTGTTGTTTCTGAGCTCTTCAGCTCAAGACCACCATCCCACCCTTGTTCCAAGCCCCAATTCCAGTTTTCTAGAGGTTAATTGGAGATAAGAGTCTCAGGTCCTTTTGTGCCAGCCCAATACTCAGGAGGCTGAGATATGAGGATCAAAGTTCAAAAGCCAGCAAGGATTACAACCACTGCACCCGGCTCAGTCCTCAAATCTTAACAGATAGGAAGGAAATGACACATGAGAAACAAAACCAAGCTAGGCACCAGTGATCACATCTGTAATCCTAGCTACTCAGGAGGCTCAGATCTGAGGATCATAGTTTGAAGACAGCCCAGGCAGGAAATTCCATGAGATTCTTATCTCCAATAAAACTACCAACAAATGTCTGATGCAGAGCTGTGACTCAAGTGGTAGAGAGATAGCCTTAGGTAAAAGAAGATGAGGAGCAGTGCCTAAATCCTGTGTTCAATCTCCAGAACCAGTACAAAGGATAGATGGAGAGAGACAGACAGACGGATAGAGAAGAAAATGTTACTGTCCCTACAGATTTCACACTTCTCTTTTTACTTACATAGCCACTTGGTATATAACAGACCTGCTTGTTTATTTGCTTGTTTTGCTTTACTCAAACATGTAAGACTTTTGATCTACAGTATTTCCCCAAGCATCTTTATCAGCTGACTTGAAGCTCCTTTCTATAGACAAAGTTAATTGTGCAAAACCAATGCAGTTTGGGTTGAAGCTACCTGACATGTTCCTTAATACATTTTTATACATTAGATAGTTTGATCTTCCATAGTAGTAGACTTTATTATTATGAATTTCATCATTAAAAATTTAAATACAGAGGTTAGAAAGACTGCATTAAGCATACAGAGTATAAGTGGGAGAATCTTTATTTGGGCTCAGCTCTGATTTCGTCCAGGATACCATGCTTCCTCTTTACCACATGGAGGGGTATCTGTCTTTAGTGTCATGCAGGAAACCAGGTGCTGGTGGCTTACACCTGTAATCCTAGCTATACAGGAGGTTGAGATCTGAGGATCGAGGTTCAAAGCTAGCAGGAAAAGAAAGTAAGTGAGAATCTTATCTCCAACTAACCATCAGAAAACTGGAAATGGTGGTGTGGCTCAAAATGGTATAGCGCAGGGCTGGGAGTTTGGCCTAGGGGCAGAGTGCTTGCCTAGCATGCACGAAACCCAGGTTCCATTCCTGGGTACCACATACATAGAAAAAAGCTGGAAGTGGTGCTGTGGCTCAAGTGGTAGAGCTCTAGCCTTGATAAAAGTACAAGGACAGTGCTCAGGCCCTGATTTCAAGCCCCACAACTGGCAAAAATAAATGGTAGGATGCTGGCTTTGAGTGGAAAAGCTCAGGAACCATGCCCAGGTCATGAGTTCAAGCCCTATGATTGACAAAACAAACAAACAAACACAGAAATAAAGCAAGTCAGCCAGCCAGCCAGCAGCCATGCAGGAATACATAACAAGGACTGTGGAGTCAGGACATAGACAGCTCTGCAACAGACTGGTGATAACACTTCACCAACCCAACTAAAATACATCTTTATCTGAATAGTCAATTCTTCAACTCCAAAATGCTGCTACTAATCATCTACTACTAATTGAAAAAACTTTTTTGAAGAATAATTTTTTTTCTTTTTTGGTGTTTCTAGGGTTCTTCTTCCTTGGCAGGTACTCTGTCCCTTGAGCCATGCCCCAGTCTTGTGTTTGGCTTTCTAGGCGGATCTCTCAGTTTTGCTGCTTCCCTTAGACCAAGAGCCACTTAGTGATGATCTCTCATAGAGTTGAGATCATAGGTTCAAGTTACCATGCTCAGTTGACTAGTTGAGATAGGGTCATGTCTAGGCTAGCTTCAAACCAAGATCTCCTTGAACTCTATATTCCCAGTAGCTGGGGTGGTAGGCATGAGCCACTGTACCCAGCTCATTTAGTTCCATAAAGAGTGTCCATTATATACTAAGCACCAAATGAAGCAAAGAGTAGTCACTATTTGTTGCAGCTGGGAATTGTGGGAATCAGTGACCCAGTACTGAACAAGTTGAGATTAAGATGCTGGCTAGACATTTAGAAGAAAACATCCAGTTTGGGCTGGACCTAAGTGTCTGGAGTTCACAGGGGAGGTTGGCTCTGCAGGTAGACATCTGTGCACACATGGGATATGAAAGTTGTTTGCAAATGAAAGACTGTGTGAAATAGGCGAGAGAGTAGGTGATAGAGAAGGGAACACACTTAAGGACTTAGTGCAGGGTTTCTCCAATATCGAGAAGCTGGAAAGTCTGGAAGTTAGAGTTAAGGAGATGGAGAAAGATTGCTTCAAATATCAGCAATAGATTTGTGAATTTAGTAATTAAGTGACATTAACGACTTAACTAAACAACTTCCAGTGAAGTATAGGGATGAAGGAGCAGGGATGAAGGTGTTTGTGAAATATGCTCCCATGCATGAAGAATTGAAAAAAATTATTGGAATAATTTCAAGTCAGAGCTCAGTTATTAGAGTACCATATCCTAGATAATTTTCCAGGATGTTGATTTAAAGGCAGTGACTAAGGATATGTGGTCATAGGAGTTTCTTTGGTCCATTTCTAGAAAAATTATTATAGGATGTTTGTCATTCACTAACAGGAATTTCATACCAATTACATGTTTAGGGTACAATTCTGTGAATTAATTTGATATTATTATTTGATATTATTATTGATATTGACAATATCAATAAATTTTGCAGCTCAACACATTATAAAATACTCTACAGATACTAAGTGCTAGTATTAATATCTTTTATTATATCTTAAAGTATTATGCCACAAATGTGTTTTAACTGTTTTATAGATCTCCTTGACTTTAGTATATGCAATTTAGTGATTCAATATCTTATTTTATTTAAAAATGTGTCAGCCGCTGTTTAACTTACTATTTATTTCATTTAAATATATTACTTCCACAAAATATACTGTCCCCCACTCAGAGTATATACTGGACTTTTAATGAATCTTTTCAGATTAACAATCAATGCCCCATGTTTGCTGACAATCATCTTTCAACTATGTTACCTGCAGCTAGACACTCCACTTACAGAGGCCAGGGAAGTGTACATGATCAGACCTTTGTATCAGAACTATTTGTTACATAGTAGAACTTTTGAGAGAGAAATTTATGTAGAATTGGTTCATTCTCTAAGAAGGCACGCTTAATTAAATTACCTCTTTGGAATTGTAACCTGAAAGACTTTCACAGCATGGATCTTACAATTTATTGTGAATGTTATTCTCCTTGTTGACTCTAAGACTATAGAACTGGTCTTCTCCAAATGATGAGAACTACTAAGTATACAGAAAATGTTTCCAGATTCTCACCTGATTTAGCTACCCATTGTTGCTTAACAAATTACCTCAAAATGAAGAGGTTCCGAGAATCACGAGGATGAGAACCAGGAGTGGCTTTTATTTGGGAGGTTCTGGTTTAGGATCCCTCCTGAAATACATTATATGAATCTTCATGTTACATTATAAGAAGGGTTGACTGTCTGGGAAAATTCACATCTATCCATGGGGCTGGTGGTTGGCCAGGGGTCTCAGCTCCTCACAATGAGAATTTACCAGTAGAGTGGCTTAGGTGTCCCTGCCATGTAACAGGTGACTCGTCTCAGGGTACATTACCTCCTAGAGAGCAAGATGCTGTGATCTATGAGGCTGGGTTGGAGGCTGGCTGCACAGGCTCTAGGTGATCAATCCCTTCAATTCAGTCAAAAATAGAGCTCACATGATTAACTATATTTTTCTCCATTTTTATTATTACAAACGTTAGTTACTATTATCAGTATTATTAAGCAATTTGCTTAATAGGGTCTTACTATTTTTAGGCTTTAAAATGTAGTCCAACAATACATCTATAAGTGGTGAAAGTATCAAACAAGAAGATATACCTGGCAGGTATTTCTTCCGAAAGTGAAAGAAAATATAAAGAATGGAGGAAAATCTCTGCACATGAAGATTAATCCCTTCTCTGTAAATCAGTTATGTTTGGGAAACAGAGTGCCATCTTCAAAGTGTGAATGATGCTAATCAATTATTTTGAAAATTAAATGTGAGTACATTTGAGAAGACTACAAGACATCGAAAGTACATGGAAGAAATTTCTGATAAATGGTGCCAAGGATCATAGACCCTTCACATTGATTCGGTTTTAGCTGAGTGAACACCAGTGGCAAACCAGTGCTCTGCTGGCAATGTCATGGAAGTATATCAAAGAAATCAAGAAGAGGGGAGAAACTCATTGAACTTCTCTGCCAGCACTCTGGGGTAAGCCTTCACCAATCAGTAAGAAGGTTGGTGGATGAATAAATCTATTACCATGTATCCATTGTCGGTTATGCAGTGCTAGGAGGCTTGGTGCACATATCTCAGGAGGTCAGAGGAACTGAACATCCTTTGCCACAGCAGTGATTTCAGCAATTCCACTTACAGTTACTTTTGCCCTGCTCATGTTTCCTGGCCCTAAACAAGCACCTTCTCCCACCCCAATATTTACAGCTCATCTGTATGATTGTGTTGAAAATGGGATCACCACAGGGGTGGTACAGAGAAGCAGAGGCTAACTAAGGGCCTGAGTGAGGAGAGAGACTGTGGGAGCTGCCCATACCTAGATGCAGGCGAGAAAGGATGGCAGAATCTATGGTGAACAAAAAGCATGCTCTGCAGGAGCACTGCAGGAACTCTGTACTCCCCAGTATCTGTTTTGTGTGATATCATTGGTAAAAATCCTCCCTCCTGCTCCCATCCATCCCCCTTCTCTCCTCTTCCCTGGGCTTCTGGTTGCTGATGGAACTTTTCAATTTCAACCACAGTGTGGTAACCAGGTCAGGTCATATTGGTAGTTCAAGCATTTCAGTGTGAGAAAACAGTGAAATGACCACAGCAGTTCCAGGGCTGTTTCCATACTCAGTACATGAAAGTGAATGATGTCATACAATGAATTGTCCCTTTCCATGTCACTCATGACCTTTACATGGTATCAACTTGAAGAGAGTGATGTTGATCAATGAATCATCCCTTTCCATGTCACTTATGATCTTTGCATGCTATCAAACACAATAGTTTGTAGCATGAGAGAAGAAAAGATTTGAGGACCTTGCAGGTCCTAAATATTCTTTAAATTTTTAGGGGGGGAAATGTAACAGATTCCTTGTGGTAAATGGTGTCTATGTCAAAACAGTCATGGCTAAAAGTACAATTGACTTGTCTTAAAGTCAGGCGACATATCTGTAGCCAGTAAAATGGAGATCTTCAGTAGAGATATAGGGCCTCAGTGGGTGTTACTCGTTTGGGCTCAAGTAAAATTAGTCATATATGCAGTCTGTTGTCTCTGTCTCTGTCTCTGTCTCTCTGCCTCTGTCTCTCTCTCTCGCTTGCTTGCTCGCTCGCTAACTCACTCGCTCTCCTTAGCTTAATTAATTATGCTTTGGGAAAGAATCCACTGCTTTTACTTATATTTCTCACACAAAATTCTTTTTTGGATATTTGCTAGTTTTAAATGGAGGTTGATGTACACTGTTTTCAAGATCCACTAGTTGATAAAAATGAAAGCAATGAAGCATTTTGCAATTTGTTCCCAAATGTAATTAAACATTGACCTCAACATATTGTCTCCCAGGAAAGTACATTATTACTAATTGTTGGGGTTTCTCCTCTGTGCCAGCAAAACAGGAAAGAACATATACGAATTTGTTATATAAAATGTGTTTTCTTCCTGTACTGACAATTATGACTAAGTCTGCTCATTTTCCTCACCTCTAAATTGAAAACTAATCCTTAACAAATTAAGTATATTTATTAAAACACATTTAGACTTGTTCAGTAATCTCTTCTTGTCACTAGAGTTTCCTTTTGCTTTGTCCTTTTCTCTTTACCCTGTATAGTCTAATGACATATAACCTCTTAATACCATAATAATATACTATAACCTTATAACATATTTGCTGAAGTCTCCTATTTTTTTAATCTATGTTTGTTATTCAAACATCAAACTAACTGATGGAAATTAGAAATACAGGGAGGATTCAACAATGAAAAACCTATACACAGAGAACTTATGATTCTTTGTGGATTATATTAATTTAGTTTTAATTAATAGAAAGCATAGGTCCTGGAGTATATTTCTCATATGCATGTTACGTTTTTATCATATAAAATATAAGAAATAAAAGGCTTTACTTTACACTAATTTATTATCAGACAGAAGAGAGTTGCGTCCTCAGTTTTTAGTAAAAATCATCTAAGTGAGCAATGAGAGTATACTCTTTTTTTTTTTTGCCAGTCCTGAGCTTGAGCTCAGTGCCTGAGCACTGTTCTTGGACTTTCTCAAGGCTAGAGCTCTACCACTTGAGCCTCAGCACCATTTCCAACTTTTTTCTATGTATGTGGTACCGAGGAATCGAACCCGGGTCTTCGTGCATGCTAGGCAAGCACTCTACCACTAGGCCAAACTCCCATCCCCGAAAGTATACTCTCTTAAATATATCATGATTAACAACAATTAGATATTGTTGAATATAACAGTAATATTCACAAGACAATATGCTGGAAATGAACTTTCCAACTTGGGAGGGGGTGAGGAGAGGAGTGAGAGAAAAACATGGGAAGGGGTAACAATATTTGAGTAATGAATGTAGCTGCAACCCTTCTATACATCACCCTGAAAATAAAATTAAAAAATAAACAAAAATAAAAAATCTTATTTGTATGTAAACTTTCTTTAGTTTTTTAATTTATTTTTTAAATTTATATTGTAAAGGTCCTGTAGGGAAGATTACATATATATATATAAGTCAGGTAATGTGTATATTTTTAATTGTCAAGATTATGTATAGATGGGTTACAGTAACATTTGTCAGGTGATAGGTACATTATTTTTTGAAACTTGATACCAATCTCATGCTTTTGTCCCCCTTTCTCTCCTCACTCCTCTTCCCAATTGTCTTGTTTTCCCCCCTTCACTTCCATATTTCAAATAAATCAGTAAGTGTGGATATAGTATACCAGTATACAAATTTAGATACAGTAACCTCATGAGATTTGAACCTTGATCCTCAGATCTCAGCCTCTTGAGTAGCTAGGATTGCAGGCATGCGCCACCTCACCCAGCTGAAAATCTCTTATTTTCTTTAGATTTTCCTATTATTATACAAGCTATATGACAATTTTGTTAAATTTATAGTTGTATATGTTAATAGTAGGCATCACTATCATTATAAGTCAAGAAAATGTTTGGTTTGATGAAATAGTTGAAAAAGAATAGAAAGTATATCTACATTTGAACTCAGGACCTTGCTTGCTCACAGATGGTGTTTTACCACATCTAAATGAAGACTCCAGACCAGTCATTTGCTCGTTACATTAGAGGTGAAGTCTCAGAGCCTTTTCTTCTTGGGCATGCTTCAAACTACAATTACTGAGGTCTAAAGCTGAGTAGCTAACAGTACAGGTATAAGCCACAGGCTCTTGGCTTAGAAAATATTTTATGAGAGGAATACCTTATCCACAGTAGTTATTTTAATCACTATTTGTGCTTGTGTGTGATGTGGTGAGTGGTATATGAAACCTTAGTCCCATAAAGACAGACAGAGGTTTATTATTATGTTTCCACAGGAATGAGGGTTATTACTATTTCCTGTCTGTTACTAGAAACTCTTTGGAGGGATAAGACTGGGAAGTATTAAAATATTTGTTAAAATAATGGAAACTAAGCCAGGTGCCAGTGAATCATGCTATAATCCTAGCTACTCAGGAGGCTGAGACCTGAGGATTGGGGCTCAAAGCCAGCTCAGGCAGCCTTGGTGAGACTCTTACCTTCAGTTGAACACACACACACACACACACACACACACACACACACACTGATGGTAGCTAGATAAAAGAAAAATAGACACAAACACAAATGTAGGAAAGTTTAAGGGGATAAAAACCAATGGAAGGCAGGAGTAAGGAAAGCAAGGGTAAGGGAATTATAATAAAAATAATTGCAGGAATGTTTACAAACATCATGTCCAAATTTACAATGTTAAATATTATCAGAAGCAATAAAAAGTGAAAAGATAATAAGAAAAAACAGTAGAAGATGTGAATATGATCCAAAAATAGTGAGAACATGGATGGAGATATCATAAAGAAATGTCCAAATTATATAACTGATATAAACTAATAGACACAATGTGACAAATTACAACCAAAATTAAACTAGTTGGTTATCTATTGTTATGAAGAGGTAAAAGAGCAATGTTCAAGAAGTAAGGTACTCACTACCTCACTGAGATGTAACTGTTATCCTTCTAGACATCACCTTGATAATAAAAATTTTTTAAACAACACAAAAAAGAAGTACATGAAAGGATTAAAAAGCATTCCACTCAAGAATCTCACTAGTGGCTACTGAGTATATTGAAAATGAACTATACTTAATTACAATAAAAAATAGTAAAAAAATGAACTACACAATTTGTGGGTGAGGATGAGAAGGAAAAACTGGGAGAGAATCAGGAAAAGGGTGACATTGTCCAAAAAGAAATGTACTCTTTACCTGACTATGAAGCTGTAACCTCTCTGTACAGCACCTTCATAATAATAATTTACAAATTTTATAAGTCAAACTTTAATGTTCTAAAGGTTAGTATGGCATTTTGGGGGGGGGGGATGGAGGCATGACATTTTTTTAACTACAACAAAAATTAAAACAGCTCAAAGACAAAAAAGAAAGAATCCTAAATTATCTTATTGTTTGAAGAGATCAATCTATTCTTTATAGGCCACTAAGTATTCGCAGGGCAGCTCCAGGGGGTGGCTGGGTTTGGAGCAGGCTGTCCTGCTTCAAATATAGTTTCTCCACTCTAGGTCAGGCTTCCTGGAGAGGAGCAGGGACTGAAAGTCCTAGATGCAGATGATAATGAAGTTCTCCAGGCCCTCATTATTATGGATGGCGGTTCCAGTGTCTGATGGGTCCTGGAGGCCACAGGTATAGAAAGCCACAGCTGCCATGTTTACAACTGGGTCCTTGAAATGAATGCCACCCCAGGCAATCATACGCGGATTTCCACGTCTCCTACCCCCCACCGTCCCCCCTCCCTGCCATCCAAGCTGCCCTTTGCTCTGGTGCCTTTACCATGGACTCTGCAGGATCCTCTCAACCCAAACAAAGCTATTTCTGAGAACTAGTATCATCTTCTCAAAATGATGATCGTTCTCCTTTGTTTTATGTTTCGCTCAGTGTAGAAAACTTGACCACAGACCAGAGATGGTTGGCAGCCTGATGTTTCATATCAAGCCAACCGAATTCCACTGAACGAGGTGAGCACTGGCTACCCATCTTCCTAGGCAGTGAACACGAAGACACTCAAGACTCTCATTAGTCATCAACTGTCCTGTACCTCAGTCCACTGGACTCTGCTGCACGTTCCTGCTTCCTCTGAATCCTCTTGTATACTGACATAGGTCTGTTACTTTATTTGCAAATTGTTTTCATTTTTCTCTTAGGTAGCACTTTTCAGTGCAAAGCCTCTGGGTATAGTAATTGGAAGAACAATATAAACTAATTTTTTTCAGGACATGAAATTGAGAGCTTTGTCAGAACAAATGGTGTTTGGGTCATTTATTTCGGATCTGTCAAGCCACTGAGAAGAATTACCCCATCTCTTGAAGATGGAAGGGTAGGAAAATAAGGTGACTTCCATGGAAAATTCTTCTAATTTTTGTACTAAAGAAGACAATCAATGAACATATTTATAGTCTATTCACTAAAATACATTGACTTTTGCCTTTTCTGGGAAGTGTTCATTCCTTCTTTCTTTCGTATTCTTCTTTTATTTTGCAACATAAGAGTACCTTGTCCTGTTTCAATTGAACAAATATTTATTGGGCACTAATAAATGTCTGTGCTCTTTGCCACAGTAAAGGATTCTGTGGTAATTGAATCTGTATCTCTGGCTTTGAAAGACTCATAGTCTCCTGAGGAAATCAACAATCAACAAATGGATAAAAGGATAAATCTAAAGCAGGAGCACACAAATTGCAGGGAAGGGACTGAGGAAGGAGAAAGTAATTCAATCTGTGTGATACCACAATTTAGAAACTCAGGGAGAGAAGCTTGCCATAGTGTTAGGAGATGCGAATGTTGCTTTACTGGTAGGCTTGGGGATTTCAAAAGGGTTTTCAAGTGGATGATAGGGTATAAACAAAGCCAAGAGGAAGATGTGTTTTTGGAGAATGGCAAACACATTAATAAAGTTGGGCACTGCATCAAATTGACAAAGTAAAGGGGAAGAGTAAGGAGAAAAGACTATGGAAACCAACTGGCATCAGGTAGTCAGGGAACTCAGGTGTTAAGAAGACGGCTGAGCATTTTTCTTGATGTGATGAGGAATCTTGTGTTTTCCTTTAAAAACTTTCCATAGCATTAAAGATCCAATGAAAGTTTAACTTGGAAAATGCTAATCTAATCCTGATATATGTTTAAGCAAAGGAGTTATATGCTTATTTTTCCTGAAAAAGTGACTCTAGGCAGTAAAAATTAGTTAAGCTTCTTATGGTTTAACAAGTGAGATTTCTAGCTAACTGCTAATCTAGAGGGTGGGACTGTGAATCTTTAAATGGAGTGTTTGTGAGTTCTTTTCTCATTTTTCATATTTATGTATTCAAATGTACACATACATGCTAATGACTGGACCAAGAATGCCCTAATTGTTTTCATCATCAAACCTGAATATTTTATGCCACATGGTAAAGAGATCTTTGCAACCTGATTAAACTAAGGATCTGCGTTATAGAGGCTATCTTGGATGACCCAGATTTGAAATTATCACAGAGACATTTAAAAGATAGAAATGAGAGGAAAAATGTGTGTGTCTGTATGTGTGTGAGAGAGAGTCAGACAGAGAAGAAGATGGATGAAAACAGAGAGGACACAGAGAGAGAGAGAGAGAGAGAGAGAGAGAGAGAGAGAGTCTTGAAGTCACTGAACTGCTATCTACGAATACAAAAAGGTCACTAGCTAAGAACAGCAGAAGCTTCTGGAACCATGGGCTCCTCCAGACCCTTCATGACTTTTGTCCATGAGACTCATTTTGAAATTCTGATCTTAAGAACAAAAGAACAACAAAGTTATATATATATATATATATTTAATTTTTAATTTTTATTGTGATTAATAGAAGGGTTACATTATATTCACCAGATAGAAGGTGCATAACTTCACAAACATTGATACTCTTTCTTATGACATGGTCCCCAAATCCCTCCCCCTCTCCCCCCCACTTATCTTGATTTCCCCCCTTCCCTATCCAATTTCAAATAACCAATTAAGCACATATAAAATATATCAGATAACAAGGTGAAATATTGTAACAATATGAGATAACCAAGGGATGGCAAAAGAGATGAGAGATAACATAGTACATTAAGGACAGCAGTCACTCATATGGATTTTGTTTCCTTCTCCTGGAGGTCCTTACATTTACTGTCATACTATTTGGCCTAATGTCTCTAGATTTTGTTCTATTGTAAATCTCTGCTAGGAGAGCCCAAGGTTTCTACTGATTATGACAAATGAGGGAGACTATTGGGCCTGTGTTCCTTTGAGTCTGGCTTACTTCACTTAATATGATTTTTTCTAAGTCTTTCCATTTCCTTACAAATGGGGAGATGTCATTCTTTCAGACAGCAGCATTCCATTGTGTATAAATACCACATATTGTTGATCCACTCATCAACTGAGGGGCATCTGGGTTGGTTCCATATCTTTGCTATGGTAAATAGTGCTGCAATGAACATCATTGTGCTAGTGGATTTAGCATGTCCTTGTTTCTGGATGGTTGGGTAAATGCCAAGTAGTGGAATTGCTGGGTCATAGGGGAGCTCTATGTTTAGTCTATTAAGGAACTGCCATACTGCTTTCCATAGTGGTTGAACGAGTTTGCACTCCCACCAACAGTGTCGTAGTGATCCCTCCTGGCCACATCCCCTCCAGCATCTGTTGTTATTAGTTTTCTTGATCCTGGCCATTCTAACTGGAGTGAGGTAGAATCTTAGAGTTCTTTTGATTTGCATTTCTTTTATGACCAGAGATGTCGAAAATTTCTTCATGTGTCTATAGGCCATTTTTATTTCTTCTTCAGAGAAGACTCTCTAAGTCTTTGGCCCATTTTTTAATGGGATGGTTGTTACTTTGGAGATTAATTTTGGAGTGATTCAATTTTTTGAGCTGTTGCTATATTTTAGATATGAGGCCTTTGTCCGTTGTATGGTTAGTGAAGATCTTCTCCCATTCTGGGACCATGCACTAGAATTAACTCCAAATGGATCAAAGACCTCGAGGTAAAAGCTGACACACTGAAAAGTTTACAAGAAGGAATAGGAGATACACTAGGCCTCCTTGGCAAAGGTCGAAACTTTGTCAATAAGACCAAGAAACACAACAAATCAGAGAAAGTCTGGACAAGTGGGACTGAATTAAACTGCAGAGCTTCTGTATGGCAAAGGACATAGCTAGTAAAGTAATTGAAGTTATATTTTTAAGTTATATTGTGCATACATAACTAGTTCCTGTACCAGTACTTGGAGATTAATTTGGATGTATATAATTTGGTTCTCAAATAATTATGGATGTGAACTTGAACCCTGTTTCTTATGAGTCAGCTTAATCTCTAATTCAAAGTTCCTAATTATTTGGTATAATAGACATAGCCTTAAAATGTGGGAAGGTTTTCAGAAATGTCATGAAGGACTGGAAAAGAGTAAGTGACCTTGTCTCACTTTGACCTGGCTCAGGTATAGACTCATCATGTGATAGAATTTTAAGGATTTCTGTTTTCAGCTTCTAACTTCAATATGTCTGTAGAGATTCCTTTCATTAAACTCCAAGGAAGCTCTGGTCATAATGTTCATTTACCTAGCTGTCATCTTTACTCCAAGAAATGGAAAATATGGAGTCCCCTCCTCCTCCTCCCTCCCTCCCTCCCTCCCTCCCTCCCTCCCTTCCTTCCTTCCTTCCTTCCTTCCTTCCTTCCTTCCTTCCTTCCTTCTTTTTCTGAACTAAGATTAAATTCAAGGCCTCAAATTTTTAGGCAAATGCTTTATTCTTTGAGTCTACAGATAAACACACTGTCTGGTAAGCAAGTGGTAACAAATGAAATAAGGGAAGTATAGTAGATGGTGGAGAACATAAATAGTGTAATTCTTTTTTTCTTTTTGTGGGTCATGGAGCTTGAACTCTGTGCCTGGGCATTGTCCCTCAGCTCTTCAGCTCAAAATTATCACCCTACCCCTTGAGCCACAGCCCACTTCTCGTTTTCTGGTAGTTAATTAGAGATAAGAGTCTCATGGTCTTTAGTGCCCAGGCTGGCTTTGAACCTTGATCCTCAGAGAAAAGCCTCCCAAGTAGCTAGGATTACAGATGTGAGCCACTGTGCCCGGCTTAAATAGTGTAATTCTTAAAAAAAAAAAAAGAAAAGAAAAAAGAAAAGTATATAGCCCAGGGCTGGACCGTGGCCCTTGTCTTTAAAAGCTTGGGGCCAGCCCTGTCAGGTTTCAGGACTTTGTAACTGGCCAGCCTGCAGACTGCTAGCACTCAAATAAGGACTTCGAGCTTTGTATATTTTAGGTACATTTATTTCTTTATTTGAAATTGGAAGGGAAGGTAGGGAAACAAGATGATTGGAGGGGGTGGGAGGGTATCAATGTGTGAGAAGTAATGCATGTACTACCTGGCGAATGTAACTGAACCCCGCTATACATTACCCGGACAATTAAAAATTTAAAAAATGAAAATGTTTCAAAACATAAACAAAAACAGAGTCTATTCCCTTTCCTTCTGCTTTCGAATCTGGTAACCACTACAACTCTAAAGCAAGTAGAAGTTAGCTAGCTCGTTTTCCCCTCCCCGTTTTCCTCAGGAAAATCAGAATATTTCATACTGCTACCTTACAATCTATAGAAGTATAACATTGAGTTTGCAGGGTTAGGATGCAGATGTATATCTCTCAGGAGTTGTTTAGAAGTCATCATACCATCCAGAGAGAAATTCATCTTTCCAATGTTTCTTCATCTCTGGAGTAGAAAGTTTGTTAGATGGATTTTAAGATACACCTTAGTTCTGAATATGTCACTGGGGTGAAAAGAATTTAGTACTTCTTGGGTAGAGAAAATGATTCTAAGTTTTGGCCCCTGGGTACATTTGTAAGCCTTCATCTGGGAATGAGTATGAATGTTGTTACTGTACTAGTTGGCAGAGACCTGAATATCAGTTGGCTCAAATAAATTTAAGAAATCAGGATCAGCCAGGCACGGTGGCTCATGCTGTAATCCTAGCTACTCAGGAGGCTGATATCTCAGGATCAAGGCTCAAAGCCAGGCTGGGCACAAAAGGACCAGAGAGTCTTATCACCAATTAACCTCTAGAAAAGTGGAGCTTGGCTCAAGGATGGGGAAGTAGTCTTGAGCTGAAGAGCTCAGGGATAGCGCCCAAGCTGAGTTCAAGTCCCATGACCCCTAAAAAAAAGAAAAGAAAAGAAATCAGGACCATTAAACATTCAAATGTTTTTATGTTCACAGAATGATATGTCCTATTTTAAAATCTAAATTTAAGCCCTTGGTAATTCATATCTTCTACCACCATGTTAATCAATTTAATGAATTTAATGAATTAAATGATGTATATTTTCTTATCATTTATTAAGCCCAATGACTTCCCTCATCATTTGAATATGACAACTTACCTACGTGGCATCATATGCTTGTTAGTCTTGGTCATGCATTGTCTCTACTTGGTTGATTATTTCCCAGAAATCTCAATCTTCAAATTCTTTTCCAGTAGCCAATACTCCAAGCTTTGCTTTTTCTTCCATATTAAATGTACTGTGTATACCTGGCCACTTCCTGGCAGTCTGGATTCATTCTAGGCAATGAAATGTGAAAATTATGATGTACAATGTATGCCTGTCTAGAACAGACCTTCTGTCACTTTGGGAGAAACCCTACTTTCCCAGTTGATTGTGAAGCCTGAGCTACGGTGGCATTTATCAAAGAGAGTAGAATGGCTCAGCTGCGTTGCTTGGGGCAGAGGATACTGGTGGATTGTAACTGTAATCTGTACAACCTATACCAGCATGTCGCCAAAACAAGGCCACAGTAATGAGCTTATTTTTCTTGGATTGAGGAAAACCATGAACAAATGTGGGCCTTTTTTTTAAGTCTTTCCTCTTATTCTTTTCTAACTACTGGGATTTAGGCATTTACTATAAATCCCTCAGTTTGTTCAAATTTGAATCTGTTGGCACACACAGCTGAGTGTAAGCATCTGTATGTTGTACCCAAGCATACAGAAGACTTCTACTTTGCCAGTTGAAATCAGAAATAAATGCAGAGCAGCATACATTTAATTTTTATGGATTAACCAGTAATCTCAGCATTTTCCAAACTCATTCATTTTACAAAAGTGAAACCATGAAATTGCATCTTTTGACAATTGATTTACATCAGTACTGATGATTTATCTATGTTACTTTAGGATCAAAATGATCCTCAAGTAAAGCAATCAGAAATCAAGTGGCAAGTGTGCTAGTATCATAAGATAAATTCTGTTTTATGAGTAAATGATAAAATGACATTAGAAAACAGATACATCGAAGGTAGAAGGCGCCAACAGACAGGAGGCTCAGGATAATAATGCTGGTGTAGAAAGAAGATAGAAAAAAGATAGGTGCTTACTGTGATGCAAATATCAGATGATGTTTGAAGATAAGTGCAAAGAGGTGTCTGGTACTGAGCTATTACAAAACTGGTTCATTTGTGGCTAAGTACTAAAAGATCTGCCTCTGACATCTTAAATGCAAAACTTACTTCATTGATAGATAAGTTTCAATTCAAAGCTTCTTTGTAGAGAAAAGATACATAGTCATATTTACTGATTTGCTGTTTGGATACAGCAGTTAACTTGGTCATACAACCAGACCTGTCAACACTAAGCCCCAGTGCCAACTCCTTCCACGAGGGCCTTAAAAAAGAAATACAGTCCATCTATATCTTGAGGAGAAGTATACTCCAATCTTCTTATGTAGATTAAGGGCCAGCAAACTTTTGTTTGTATTCAGTCTACACAACTGTGCCACTATAGCCCTGTAGCACAAACTCAGGCATGCTGCATCTGCGAATAAATGATCCAATCAGACTTTTCTGAAGAATATTTAATGGGCCAGATTTCACCTCTGCATTATAGTTTGCCAGTGCCTGTTGCACACCACTGGTAGATCTGATAAGCATTCTGGGGACTTTAACTTGATTTCCAACTGGCAAGCATGGGAGATGAGAATCAATCATAGAGCAGAGAAGTTGAATAAGCAATCTAAACTACAGCAATTATGCAGTGGTAGCCAAAGCTCTAGACTAAAATAGCACATAGGCAACAAACATTCTCAATTTTTCAGGTTGCCCCAAGTTCTTCCTTCTAGTGAAACATAGAATTTGGAAACATAGACTCTGGAAAATACATACTTTTGTATACAAACCAGGAGAACAACAAAAACAAAAGCAAAAACCACATGGAATTTGCTTAAAGGAATTCCATAAAATGTATCATTTCAAAAATGGGTACAGAAGCAGGGCACAGTGGCTCACGCCTGTAATCCTGGCTACACAGGAGGCTGAGATCTGAGGACTGCTGTTCGAAGCCGGCCTGGGCACTAAAGAACATAGGACTCTTATCTCCAATTAACCTTTAGAAAATGGGAAGTGAGGCTGAGGGTCAAGGGGTAGGGTGGTAGCCTTGAGCTGAAGAGCTCAGGGACAGTACCCAGGCTCAGAGTTCAAGCCCCACGACCCACCAAAAAAAAAAAGTACAGAGTAATTCCCTTCCCCCAATGGCTAGCCTATTCATGTTAATATCATTTTTCCCCCTGGTCAAAAAGATAGAGTGAGAAATCAGTGTGATCAGAGGCTGTGAGGGCCTCTGGTCCACAGGAAGAACTATCAATCCTCACTAGCACAGTGGAAGGGAAGATGGAGGAAGCAACAGAGAGGCTAAGTCCAATAAATAGATTCAGATGGCTCACAAATATTGTGAGGATAGAATGGAAAATGTGAACTTCACATCTGATCAGAGTGCCAAGTGAAATACAATCCTCATGAAGACTCGTTTCTGATCATGGGAAGATGCAGAGGAAACCCTTCAAAACTGTCAAGGCTCATTTCCTATGAAGAATAACAATGGGTGTGAGGGGGGAAGGACATGATTAGAGCAGATAACCACACCCACACCACAGGACTTGTACGAAAGAGCCAACTCATCTCGTTTGGCAGATGTCTACCATATTCTGGGTACTGGTAAGGGCTTTTAATGTGTTACCTCATTGGTCTTCTCAGAAGTCTTTTACAATAATAGATACAATTGTCACTCATTTATTTTCCAGGTAAAGGGATCAGAAACATTGGTGAGCCAACGTTTAGATTAAGTATATATCTGATGCTTTTTCCAACTGGACATGTGGACAAAAGAAATAAAAAGTCAGGTGTTGATGGCAGATACCTGCGATCCTAGCTATTCAGGAAGCTGGGATCTGAGTCTCGTGAGACTCCTATCTCCAAAGAACTGACAGCATGTTAGAAGTGGAGCTGTGGCTCAGGTGCTAGAGTGTCAGCCTTGAATGAAAAAAGCCAAGAGAAATCATGATGCCTTGAGTACAAGCCCCAATACTAGATGAAGCAAACAACAACAGGTGCCATCTGAAAATATTGTTAGGATATGTGAAGGTGGAAAGTAACTAAAGCAAGCCTTCAGTTAGCACTGCAAAGAAGCAGATTTTATACTATAATTTGAAACATCAGTTACTACCCAAAAAGTTAACACAAGATCAAGAAACTATTCCAACAGGAAGAAAATACTTACAACACCAGTAACTGTGTCCACAATAGGAACATGTGGCTCTTGCCCTTAGGACTAGCTATTTGGGAGGCTGAATTTGGAAGGAATGTAGGTCTACTCCAGCTCAATTATAAAAATTCACAAGAACTTTTCTGAACCCATCGCTAGACACAAGGGCACCATGTACCTGTCATACTAGCTTTGTGGAAGGCTGAGATCTGGAGAGTCATAATTCCAGGCTATCCCAGGCATGAAGGTCCATGAGACTCCATCTCAACAGAAGAAACTGGGTATGGTAATTCAGGCCTGTAATCCCAGCTACCAAAACGAGTGCAAAGTAGATAGATTGTGGTCCAGGCATTGCCTGGGCAGAAAGAATTATCCTCAAACAAGAACTGGAGGTCCGGCTCAGTGGTAGATTGTCTGCCTAAGGAGCACAAGACCCAGAGTTTTAAACTCTGGTACTGACCAGAAAAATCAAGTGAGAAAGGAGAGAGGAGGAGCTGAGACCACCTCTAAACTTTATAGCCTAATAACGAAGATATATGTTCTTATGTGCAATACAAATAGGCAAATATTAAAAATCATGAGCCATTTTAATAAGGTTTAAAATGGAGAAGTATTAAAATACTGTGATCTCATTATTAAAACAATTTATAAAGACATTATTTAGTGGCTGGATTTTTTTTCTGTATTAATAAAAGACAAAATAAGAGCTATCTGTAAATACTTGGAAAGTGGGATATTGTGGTTTTCATTTCTGTGTATTATTTCACTGATCTTCATTTGATGTTATAAGTAATAGGTTGAAATGTGGCTGTATTATATTTTCCTTCTTTAAAATTTCCTCTTTAGGGCTGGGTGAGAATGTTGAAAGAGGCAACACTGATGCATTGTTTATAAACTGATTTGTTAAATGGCATCTTAACTTTTGTACACTTAAAGATAATCAAAAGTGGGCCAGGAGTTTGGCCTAGTGGTTAAAGTGCTTGCCTAGCATGCGTGAAGACCTGGGTTCCATTCCTTGGTACCACATACATACAAAAACGCTGGAAGTGGTGCTGAGGCTCAAGTGGTAGAGCTCTAGCCTTGAGAAAGTCCAAGGACAGTGCTCAGGCCCTGAGCTTAAGCCCAGGACTGGCAAAAAAAAAAAAAAAAGATAATCAAAAGTACCCTAGTTTGAACTAGTACACAAAACAGTCTTAATGTGTTACTGTTCCATGTGTACATTTTTTTTAAATTTCTTGGTCTTTTATAGCTTTTTTTTTTTCCAGAGCCGGGACCCGAACCAGGGGCCTTGCGCTTGCCAGGCAAGGGCGCTTCCGCTGAGCCAAGCCCCGGCCCAATGTGTACATTTTTAAGTTTGATATGGGTTACATATTTTTTTCTTTGGGCATGTATCTTGTGGTAAACATTCTCAAAATCCTCTTTTCCAGATCTTTGCAAAATATGTGGTGTGCTTGTCATTTATAGTCACCCTCTTGTGAAATAGAACTGAGAACTTTCCGCTTTCTGGAACTGAGGCTCAGTGGCCATCAATGAACCTTGATTTCCTGTCCCCAAGTCCATCCACTCTCTCTGGCCCTGGAAACCATTATTCCATTCTCAATTGCTGTGAGCTCAAGCTTTTCATTTAGATTCCCCATCTTCAAGAGCTCATGCAATACATGTCTTTCTGATGCTGAATTATTTTAATTAACTAAATGATTTCTAATTCCATTGCTGTTGTCACCAGTGACAGGAATTCCACTGCAGGTGTGTATTATGGCTTTTTCTGTGTTTATCAGTTGATGGACACTGAGGCTGCTTTTGCTTCCTAGCTGTTGTGAAATAACCAACTGAGAAGCATTATGCAATCTGACTTATAAAACATACTACAAAGTTACTGCCAGCATAAGGACATATCCCTGGCATAAAAAATAGAGAGACACATAGGCCAATGTGAATAGCAACCCCACCACAGAGCTGTACTCAGCTGATTCTTGACCAAGTGTTGACAATATGCATCAGAGAAAGGATAGACATTTTATTTTATTTTTTACATCTAATGGAGTCATTCTTTATTTAACATTTTTTAATTTAAAAAAATGTAGCTAAGTAAATTAATTTTATAAAGCAGTTTTTAATTGTATTCTTATATATTATATTTTCATATATTATCTACTTAGAAATCATCCCTTTTATACTTCTTTTTTTCTTTCTTTTATTCATTTATTTTAATTTGCACTAATATTTGAACTCTGTGCCTCTCCCTTGCTTGGCTTTCTCATTCGAGGCTCAGGACAGACATTTTAATAAACGGAGCTTTGAAAACTGAATACGCATATGCAGAAGAATGAAACTACATCTGAAAAGTTACAATGATCAATTCAAAGTGGATTAAAGACTTTAACATGAGATCTAATACTACAAAACTTGTGGGAGAAAATATACAGGAAAAACTGCTCGGGCTGGGAGTTTGGCCTAGTGGTTAAAGTGCTTGCCTAGCATGCACAAAGACCCGGGTTCGATTCCTCGGTACCACATACATAGAAAAAAGCCGGAAGTGGTGCTGAGGCTCAAGTGGTAGAGCTCTAGCCTTGAGAAAGTCCAAGGACAGTGCTCAGGCCCTGAGCTCAAGCCCAGGACTGGCCAAAAAAAAAAAAAACTGCTCTAGGGGTGTGTGTGTGTGTGTGTGTGTGTGTGTGTGTGTGTGTGTGCAAAGACATCTGTATTGACCTGTTCATTGTCCCTATCTGGTGCCATCATTTTAGTAGGCAGGGTCTAGCTAGCAGTAAATACTAGCCTGTGTCAGCATGGCGTTGATGCTCCGTCTTGTCTTAAGCCTCCCTCTACTTCTCTCTTCCTGCCAAGTGAGTGATCTCTTCCAACATGCTTCTGTGTCTACAATGTTCTAACTTACCATGGGTCCAGAATCAGTGGCGTTCTAGGCTAAAGACTGAAACCTCCAAAATTATGAGCTAAATAAAGAATAATAAGTTGATCCAACCTGTGCTTTTTAACTGGAACTTGCAATCCATTTTCATTCAAACGGATTCTTGATTAGGAGTCTTGTGACAACTAGTCTATAACTTGTTTTCTATGGCTGTTAATATTATTATTATTATTATTATTGTAGTTCATTTCTTTTTCTATCAACGTGTTTTCTGGTGGCTAATGGAATTACTCTATGATTGATTCCTTATTTATTATTTTAGCTTATCCATCCTAGATTTTTGCTTTGTGGTATCAATGAGTCTTACCAAAAACAAAATTTGAATGTAATAAGCTGATCTTCTTAGTTATCATATTAGTAGTTTGGTTCACACACAGCTGTTAACCATGGGCTGTTTGTGGAGAGACCTTGCCAGAGGGTCTTTCTCAACCTCCTGTTTCCCTTGTACCCATATTTTTCATTACTATTATTTTTTTTGCAGGCTGAGAATCCCTCCTTGGGTTTTGTGTATGTCAGGGAAGCCCCTACAACCAGCCCACACTCCAAGCTGTATCGAAAGCCTTGTTCAATTATTGCCTCATGATTTAAACATTTACGGCCACAGTGTAGTTAATAGAACAGACAATTCATTTGGAAATAGATAAAACATAATCCTGGGCTTTACAGTCAGACATTCCTATGTCAACATACTATTAATTGTGAAAGTTTCTCCAACTTATCTCTAGAATGATGATTTAATAAATAACCCTTCTGTTGAATCTCCCTGATGATATATAAAAAAATGCTTAGTGCAAAGAAAGGCCAGGAACACAGAAGTTATTCTATGCACCCAACTGGACGAGTGAAGGCAATTCAGTGTCTGGGAATGGATCCCCCACACAGGGCTCAGAGACAAAGCTGAACATCGTTTCTACAAAGCTGGAGACTCTGCCAGGTGTGGTGGTATTGGAGGCATCACTTAGTACTCACAGCAGAGCCTAAGACCTGAGCACAAGGGGAACATAAAGTGGACTCAGAGAGGGAGTTGCAGTGTTGACTGGATATCTCCATCTTCTTTCTGCCATTCTACCCTCCATCTACCAGCTCACTTGGTTCCTTACACAGTCGACTCGTCTGAAGGAGTCTGTGAACCTGCAGGAGGCAATCTGGATCCCTCACTGTCTTTCATGCACCATATGTCTCTCTGACCTGTGCATTGTCTCTCCCATTCCTGGCAGTGTTAGGGAAGCATTTTTGGCAGTTAACAGCCACCTTGATGAGGCTGAGCACTAACTGGAGGGAAGTTGGCAAAGGTGCTCAGTGATGAAAAGGCTGAGGCTACAGTACCTGAAGCGTCTGATCGGCTACGGAGCCATTAGATGAGACAGTGATGGACGAGCCTCACAGTCAGCTCCACAGTCAGGCCAGATTATGTTCTGAGACATATCAGCTGACCAACTTCATTAAGCCAACAACTTCTAAAGAGTGCCTTCTACTGAGAAGGTTTGTACAAGAGCATATGCCAAAGACTCAGATGAACAACGAACTAATATGCTTATAATTGTCCCCCAGGGCCTGCCTGCCATCTTCCCTTCTTTTCATCCTCCATATGTCTCTGCATCTCATTTGAGAGTGACCTTTTAAATATATCCTACTTGACTTCACGTATACTATGTGAAGATGTCACCCAGGGAAGGGTCAGTAAGACCGTGACCTTCAGAGGGTACCAGTTTTGGTGATTTCTAGAGAAGCTGTTATATATTCCTGCAGTTGATTTTTCTTGAGGAGGAAAGTTGACTCAGCAAATGGGAAATGTACCAGGAATTATGGGAATGTTCATGGCAGAGGGTGGGGACCCAGTAATGAAAAGGAATGCTTTGGGTCTATAGAATAATGTGATTCCAAGAGCCAGGTCTGGGTCAAAGATGGAGGTCAAGATGGTAAAGATGGAAGAGAAGGAAAAATCCATGGTATACCACCACCAGGCCAGCACCTGCCTTCTGAGGATTGAGCTTCACTGTGAAGCCTAGAACTGGAGGGGACTTCAGATCTCAGGAAGACTTCAAAGGTGAAGCTAGGATCAGTGGACCACAGCCAGTTAGTGTTTGGACCTTGTAGCAAAGGCCTCAACTTTGCCACATGGTGGCACCATGCCCCAGGAATTCATCTGAGTGCAAGCCACTGAGTCTTCCCTGCTTTTCTTCTACATGGTCCTTGTAGAAGCATCCACTCAGCCCCAACATTTTCCTTTTGTCTCTTTTCCCAGTTCTTCCCTTTATTTCACTTCTCCCTAGACTGAAATTCCACCCTGAAAACTTTTTGTGGCACACTCTGTCTGGGGTCTCGGAATGTGATTCCAGAAAGTCCCAGGTCTGTAATCCCAGCAACTCAGGAGGCTGAGATCTGAGGATCACAGTTGGAAGTCAGCCTAGGGAAAGAAAATCCATGAGACTCTCAACTCCAATTAACCACCCCCCCAAAAAAAAAAGCCAGGAGTGGAGCTGTGACCCAAGTAGTAGAGCAGTAATCTTGAGCACAAAAGCTCAGGGACAACTCCTCTGCCTTGATTTCTAGCCCCATATTTTATTCTTTTGGGGTTGCATTCATGTCTTGGACAACTACTTATGTAAAATCTCCATGTATTGTATGCAGGTACGAGTGTAGGGAGCATTCTGGGAGCTGTGGCCACAATCCTTGTCCATGTGGAGGCTCCGATTGTGGCCCTGAATGGATATGAGGTCATCATGGTGTGATTCACTATGGTAAGAATGAACCCTAATTCATATGGGATTGGAAGGAACCATACAGGAATCCAACGACTGGCTTCTGCATAAGAGAAGAGCACGGATATAGGAAAAAATGTTCAAGTGAGAAAGAGGCCCACTTTACAACTAAGCTGTGACAAGCCAAGAAATGTCTGGGCCTCTACAAACAGGATGAAGGAAGGCAAGATTCTTTGCCAGAGCTTTCAGAGCTTCAATACCTTGGCACATCAGGAAACAGTGACAGGAGTACCACAATAGAGAAGACCCACAGCGCTCCTAACACAAGGTAGGTAGGTGTACATGTGCCTGTGTGAGCTTCAGTCTCACCCAGCAGCCAGCAAGATCATGAAAGGCACTTATTTTCTCTATCTGACTCGCCTTTTACCATTGGCACAAGGCCTACAAATCACATCCAAAAAAGAAAAAGGTGTTGGATGAAAACATAGAAGATGGTAAGGATGAGACCAAATAGATTTGATACGCATTATTACTTAGGTTAAAAATAACTCTGAATACTTATTAGATAATCTATAGGATGAACTAGTTTATTTTCTAGAAAAAATAAAGAGGAATAAGGAAAAAGGGAAAGAGAAAAAAGGAAGAACATGATTTCTAGAGAAGTGGAAGCAATATTAACGCCTCACTCCAAAGGGGGAAATCAGACATCTGCCTTCTAGGGAGCCCAGAACTGGGACAAAAGCAGAGTGGAGACTGTTACAGAACAGTGGTGACTTCCATGGCTTTACAGAGCTGACACAAATGACTTCCTTCAGGGTGTGGTTGGCACAGTGTGTCTGTAACTACTAGTGCTGTCAATTTTGTGTGGGAGGTGAGACGGGGGTGGATGGAAGGACGGGTGGCTTGCCCAGTATTGGGGCATGAACTTAGGACTAGAAGCTGTCCTTTAGTTTATTCACTGAAGGTTAGTGTCCTATCCCTGAACCACACCTCCACACCAGACTATTCAGGGTTTACTGCAGATGGATAGTATCCCCAGAGACTTTCCTACCTTAGCTGGCTTCGATCCACGATTCTTTCAAATATTCATCCTCCTCAGTTACTATGATTACAAGTACAATACACAGGCACCTGGCTTATGGATGTCATTTTAAACCTATTACGAATTCAGTACAAGTTGTAAATGTTTTGTTGATAGATGGTTTTCTTCAATCATCTAATTGCCTGCACAAAATGTTCTGAATATAATTCTAATATGTTTTTTAAATGATCTTATCATCTTTAAGTAGTTGTACAAAGGTGTTGCCATTCAACAAATCAGTTTATGACTACAATACATCTGATCAACAGCCCCCCTTTCAACATTCCCACCCACCCTTCCCAACCCACCCCTTCCATCACTTTTCTTGATTTTGTATAAATATATAGAGAGACATATAGTTACTGTTGCCATTTAACAAAGTAATCTGTGCATTCAATGCTTCTTGATCTGTATGTATTGGTCCTAGGGCTTGAACTCAGGGCCTGAGGCTGTCCCTGAGGTTTTTGTTTCAAGACTAGTGCTCTAACAGTTGAGCCCCACATCCACTTCCAAATGAAAGTCTCACGGACTTCTTCGCTGCTTTGTATCTCAGACTCTTGTGTAGTTGCAGTTACAGGGATGAGCCATGTTCTGTTCTTTGAACAAAGAATCATAGGATATTATTGATAGAAATGTCACTGATTATTTGGTGGGGATGGTATTCTTTTTATAGGCAAGGCAAACCAGCCACAGGATGCCATTGATGTAGCAGCATTGTAACACATGTTCCAGCTTGTAGGTTTAAAAGTTCTGCCACAGGAACATGGGCCTCAGTAAAGAAGTAGATATATTCTTCGTGACCTGGGGTACTCTCAAATGGGGATCTGGGAATCGATTTCAGCAGTGGGTTGAATCTAGACAAGAGAACTTGGGGTTTTCTTTCTTTTCAATCTTCATGCGAATGAAACAGGATAGAAAAGAAAACAATCAAAAAAATTAAAAAGAAAGTTTTTCTCATCAACAAATACGGGATTCTCAGTTGAGCATCAATGGCTCACACCTGCAATCCTAGCTACTCAGGAGGCTCAAATTTGAGGATCCAGGTTCAGAACCAGACTAAGCGGAAAAGTCCAGGAGACTGGTGGCTCAAGTGTGGCTCAAATAGTAGAGATCCAGCCTGGACGAGAAAACCTAAGAGATAACTTAACCTCAGCTGGAACAATTCAAGCCTCAGTACTGGTACAATATGAGACGGTAGACAGACAGAAAGATGATTAGATGACAGATAGTTCTTATTCTTCAGGATAATATCCAAATGATGAGAAAATTGATTTATACAGAACACTGAGCAACTGGCTCAGTACAATGAATAAACTATGCAATCTCTAGAAAATGAAAAAAAAACAATATCTTTGAGCTGACTGGCTTTTACATGAAACAGCTTCTTGAAAACCTAATCGGTAGGCATAGCACTCATGTCTGATTCACATTTTGTTTTAATAGTTCTGTTGAATTCTTAAGGATTATCTTCATGTCAATCTTAAAACTGTGGTGGGAAGTTTCAAATACCAAAGCCAAACAGGATAATACTAAAGCAATCTTTTCCAAAGCTGGCTAATGATTTTATTCATAGTATAAGAAGATGAGATCAAAGACAGCCTTTGGATTTAGTATTGCAAGATGAGGAAGAAAATGTAATACTTTTAATTCAAAACCTCTTTTGTAAGTGAAGGAAAGGCTCTTCACATGCAAAAAATACAGCAAATTGTGTACCAGATTAGGCAGAAAGATGAGTAAAAGTATTCTCTATGGGCTGGTGGTAGTGGCTAATGCCTATAATCCTAACTACATAGGAGTCTGATGTTTGAGTATCTCTATTCAAAGGCAGTCCAGGCAGGAAAGTCCATGAGACTCTTATCTCCAATAAATTACCAAAACAGCTGTAAGTGAGCTGTGACTCAAGTAAAAGAAAGTCAGTAACAGTGCCAAGGACCTGAGTTCAAGCCCAAGACTTACATTTTTTTATATATATCTATATATATATGTATCATATATATTTACAAAATAGTATAGAATTACATATTTATAATACAACATATAACATAATGTCCTAATAATATAGTATTATATATTTCTATAATATATATGTGATATATAATATTTATAACTTATATACATACAATACAGATAATATGATATTATTTATATATAATACATAGTATACAATTTATAAAATATAACATATTATACAACATACTAATATATAATGTGTAACCTATTTTATATATTATCTAATATATCTATATCTAATGTGTATAGAATATGTAACATATTAGAATATGCAACATATTATATATAAATTATACAACAAAAGTTATATAAATTAAATTTATATTTTATATAAATATAAAGTATAATAATCAATAATATATTATGTATTATATATAATTTTCACTGCATTTATTTTATCTTACCTTTTCACAAAGCCGTTTCAACTCCTGAGTATCCACTTACGAGTGCACATGTTGATTAGTGTAATGATATCCCCCCACATAGAAACTGTAGGAATGGATTTCAAAATGGCTTTACTTTTGTGCATGTAAAAAACAATACAAAATAAGTGTTTTACTAGTCAACCTATCAGCATTGTCTTGCAAGATAAGGAGCACAGATCAGTCTTGTGTTTTTCAGTGTGTGTGAAGTCAGAATTCCTGTTTGAGTCAGGCCTCTTGGACTGGAGTAGCACTGGCGGGCTTACACTTCACTTAGCAGTTCTCCCTCAGCCCACACCTGGGTTCCTCTCTTGGGCACCATCACCCAGACCGTTGTGGAGGCCTTGGGGCCATCCACACAACAGCAGTGGACTGTCAGAGACTGCTGCCATAGGATTGCCTATTCTGCTTGGCTGGAATTGTTTCCCGAGTCAGGGTATGAATCTGAGATTTGTGGCACAAAGTCTGTGCGAGTGTTAGACATTACCTGACAATCAGGCACAGGAGCCTAATGCTACCCAGAAATCTTTTCTAGAGGGGCGTTGGTTGTGTAGAGAAGTAACCAGCCACAGCAGCCTACAGTTTTTGGATGGCACTGTGGACAGAACTCTGGAAGTCTAGTAAATGTTCAATCTAGATAATAATAGCATATTGTTCAGCACCAAATATTCAAAATGAAAGGAGGTGCCTCATTTGATATTCTATTCTAAACCCAGCAAACTGCTCTCTCGATTTTACTACACGCTTAAGATAGGCCATTTCAAGGACTATCAAGCGAATGAAAAGTCAAAACAGGAATTCTAAATCTGCAGAGTCTTCTTCCATGAAACGAAGAATTCAGCATATGCAAATTCCCACACAACAATAACATAAAACAAATACCTGAACACAGTGTCCAGGACTTGAGTTCAAGATCCACTACCAGACTACACACACACACACACACACACACACACACACAGTGTGAGCACAATTCTAAAACCTTTTCTAATGTTCCTTTTTGGCCCAACAAATTTCATTTAGTCTGAAAGCTGCCACAATAAGATTCTTATGTCTTATTATTGAACTTCAGCATCATTATCTCTTCCTGAAAAGTCCCGGGATTTTACTGCAATCCATTTGCTTATCTTCTTCCCTCTGTGTCACTCTGGTCATGTGTGTCACATCCAGCCCTGGAATGCATTGCTGAGCAAGCTGTCATGTGTTTGTTCTCGATTGTACTCTTCAGGCCATGCTTTCCATTTGGGTATCGTTGTTTAGCTACACAAATCCTTCATCGTTCCAGCTGTCCATAAGCTGTCTTGCTTTCTGTCTTTCTGAAAACATCTGTATTTCACGTTCATTTTGGAGGATGTTAATGTGTAGGCATAGCATTCTAGGCTGACATGTATTTTTTAAACTATTTTTTTTCAATTTCTGCTGTTGTAAGATAATTGCTACATTATCTTCTGATTTTCATAGTTTTTGTTAATAAGTCAACCTTTACCTTATTAGAGTGCTTTTGAAAGAAATGGATCTTTTACTCTGGCAATTAAATGACCTCTTTTGTGTTATTTTTTAAAATAATTTTTGATCATTCTTTGCTAGCTGTGGCTTTTGCTGCCTTTGTTTTGACTGAAGCACTTGGAGCTCCCCCCCTCTAGGCTGTTTGTTTGTTATATGCACCTTGTCTCCATCCTCTTCTGTGTATATACTTCAGACCATTTCACTCAGTCTTCTATTCTGTTCCTTCCACTATTTTTTTCCTTTTCTGGTTCAGGTGAGACATTTTCTTTTGGCTCTCACTTGCTTTTGCTGTGTCGTGCTACTGAAAGAAATCTCTCCATCTAGACGTTACTTAACATCCAATATCCGCCGCTAATTTCCAGTGCTTATTTGACTTTGTTTTGCAAATATTCCCATTCATGATTAAGATATACTACTTTTTGCATGCATTTGTTTCCTTTTCTTTTATTTTCCTCAGCACATTGTTATTGGCATTTTAAAGTCCTTTCCTATGAATATTACTGTCTTTACTATATATTTTCCTTCTATTAGCTATATAGGTTTTAAAAAATATTAGTTGACTTTTATAGTGAGATTGCAAAGTTTTTGCTTTTTGGTGTTCAGATATCCTATATGGCAAGTTTGTGGAGACATCAAATGATAGTACTTTGAACAACCGGCATTTGTTTGTCTGATGCCATGCAAAATGCATGAATAGCTGACTACATCAACCAGTCAGAGACTGATCTGAGTCAAGCCTCATTTGCAATTAGACTCCATCCATCCATCCATCCATCCATCCATCCATCCATCCATCCAGAGGCCTTGATTTAGGGTGAGGATCTGGAAGGCCTGTGTCTCCTCAGGCATGCAAAACTGCAGATGAATTATTTTCTGCTTTCAGAGCTTTTGTTCTTGTACATTGTCCCACTGAGCTTCAAAATCTCACAAATTATTCAAAGGGAAGGCCACTAGTATGATAAAGTAAGACTTCTCTTCAGAGGGATATTTTTGTTCGTCTAAGCAATAGAAGATGGTGAGAGACTGAATTTGCTTGTTAGAATTGTCCTACCCATCTTCTGACCTCTTGCTTTGCTGGGCAACATAGCAAAAGTTCAGGCTACAAAAGGAAATGTCTGTTGATTTCTTTTTCCCCAGTAAAATCTGTTCTACTTCTACTAAATCATATCCACATCTGTTCTCAGAAGCAGCAACTGCCTAAAAGAAATTAGCTGGAATTATTAGCTCCCCTAAGAAATGTTTTCCTCCTTTCCTGGAATGTTAAGTTTGCCTAATCTTTTGACTTCTACAACTCCTTCAAACTTTTTAAACCATGCTTTATTTTTTTGGGGGGGGAATGTTTACCTTTCATATCTTCCTACATTTTCTTCAGAAGCAAAACCTATTTCTCCAAATTTCTAAACTTGGAACAGATTCATAGTAGTTCTTGAAATGTGAGTGAAACAGCAAGATGGAAGATGGGTTTTCAGCAAGGCTTGGTCGTTCAATACCCTCCTCATTTTATTTGAGGGGCCCTCCTTTCCCTTAAATGGATTCTTTCTCATTTGTTTTTAGGCAAGATTAAATTGGCTTTTCAACACTTGGAAGAAAAAATTTTAGTTACATTATTCAACAAATTAACAAAAATCCTAATAGGGGTGCTGTCATTTTAGGGTGCTATTTTTCAATCTTTAACTTCCGTTTCCTTCTCTGCAGACATGTGATGGACAAACATGTGTTCTTGCTATATCCAACATGCTTGTTTCATGTCATGTCTTATCCATTTTTTTTTCTGTGGGGCTTCTAATTTTTAGAGGCCTTAGAAACTACATAATCAAATCTATTACAGCTATCTAAGCAAGGTAAGATCTGAGTGAAACCAAAAGGAAGTCTTTTATAAATAAAGTCAAAAAATTTTAGTACACTGGGACTTAAGCATATTTTTGTATACACTCTGACTTTTATATAGTATTAGCAGATGAACAGGCTGCTAAATCACTGACTTCTAGATGATAAGATGCCTTTTCAAAACTTCTACTTGAATAATCTCATCATCAAAAATTGATCTTTTTTTTCTTTATTGGTGTGTTGGCTAACCCGCTGGAGGAAAAGGACTCAATCAAGCTCAACACTCAGGGAGAAGCATAAGCAATGTGGTGTGAACATTATTATTCTGATATTAATATTATTTTGATATTAAATATGGACAATGGGAGAGACCATGGATTCAACAAATTTCACCCCTACAATTATAAACATATTTTAATTAATGACTTACTAATTAATTAAGTCAGTATGGATATTTGTGTTTGTGTCAGGGGTTAGTTGAAGAAAACAAAAAGAAGGGAAAATCAATGAAAGTAGATGATGAGATAGAAAAAATAAAATCATACCTTTTTGGTAATTAAGCAATCGTATTCTTGAGTAAGAACATAGTCTGGTTTCCCTGTGGGTCTTTGGACAGCACGAGAGGTACTGTTAGTCATCATTACTTATTTGTTGTTCTGATCCTGGGACTTGAACTCCAGACCTGGGCACTGTCCCAGATTTTTTTTTCTGTAGGCTAATGCTCTACCACTTGAACCACAGCTCCACTTCCTGCCTTTTGCCGTTTTTGAGGGCTTTCCTGTCTGGGCTGGCTTAGAATTGTGATACTCAGATCTAAGTCTCCTGAATGGCCAAGATCACAGCTCTGAACCACTAGTACCCAGATAGTACTGCTTTTAAAAATAAGTATTGGCTACCTACACACAGTCATGGGGCATAATTTTCTTTCTACCAGGTTGTATTATTTACCATATGCAACACTACCTTTCTTCTCTCCTTTAAAAAATGTGAAGATTTCTAAAAGATTGTTCAAGAGATTTATAGAACTATCAGCAGTGATATCAATGCCCAGGCATTGGTAGGTAGGGATAAAGTTGGTACATAAGCAGATAAAGTAGAGTTGGTAGGCTAGAGTCTACCAGTGCTGTATGACTGGCTGGTGGGGAATATTGGTAAATGGGTTGGAACTTGAAATTTCAGAGACTTGAACTTGAAAACTGGTTCTATCATCTACCAGCTATTAAAATTTGCAGAGCCATTTAAACTTCCCAAGCCTCCATTTCCTCATCTAGAAAATGAGGATAATAATGACAACTCTTGAGTGTTACAACAATTTATTGAGAGATGTGTATAGAGTATCTACCTTAGGTTAATCCATAGCAGTCAGCAAGTAATAATTGTTATTCACAGACAATAGGTGTGAAGGCAAATAAGTCACAAATTGGATTGATTTATATTGTTTTCCTGTAAGACCAGAAAGTGATGCTTCTATTTTCCTGTTAGAAAATAAGATAAAAAACATTTTTTAAATATAGAAAGCAACCTTTCTACTGTTGTTCCTTAGGGTGGTGGGTAGCTTCAGCCTTCAATTATTTGACTGATTTTTCTGGAGACTTCATTTTGCCCAGCATTCTCTAATAATGTGGCCAACATAAAGGAGCAAGTTGGTTTTCAGTGTGGTGGAATCATCGGTATGGCTTTTCTATCCACGACTTTTTACTATGACAAATCCCCACTCTTTTGTAACCTCAACTTTTACTAAGAGTAATTTTAAGTGGGAAATTTTCTTTTAAGCCCTACGTCATTGGCCAGGACATGTATGATTAATATTTTATTTGATAGCTGGTTTAATTTGAACTAGACTAGCTGTGGGCCAGTAATAATTTACTTGTTCCAGACTGTATTCTTTGTAGTCTATTACCACAAAAGATAGTCATTAAGATATCACACACACACACACACACACACACACACACACACACACATTCTTCCTTAAATACAAATATGGCCTAGGATTTATATAATACCCATATGCATACATAAATAGGTACATAATATGTACCTTTATTGATTGTTAAAGCTTAAAAATCCTTAAGTAAGAGCATAGGTTAGTTTCGTTACATAAATTGCCACTTTGGAAGCAAGTGATTATGAAAAAGGATTCTGAAACCCTTCACTCCCACTCTCCATGAATCTGTCTGCCTGAATTGCATATGAGTATGCATGTGTATGTTCATATATGTGAATATTTCCATTGCTCAGTCAGAAAAGACCCAAAGGATGCTAAAAACCCATTCATTGAGCCAGGTACTGGTTGCTCATGCTTGCAATCCTAGCTACTCAGGAGGCTGAGATCTGAGGATCCTGGGTCGAAGCCAGCCAGGGCAGAAATGACGACGAGGATCTTATTTTCAACTAACTTCCAAAAAGCTGTAAGTTTAGATATAGCTCAAGTGGTAGAGTGCTAGCTTTGAGCAAAAGAAGCTCAGAGATAGCTCTTAGGACCAGAGTTCAGGTTCCAGGCCAGCCACAAACAAGCAAACAAATGAACAAATGACCCAAAATCCAGGCACTGGGTAGATGTGGTACTTTTATTGATACCAACTAACTTTCAAAGAAAGAGTTCCTGGGCTGAGAATATGGCTATTGAAGCATGGAGCCCTGGGTTCTATTCCTTAGTAATATATATACAGAAAAATTCAGAAATGGCACTGTGGCTGTAGAGTGAGCCTTGAGCATGGACAGGCTGGAGGACAGAACCCAGGCCCTGGTTCAAGTCCCATGACTGGCAAAAAAAAGAAAAAGAAAGAAAAGAAAGCCACTGTGGGATGTTGAAGAGGAGCCTGGAAACAGGCCCCTACCACATGGAAGGTGGTGGCATGGTGCCAGTGGCCTCCTGCTGCCCTTTCCCTTGGTGAAACTTTAAAATCAGAGCACCACCAGTGGCCAGAGATGTAGGAAGCAAGATGTGAAAGAAGTCCCTGTCCAGATCGGCCCAGTTTTGTACGTAGGAGGACTTGAGGGTGTGGTGGGTCTTCTCAACGGGAATGGTTGGAATAGCTGCAGCTAGTTCTGTGAGATGCCACTTGTGCTGGTGTGCAAGCATTTTCTTTACAGCTGTCTAGGTGGGCCAAGTGCCAAAGGCCCTGTCATCCTCAAGCTCCCCACAGCCACACCTCCCCCAGGCATAGGGAAATGGGGGTGGCACTCCTCCAGAGCCCCCTTTTTAGCAAGTCTGATCACAGACTTCACTGCAGTTGCAAGGTTATCTTCTGTTTAGTCAACTGCCACTGAAATCCTGTAACTGAATAGAGAAGAACCCTTTTGTTGACTATTGTGTTCAATTAAATCGTGTAGGAGTAGATTATTTTCAAGGCCCACTGAACTTTACTTTTTCTTTGTTATTTCATCTAGATCCTATTTAGCTAACTAGTGTGTGTGTGTGTGTGTGTGTGTGTGTGTGTGTATGCCCATGCAACTACTGAAGCTTGAACTAGAATTCAGGCATATGTGCTATCCCCTTACTTTTTTCATTCAAGACTGGGGCCACCACTGGAGCCACAGCTCCACTTGTATTTTGGTGGTTAACTGGCGATAAGAGTCTCCTGGACTTTCTGACCCTGTCTGGCTTCAAACTGTGATCCTCTCATCTCAGCTTCCTGAGTAGATAGGATTACAGATTTGAGTCATAGGGCTTCTGGCTCCATTTAGATCGTTTGGGAGTCCTTCTGTCCTTGCTACTCTAGCTGGGACTATGTGGGCTGCATTTTACTGCCACCTTGGCGGAGGTGGGGGTGTTAAGATCTCAGGGGAGTTTGGAACTGAAGCCTGCCAGGGTCTCCTAGAATGCCACAGCCAGTAACAGCTTTAAGGATGATTTGCATCATTAAGCTTTCACAGGCATGCACTGCTGTGCAAACACCCAGGTTTTATGTTTCAAAGCACAAAAACATGGAGTGGCAAAGACAGGCTACATGCAAGGAGGTTCTCTCCTGAGTTCTGCCAAGATCGGAGGGGTGGCTAAATGTCTTTGTATAACTCTTATCCAAAGAGAGAAACCTCTAAAGGCAAATTCTACTCAGGGTTCTGGGGATGGAGAAAGCCACAGGTCCCTCATGGCAAACGCCAAACTCAAGGTGGCTTTTTGTTTTTGTTTTCTGGTTTTCAGGATCCCGAAACAGGAAAAAGAAGAAGAAGGAAAAAAAAAAAAAGATCTCATGCCGTTGTTAATATTCTTCTCCGCCTTCCTTCACTTCCCAGCCTTCCAACAGTTCCCTCAACTCCTCCTTAGCTCCCCTAAGATTGCAGGAAAATAGTTGGCTGGCCCCCCTCGACGCTATCCCACTGCGGCAGCGTCCGGGCCAACGCCCCACCTAGTGGCTTAAATTTGCTTCACCCTCCGTGCACAGCAGCAGTTTGCAAAATACTGCTAGGTGCGGGCGGTGGGTGGAGGGAGTTGGAGGAGGACGAGAGCCTCTGGAAACCTTGTGATCACGAAGCTTACCACCTTGGAGCAATGCCAGGTGTTAGAGACAAGAGCAGAGGGAAAAGAGTATGGTTCTGATTGTGTCAGGCCCCCGAGGTTGTCCTGGGAAACTTCCACCTTCCACCACCCAAGCAATGGCTCTGTTTTCTTCCCATCTCTTAACGGTTCCTTGTCTGCCTTACAATATCAGAACTGGGTCCAGGCGCCCACATGGGTTTCCACACACTTGGTGGCCGATGAGGGGTGGGGGGGAAACACCTGGCAGAGATGGAGAAGTCTAGATTTTTACTTGACTTATTTAGAGGGGCACAACCTGACTGGGTTAGGGTTGGGGGATGGGGAATGAACTCAATAAAATGATCTTTTTGCAAAGTATCCCAATTACTCTTCTAAAAGTGGACCACAGATCTTCTGAAAGGAAGACTTTAAAATATACCTGCAGAGTTTGATGAATTCAATTAAGATGCAAAGTCTGTGGTTACCAGGCCAAGCACAGATTAGGATCTCCAATTCCCGGTGGGAAACCAAGTGGCTCTTGGGACTGAAAAGATCTTCCCTACCCCCTCGCCCCACCCCCGCCCCCCTTTACTTTAAAATTTCAGATCCAGGTTTCTACCCTGTACTTGGGGTTAGAGGACTAAGTGGAAACCAGACATATTCTGAGGGATTCTCTATCTCTGGACCACCTTGCTTCCTGCGGTGTGTCAACATCCAGATGTGTGTATGGAGGGCACGGGGGAGGGGGGGAGACTGGAAGGGGGGGCACAGAGGCAGGACACTGGTGGCGATGGCTGCTGTGTGTCTCTTTTTCTTGGGTTTTGATGACCTCTTTTTCTGGCTGGTGGGAAGGAACTGGTTTCCAGGGCGCGGAGCTGCGGGGCGGAGCGGAGCGGAGCTTTCCCTTCACCTCCCCTGGCTGGGCTGCTGGGGGTGAGACTTTCACATTGTGCAGCTTCTCCCTCCCCTCTCCCCAGTTGACTCACTGAGTTCTAGGCACTGAATGACACGCAGAAATTACTAAACCTAGATATGAGGACCGCAGGCAGTGTTAGTATGCCAAGAGTTAAGGATGGCTGGAAGCCAGAAAGCCTCAAGTATGAAATGCACACATTGGCCATTTCCTTCTAAGGCAAAATCACGGGCCTAACCTGGGTGTGGCCCTCGGGGCTGGATTCCAGCTGGCCCAGCTGGGAGTAGGGGGTCGCCCCACCTAGCTCTAGCCTTTGGGGTGGCCAAAGGCGGTGAGCGCCTAGAACGGGACGCATACCCCAAGTCCGATCGTCTCCAAGGGCGTGGGTGACATTGCTGGGCGCGCTGCGAGTCCCAGCGCCCGCAAAGACCGCACCCAGCGCCCTTGCCACCCTTCCCGGCCAGAGCTGCCATTTGTGGGTGTCAAGGGGGGGGCTAGGGGAGCCGATCAGAAACAGGGACAGAGGGCGGTAGGACCCGGCGGGAGCTTCCTGGGCTGAGTAAGGAACTGGGCGGGAGGAAAAGAGGGAGGGAGAGAGAAAAAGGGCAGGTGATGGGTGGCGGGCGTCCGCACTCGCCGCGGCGCACGAGTTGCACGGCTCTAGCGGGCTGCGCCCCGACTGTGGGAGAGGAGCCCCGCGGCTCCTCCGCGTCTGCGCTCTGCCTCGGCTGGCGCACGCGGGGCTCCACCGGCTCCCCGCGACACCTGCTCGCGGCCGGAGCGCGGCTCCCACGAGCCCAGCCCGGAGCACCCCCGCGGCACGGCCCCCGGAGGAGACGTGGAGCCTCGGGGGCGGCGGCTGCCGCAGCCCCGAGCACCCCTCACGTCCCCCCCACCTCGTGGCTGGGTCTCGGCGGGGCTCCCTATTTCTCCCCACCCCAAGTCTGTGGGCCACCACGAGCGCAGGAGAGTGTCCCCAGCTGGCTTGGGGCGCGGGGGGCGGGGCGGGCGTGCGGCGCGGAGACTCGTCGCGGCTCTGCCGGCTTCGGTCTCGAGTGGGAAAGTCCTGCGGGAGGAATCTACAGACCCGGGCACGCCCCGGGTAGGAGAGGCTCCAAGCGGTCGGGGTAAGAGCTCTCCCTCGATTCCCGCCCTCCCCCCAGCCCCTTTCGACTCAGTCCTCGTCCCTTTGGCACCCCAGCGTCCCTCCCTCCCCCCTCCCGCCCCGAGGCTGGGCTGGGTGGGCCAATCTTGAGACAAGCCCCCGAGCTATCTAGGACCGGGCGTGGGGCGCAGCCGTGGGGCTCGGGCGGCAGCGCCGGGAGCGCGGGAAGTGCGGGAGGACGCGCCCGAGGGCTGGGCAGCCGCGCCCGTGACCTCCACTTGGGAACCGGGCGGAGGACTTGAGAAAGGAGCCCACGGAACTGACACCAGGCAGAGCCTCAGAAGCCCAGAGTCTCCATGGTCCTTCCGTCCTTGGCTCCCTCTCGGGTCGGCGGCAGACTCGAGCGCTGCGCTCCGGAGCTAGGGCGAGGGGAGCGATGGAGGAAGCCGGGGCTCCGTGCGCCCCAGCGCCGCCGCCGCCGCAGCCGCCCGCGGGGCCGCACGCCGGGCTCCCCCATGCCAACCTGTCTGCCACCCCCTCGCCCAACTGCAGCGCCGCCGGGACGCACATCTACCAGGACTCGGTCGCCCTGCCCTGGAAAGTCGTGCTGGTGGCCGTGCTGGCGCTCATCACCTTGGCCACCACGCTGTCCAACGCCTTTGTGATCGCCACCGTGTCCCGGACCCGGAAGCTACACACCCCGGCCAACTACCTGATCGCCTCGCTGGCGGTCACCGACCTGCTCGTGTCCATCTTGGTGATGCCCATCAGCACGCTGTACACGGTGAGCGGCCGCTGGACGCTGGGCCAGGTGGTCTGCGACCTGTGGCTGTCGTCGGACATCACCTGTTGCACGGCGTCCATCATGCACCTGTGCGTCATCGCCCTGGACCGCTACTGGGCCATCACCGACGCCGTGGAGTACTCGGCCAAGAGGACTCCCGGGAGGGCGGCGCTCATGATAGCGCTCGTCTGGGTCTTCTCCATCTCCATCTCGCTGCCTCCCTTCTTCTGGCGCCAGGGCCAGGCGGGGGACTGCCTGGTCAACACCGACCACGTCCTCTACACCGTCTACTCCACCGTGGGCGCCTTCTACCTCCCCACCCTGCTCCTCATCGCCCTCTACGGCCGCATCTACGTGGAGGCCCGCTCGCGCATCCTCAAGCAGACGCCCCGCCGGCCCGGCAAGCGGCTGACCCGGGCTCAGCTCCTCACCGACTCCCCGGGCTCCACGTCCTCCGTGACCTCCACCAACTCGCCCGCGCCCGACGCGCCCAGCGAGTCCGGCTCGCCCGTGTACGTGAACCAAGTGAAAGTGCGCATCTCCGACGCCCTGCTGGAGAAGAAGAAACTCATGGCGGCCCGCGAGCGCAAGGCCACCAAGACCCTGGGGATCATTCTGGGGGCGTTCATCGTGTGCTGGCTGCCTTTCTTCATCATCTCCCTGGTCATGCCTATCTGCAAGGACGCCTGCTGGTTCCACATGGCCATCTTCGATTTCTTCAACTGGCTAGGCTATCTTAACTCCCTCATCAACCCCATCATCTACACCATGTCCAATGAAGACTTCAAACAGGCCTTCCAGAAACTCATGCGCTTCAAGTGCGCAGGCTGACTCGCCTAGTGAGGTGGGGTCGCCAGAGCGACCTTTGGGGACCAGGTTGGGTCTTTCCACAGGTAGGTGGAATCTTCTTTCGCTGTTACAGGGTTGAAGCAAGGCTGCACCCTCCCCCATCCACCGCCCTCCTCTCTCCTCTCCCTCTCCGGAGCAAGGGCCCTGGATCCTGAGAAGCCAGGACCACTACCAGGGAGAGAGACAGAGAGTCCTGGAGAGGAAAAGGGCTCTCACTAAACTAGAGCTTTCCTGCTGAGAAGGAGGCTCACCCCTCCCTCTGCCCCTCCACACCCTGGGCTCAGCACAGATTTCGAGACAGCCAATCACAAAGCGGGCTGGGACTATTGCAAATCGATGGAGGCTGGGGAGGGGGGCAGAGCTCCTATCTGCTTTCTTGTGGTGGGTGATGCCCTCTGAAGCCAGGGCTCCTTGCAAGTTGTTGCCTGAAGCCTGTCAGAGAGAGACACCTACCTCCAGCCTGGCGGTTCTTGAACAGAGACACTGACGTTTGGGAGGGGGCACCACGTTGTGTTCCAGCTTCATTTTCAAAACAGTTGCTCTGGCATCCTTCGAGTCTTCGGTTTCTGCCAAATTAACACTTGGAGAAACTTGTGGATTTTGGTGCTTCCTGCCCTAACTGTGTGACTTTGATGGCTCAGAGAGACATTGAAGAGTTAACAGCAAAATGCTGACACTGAGATCTCTATTTTTATTATGGTTGAACATATATGGGGGTGGGCGGACCGGGAGAAGGAAAAGTTACACTGAGAACCAACATTTACTATGGTTTTTATTCTGCCCCTTGCTAATGTTCTCATAACATTTCTGTTTAGCAAGCATCCCACTGTAACTCTTAACAACTCAAACCAAACATTAAGTGTCTAGTGCCAAAGTCTGCAGATTGCTTTGTTTTGTTTTTTCTTCTTAATTTCATGTATCTGTCATTTAATTCCCCACAACTGGGTAACTCAGCTCACGTTGCTGCTATGTGTCTTACTGGTCAACCTGATTAGTGTTAAGTCAGCTACTGTACCTTAAGGAGAAAAGTATCTTTATTCTTTCATCAAGTCACTAAGGAGTAAAAGGAACTGATGAAATAGACTTGGTTATTATACAAATACAGAAAGAAGAGGGCCATAGGAAGATGTATATTTTGTTTTGTAAAAAAAAAGAAATCTTCAAATGCATGAGATATTTTTCTGATAGTCATTTATATGCTGCTTTCCATCTGTGACTCCATGGTATGCAAACATCACCAAGAAACCAAGAGAACTAGTTTCCTTGGTCAGAAATCTTCCAAGTGCACCAAGAACCCTAAACATTATATCAGAAAATGAAAAAAAAGTTTCTTCACCCTTCCCATGATAGGCAGGGAATTTAGGAAAACTTACAGAAACTTACTGAACAATCTGGAAACTTGGAAAGCATTTAACCTTGGAAATTTGTCACTGACCTGACACCTCAGTGAATATGAGACTCAGAATCACTCAAATGTGTTTCCATTTTCAAAGTTTGACCATATTTTGTCATGTCCAATTGACTCCAAGGACTCCCCAGATGAGAGTCAAATTGCATCTGAAAGATGAGAAGATGCATTCTCTTAATCAAAACAAGTAGCCTGGAGGACCAGCTGCACAGATGTGGAATACTTAAGATGCCAAAGAAGATTCCCCACCCCTTTCTAGAAAGCTCTTTGCAGTTGCAGCCTTTTGCCTACAAAAGCAACTTGTCTTTATAAACTGGATTCATGCCCTGCATGAAGCACCCCATGGAGACAATAGCTGAAGTCCACCACTTCCTACCTGCTTCACCCAGGGGTGCAGGCCTTCACTCTAGGAGTAACAAGTCTTGAAAATACACTCTTCAGAAATTCACCCGTACTGTAGGGAACAAAAAGGGAATTTTTTTTCTTAAAAAAAATCACAATTGTACTTGTCACTGGAGTAAGATACAATTTTAGGCTCTCAATAATCCTAAGCTTTTGCTGGATTCCCAATGTTTTTCAGTTGCTTTTGCTGTGTGTGTGTGTGTGTGTGTGTGTGTGTGTGTGTGTCTGTGTCTGTGTGTGTCTGTGTATGTCTGTGTGTGTGTTTGTGTGTATGTGTGAAATTTCTCCTATGGAGAGAAATATGCCTAGAGCATGCTATTTGTTTTTATGTTAGTAATATATTGGTCTTCTGTTTATGCAGCTGTGTGCTGTGTTTTCTTAGGGCCTAAGAGGCAATTAAGTCAACATCCAAGAGCCTTAGGGGGTGGGGGGAATTGAAACAAATAGCCACTTAACAAGGGATTTCTTTGTAGGGCACCTACAAGGATCTTGTCCTCATGTTAACACAACACAGTCAATTTAGTCAAATGGGTTGTTTGCCATTTTGTAAATTATCCGCTTTAATCATTGCTTGATTATTTGGCTGAATTGACTGAATTTGGGGCATATTGTATCAAGTAGAAGCTTGCAAACTCTTGTAGTTATAAAAGAGCTACAGTCATCATGCAGCTTTGCACGTGACCAGGCAAGGTACCCTACTCATCTCAGAGGGGCCCGGTGAAGATTGCTGAGCTCCTTTCAGCTACTGTGATGATGGGGTACAGTTTGTTTCATAAATGAATCACTTGGCTTTTTTTGTTGTTACAGAATACAATATGGCAAATGGAAATGTTTAACTACATAGAAATGAAAAAAAAAGTTTCATTGGCTGTGGTAACCAATATTTTCCATGTTGTTTAATTGCACAAATTCACACAGATATATGAATGTATACTCATCTAAGAATACCAATATTGTCTTGTGTTTTTAGGAATTTTAGAGTTTCCTTTAAAAAAATAAAGAACACTGCTCCTATGAGTAAATGTTTATAAGTTCAGCCCATTTCTTATAGAAAAATTGTTTTTCAATTTTCCTCTTTATTATTTTAGTGTCCTTTTTCTTTTCCTTTTCTTTCACCTCCCTCCCTCCCTTCCTCCCTTTCTTCCTTCCTTCTTCCTTCCTTCCTTCCTTCCTTCCTTCATTCCTTCCTTCCATTCTTCCTTCCTTTTTTTTTGTACCCAGGAAACCATGATAGGAACATAATTGACTCAAAGCAGTAAAATCTGATTATGTGTATTTGATGAAGTTGCTATGTCTGAAAATTGCCTTCACTATTCCACCTTTCAGCAAATGCATAATTGAAAATGAAATCGAAGAAAATAATGAAATAAAAGTCCTGTTTATGTTCCAAAAACCATTTGTTTTATTTATCTTATTTTTAGTGCTGGTGCTATGGCTTGAACTCAGAGCCTCATTCTCTTCTTTGGATCTTTTGCCCATGGGTAGTGCTCTATCACCTGAGCTACAGCTCCATTTCTGTTATTTTTTAAAACTGGTTAGTAGAGACAAGGGTCTCATGCACATTTCTACCCAGGCTGGTTTGAGCCTTGATTCTCACAATTCACACCCCTCCCCCCCACCAAGTAACAAGGATTGCAGACATTAGATAGCCATTCTACTATTATGGAAAGATCATTCACTGAATTCTGGGGTTGTATCTTGAAGTTTGAGACTTCATGAGAGAAGGACTCCTTCTCAAAGCTCCAGTGGCTGGCTGATATGCCCTACATTGACTTGCAGAGTTAGTTTATATCTGTAGAGACAATTTCAAGGGAATTAAGCAGATTGGGTTCTGGGACTCTGCAAAAATCCTCCCTCAGAGGAGTTCGCTAGCATTTTTATATGGAATATTTTATCTCTAGGCTAGGCACTGTGTTCCAAGATAGAGGAGGATGAATAAAATACAAAATGAAGCAGAGGAGAATCTGGGTTAGAAAGAAACTTGGTGAGAAGGGGAGACCCCCGAAAGGAATGACTGGGATTTCTCTAAAGACCAATGACAGAACATGTCTTTTACAGCTAGAAAGTCCTAGGTTTCTGGGACAAAAATGGCTGTGTGGCTCTCCTTCTAAACTATTACCTACTTGCAAGTGGCTGCAAAAGTTTGCAGTATACCCATGCCTGCTTGCATCTCTGTAATAAGGAAAGCCCTTGTCATGTGATCTCACAGTGATTTTGGCACTCAGAGAGGATACCCCAAGGAGTGGAGGATGCCTTTGTTTTTCAGGGCCTCCTTTTTGACAGCATATATCACCCACAGTACAGACAGTCAGGATGATTAGGGAGTAGATAGAATGGGGAAGACCAAATTACCCCCAAAAAGACAGTGTTAGTTAAACTAGAATGGACCTAGCTGTCAAATGTCACTCTAGGCTGGGTGACATCCAGTCCAGAGGACAAAAAGTACACAAGAGATGGCTGTTTATACTCTAATCATCAAGAAGAAATGGCCATATATTTCGTTTCTTATAGCACCTTTATTCACCATAAAGACACCTTTTACTTCTTTTTCTTTCTTTTTGTCTTTCCCTAGAGTCAAAGTTCCTGGCCAAATTCATGTTCTCAACATCATAATTTCTACTTTGAAAATCCCCATGAAGCCACAATATCCATAATGCTGCATATAGTTTTTGTTTTCATTGTGAAAGGCTGATTTGGTAGCCAAGAAATGTGACAATGAATAATAGAAAACTGTTGTTCCCAATGCAGATGTAAGTGGAGGACGCAAAAACCTTTCAACTGGGGCAAAATCCTGGAGGTTTCAGACTCATCTGCAACTTTCATCCAAACCCACCCTGGAACTATCCACCAGGGGGCAGAGTGCCTCCAAGTTGTTTAGCTGATCAAGTCTCACAGTTCCCAATCTCTAAATCCTTCTTCCTAAAGTTCTGCAAGTGGTATTAACTGCTCTAAGCTCAATGAAAATGAAGATCTGTGAGCCAAGGAAGAGGAGATTTGTCACTGATACAAAAGTAGCACATTTTACAGAACAAAAAATTCAAGCAGAGCTCTTGAAAACAAAGTGAAAGTTTTTTTTTCATATGTGCAAACTCAATTATTTTATTAACAGTTATTTTGAAGCATTATGATCTTTATTATTGTTTCACTGCATAAAATCAAAGGTTAAACACATTTAGTTCAAGATCAAGGGAACTGTTCACTCAAATTTCTTTGAATATTATTATTTTTTTTTCCTCTCTGTGATTTCCCCTTTCAAAAATGTCACTGGGGTCCAAAGGAATGGCTCATATGGTGAAGTGCCTGCCTAGGCAAGAATGATACCCTTTGAGTTCAATGCCCTAGTACTAACAAAAACAAACAGACAAAACACCCCTATTACTTTGAGGCAAATTCATAAATCAAAGCAGAACAGATACCATGTACTGATAGGTGTACCCTTTTTAATAGATGTAAGTCATGCTTACAAATTCATTTTTGCAGAGGCAGAGGTCTATGTGATTCTGGCACTTACTTAAAAAAGAAGCAAACGTAAGTGCGGATGCAAGTTTGTGGATCACAAAAATAGATTTTGTATACACAAAGGACCCTAGAAAAGAGAAGATAGAAGCAGTGGTATCACTGCCACATCTTTCTAACACTACCGTTTCACTTCCATGTTTCCATTATCCATCAGAGGGAACTTTCTTACATCTGTCAGTTAAACCAGACTTTCAGAGCCAACATCCACATTTTAGGATTATATTATAATTTTCAGTTCATCCTAAGAGACAGACAGATCCTAAAATTAGAGCAGCTGACAGTGTCGTAACACGGTTCCAAGTATAGCTAATTTAAGAAAAGCCCATTTCTTTGAACTTGTATATACCGCAAAAGGAAAAACTTTCTGGAAGTATTAGTTGCAAGTCCCTAGAATAAGAATGGTCTTGAAACATTTCCTGTACTCAAGCGAGCAGATGGTGACAAAGGGATTCACTTATGATAAGGAAAAAAATAATCTACATGTCTGACTTTAATGATGTAGGAAGGCATGAGTCACATCTTCTCTGTCTCTGTGGGTGCCTTCCCCACAGGGCTCTGTGACTGGCCATCCTCTATCGTCATAATCAGATTTAGGACAGCTCTGGCCCTTGAGTATTGTGACTGTGTTGACCAAAGGGGTTCAGGATGACTGAGCAGTCCCCAAAGGGAGGGAACTTCATTGGAAATTTGAGCCCAGGGGTAGTTTCTCCTGCTTCTGTCTTATAAGCCCATTTGTTTAATCAAGTTTGTAGCAGCCCGTGTAGACATATTCCCTTCTCTGATTGGTCACTTTGTTCTCCATTCATGCAATCATCTCAGTGGATTCTCTATTGATTTGAATGCTTTTCATGTAGAAATTCTTTTCTAGCTCCTTGGCTTTCCATCTCAGTTTTGCCTGACCTTCGGTTTTCTGAGTCTTCTGAGGTTGTCTTGCCTCTCCTGTGTTCTCCACAGAGCTTTGCAGGTAAGGATAATCACAAAATGGGAATCTGAGGAACAGCTGGTGGCCTGGAGGCCTTTAAGAGAATGTGGAATCCAGAAGAACGATTCCACTTTAGATCACTGTTTGACAACCAAGAGCAAGCTCTTCTGTAATGTAAGAATGTATATCTGTATTGTTTTGGTCAGTTGTGGGGCTGGAACTCGGGGCCTGAGCATTCATTGTACCTGGGCGCTTTTGCTCAAGACTAGCGACTAGCACTCTACCATTTATGACTTCTTCATGGGCAATAAAAGTCTCACAGATTTTTGTGCCCAGGCTGACATTGAGCAGTGATCCTCCGATCTCAGCTTCCTGAGTAGCTGGAGTTCCCAGCTTGTACCTGTATTTTCGTAGGTATGAATTGGATGAGGCAATGCAAATATTTTACCCATGGTCGGACGTGTGATCTTTCAAAAGTGCTTTTTTCATGTATTTTTACAGTAATTAATAGATGAGTTACATTATAGTCACCAGATAGAAGGTGATAGAAGGTGCATTACTTCACATACATTGATACCCCTTCTCATGTCTTGGTCCCCATTTCCCTCCCCTCACCCCTACCCCTCATCTTGTTTACCCCCTTCCCTATCCAATTTTAAATAACCAAATAAGCATATATATATAATGTATCAGATAACAAGGTAAAATACTGTAAAAATATGAGGTAACCAAGGGATTGCAAAAGAGATGAGAGATAACAGTACATTAAGGACAACAATCACTTGTTACATGGCTTTTGTTTCTATATCCTAGAGGTGCTTTCATTTAGCATCATCCTATATGGCCTCAAGAGTGACTGATAACACAGGCCTGGCCAAGGGGCCAGGAATCAAGAATCCTCAGGAAGACTTAGCTAGCTTACTTACAGAGCATCTGCAACCAAAACAAAAACTACAACCTTGCAGATGAGAGAATGTACAATATACTTGTTTAGACTGAGCTTATTTATGAAATGCTTTCCCACAAATGTTTTTCTCTAAGGTTTTTTTTTATACTAGTACTGAGGCTAAAACTCAGATCTGGACACACACTATCCCTTCCTTTAGTTTTCATTCTTTAGGGTCACCCCTGGAACTTGAGCTCTGGGCCTGAGCCCTGTCCCTGGGCTTTTAAGCCTAAGGATAGGGCTATAATCACTTGAGCTACAGCTCCACTTCCAGCTTTTTGTGGTTAATTGGAGGTAAGAGGCTCACAGATTTTCTTGCTAGTGGTGGCTTCAATCCTGGATGTTCAGATCTGAGCCTCCTGAGTAGCTAGGATTTCAGGTGTGAGCCATTGGGGCCTGGCTTTATCCTTTATCTTTTTTGTTTACATTTGTCATTCCATGACTTGAACTACACCTTTCCTTCTGGCTTCTTGATGGCTATGGATCTTCCTGACCAGGCTAGCTTTGAACTTAGATCCTTATATGTCAGCTGACTGAGTATTTAGGATTACAGACCAGAGCCACTGGTACTCTGCTCTCCATGTTAAAAAGCCCCAGTCTATCCTAATAGAAAGGACTCATGTCTATCATGATTTTCCAATTCAGCCATGTTTTATATAATTTCAAACTAAGTGAAATAAAATAGTTAAAAACAAAAAAAACCCTGCTAAATAACAAATACCTAAAACAAAGAAACAGGAATGTTGCAAGGCCTCATCTTCCCTGGCAATCAACTTTACTTAGTCACTATGTTTGGATGCCTTTTCTTCATGTGTAATACCTACACAGATCTATACACTATAAATTCTTACATTCATAAACACAAACAACTATTTAATCAGAAATTTTCACTACTTGTTCTATTCTTTTAGTATTTTTGCCAGTTCTGGGAACTGAACTAAGGGCCTGAGCACTGTCCTTGGACTTTCTCAAGGCTAGAGCTCTACCACTTGAGCCACAGCACCACTTCCAGCTTTTTTCTATGTATGTGGTACTGAGGAATTGAACCTGGTTCTTCATACATGCTAGGCAAGCACTCTACCACTAGGCTAAATTCATAGCCCTCTTTTAGTATTTTGGAGACTTCATATCCTCCATTCCTATCACAGAAACTTGGTCTCTCCCCATTTCCCCTTTCCTCTTCTTAAGCCAGAACTGAGAGTGAAAATCAAAGAATCAAAGGCTACCGCCAGAGAAGGAAGTACTCATTTTAATTCTTTTTACTTGAGCATTTGAAGTTAAGTAACTAGTGTCAGTATGTGTGTAGGATTTGATTTTATATCACACAAACACCAACCAAAGTCTTCTGTGTCCTCTGTGCATAATTATGATGCTTCAAATTAGATTTTAGCAATGAAGCATTGTTGGAAATGTGGTTCATTTTCAAGGGAGCAGAGTTTGGGGAGGGGAGCAACATGAACAAGGACTAAGTTTATGCTACATCATTTGAATAATCATAACTCCCCAGTTAGACCCGAGACTATAACTGTGAGATGGGTATTGTTTCTATTATTGAGTATTTTTTTAAGTCATACATTAGGTAGGACAGCAATTCCATCCAGCTTTTCATTTTAGAGATTTGGAACAACCTCACTTGAATAATTTTATTCAGAATAGACTTGGAAACTGTTATTATTATATCCATTCTACTTATTCTCTGAGAAGAATGTTTTCTGAATTCTCTCTGGCATTAAAACAGGATAGGACTTCACAAATACATTTTCAAGCACAATATCGCAAAGAGAACAGAGCTTTCTTTTCTCTTTCCTATTTTGCTCCTCAAATCTTGGCTTGTCTATCTTCCTCCAACTTTTGCCACAGACAGCTTGGTCCATATTCACCAAATAATTCGTCTAGAGAAGTTACATATAAAATAATGTACACTTGGACCGGGAGGGTGGCCTCATGGTAGAGTGCCTGTCTACTATACAGGAAGCACTGGGTTTGATTTCTCCGTACCACATACACAGAAAAAGCCAGAAGTGGTGACATGGCTCAAATGGCAGAGTACTAGCCTTGAGCAAAAAGTGTCCAATCACAGTGCTGGTACCCTGAGTTCAAGCACTGGAACTTGCAAAAAATGTACACTTCTGGGCACAACATTATTAAATACAGGTATTTCTGACATAATGACTAATGCATCAGAAGGCATTTATCTTCATGAAATCTTACTGACAAATCTTTATCTACAAAGCAAGACAGTTATGTCTATTTTTACATGCAGTGAAATTCCTGAGTGAAAAGTAAATTCAGGAAAATCACAAGATGTTTTCAACGAGTATGAGTTCCTTAGCATTTTGTAACTAAAAGTTCTTAGATAATGCTTGGCTAACTCTGTCTCTGCCTGTCTCTTTGTTTCTGTCTCTGTCTTGGCCTTTCCTCCCTCTTCTTTTCTCTCTTTCACTGTCTGTTTGCTTCTGTCACTTTCTTGTCTCTGTCTGCCTGTTTCACTCTTCCTCTCTCTGTTTCTGTCACTATCTGCTTTTCTTTACACTTGTGGGTCCCATTAACTCCTTTTTAATTGTTAAAAGCTTTGATTTACTTGTCTTGCATGTCCACTTCATCCCAAGCCCTAAAATAACACACAATCAAATAAATAAATTTACAGAAACTTGAAAGTATTTACAAGCTGACTTTGAAAAAAAAAAAGAAAGATGTCTTTTCTTTAAAGAGCAGCTCTGACAATAATTAATGTGCAAGGTTGTTGAAGAAACTCTTCAAAATACGTATTCTATACATTTGGCTGTTATCATTTGGCTGCTCTAAGGTAAACAAAATAAAATGCAAGGCATAGAAATTCTGAAAGCTTTAGAATGAGAATCCAGACACAGGCTGACTTGGTACAGATTCTAAGGCAGGTGATCTGAACCCCACTAAGCATGCGGTTCTCCATGTCTTCACATGAGGAGATGGGTTCCTATTCATATAAGTTTATTGTGAGGACTACACAGGCTGCTGCCATGGAGCAATTCTTAATTCAAACAGAATGTAGAACTCAGGAGATATGGCTTTTTTGCATATGAACTGCCTTATGTGTAGACAAAATATACCAGGTGTCCATTAGCATTTAGAGTAAGCAGAATGTTTTAAAATCCTGGATTGTCTTCTTAACAGCATGTGACTTGGGACAACTGTTTTAATGGCTGGAAGTCTTGGTTTTCCTCTAAAATGGGACAAAGATCTATCTCAGAAGATTGGTAAGAAGATGGTAATATAAGACAGTTTGTAAGGACTGTTCAGTGAGTTTCCCTTTCAACTTCTTTTCCTGTCCCTAGTAGCTCCAGGTATTGTATACTGGCCTTGAGTGTTTATTGTATTGATTGTTGAAAGGGAATCTGTCCAACTTTGTGATATTGGGACCAGTTTTCTTGATCCTGCTTGGACATTGTCTTAATGCAGAGACTCAAGACATGCTAAAAAATCATCCTGTTTCATGCATGATGTCAATTAATTAAAGTCATTCTTTAAATTTACTCTATTTTTGAAGTTAATCTTGATGTTTTAGCTCATTATATTAGTGATCAGTCCTTGATAATTTACTGTGAGTTAGTTTGTTCATGCAATATTTTCCAAGCTGGGAACATTGAAATAATGTATACTTGCAGTTTAAAGGAAGAAGAAAAGATGAACTGAGATCTAGAATATATTAGAAGACTGGCACAAATGAGTAGCTTACCACAACAGCCATGTATGGGTCCTACAAAGATAAATTTGTAGAGGTTTTTTTTTTTTTTTTTTTCTTGCCAGTGCTGGGCTTGAGCTCAGGGCCTGAGCACTGTCCTTGGACTTTCTCAAGGCTAGAGCTCTACCACTTGAGCCTCAGCACCACTTCTGGCTTTTTTCTATGTATGTGGTACCAAGGAATTGAACCCAGGTCTTTGTGCATGCTAGGCAAGCACTCTACCACTAGGCCAAACTCCCGGGCCCTGAAGAGTTTTTGAATAGAAAACCTAGCCCCATTTATCCTTTGTTAAGGTAACTGCAAGCTTGCATTTTAGAGTTTATGTGTTTGTGAGATTTTTTTGTTTGCTATTATTTTTATTGTATTTTATTATCAAGATGATGTACAGAGGGTTACAATTACAGTTGTCAGGTAGTGGGTGCATTATTTCTCGAACCTTGATACCCCTTCTCATGTTTTTTTTTTTAAATATATTACTTTGTTTAGACACCGTCTGGAGGGAGAAAAGCTAGTTTAGGATGGTTGCTATGTGATGCTCAAGTAGAACCACAGAGCCCAGGACCACCTTTGAGTAATCCGGGACATCTTCTGAGATATCTCCATAGTCAAGGTGAGAGCCCATTGTGTACTTTTTGAAACTGTTTTGAAAGAATATTTAAGAAGTTGTATAATCATGTCTATGAGTATAATGTATTTTGATGGACTCCTCTCCCTCTGTTCACCCCATCTCTTCCAGTCCGACCTCTCTCCTCAAGTTCCTGGTTCCATTTTCACATACGTACTTAGCATATTTTGACTGTATTTGCCCATCTTTCCTCTCATTTGTCTGCCCTCGTGCCTCCCGACTTCAAAGGGAGGTTCTTCTGGCAGACACATGCAGTGGCCTTTAGGCGGGCTTGTGCAGAAGTTTTAGTCAGCTACACAAGTGCCCTCTGAGTAGATGCTTGTCCACAACAGCCCCATACATTGTCCAGAGACAATGAAATCATTCTAAAGGTTACTTCGGCTGCATTTTATCAAGTGTCTTCATTTGTGACTGCCTCAGTTACTTGGTGGTATTCAAGAAACAGAGATATTTGCTTTAGCAACAGCTATAGGAACACAGCACAGGTGGATGGATAGACCAGATTAATGTCATTCTACAAAGGAGTCAGTTCGGTCTTTGAGAAATCATACCTGTGAGCTAGTTTAGATCAAAAGCAGAACAAAGATAAGGACTTAAATAGAGCATATGTAATATTTTCTTATCCCTGGATTTATTTAAATGAAATCTGTTTTTCTTTTCAAGGGATGGTAATAAATATACTATAATTATAAAACTAAAGAACCTTGAGGCTGGGAGTTTGGCCTAGTGGTAGAGTGCTTGCCTAGCATGCACAAAGACCCCGGTTCGATTCCTCAGTACCACATACATAGAAAAAAGCCTGAAATGGTGCCGAGGCTCAAGTGGTAGAGCTCTAGTCTTGAGAAAGTCCAAGGACAGTGCTCAGGCCCTGAGCTCAAGCCCAGGACTGGCAAAAAAACAGAAAGAAAAAACTAAAGAACCTCAAGATATGAATTCACTTTGACTTCCTTCTTACTGATGAAAAAGGTGGTATTTATTTGTAGTAACATTGATGTGTTTCTCTGTATAACCTATTTTCAATGCGATCAACACTTCCAAAGAGAATTTCAGCATCTTGATGGATGCAGACTGGAGATCTTTCATCTTGGTGCCATTGATATTTTGCTTAAAACAAAAAAAATAAACCCAAACAAAACAAAAATCAACACAATTCTTCTCTGTGGCCATACTACCTTGAATGTGCTGAATCTCATTTGATCTTAGAAGCAGAGCAGAGTCAGGCATGGTTAGTAACTGAAGAGGAGACAATTCTTTACTGTGAGGGAACTTCTGTGAACTTTAGGCTATTTAACATCATCTTCAGCCCCTACTTTCTAAATGTTTGTCAGTAGCAGCATTCCCCACCTGGGGATGTAAATATATTTCAGGACACTGACCAGTATTCCTTGATGAAAAAAGTTCACTTCTGTTGTGAACCTAACAACATGCAGTCAAATTTGAATGTTAAGATAAAATCTATTTGGGAATCCAAATTATTTCTTATGTCAATTTTGTTGACATTATCTAGACATTTGCTAAATATTATCTTATTTACTACACTGACATAGGGAAGCATTGCCTTAGCTCTATTTAGGGAAGAAGCTCTTATCTAAGAAATTCTTATCCAAAAATCTCCAGAAACTCCATGATGATCGATAGAGTGCAGAAAAGTGTCTATTTTATTTGCATCCATATACAATCATACACTTTCTTTGAACACATGGTTTTTTTTCAGTTGTAATAAAATATATATGGCATATAACTTGCTATTTGAGCTACATTTGTGTATGTATTTTGTATTACATTTTTCTTATGTTTTTATGGGGGCAATATTTTTCTTATTTTTTATGGGAGCCCATAAAAGTTATAAAGCATTGTTAATGGACAAAGCATAAGTAAGACAATTGACAATGTGGCTGCTGCTGGCAGTGGCTCACACCCATAATCCTAGCCATGCAGGAAGCTGAGATTTGGGGATGCTGGTTCAAATATAGCAGACAAACAAATTCAAGCAACACCTCCAATTAACCTGTAAAAAGTATGAAAAAGAGGCATGACTCAATTGGTAGAGCAACAGCTAAAGCAAGAGTTCAAGGCCTTGAGTTCAGCCCCAAACCCAGCACACACACACACACACACACACACACACACACACACACACACACACACACAAAATGAGAAAGAAATTTCACTGAATCCCAGAGCTACCTCTATGTTTTTAAGTCTTATTCACTGGTGCTGGCCTCTGAGAAGCTATTTCTACTTCTTCCACATGGATGTATCTGCCCCCTCTGTGAATATGAATTTGTACTACCATTATCCATGTGGTCAAGTCAAGGTCCTCAGACAGTGTGAGGAGAGTTTTGCTTCTATCTCTTTCTCTAAGAGGTCCAGTGTGGTTTGCTTTTGCAGTCTGGTAGAAGTTCCATAAGCGATCAGAAAATGGATGTGTAAACCAATGAATGAATGTCATGCACTACAAAAATGAAATAGGTTGTACTCACATGTTTTCCTAAAGGTCTTTTAACTGAACAAATGCAAGTGAAAAAATGATTTCTCACCTGAGAAGAACTCCTCTGCCCTACAAGTCATCAAAAAGGACTATACAATGTCCCTTTCTTATCTAGAGAAAATTGCATTGATTTATTTGGGAAGGTTTTCAGTAGCCAGGTTCACAATGAACTTTTTTGGTACTTAAGCACAGGAAAGCACAGTACTAAGGAAGTTGTTTCTCAAGCTTTCTCCACAGCAGCAAGTCAACATATTATTGCTAAACGTTTTAAATAGAAATCTCCATACCTTTGTCTTTCATGGAATCTCACTTTTGTTCTAGAAATGCTCATGTTTTTTCTGCATAGGATTTTATTCTTTTCTACATGGAGCACTTATGGAGTGATGCTTGGCCAGGCTGAGGGCTGAGATCTCCTGGGGTCAAGGTCTCGGGGGGGGGCAGCATTTACCCTTCTTGGAAGGAGTGCATCATTCTGCTTCTAGCCTGTTTTATGCTTCCAACTGATACTGAACTGGAACTAGGTGAAGACTAGGGATGCTCTGGTCAGTCACACACACGGAGGATTGACACAGCCAGCTGGACAGGTCGTAAATCCTGTGGTCTGAGTATCATAATTCTGCCCCACAGACAGAGTTTTCTTCTTCTCATCCTACCAAGAAAAGGCCATGGCATGGAGAAGGCTGGGTGACAGGTCTAACTAGCCTATCTCTTTTGCTCATTTGAAAATTATCTGAATCTGTCTTTTGTTTTGTTTCTGGTTATTTTTGACAGCACTGGGGTTTGAATGAAGAATCTGCCCCTCCTAAGCAGACCTCTAGTGCGCACCACATGCCAAGCCAACAAATGGTGCTTTTATCTGACTCTTCTATGATAACAAAGGCCCGACTGCCATGTAAGATTAAGCCTGCAACCTTTCCAGGCTAGTTACACAACAAGAAGAGTAACGAGAACCACAATGACAGCAACAGCACATTTTGCTGGTCTGAATAATTAATTTGGACGTGCCATTTGCATCGATTGAGTTTACTGGAAAAGCATACATTTCTTTTCTTTTCTTTCTTTCTTTTTTTCTTTTCTTTTTTTCCCTACTCTTGTGAAGCATAACACCATCTTTGAAAAAATTGAAAATGATGGGAAGCTTTTGTTTACAGCGTAATTTAATGTCCAGCATTAAAGCCACTTATTAGTTGATTGGAATATTCAAAGAAAAATCAAATGACCATTTACTGGTGCTGGCAGCTGCACACAGTGGATCATTTAGTGTTGTCTCTTAATGATGCAGCTAAAGGAACTTGTGATGTAAGTAGCAAACTGAAGATTTTTCTATGGGGACAAAACATATATAGGGAAAGAAGGACAAAGGTTGTAACTGAAGATTAAATTAATTATAGTAGGCTTTAATGCTTGAATAAAAAGTTGATTTCTTCTAACCTGTTCTAACCAAAAGTGAAGGATGAAGAGCAAGTGCAAGAGGAAGAAAGGAAATAAATTATAGAAGCACTGTGGCAAGAAATGCAAGGTTTCCCATCATTTATGATGCTCCCAAATGAGAACTGGAGAATTAAATTATCTTATCATTCCTCTAAGGCTAGAATTCATGAGTAAGGGAGAGAAGTAGCCAAATTCATACCATGTCTCTAAAATCAGCCTGCTAAATAAGCAAGTGAAGCTCCTGCCTTGGCTGGCTCTGATTAAACACCGAATCTCTTCATTTCTCCCTAAGCTCCCTGACATTATGTTGATTTGCACTGAAATATCAGACAGACTATTGAGCCTGGAATCTGGTTTTGAATACAGCTGTATATAATATTTGTGACACTTCTATTACATCAGTACCACGAGACTTTTATTTGATAAACTGGAGACTACTTTTGTACCTGCTGCTTGGAGACACTTGGGTGTGTATGTGTGTGTGTGTGTGTGTGTGTGTGTGTGTGTGTGTGTGTGTGTAATGGTAGTGGGTCTTGAACTCAGAGCTTCATGCACTTGTTTAGCTTTTTCCAATCAAGGGTGTTACTCTACCACTTGAGCCACACCTACTTTTTTGTTATATATATATATATATATATATGCTAGCTAATTGGCTGGCTTCAAATAATCTGAAATTCTCAGATCTCAGCCTTCTAAGTCATTAGGATTACAGGTATGAGCATCAAGACTCAGCTTTATCATACCTTAGATTACTGAAAATTCATGCATGTCTTAATGCCAATATATACTACCCTCTATTACTGTTAGACCAAGGAGTACCTGCTCATTTTCCAAAATGCTTGTTTCTCCCAACTGCTATAATAATATCAGAGCCTCCGATTTAGTTATGATGTAGTTTAATATCTATAACTTGAAGGGTTTTTTTACTCTTTTAAGCAGTTATTTATTTTTGCATCTCCAGGACAAGTCTAAGATCTGTAAAAATATAACAGACAATCAAATTATTGGTTAAAATATGATTTGCTTCATAGACATACTTCCATCTCTGAATTAGCATCTAGGTTTAACCCAAGCAATGTGATCCTATTTGTTTTTGCTTCATTTCTGATTAAGATTGTTCATGTGGATTTCTGACAAACAGCATTGCTTATGCACTTGAAGTAGGAATTAACAGGACAGCAAAATAATACATTAAAATACATGTATATTTTTGGTGCATAATGTACCTAAGCATTGTCTCATGTCTACAAGTTCTGATAAAAGTTTCCAGATTTATAATAAAACTTGCATTATAAAAGTAAGGAAATGTGGAGAAAGTGTGGAATTCAAACACAGGATTGTGGGTTATAAATTTTTCCAGTGGTCCCACTGGTGATACTAGAGGACTCAACCTAGCATCTGTTTGCTTGGTCCTGAGTCTTGAACTCAGGGCCTGGGCACTTTCTTAGCTTTTTTACCTTAAACTGACACTCTACAACTTGGAGCTACCCAACCACTCTGGCTTCTTGCTGAATACTAGGGTGTGTTCTGCTTGGGATGGATGGTTTTAAGCTGTGCCCTGTTTACCATTTTTTTCCATACATAACCATGGAGATGCTTACCTAGACAACTTCCTGGTTTCTATTTGGGCATTGAGAAAATGGATGGGAATCAAACTACCTAGGGCTAATCCTCAGGGAACACAATTCCTCAAGGGGTGGAGATGAGAAAAATAACCCAGAAAATATAAACCCTGTGGTGTCAGCGGAGCAGGGAGGAAGGCACAGAGTGCCTGACCTGTGTGTGCTCTAATGCAGAATGTGCAGGACAGCCTCTCAGATAGGAGACCATTGGACAGATCTGAAGGAAAATGTGGAAGATGACTGGCTACTGCCTTTCCTTCCACCACCACTTTGGCTATTCACAAAGGTAAGCAGAGACTGACCTTTCCCAGATACAAGTTGGCCTTCACCAGTCCCTACCTGCCAGGCCTCTACCCTCCCTCGTTGAGCTGTATTCACTGATTTCATGACACTCGACTGTCCTTTCCAAACTGCAAACACAGAGGTATGTCCCCATCTTTGTCATATATGTAATTCAACAATCCCATTGTTTCTTAAATCTGGTGTCAACCAAGATCCTATAAATATTGGCTAGACTGATCAGATGCCAAAAGAAGCAATGGAAAAAGTCAATTGTGTAGATTTCTAGTACTAAGAAGCACCAACCTATAAACTTTTGATGGCCAAAAAAAATTGACATTTTTACTTAGGAGGCTGAGATCCAAAGCTGGGGATTGAAGCCAACCAAGGAAGAAATGTCTGTGAAATTCTTATTTCCAATTAACTAGCCAAAAGCAAGAAGTGTAACTATGGCTCAAGTGATAGGGTGATAGCCTTTAAAGAGCTGAGAGACAGCATCCAGGTGCTGAATTTGGTTCTCAGTATTGGGCTACACAGACATAAAATGTGGATTTTAAAGTTAGTAAAATTTAGCAGTTTTGAATGTGGATAATCTTAGAGTACCTTTAATATTTTTTTGAATTTTATTTTTCAACTTTGTAAAAATATTTTATTTTTTAAAATTTTTTATTGTAATTAATAAAAGGGTTACATGATATTTGCCAGATAGAAGGTGCATTAATTCACATACATTGATACCCTTTCACATGTCTTGGTACCCATTTCCCTCCCCCCCAGCCCCCTACCCGTCTTGGTTTTCCCCCCTTCCCTATCAAATTTCAAATAACCAAATACAAATAAATTCAATATATCAGATAACAAAGTGAGATACTATAACAATATGAGATACCCAAGGGACAGCAAAGGAGATGAGCGACAACATAGTACATTAAGGACAACAATCATTCGTTATATGGCTTTTGTTTCAATATCCTGGAGGTCCTTTCAATTAGCTTCATACTATATGGACTTATGTATCAAGATTTTGCTCTATTGCAAATCTCTGCTAGTAGAGCCCAAGGTTTCTACTGATTATGACAAATGAGGGAGACTATTGGGCCTGTGTTCCTTTGAGTCTGGCTTACTTCACTTAATATGATTTTTTCTAAGTCTATCCATTTCCTATCAAATGGGGCGATGTCATTCTTTCTGACAGCAGCATAGAATTCCATTGTGTACAAATACCACAACTTGTTGATCCACTCATCAACTGAGGGACATATAGGTTGGTTCCATATCTTTGCTATGGTGAATAATGCTGCAATGAACATTGTTGTGCTAGTGGATTTAGTATGCCCTTGTTTCTGGATGATTGGGTAAATGCCAAGTAGTGGAACTGCTGGGTCATAGGGGAGTTCTATGTTTAGCCTTTTGAGGCACTGCCACACTGCTTTCCATAGTGGTTGAACGAGTTTGCACTCCCACCAACAGTGTAGTAGTGATTCCTCCTGGCCACATCCCCTCCAGCATCTGTTATTATTTGTTTTCCTGATCCTGGCCATTCTAACTGGAGTGAGGTGGAATCTTAGAGTTGTTTTGATTTGCATTTCTTTTATGACCAGAGATGTTGAGCATTTCTTCATGTATCTATAGGCCATTTATGTTTCTTCTTCAGAGAAGTCTCTCTTTAAGTCTTTGGCCCATTTTTTAATGGGATGGTTGTTACTTTGGAGGTTAGTTTTGGAGTGATTCAATTTTTTGAGTTGTTGATATATTTTAGATATGAGGCCTTTGTCCATTGTTTGGTTGGTGAAGATCTTCTCCCACTCTGTAGGCTTCCTAATTAATTTACTAGCTATGTCCTTTGTCATACAAAAGCTCTGCAGTTTAATGCAGTCCCACTTATCCAGCCTTTCTCTGATTTGTTGTGATTCTTGGTCCTTATTAAGAAAGTTTCGACCTGCGCCAAGGAGGCCTAGTGTATCTCCTATTCCTTCCTGTAAAGTTTTCAGTGTGTCAGCTTTTACCTCCAGGTCTTTGATCCATTTGGAGTTAATTCTAGTGCAAGGTGACAAAGAAGGATCCAACCTTAGTTTTCTGCAGGTGCTTAACCAGTTCTGCCAGCATAACTTGTTGAAGAGGCTGTCTTTCTTCCATTCTATTTTTTTGGCTCACTTGTCAAAGATTAGGTGGCCATAGGTCTGTGGTTTAATATCTGGGTCCTCAGTTCTATTCCATTGGTCTTCAGGCCTGTTCCTGTGCCAGTACCAAGCTGTTTTGATAATTATAGCTCTGTAATAGAGTCTAAAGGTTGGAATTGAAATTCCTCCAGCGCTGTTCTTTCTGCTAAGAAGTGTTTTTCTATACGGGGTCTTTTATTATTCCATATGAAATTTTGAATTTCCTCTTCTATTTCTTTAAAGAATGCCATTGGGATATTGATGGGTATTGCGTTGAATTTGTAGATAGCCCTTGGCAAGGTTGTCATTTTCACAATGTTGATTCTTCCAATCCAGGAGCATGGGAGGTTTTTCCATTTCCTTAGTTCTGCTTTAATTTCCTTTTTTAGGGTTTTAAAGTTTCAAGAACTGTCAAGACACAGGCCCTAATAAAAGCTTTTAAAAATGGTAGGAACTAATAAATATCTCTCAATCCTAACTCTCAATATCAATGGACTTAACTCTCCAATTAAACGGCATAGGCTGTCTAGTTGGATCAAAAAGCAAGAGCCATCGCTCTGCTGTCTTCAAGAGACACATCTTACACAAAGAAACAATCATCTTTTGAAAGTGAAAGGTTGGAATAAACTCTATCAAGCTAACGGCCCCCATAAACAGGCTGGAGTTGCCAACCTCATATCAGATAAAATATACTTCAAACTAAAATTACTAAGAAAAGACAAAGAAGGTTACTACATACTACGAAAGGGGTCTTTCCTCCAGGAAGATATAATGATCCTAAATATTACACACCCAATCCCAGAGCTCCGAACTTCATCAAGCAAACTTTACTTACACTGAAACCATACATAGATTGAAACACAGTGATTGTCGGTGACTTTAACACACCACTCTCACCTATGGACAGATCAACAAGGCAAAAACTCAACAGAGAAACCTTAGAACTGAACAACTATATAGACCAACTAGATCTAACAGACATCTGCAGAATATTCCACCCAGCAACAACACAATATACGTTTTTCTCAGCAGCACATGGAACGTTTTCCAAAATAGATCACATCTTAGGCCATAAAACAAACCTTGACAGATTCAGAAACACTGAAATTATTCCATGCACACTGTCAGACCACAAAGGCATTAAATTGGAACTGAACACACATCTCCACCAACGAAAACCCTGTAACTCATGGAGACTGAACAACACATTGTTGAATCACCAATGGGTAATTGAAGAGATCAGAACAGAAATGCAAGAGTTTATGAAATTTATCAATAAGGAGCACACAAAATACCAACTCCTTTGGGACACAGCAAAGGCAGTACTCAGAGGAAAATTTATAGCGCTGAGTGCCTACAACAACAAGTTGGAAAAATCGTAAACCAACAAGTTACTGTCTCACCTTAAGCTCCTGGAAAAAGAGCAACAAACCAACCCTAATCCCAGTAGAAGAAATCAAATTATTAAAATCAAAGCAGAATTAAATGATTTGGAATCCAAAAAAACTATAGAAAGAATCAACAAAGCAAGGAGTTGGTTCTTTGAAAGAATTAACAAAATTGACAAACCCTTAGCAAATATTACCAAAAAAAGAAGAGAGCGTATTGAAATAAACAAAATCACAGACGAAAATGGTAATATCATGACCGTAATTACCAAGATCCAGAATATCATGAGGGAATACTTCTCAAACCTTTACACCAAATTTGAGAATCTAGAATAAATGGATGAATTCCTAGTCAATATTAACATACCCACACTGAACCAAGAAGAACTAAGCCAAATCAACAGGCCTATTTCAAGCTCTGAAATAGAAATGGCAATTAGAGAACTTCCACCTAAGAAAAGCCCAGGGCCAGATGGATTCACAGCTGAATTCTATAAGGTCTTCAAAGCCAAGCTCACACCAATACTCCTCAAGCTCTTCAACGAAAGTGAAAATGAAGGTTCTTTACCAAACTCATTCTATGAAGCCAGTATAACCCTTATCCCCCAACCAGACAGAGATTCATCAAAGAAAGAGAACTATAGACCTATATCTTTGATGAACATCGATGCAAATCTTCTCAAGAAAATACTGGCCAACCGTTTACAATAACTTATCAAAAAATGATACACTATGATTAAACAGGATTCATCACAAGGAGGCAAAGCTGGTTCAACATACGCAAATCAATTAATATCATTCAACACATCAACAGGAGCAAGGACAAAAATCACATGATTGTCTCAATAGACGCGGAAAAGGCATTTGACAAGATCCAACACCCCTTTATGTTAAAAGTTCTGGAGAAACTAGGAATCCATGGAACATTCCTCAATGTAATAAAGGCTGTGTATGAGAAACCCACTGCTAGTATTACACTTAATGGTGAAAAGCTAAAGCCATTCCCTCTAAAATCAGGAACGAGACAAGGATGCCCACTCTCTACTCTCTCCACTACTCTTTAACATAGTACTAAAATATTTTATTAACAATGATTTTTTACATCACATTTCAAATGTCATGTTTAACCAACAAGTATTCAAGAAGGGAATCAGAATCTCTATGTACAATCACTGGCACATAGATTTTAGAACAATTAAAATTAAGCTGAGGGTTTGTTATGAACATGGTCTTGGAGATATAAACATGACTACATACTCTGTAGACATAATGTTACATAGATTGAAATCTATCTATGAAATACATACCTTTAATATTCTTATAAACCTAATAGGCCAAGTTTCCCTTCCCTCTGCTATAGTAAATGCATTGAGAGTAGACACTTGGGCCGGGAGTTTGGCCTAGTGGTAGAGTGCTTGCCTAGCATGCACGAAGACCCGGTTTTGATTCCTCCGCACCACATACATAGAAAAAAGCTGGAAGTGGTGCTGAGGCTCAAGTGGTAGAGCTCTAGCTTTGAGAAAGTCCAAGGACAGTGCTCAGGCCCTGAGCTCAAGCCCAGGACTGGCAAAAAATAAATAAAAGTAGACACTTTGTCCCAACAGCCCACTTCGGTATTTATTGATTTCTTTGCGTATTGGAGATGGGAGGATGGTATTTTCTACTTCTATGCTGCCTTAATTAAATGTGGTTGAATTTATTTTGTGCTGGCTGTGCTTTTAAAATGAAGTCCCTTATTTTCTCTTGACTCTTTTCAAAAACTCTTCTGAGTCTTTGCATTTGCATTTCCCTTGTTCTTGCTTTTCTTTTTTTTTGAATAAATGTACAAATAATAGCACATGCTGTTTTCCAAGAAACACCAAAGTTACCCTCTGTACTAATTTGCTGTGGTTATTTAAAGGATCCCTTTGTTGTTTTCTGTACTTAAATCTCAGAGAACAATGACTCTGCTGAACACACAGGACTGCAGACCAAACACTGAGAGATGCAGTGTAGCTTGGAAAAACTCTGGGTTCGGAGTTCTGTGGATTCTATTTTTTATTTTTATTCTTATATCAGTACTGAACTTTGAACTCAGGGCCTTGTCATAGCTAGACAGGTCAGACAGTATAACACTTGAACTGAGCTCTTTAAAATTTTGTTATGTATTTATTTTTTCACTAGGACCTGTCATTTAGCATGGAGAGCCAGGTTGGTGATCCTCCTATTTATAATTCTTTTTTGGCTGGTATGACAAGCTTGACCCAGTGTGCACAGCTTTTTAATGGTTGCAACAGAGTTTTGCAAACTATTTTGCTCAGGCCTATATTAAGGCATAGTTATCTTGATCTCTGCCTTCTCAGTAGCTAGGCTTGCAGGCATGCACACCTGTGCATCTGACACTATAGGAAAATCACAGATCCTTGTGCATTGCTGACTGATATCTAGATCCTGAAACATTGTGAAAGAGATTAAGCCGTACCTGTTTTTTTTTAGGGGGGACAGAGGCTTTTGGATGTGTATTTTTCTTGACACCTGACAAGCACTGTATTTTAGCTTTAATATTTACCTTTCTAAGTTCACAAAATATTCCTCACCCTCTACTATTTTTGCCACTGATTTATTATTTGTGTGTTACTGTACAGAATACTATATATAGCATTATTCATTTTCCAAGTTTTCTACTTGTTTCTCTGTAACCCCAAATTATTACTTATTGAGACTCTTAGAGTGTTTATCTTTGTATCTCAGTGCTGTAGCTTCTCTTGGAACTCCCAGGTGTGTTTTCCACACAAAATAACTCTGCTCTGTGTCCTGGAGGCTGGTCTAGGAGATCACACATCCTCACTCTGCATCATATGGTTTTCTATTAGATTTATTAGCAGATTTGAAAGGGGGAGGAGCTTGAGATCAGAGTTACCTCAAATTGTCCTGCTCTATAATATTTCATGGCAGCCTTTAAAATAGGCTCTCTTTCTAGCTCTTTTCTCTCATATCTATTGATCCTATAAGGCCTGCTCTTAGATAAAGAATATTCTTTTTTTTAAGCTTTATTTTTTATTGTAATTAGTAAAAGGGTTACATGATATTTGCCAGATAGAAGGTGCATTAATTCACATACATTGATACCCTTTCACATGATATTCTTTTTATATAAGCATGTCTCCAATTACTAATTTGAATGTGCTATTTTCCCCCTCGGTTTTTGAATAAGTCAGATTACACACCTATTCACAGACACTCACATACGTACATATGTACATGCATATAAGTACAGACATGTATAGGTTTCCCTACAATTCTAACATATAAAACCTTTTCATGAACCTTTTCAAAACATAAACTTGGAACAAACTTACTTAGTAGGCAAAACTTGAGAATACTTTGCCGTGTTTTTTTCCCTATGTCTTAATATAAATATTCATATGTTTCACAACAGGAAAAATATGTGAAAGCTGCTTTTAACTCTCTTTCTATTATGGATATTTGTGCATCTACACACAAGCAGAAGTGTATAATACAGCCATTTGTAGTTCATGCTTAGTTCCAACAGCCATCAATTCATGACAAACCTGATCTCATTCATACTTCCATTCATTTCGCCCCAAGTCCCACTCAGGAGAGAGTAAGTATATAATAAATTAATAGAAAAAATATAAGTAGTCACTTCTTATACAAAAGGCAATTGGAATAATGAAGAATTAGATAGTAAGACGTAAATAGAGATCTAAAAATGTGGGAACAATAGCTATAACATCAGTCAGTAATTTTCTGGAATTAAAGACAGGCTAAGAAGAGACCTATGAATACAATGCAGACTCTGTTGACATTCTTTGGCTCCCTTGATGGCTGAGGTTGTTGGGCCAACCTGGCATAACTTACAGAAAACCCACTGTGTAATAGTACTATGAAAAGGCATTTTATTTCAGATTGGTATTAGGGCTTGAACTCTTGACCTCATAACTCTCAGCTTTCTACCTCACAGGTGATACTCTACAACATGAACCACCAACCCAGTCCAACATTTTGCTGGTTAATTGGAGATGGAGTTTCACAACCCTTCCTGCCAAGGCTGGCCTTGAACTCAGTTCCTCCAGATCTCAGCCTCCTGAGGAGCTAAGCCACTGGCATTCTGAGGAAGTTATTATTCTTATCAATGATTTTTTGGTTACATTTTAAATCTAATATGACTATTCTAAATGTATCTTTTTAATTTCTGTGCCAGACTGAGAGTCAGTTATTTCTCTGGTGATCTCCGGCTCCTGTGTATGAGACATGGTATTTGGACAGTTCTGTCAGTGTGAACACTGAATTTTTACTTAGTTATTTTTTCTAGTAATTTAGTGGACACAAATCAAGGAAAACACTGTGTTCAGAGTAATATTGTTTTTCTCAGATACAAGATTAAAAGCCTATCATTTTTTTTCCTCTACTCTTTTTCTTCCTATTGGCAGAGCCATGCTCTCAAAAATATTGAGGCTGATAAGAGCAGAATATCTTCGAATTTCTCATTTGCTTTGTTTCAGGATAACCACCCAACAATCTCAGAATAGCAACTGCAAAACTGCAACCACCAGTAATGTTACTTATATAACTACTTGGATGTTATTGTTGGTTGTATGCAAGTAGCATTTTAAAATTACTTGTGTTACTGTCCAGATAAATGTGTATCACTGGAGAGTAAGTGTGTTTGTTCAATTTTATTTTAAATATTACAGTCATAAATAATTGTCAACATACAAATGGAGCCAGGTGAGAAAGGAATGGGAAGGGTGGGGAAGACTGCTGGAAGGGGTGATATTAATCAAGATGTACTGTACTCATACATTGACACATTGAATCAAACCCCTTTCCATGCCTACTTAAAATGCTTTAATGAATAATTCATTTTTATTCTGAAATCAGTTTAAGCTCAGAAAATAGTTATGAATAGACCTTTCACTCAGCCATGTTAACATGACATGGAATTCCAGAGAATGCATTAAAGATGGGAAGTGAACTCCAGATAAATACTATGAACAGGCCAACTCCTCATTTAGCTTGTCTTTACTGAATTTATAAGTGCAGAAAAGTTATAAAGCCTAAAAAATGAACATCAGACATCATTAATTTTGTTAGGTTCTTAAAATCGTTTTTGTTTTGTTTTGGGTGTTTGAACTCTGGGCCTGGGTGCTGTGCCCGAGCTCTTCAGCTCAAGGTTACTGCCCTATCCCTTGAGCCACAGCCCCACTTCCTGTTTTCTAGTGGTTAATTGGAGATAAAAGTCTCAGGTTCTTTAGTGCCTGGGCTGGCTTTGAATCATGAGCCTCAGATCTCAGCCTCCTGAATAGCTAGGATTACATGCGTGAGCCACTGTGCCTGACCTAAAATGGTTTTTGCACTCACCCTTTGTTCCATTTCCAGAATCTAGAAGAGGTTCCTGTACATTGCTTCACCACTCATTGTCCGCCACTGTCATTTCTTGTGCTTTATGAGCAAAAATCTCCAAAGAACACCAGACATTTGTGTTTTGTACAGTGTGCCTCCGTTTGGGTTTGATGGATATGTGGTCATGATTTGAGTCTGCACTGTGGGGAAAGACAAAGGAAATGTGGTCACTGACCCTCTGGAGAGTAATGCCAGGATGTGTGATTTCATTGCCAGTTAGTACAGGCTATGTTAGCCTTGAACATTTGGCTTCAATGGTGTTTTCTGCTACTCTCCAGTGTAAAGTTACTTCTCCCCCCCTTTGCACTTACCAAGTAGCTTTAGAATGGTACCAGGGTGGATGCAGATATTATGTTTTTGCTTAACTTCCGTATATGTGTTTGTTAACCCTAGTATTCACAATAAATCTTGTCTGCCTAAACCAAATGAGACGAAAGATGAAAATCACCATGTACCGTGGAGCAATAGACAGTAGACAAAGTAGGAAAAACCCGAGAAAAGCAATAAAAATCATAACAATAATAACCAGAAAAATAATATTTATGATCTGTCATACAGTTTGTATTAAAATGTACTTAAACTGCACAAGATTATGATTCTTAGGATTTCACTTTATTAACAGAATTGAATTAAACCCAATAATAGGTTTTCTTTGTATAATTTTATTACAAAATTTTCTTATGTTTATATTTATTTGTGGGTTCTGAATATATATGGATTTTAACTTCAGAGGAGAAATACTGAACTTCTAAAAAACACAACAATTTGGAAATACAGATACTAAAATATGGATGTAGATTACTTCCTAAGAAGTAGATTCTGTGTAATATAAACTTTAATAATAATTATAGCCAGACTTATTTGTTGTTTTCAGTTATTTGTGAGAAATGACATAGGATTACCTCACAGAAAACATTGCCTTTCAAATGTCCTTTTATATTAATGAGACTTACAGCCTTTTATATCTAAAAGCATATGGAAATATTTGTTTCAACCTATATTAGACTGCAAGTAGTTAAACTATAGGAATATTTATGGCTCAAGAAAAAAAATGATTACTATTAAATCAACTCAGAAAAGAATTTGAAGTGAAATACTAAAAAAAGGAATATTATACTTCTGGATTTTAGCTTTGCTATTGTGACGCACTGAAGGTGTGTGTGTGTATGCATGGAAGAGAGGAAGAAAAGAACCGCTCTCCTGCCAACCTTATTCCCAGCCATCTTTCCTTTCAAGCCTGCTTGTTTCTTGTTTCATTCATTTTCTTTCCTTTACTGAAATATGAAGATCATAATTTTCTACAATGAATGCCAGAAAGAAAATCTGTCTATGACATTTATATTTCAAGGAGTTGTTGAACATGGAAGTAAACAGCTCCTCAAAATAATAAAGTTATAATCAAACAAGTAGCAGGAAATTTTCTCAGTGATCTATGGAGATGACTTGTATTTTTCACAGATAAAAGACAGGACAGTGCTAGTGATTTTCTACCTGAGATGGTGTTTATAGAACTCTTAGGAGATTCAATCACATCTCTTCACTGGCTTCCTTATCAAATATCTAGTTTCAACACAATCATGAGAAAACATCAAAGACAAACTGAAGGGCATGGTAGAAAATGACTATATTAGATGCTACTTGGCTGTTGGAAATATGACTTGTCTGTCTTTAAAACACAGTAGAACTGGATTTAGGACTTGAGATTTCTATCTTTGTGTGTCTTCCAGCATCCCCCAAGTCCTCTTAGAAGAATGACACCAGTCTGATGAGAGTGGGCAGGGCAGGAAACAGGAGGTAATCCGAGAGTTTGCGGTAAGTCTCCCGAAAGGAAGAGAGAAAGCACAATCTAGTGGACTGACAAAATTTGGAAAAATGTGGAAGGTTGTTAAGGTAATTTAGAGCCACTGAGAAACCAATAAACTTTCCAGCAAAGGTTTAGGAAAACCAGAATTCATCAAATAGTTGTCATATGTTAAGTCAAACAAAAAATTGAGAGCAAAAAAGAAAGAAGAAAAGATAAATGTCCCCAAACTTCCTTTGAGGGAACAATATCAATGCCTTATGGACCTCCCACACTTGAAGGCTCCATCACTTCTCAACAGTGCCACACTGAGGAATAACCTTTAGTTTTTTGTATTAAATGCTAGAAATACAAGTTATAATGCAAATACAAATTTGCATCCTTGTTAGTACAAACACATTGATGAGCTACTGGTTTTCCCATGTGCAATTTCTTCTTTGAAAATGTTCCTTACTTTCTTCTCAGAGTCCATATCTTTATGCCCTCTTCCATGATGGTAAAAGCATAGTATATAAGACTGTGGTTATAACAACTGCGTTTTAATTAAACTTGATTTTTCAGTCGGCTCACTCCAGGAGTGGACCCTAAACAAAGACAGCAAGTCTGTTGTTATTTTGACTTAGAATTAAGTAAGAGTCAGAAAGTAAAGCAAGAAAGCTTGAAAATTATATAAAAACTATATTTTATGCCGTGAAGACTAGAGTAAATACAGATGCCTGATAGGAAGAAACAATTAAGTAAACAAGCAGGAAGAGGGGAAGAATGGAGTTGGGAGTGCTGAGAGCATCTGAGGTTGCTTAAATATCTTGGTTTTACTTCTCCTTAGAGACTCAAATGTACTCCTGTGTTTGGTCTATAAACAGTCATTCTAGGGTTTTTAAAGCAAATCCCTAAATTTTGTTTCAACTTACTCATCATGTGGTTCTGTTGCTTGCAAACAACAACAAAAAGATTCACTAATACAATGGTCCTTGTTTTCAGGAAATAATTCTGGCAATATGAGGTGACTCATTTGAGAGATGGAAATGAAAAGAAGAGAAGGAAGGAAGGTAGCTGAAAAGTAGATGATAGTTGATGAGATAGAAATTATAGATCTATATGCTCATGAACACTAAATTCCACAGATGTTCAAGTCACATAATGCAGTGTATAACCTGTGGATATCACCCCACAAACTTTTATATGTCTTTATATAACTTCCACTGTTTAATACAATGATCCAAGTGTTTGATCTACAAAGTAGCATTAGTAAGAGCTGGTGGTCTTTTAAGGGGTGGAGCCTAGTGGGAGATCTTTAGGTCATGGGTATTGTCCCACTGAAGAGGATGGTGAGACATTAATCCTTTAGTCTTCCTCTCTTTTGCTCCCTGACTTGTGTTGAAGTGAAGCCAGTTTGCTGTGTTATGTGGTCCTGCTGGAATAGACTGCCTTTCCATACACCAAAAGCAAGAGGGTCAAGTCACCATGGATTGGAGCTACTCAAACTGTAATTTGATTGTCTAATGTATTTTACTGTGATAGAACACTAACACAATAGTGTAAACACCACATTAATAGTTGGCACTGTATATTGTTTAAGGAATAATGACATGAAAAACAGTCTTCTGACATTGTTTACCAATGTAATCTGAATTTCAAGTCTTTTCTGTCTAGAGTTGTTTTAATCTGGGGATTGGGACTATAGAGCCTGCAGACAGTAAAGGCTTTCTGTGCTACAAGGGTTGGTGTGCATGTGCATCTAGCATGCATTATGCATTTAAAAATATCACTAAATGGAAGCAGCAGAAGAAAATAAGTGAGGTATGATGGTTCATGTGTGTAATCCCCTCTACTCAGGTGTGGAGATTGGGAGGATGGTGGTTCAAGGTCACCTAGGAAAAATGCAGTGCACGGCATTGCATATCTCTAACCCCAGCTGCTTGGGAGGCACAGGTAGGTGGATTGTGGTCAGAGACCATCCCCAGTCAATAATACATATCTTTTTTATTCGAAAAAATAACTAAAAGCAGGAAAGAAGGTTGAACTTGCAGTTCAAGTGGTAGAGCAGTTGCTGAGCAAGGGTGAGGCCCTGAGACCCTGAGATCAATTTCTAGGATGAATGAAATAAGGGGGAAGGCAGGCAGGCAGGCAGGCAGGCAGGTAGGAAGGAAGGAAGGAGAAAAGGAGGGAAAGAGGGAAAGAAAGAAGTAGAAGTGGGTAAAAGGTCAAGACTTTGTGTAAGTTATTTACTTCTTTTTTTTTTTTGCCAGTCCTGGGGTTTGAACTCAGGAACTCAGGGCCTGAGCACTGTCCTTGGACTTTCTCATGGCTAGAGATCTACTACATAAGCCACAGCACCACTTCTGCCTTGTCTGTGTATGTGGTACCCAGGAATCAAACCCTGGTCTTTGTGCATGCTAGGCAAGCACTCTATTACTAGGCCATGCTCCCAGCCCTTTGTTTTACTTTTATTTATTTATTTATTTTTTTTTTGTGGTCATATGGCTTAGACTCGTCTGGGGTGCTGTCCCTGAGCACTTCATCTTAAGGCTATTGCCTTACCCCTGGGGCCTGGGCATTGTTCCTGAGCTCTTCAGCTCAAGGCTGCCACCCTATCCTTGAGCCAAGCCCCACTTTCAATTTTCTAGAGGTTAATTGGAGATAAGAGTTGCAGGTCCTTTTGTGCCCCAGCTGACTTTGAACCGTGATCCTCAGATTTCAGCCTCCTGAGTAGCTGGGATTACAGGCATGAGCCACTGAACCGGGTGAAGTATTGAGGTGTATTGGTTCAGGACCTTAGAAGATGAAGAAGAATGTGGTGAAGACAAAGCCCAGTAAGAGATTTTTCAGATTTGGGAAGCCTTCTGAGAAACTTTCTCTGCTGGCCTGCCCTCTCCCAGACAACAGCCTTCTCCACAATCCCGTGTCTATTCTGAAAGCTGTTCCAAGTCAGGAAGTGAAGAGGGGATGAAGGCTCGGGGAATGGGGAGAGAATTTCCACTGTACACTGTGGCCTCCCCTGTATGAGTGGTAAGATGAACTCTTTACCTTGTGCTTCAGTCAACCGGCTCAACTCCCATCACCAACATTAGTGTAAACTCCTGGGAAATTTAGCAATGTGCTAGTTTGGAGGATAAATTTGATTTAAAAGGGGGAGTAGACTGTTTGCTACACATGAATCTCAAATGGAGATGCGAATTAATGACAGAAAGAATATTTGGGGAGCAAAAATGAGTTGCTTAAGAATCCATCATGAGAAATATTGTTACTATGATTCAAATAAATGAAAGACGTAGACTTTGACAGTAAAGTAGTCTCACCTGTAACTCTTAGTTACTCCAGAGACTCAGAAATGAGAATAGAGGTTCAAAGCCAACTTGGAAAGACAAATCCAAGAGACTCTTAGTTTTAATTAACTAGCAAAAAGTCAGAGCCTGTTCTATGAGTGAAAAGCCCTGAGTTCAAGCCTCAATATGACCACGAGCACACACATGTACACACCCACACACAGAATTCTGTCAATTACATTAGAAATTATTATATGACTTTTACAAATATAAAAATGAATTCAGTTCCTTCAAACACACAAATGATTTTGAATTTCTTTTGTTCGTTATGGCCTTGAAATCAGGCCATAGTCACTGTCCCTGAACCTCTGTGCTCAAAACTAGTGCTCTACCATTTGGCTACAGGGACATACTCAGTTTTTGAATAGTTAATTGGAGATAAGAATCTCATGGATACTTTTTCTTTTCTACCTGAGCTGGCTTTGAACCATAACCTGCAGATCTCAGTCAACTAAGTAGCTAGGATTTCAAGCATGAGCCACAGGTGACTAGCTAATTTTGAATTTTTTCATCACTAAAAGCAGCTAACTTCAAATATCTCAGTTAGGCATAGTTAGGCAGAATATTTTGAGACTCATTTGCATTTATGTTTAGGACTTATTAAGCCCCAAATCTCACTGGTTAGAATGTGCATGGGAAACACACAGGTACAGATAGATAGATAGATAGATAGATAGATAGATAGATAGATAGATAGATAGATAGATATGTTATAGTTAAGATTTTACCTATGCAGATGAAATAAGCCCAATGAGGGCATCAGAGTATAGCAAACAAGTGCTTGAAAACTACTTTTATTTCACTTACCTTGGTAGTTTAGATAAAAGAAGGATTGAATTGGATTTGTAAACTTTATGGGAAAAGAATCTAAGAAAAGCAGTTGTGTTGTTCACAAGTCTTCACACATCAGTATGCAATTATCGTGTTCTCATTGAGTGAAGATCAGAGTACATGTAGAAATTATTGAAAACTTGAGAATGTCTAATAAAGTAACTAACTCCACCCAAGTGGTTGTCATTTGGTTTAGGGTTAATGTTACCAGATATTTCACATTTTTTAAACGAACTCTAAAAGTTGAAATTAGCTTCTGAGGTCCATTTATAACTATTGAGAAATAATTCAAAATATGGGAAAGAAAACTTTCTGAAAGCCAAATACAGCCTGCCAAACAAAACATGTCATTTCATTTACAAAATTGATGTGCAGAAATGCTGGTTCTGGTGTTTATCTTACTTCTCTTAGGTCACTATTATGGCTACTCTTAAGAAATATCTATTTCTGGGAGGGGCAGTTGGGGGGGAGGGTAAAGGGTACCAAGACATGTGAAAGGGTATCAATGTATGTGAATTAATGCACCTTCTATATGGCAAATATCATGTAACCCTTATATTAATTATAATAATATATAAAAAATATCTATTTCTAGGGTGTGACTGGGGAGTTAATAATAAAACCATGAATAAATGCTAATAAAGGCCCAGACACTAATAAAATGTCCAACAATATGTATGTGTTAAGTAACTTATGCTATCATACCTATACTTAACTTTCAGCATGAAAATAAGAGATTGGAACTACGAAATAAACCTAAATTTACCTTCCAAAGGCAGCTGGGTTACTTCCACATGAATAACTACTCATGGTGACTTTTCTCAAGAATTCACAGGTGGTCTGAGTGTAAAACACCTCCATGTTTCCTACCAAGCCAGATTGCTTTACATTTTTAAGCATCTTGTCCCTAAGCTTCATTTATTTCAGTGAGCTTCATCAAATGTAATAAGGCATCTCATTCGTCTTCCTCCATCTTTATCTAATCAATGTGTCAGCAGTGCATAAAGTAATTTCCTCAAGAAAGTGGATAGAAGAAATTCTGTAGTTCTTTAGAAATCTTTTCTTCCCAAGTCATTTCATAAATCTATATTGCTTTTCTGAGGTAGTTCTTAAATCTTCTGCTTCTACATCAAAAAAAGAACCTCATTAGGCCTATTTTCCTTCTAATGCTTCAAAGATTTAAGAGGAAGAATATTGTTTTACTTACACACTTCCCCAAATACCTAGCCACTCTTCAAGGAACCTTGAGAATTTATCTCTAGAGCCTCATAAAGGAACATAACTCTTTTACCAGAGAATGGTTATCCCAGGTTCAGATTCAGTCTTTCAGCAATAAAATGTCAAGAATCGTGATTTTCTTGAAGTTAAATGCCATCTACTCTAGTCTTTTTCTTGAGTGTTTCTCCTTAAAAAAATGTTAAGGAAAGCTTTATGTCCTGGGGATATTTATCTTTATTATTGCCTTTTACTTGGTATATCTTAGGAGACATAATTTTTTTAACATTTCTTTATTACCACAGATAAAGAGGAATGTTCATCCTGAGGCTGTAGCCTTTTAACTTGGTTATTTCCAGAGGCCAAACCTGCAAGTCAGATTTAATGGAGTGAAAATGAACTTCCTGCTCCGTTGTCACAGCACCTTGGGCCGAGATTCTTGTCACTTGTATTGTCAATGTCTGCACTGCCTGTCCGGTTGTAGGACTTGTAGAGGAGGCTCCGTGTGTTCCAGACTCATTTCTATTGTTATTGGTGTTAATCATGTAAGCATTATTTCTTGCCATAATGACAAGGGTAATAGTTGTATTTTTAAAATTACCTAAGTTTTAAAAGGAGGGAAAGTATTTTCTACTAGAGGAATTTAGTCCCATAAAAATGAAATCATTTGAGTTGGGAGCTGGTGGCTCATTCCTGTAATCCTAACTACTTAGGAGGCTGAGATCTGAGGATCTCCATTCAAAGCCAGTCCAGGCAGAAAAGCCCATGAGACTCTCATCTCCACGAAGCCCCTCAGCAAAAGCCAGGAGTGGTGCTGTGGCTCAAGTGGTAGAGTGCAAGTCTTGAGCACAAAGTGTCTCAGGGATAGTACCCAGGCCCTGATTTCAAACCCTTGACTAGCAACAACAAAAACAATGCAGTCATTTTTATTTTATAATTTATTGTCTATTTTCATCTTAACATGTTGCATATGTTTCCTAAATATGTACATTCATTCCCCTTCTTTCTTTATTCCTTCAAATACCATTACCCTTTTGGCTGGAAAAAAAAACCCTATCCCTGTACATATTTGAATACTCTTCTATCTAGAACATAATGAGAATTATACTTTCTTAGACAAAAATGAGCCAGAAATATTAGGAATTATGTTGACAGTTAACATAATGGCTTCAGCTTTAGTTATCAATTGTTATGAGGTTGAAAATAAAACTTTATTTATAGATGAGATTTATTAATTGAGCTCTTTGAAATTTTTTTTTTTTACAAAACTCGGGTTATAGATTTGAATCTGAGGTGAACCAATTAATTTTATTTAATTGAAAAGTGGCAGCTTTTAAGTTCAAATTAGGCAAAATGCAAATTATTATTCAGAAACAGAACTGAGTATAACCACAAAGTTGGCTTGGTGGAAATTCATTGATATTTGTCTCAAAATCAAACAGTATTCTCAATATTCCCAGATACTTGGAATTGGAATGGCTCAATATCTCTGTGACTCTTTTAACACCCTTGATTCAAAGAATCATTAACTCTTCTATGGGACAGTGGCTTCTCATGGGATTATTGATATCTGTAGCCCAATATTAACCTAAAGTGTATCTTCCTAGAGTGTCATTGCATGTTCAATTCCTCTGTGTTTTTCTATGTGATTGTTTTCAAGTACTACAAGACAATTAATTTGCTTTCCCATAGACATCTCTCACTAATTCTCTTAACAGGACTTTAAAGGCCAATTATCATCCAGGTCACCCTACATGCACTGGAGTTTACTGATGAATATCTTAAATAAGACCCCCAAATAACCACCATGTTCCCTGCACCCGCAGAACGTACTGGGCCCATCACTTCCTGGGATTTAACCATTAGCTTCTATCACTTTCACTCAGCAGTGACCTCATTAGATCTATTCATCTTAAATCTGAAATCAGCTATTTACATTCTTGGCTTCAGTGACGTGATATAGTTGACTGACTATTGCTTACCAGTTTCCAAAAGATTTGGGTTTATCAATGCCTGTTTTCTGCCCACTTGTGTCCTTCTTTTTTGCTGGTTCTGAATATGAATCCTTTATAAAATGTGATTTGTTGAGAGCAATCTGTGAAATATTTATGCATTGCTTGTGATTAATTCTAGTTGGAATAGTAATTCTTTCTTTCGATACATAACTACCTCTTTCAGATGATGAATTAGTTAACCCAAATTCCTTAAATACAGTTCTATTTCTTGAATGGTCACTGTACCCAAGGCAATGGTACAAAGAGGAAAGAATTTGCAGTCTACGTTCTTTTCTAGTGAACTGAAAATCAAATGTGAATGAAGGTTTATAAACACAAGGTAGTAATATAATGTAGAGACCAGTGTATGTTCATTGATTCATCTATTAATCCATTCATCCATCCTGGTACTCTGGAACCATTAAAGATTTACTAAGATAGTTTTTGTGGCCTTTATATTATTCATTAAATATATATGTATATATAATATATAATATATGACCTTTATACTACCAGTTATTGTGTGTGTGTGTGTGTGTGTGTGTGTGTGTGTGTGTGTGTGTGTAGAAGGAGAGAGAGAGGAGACAGAGAGAGTTCATTTGGGCTAGTATTTTTCCAACTGATGGTATAAAGTTCTTCTATATCCTCCTCATGTTATTATTATTATTATTATTATTATTATTATTATTATTAACTGTTGAGAAAGGAGTGCTAAACTCTTTATAACCCTAGATTTGCATGTTTCTTTTTCAATTCTATGAGCTTTTGCATTGTATAATCTGCAAATTTGTTGTTTGGTGCACACATATTTAGGACTTGTATGTGTTCTTGGTAAGTGGGCCTTTTGAAAGCATTATTGAACTGCCGTCTTTCTACATCTGTCTACTGAGTGCTGGGATTATTATGTGTGCAACCACACATGTTTTTTTTCCCTTAATTTTTGTTTCAGACTCATATGTTGCCATTCTAATAGGCAAAGGTGAAAGGAAGCACTATCTAGTTCATATTAGGTAGAAATAGAAATTTCCATTGCTGGGCTGGGAGTTTGGCCTAGTAGTGGTAGAGTGCCTGCATAGCATGAGCATGCACAAAGACCCAGGTTCAATTCCTTGGTACCACATACATAGAAAAAAGCTGGAAGTGGTGCTGAGGCTCAAGGGGTAGAGCTCTGGCCTTGCGAAAGTCCAAGGACAGTGCTTAGGCCCTGAGCTCAAGCCCAGGACTGACGAAAAAAAAAAGAAAGAAAAAAAAGAAATTCCCATTGCTAAGGACCTCAGTTCACATCCAAGAGAATAAAGGCCACTCCTTATTTCCTGTTAGAAGTGGGAATTCTAGCTCACAAAGTGGTGTTTACTGACACCATGAGAGCTTGTCTTACAGGCTGGTATTGCAAGGCAGTACTCCTTTGAACACTCAGCAGGGAATGGTGTCATGCATGTAGAGCACAACTTGATAGTTTGATACAGATGTGCAATGTGTTATGATCAATCCTGGCAAACAGCATCTCCATCTTCTTGTCAGGAGCCATTAACTTTTCTCTTTTAGAACTCTGTGAAATATGTAATCAATGTTGAGCTATCATTAACGTGATGTGTTTTAGGGTACAATTATTGAATTTTTTCTTAATAAATTGAGGTACCTATTATACAACTTTCCTTGCTCCCTTTTTCCTCCTCCCCCATGCAACTCTCTCGGGAATAGGGGATATTTACTGCTGCCTTATAACCCTACCAGAGTGGAAATGTTGGTCTACTCAGACCTTGGTAGAATTTGGTTGCGGTTATGTATTTATTTATCTGAAATACAGTGCTTATTATCTAAAAATTATATCTTGGTATGCTGCTTCTTTCATTGTCTTTGGATGACAGGTTTTAGCTGCAACATTTCTTTTTAAAAAGTCTACTTACTGACATGTACAGGCACTCCAGCTTTAAGTTTGTGATATTTGAAACTCATAGAAATCTACTGCTCTCACTCAGTAGTGAGAATCCAGGTTCTTTCAAAAAAATTTCTCTTAATTTTCTTCTCCTGAGTATACCCCAGTTTTTATTTGAGGAGTTCATCTGACAAGTTCAGAAATACTTTCTTAGATTCTCTTGACTTATTTTTACTCTGTGTGTGTGTGTGTGTGTGTGTGTGTGTGTGTGTGTATGCTCATGTGTACACATCTCTCCTTTAACTTACGTCTTATGCGCAGTCCTTGAGAGCACAGCTCCAGCTACACGTTTGGCACTTTTCTTTTCCTTTGATGTGTGTGTGTGTGTCGGCGGTGGTTAATTGGAGGTAAGAATCTTACAGACTTTCCAGCCCAGGATGGCTTCAAACCAGAATCCACAGGTCAGTGTCCTGAACTATGATTACAGGCTGGAGCCACGAGTGCTCGGCTAGATTCCCTTGACTTTTAAAGTGGTTAAGCATTCAAGTTTTGACCAATGAAGAAAAAACCAGGATCTACTGAATATGATTTTTAAGAAGGCTTCTATAAGAAAGCCAGACAGAAGAAGCTATTGCTTTCTCTTCCATATTTTCCACTTCATTAGGTCTAATACAGGAAATGCTGCTGGTAGTGATAAGCTATCTTGTACACCAAAGAGCAAAAGCCACCTAGTACATTGGTGGAGGAGGAAGCTAAAAGCAGACAAAATCTTTCCTCAACTTGGAATAATTGCTCTAGCTTCAGACTTTCTACCCAAGGAGTGATTATCATATAAGTAGAAAACAAAGCAAAAGAAAATCCTTACCTTAAGGCATGCTAGTTCTAAGCTCTAGGAAGGTTCACATTTCTCCATAATAAATAGATGTCTTCACAGTCATCCACTTTGTCTCTCCCACCCAAGCTGGAATCTAACTAACTTCTTCAAAATTCAGCTCATACCAATTCCACTGAGATCATTTCCCTGTGCTTACCACAAAACAGAAGTTTTACTTAGTTGCTTTAAGTGAAACTGTCATCTTCTCCCATGCATTCTTACTCTAATTCAGTGTTTAATTTTTCCTTCTGTATTCTTCACTAATAGATGTCTTAAGAGCAGGCATCATGCTTCCAATAAGGTATTATGCTTGATGTTTTTTCCACACAATAAGTGGGCAGATAGTATCACTAGATTGAATTTCTGTCATTGGAATTTGTATTTATTATTTGTACTTGTTTTCCAAGTAATAAACTGCCTAAAATATGTCTGTGTTGGCATTTCTCAGTTCTTTTTTCAGCACTCTTGAAAATGGCTGAGCCACTAGGAAGAAATCATTGCTGGAGCTAACTACATTCAATTAAAATTAAGCAACATTAATTCATCTATTCTTTATGAAGTTGGCAAACCAGCCCCTCTCATGGTACCCCATATTAGATTCATATTTTGTTTCTACAAACTAGTTTACAGAGCCTGAAGGTAGGAGAGAGTTTCCTGGGCAAATTTTTCTAGATGCACTTTCTCCCTAATGTTGTCATGTGATGAATGAAACTGTCCTTCTGGGATCCATCTTGGAGCCCCTGTGTGCCTGCTGTTTGGATGTGGGATGCTAGGATGCCTTTATGATCATCCTCACCGATTTTGCCTGAGATGAGTGAGCTACTTTTCCTTCTGCCAATGTCACCATATTTGCTTCCTACCGCTGGAAACTACTTGCTGTCTCTCCCTTTCCTTAACTGTGAAATAATTGGCTTGAGAAGATAAAGTGAGCTCCAGGGGAATTTGAAGTTCTGAGAACTGTCTAAAAGCAGAACACTGCAAGTCTCTAGAAGACAGTGAGAGGCAGGGTGGGGGAGGGGGGCGCAGGGAGGAGAGAAGAGTCTTCTGAAACTGGGCAATGAAGTACTGAGCAAATGGTCAAAGCCTAGTATTCACCCCTTACATGCACTATTTCTATGATTTGCAGATATGGGGTCCATTTGGTATTTTCATTTTCTTTAAAACTCATACATTCATTCCAATATATAGAAAAGCTTACTATACTAAATGTAAATCCATGCAGTCTCTTGAAAGAGTGGAAGTGAAGACATAAATTCTTAATATATGTATATTTAAAATATATATTTTTTTTCTCCACAAGCGTATATAAACAAGGAGATTGCAACATTACCAGTAGATGTGCAGAGTGAGATTTGAAGTGAGAAATGTCAACCATGCAGACAAAGTTACCAGTATTAAAAAGTGGAATTGAACTGGGAGAGAGGAAGGGAAGGGGTGACATTGCCTAAACAGAAATGTCTTTTGTAACTGTAATACCTCCATATATCACCTTTATAACAGTAATAAAATAGACACATATAGAAAAATGAAACTATTTACAAATCCTAAAGTAAGATAAATATACTGAATCCAAAAATATGGAAGGAAATATATGATAAAGTCAGGAAGGCATATGCTGTCAAGATACAGCACAGAAATAGCAAGATTTTGAACATATATTTTTAAAATGTGATTTTTAAATATGTATTTAAGGAAAACAAGATTTAGAGTATGCAATTAGTTTAATGAATATCAGTTTCCTAAAATACGATTAATGTTTCATATTAATATGTAGCATCTAATTAGCTTTACCCTCTTTACTGTTATTGGAAAGGCAACTGACTATACCAATGATTATACTATACTAACTCCAAAGTGCCCCCAATAGTGATTTTATCTGATTATTTAATAAAATATAAAATACTAGTTGAGTCCATAATTAGCTCAAGGAAATTAGATTATCAAGAAGCTTCAATTTGTTGCACTGATAAAGCAGGTAAAGCATTCACTTTTGAAGTTCCTGTCAATACTTCATGTTTACTTTCCATGCTTATATATAAGAACTATCACAACTACATTTGTGTGTGTGTGTGAAAGAACATCACAAATCCAGTTTTGACCAGAAAAGGCATTCAAATGATTAAAAAGTATAAAATTAAAAATTCCATCTCATTATTCTAAGTCAAATGGTGCCAGGGTTCTAATAATGAGAAAGAAGTGCCTACATCCTAGTCCTGTCCTACAGTGGCAAAGTTTTTATTCAATTATTTTCTCTTGGGGGCCGGGAGTTTGGCCTAGTGGTAGAGTGCTTGCCTAGCATGCATGAAGACCCGGGTTCGATTCCTCAGTACCCCACATATATAGCAAAAAGCCGGAAGTGGTGCTGAGGCTCAAGTGGTAGAGTGCTTGCCTTGAGAATGTCCAAGGACAGTGCTCAAGCCCTGAGCTCAAGCCCAGGACTGGCAAAAAAAATGTAAAAAAATAATAAAAAAATATTTTCTCTTGTTTTTCATTTTCCCTAAATATATTTCTCTATTTATGGACTGAAATGTTGACATTCTCTCAGGGTTGCTTTGAACTTAAAACGTTTTCACCACCACTTTGCAAGTGCTGGGTTTAGAATATACATTATAAAACCTTGCACCCTAGCATCTACTGTAATTGTTTGAGGAGGGCTGCACTGGGGTTTTAAACCCAGTTTAAACCAAGATTTACTTGGGGCTTTATACTTGCTACGTGGGTATTTTATAGTTGAGCCACACCTCTGGCCTTTATATTGAAATTTTTAAGCAATTATACTTTATGCTATGAGGAATTCACTTTGAGTCTAATCTTGGTTTATTTGGGCAGAATTTCAAGATGACTTCTAAGATCCTTGGAGCCATATATACACATTACATAATTTCTTTTTTTTACATCACCTTTATTTTATTTTTCATATATTTTTATTGAAATTATTAGAAGGGTAACATTATATTCACCAGATAGAAGGTTCATTACTTCACAAACATTGATATTCTTTCTCATGTCTTGGTCCCCATTTCCCTCCCACCACCCGTACCCCTTATATCTTTTCCCCCCTTCCCTATCCTATTTCAAAAAAACCAAGTAAGCATATATACAATAATATCAGATAACAAGATAAAATACTGTAACAATATGAGATTACCAAGGGACAGCAAAAGAGATGAGAGATAACATAGTACATTAAGGACAACAATCAATCATTATATGGCTTTGTTTCTATATCCTGGAGGATCTTTCATTTAGTGTCATACTATATGGCCTTATGTACTTAGGTTTTGCTCTATTGTAAATCTCTTCTAGGAGAGCCCAAGGTATTTATTGATTATGACAAATGAGGGAAACTGTTGAGTCTATGTTCCTTTGAGTCTGGCTTACTTCACTTAATATGATTTTTTTCTAAGTCTTTCCATTTCCTTACAAATGGGGCAATGTCGTTCTACATTATATAATTTCTTACTCTTGAATTTGAAAAGATAATACGATATTTAATAGTCTCGACTATATGACATTTGCACACATAATTGAGGCTGAGTCAGAGTTAATAAAGCAGGAGAAGGGGCTGAGTGGGACTGATGTGATGAATTGAACTCCTTGTAAGTTAATGCAGAAGCCAGATAGTTGGACACCTGCTAGACGGGAGAAAAATAACACTCATGCTGTGACTAGTATAAGGGTACCACCAAGAGAGGAAGTCAGCATGGCATCTACGCACAGAGAGCTGTCTTTGGCCCATAAATTGCTATAAACCATGGGTCGGAGTTCTACAACCATAATGAAATGAAGGATGCCGTCAGCTATTGTCTTCAAATAGGAGTCCGAGGAAGCTATGAAGATCCAGACCTGGTCCACACCTGACTGCATCCTTGTGAGACATCACGCAGAGATGCTATGAGATAGTTGTGCACTACTTCAAGACTAGAGTTGGTGGTAATTTGTCACACAGCTGTAGAAACTAAGACTCTTAGGAACCTGTTCTTGTATCGTGGATGAAATGGCTTTTTCATCCTTCTTTGGCAAGCTTTCATATGAGTTATCAATTTTCTTTTGTTCCTCCATGACTTCCACTTTTTTCTCTTATTATTTTGGGCTCTTTCTTGAGTCAAAAGCTCCTCTCTAATAGTAGTCTTTCTGGGATTTCGGTGTGAGACAGCAGAAAGCCATCAGGCTCCTGAGGCATGGTGACAAACAAGTTTCCATTTTGGTGGTAGTTAAGAGAGTGTGTGGAGATACATGCTGGGTCCTGTTGGACTTTGCTGCTAGTGAAGTGTTTGATCTCTGGCAAAGTGCTAACACCTGGCTGCTAGAATGTTGCTTGTGAGAAATAAGTAAGTTTAAGCATTTTCATAGATTTCCAGGCTGATTGTTGAACAAAGTTGCTGGGAATCCCTTGCTACAGACTTGGTTCCTCCATAGACCAAACTGGAACTTACTATACCAAAATGGATAACTCAGGCTCTAAGCTTGGAAACAGTCATCACACATGCCTGTTTTTCCTGGACACAGGAGATTCACAATGATTAATCAGAAAAAGACTGCTCACCTGAGGAGTCACTGCAATAAGAAAGCTGCCTCTGCTTTAATTCTTATTGAAAAGTGGCTTGTAGCAACCCAGTACTAACCACTCCATTTATTTTTGTAGTTTCCTTGTTCTTGCTTTATAAACCCAGCCATTCTATCATGCTCAGTCAGTAAGTCTTGTTCTATTTTTATATAGAATAAAGAGTTCCCTGATTGCAGACCTGCAAATAAAAGCCAATTATGTCTTCATACTGAATTCATTATAATCCTCCCTCCTTCTCTTTCTGAACAGTGCTGTTAATCAGAATGAAGGTATCCTGTATGGTAGGAAAGTACTGTACCCCTACAAACAAAATCCTAGCTCTTTCCACACATCTTTTGACACTTTCAATTCATTCCTATTTTCACCTTAGGCCACATGAATGTCTCAGTGCCATCTTACCTGGGGATTGAGCTGTCTGGGTGCCATTGATCTGTGTATGGTCACTTTAGGTGTTAAGTTTGGCCAGAACTTTGTCCTGTAAGCTATCCTCATAACCACCCACAGTGCATGTGAGGATCTTCGAGTCCTCTTTAGTTTGGGCCATAAGTCCGTTCTTTTCGATGTCCTGTTCTCTTCTGTACACACTTTAAATTGTGTCATTTACAATATTTAATAATTGGCATTTATAAAATTAGAAAGGAGGAGAAATGTTATTTAATACTGATTAGGGTGTCGTGGAACTTCACTTGAGATGTTTTTTATACATATGCTATATGAACTCATCTTTGCCTGGCAGAAACATGCAAATTGTGATGTGTGGTATTTTGGTGTGGTTCAGAATTTGAGTCTGATTACTATAAATGCAAATACTCAGGTTTTTGAGGGTAGCAGCAAACATGGCCCACACTGGAAAGACTCAGTTGTAGCAATATCTCTGTTCTTTGGAGACCATTGTCTAGTCAAAGACACCTTAACACTCATCTCAGATTCTGGTTGTCTACAGCACTCCATGCTTGTCACCAAGCCATCTCCACGGCTCCCTCAACCATGGCCACTGTCCACCCACAAATCAGAACTCCCCACATGACAGAAATCCAGCTCTGCTCTGATGCCTCCTGTCCTGAGTTAGAGGAGAATCTCCATGCAGACGCCTCGTGTTCACCAGCTCACAGGAAGGGCCAGAGTCTCTTAATTATCCCAGAAACAGCAGCTGGTCTCTCCACTTGTAGGTGAGGAAGAGAAAAAAAAAACAACATAAATTAAAATAAACTCTTTAAAAACTGTGCTACCCAGTTAGAAAGAAGCAACAATCTTACATTAAAAGTTAAAACGTGTATGAACAGAATAAATTCAGAGCAGCTATGTTAAGACACAAGAGAATTATTAGAAATGTAAAAGACATCTTCTGTTTCCAGTCCTAAATGTGAATGACATCTGCAAAAAACATAAGCAGATATATATAAGCATTGAAAGGCTAAGCTATGATGAGAGTGCTCTAAATGAACGATGAGTTCTACCTGGAAGGGTCCATGAGAAGGGTGGAACTAAGCAGAGTTTAATAATGTGAGTGAGTTGCAGAGATGGCATATCATTGTCATATTCCTAGAGAATAAAGGTAAGATCCATGTTTGCATAACAGAGAACAGAGGACAGGATTGGGCTATGGTCAGACATTTTGGAGTATAAAGAAAAGCTGACATTGATTAGTTCTAAATTGACATATAACTCACCTTCATTTCCAAAGAGCTTTTAGCTTTCAAGAATTATATTACAGTTATTCACCTGTTTGGATCATGTTTTTGTATTTTTGGAAACATGCTACATCATTTATATCATTTTCTCTTTGGGAGCAAGGAAGAAAGCAATGATTATTATTATTGTTAGTAGTAGTTATATAAACTTACTATGACTGAGGATAAGATAAATAGCAAAAGTAAAAATCATGTTTTGTTTATTCATTAGGTTTATTAAAATATATCTACTGCAATAGCTTGTGGGCACAAAGAATGATATGAAAACTAATTATAGTCATAGACTAAAATATAAATGAAGTAAGTATACAATAAATATAGAAAAAGATAAATAATATAAAAACATGATAAATACCTTCAGGAGATAAAGCACCAAAAAAATGGAATGATAGCTGATGTATAATTTCAAAAACATATTACTTAACTTTCCACTGTTTCTAAGAAGAAAAAAAAAACAAAATAAGCCCTCTGCTGTTTTTAATAGGTAATTTTTTTTCATTTTTCCTTTTTACATATGTTCAGAAGCATTCTGATGAGTTGTTTTGAATGCAAATAAAAAGAAATTCGTGATAATGCCTCTTTTTCATATGCTGATAACCATGGGACTGAAAAAGATATGAGGAGAAGACATTAGTGACTAAATTGTTTACTTAGGAAAAAAATGAAACATGTATCCTGTCAAATAAAATATCCACCTGAGGAGAATTAGGTGTCCTGTGTAGCTTTATGCATATTTGCTTTTTTGCCCCAGTGCCCTGGATAATAATATCTTCATACCTCTGACCACCCCTGTCTCTCCCCCCACACACTCAGCTACAGCTCTGGGTCTCTTTCTCTGCAGAGAACAGTAGTAAATTAGAGTAAGGCAGCAACGTATTGAAAGAGGGAAGAATGCAGAGATCCAGGGGGCTCTGTGGGCTTCTGGGAGGGGAGGAGGGAGACTCTGTGGAGGCTTCTCCTCTTCCCTTTTTCCTGATTTTAAGCCTCATAATGGGCTGCTCCATCTCTTTTATATTGGTTGAGCAGGACCACAACGCATGGCATTATGGGTATGGCAAGGTATGAGGAAACTCCAAGGGCATTATGGGAAGAAGTAGCCCTATAATAAGCTATATGCTGCCAGCCATATGCTATGTCTGCCACATTTCTATCCCTATCTACACTTTTCTTTTCCTCACCCCCTCAAAAGAAGATTAATATGAGTCGATCATTCAGTACAGTACTTGTTGGGTGAAGCTCTTTAAATACTTCATCAATGAATTTATGAGGCTCAAATGAATGAGAGAAATACATAGTTTCATAGTTGGCCTGTTTTTTTCATTTTCTTTCATTCTTTTTCCTTGACGTTTTACTGGAATTAATTCAGATAATAGTTGGACAATTGCAACTGGATTTTCAGTTACATCAATAAATTTAGAAATCATGGTGTCAAATGCTTAAACTTTTACCTTCTCTTCATTTATAAATGTACTTATTATACAAAGCACAGCATTAGACTGCATAGTGAATGAAAGATAATAATTAAAATAAAATTTATTTCTCATAGGAATTTCTATTGGGATAAGATTCTTTTGGTTAAATTCAAAAGCACCTCTTGAATACAAATAGTATAATAATTATTTCTTCACAAATCATTATGATTGTGGAAAGCAAGTCAGATAAATGGCATTTTGGAACCACATGCTCAGAAAATTAAAGATTTTTATGCATGTCTTCTATGTATACACATTGAAACTTGGTAGAAATTAATGTGCCCAAATATTACTAAATAATCAGCTATACATTTTACCTAACAATATTTGCTATTTTTTGCCAGTCCTGGGCTTGAGCTCAGGGCTCGAGCACTATCCTTGGACATTCTCAAGGCTAGAGCTCTACTACTTGAGCCTCAGCACCACTTCCGGCTTTTTTCTGTGTATGTGGTACTGAGGAATCGAACCTGGGTCTTTGTGCATGCTTGGCAAGCACTCTACCAGTAGGTCAAACTCCCAGCCCCATCAAATTTAAGGCAATTGTCATTTTGTAAACTACTCAAAAAGCCAGATGTTTGAGAAGACAAACTTGACAAAACCTCCATGACTTTAAATTAACAGGTCTTTAAAAGGATTCCACTAATTTACTGATTAAGTCTATATTATTTATCATGATTGTCTTACCCATCAGCCTTTGTAGATTTGAGCCAAGTTATGGTCGACTCTTTCCTTCTGGTATCCGGGATAATGTGTAAGTAAACAATTATACGAGTGTGTTAAATGCCAAGATAAAGAGGCATTGCCCAAGTCAAGGAGATGTAGACACTGGAGTTCAGAATGCAGCCACAGAAGAAAGAAATTCTCTGTTATATCTGAAGGACAAACAATACTTTTCTGAGTAAATCATTGCTCTAAATCGAAAGCAAAAGCATCAGGAAATTAAGATTTCTTTAAACCCTTGCATGAAGTGATTAATATCACTAACAGAGCCAACATAGAAATAGTATCACTTAATGCCTAGTTAATTCAGTATCTGAGGACTGAAGGCAGATGGAACTGGAATTTGCTAGAATAAATGATGGGAGACTTTAATAAAATTCTGAAAGATATTAATGCTACAGGGAAGTTACAAACACAGTGTAACTTAAATGCATGGTCAAAATGGCCATTGCAGGCGAATACACTGTTCAACTGGAAAAGTTAGGAACCTGAGAAAGGGGGGCACCCTAATTGTAAAGACAATACATCTAACAGAAGATGAATTATTTCAGAAAAACTCTACACAGCTGCAGAGTCTGTGTACACCAGCAATCTCGTGGGCTCTGATGGATGGAAAGCACACCATGCCTTCTTTCATTCCGAGTCACCTCTGCTTCATTTTAGACAATCTGATCTGTGGCATGAATTTGAGCTCCACTCTTGTGTGCTGTGAGAAAGTGCCAGCACTTGGTGGAAGCCTACTCAATGGTGGTGGCATTGTTTATAAAGTGAGTTACTATAGTAGGAATGTGTGGGAAGAAATGCCATACAACTAATTCTGGGACTCAGTTCTGTTCCCAGCATTCTCCCAGAACTGGAATTCCAGTTGACGTTTGGGGAATTGCCACTTTGTTTCTGCCTTGGTTTTTCTTTTATGTTGTATATCCTTTGTGGAAATAATCTCAGCATGAGAAGTTCTACAGTGCATTGACATCCATCCGTCTGTCTGTCTGTCTGTCGATCTGTCTATATCTTCAATATAAAGAGAATGAATCCCATAGCATCACTTCTGGCCTTTTCTGTGTATGTGGTACCTAGGTATAAAACCCAGGGCTTCTGTGTACCACATAATACAGACAGAGACAGAGAGATCAGTTTCACAGGTAGTTCAATATAGCAATCAATCTGTTGAAAATCTCAAACTCTAGACTTTCAAACCCTTGGAAGCAGATACAATTTATTGGATGTAAGGATTCTCTAATAAGATTAACACCCATTTTTTGCCAGTCCTGGGCTTCAACTCAGGGCCTGAGTGATGTCCTTGGGCTTTCCTCAAGGTTAGTGCTCTGTCATATAAGCCACAGCACCATTTCCAGCTTTTTCTATGTGTGTAGTACCGAGGAATCAAACCCAGGTCTTCATGCACACTAGGCAAGCATTCTACCACTAGGCCAAACTCCCGGCCCATAACACCCAGTGTTTAACTCAAGCAGTGCAAACCATTGGTGAATAAAAAGATGGTTAGTTAAGATTTCCATCCTAGGCAACATTATCCTTCACAATTGAAAATGAAATAAGATGTTAGTATGAGAGCAAATGTAATAGAAATAATGGAAACCTTTAGGATAAAATGAAAGAACCGTGGTTTTAACTCAATCCTGAAAGAATGAAGAGTAGTACAAATATGGTAACTATATAGTTATTTTTGTTTGTGAAATTCCTCTTCTAAAGAAGTTAAAATACAAGGATATGTAGGCACCTTCATAACTGTGTTGGTGTGTGTGTGCATGTGTGTGTATGATTTGCACAATAATATCCACTAAAGGGAAGAAGAAAAAGTGTTAAGGGAATTATTACTAGTGCCTCCTAGAGAATATATATTGTTAGAGTAATGGAGGAACAGAAAATTTAAACTATGAAATACAGAAATAACTACCAAATGACATACGTGAACTTCATTTCATTAGTGGGCTTATTGACAACAAATGGATTAAGTACTTCAGCTAAAAGAAAGGATAATTCTCTACTTACATTGTTGAGAATACAATCAGTTACTCAAAGTCTTTCAAACAAAGGTCTTAAACACAGAATTGTAATTTCAGTTTTGGACATGATGTATTCTGTGAATAAAGCTACTTTTTAAAATACCATTATATTTGGTGAAGCTTCAAAGATTATATCTCCATTTGTTCCTTTCCTAAGACTCTGAGTAGAAACTGTAATGAGACAAATCTGCTGGACTCTCCATTCAGAAAACACAGATAATTATCCTTCAGGAGAATTGTGGGGGCTCCCTTTTCTTTCAAGTTTCCTATTTCTATAGCCAGTTAGTGTGACCAGCTAACTGTAATTACCACTTTAGTGCTTGGCTGCAGAGCTGTTATATCAACTCATCAAGCAAATAAAGGGGCAAATTAACTAATATTTTTTGTTGAAACCAATTTGAAAGGATTGTAGCAAAATGATTTTGGTTTTCAACAGTCCTACTCCCCTTCTGCATTGGTGAAACTTTTGACATCTGTCTGAGTTGCTAAGCAATAAATACTTCTGCTCTGACTCGAGTCCCTGGGATTATTCTATTATTTTGTCATTCAGGCTTGTCACAGTTTGGTGTTGCCTCTAATCTTGCACTGTCAGATATATAGACCTGTTGTTCCGACCCTACACAGGGGATAAATAAAAGGCTGTTGGGAAAAGCAGTATGATCAAAAGATTGAAGAAGGAAGCCCCCATACACCTTAAGAGTTTAGGAGATGTGTCCTAAGATATGATAAGGACACCTGCTCAGCTATGCTCATGTCTGCACTATTTGCAATAACCAGGCGATGGAAACAATTCAGATGCCCTACTGCAGATGAATGGATACAGAAAATGTGATATATATATATATATATATATATATCTACAATGGAATTCTACATAGCCAACCGACAAGATAAAATAATGGCATTTGCAGGGAAGCGGATGAATCTAGAGCGAATCATGCTGAGCAAGACAAGTCAAGACCAAAGAAACAAAAGGCGCATGGTATCCTTAACATGTGGCTATTAGATCCAAACAGTACAAAAGCAAGGACTCAATATTTGCATACCCAATGCTATTGACATGGTACTGGAAATATTAACACAACTACATAGACATAAAAATTTATGACTATAGACAATATTTTATTACATAGATTAATATGAATATATGAAATACAAACTCTCAGCCTAAGTTTAATTATGTTCTAAAATCTAAGTGCCAGTGATTGTATATAGAGATTCCCTTCTTGAATACTTGTTTGTTAAATATGTCATTTGAAAATATGATGTAAAATTCAATGTTAATAAATTCTTTTAAAAAATGAAAGGAGAGATAAGTCATCATCAGCTAGTCATTTTTATCACTTTAAAAATATGCAGGTAAATTTCACAGCCAGCAGAAACTTATCATCATTGAGGTGGGTAAACTGTGGTCTTACAAACTTTTCTCACATAAATTCTAACATGCTTTTTGAAATTTTTAGGTGCATTTTCTGATTTCCAGAAGATTGCCATTGTAATTTCATCATCATGTTTACAATGTCCTGACTTCACTGAGAGAAGAAATGTTGTCCCGGGGCTCATTTGAAGGGATTTGGCAGAAGGCTGATTAATTTAAAAGGCCTCCAACTATTAGAAAGGTATAGAGTTTCCTATTTAATACAATGTTCACCTGTTGTTTTTCATTTTTCTTTTGGTTTCAAGTCAAAGCTTGATTCTGTGAGAAAGCTACTTTTACCAGCTCCATTTTATGATACAGGTGTATGTATTTCTAAAGTTTTGACTGGAAGAAAAGGAGAATAGTGAATATTAGTATGCTTAAAAATAAGTAGGATTTTGTCTGAGCCATTGGAATAAAAATAAAGGATATGTGAGACATGTAAATTTTTCTAGGCCATCAATCAAAATCCTAGATACCTATTTCAAATGAGTAATCAGTTCTTTTAGAAAAACTAATTTAGATGACCAAATAGATGGGTCTTGAGGAGATAAATTTAATCCTATTAGACAAAACGGAGATAAAAAGGAATATAATATAATTTCCCCAACTTCTTCACCATCCCTCTTAAGATTTGTGTTCTCACATACAGAGTAGCCATGGTGACATAGATAATTTCTAAAGTCACAGTCAATTAAAAACCATTTTCATCTTTAATACAGTAAAGGAAAAACAAGGAGTTAAATTTGTTTCATCTAAATGAGGAATCCTGTCAAATCCATGAGAGAAATTGACTAAATCTCTGCTTGCTCACTTCTTTTATGCCACATTTTAATTTATCTTAAGGTGGCATGTCCACAAAGAATCTTTAGAAATTTTGTTTCAGATGCATTTCTGTGTAATGACAGCAAGTAGCCAGAGAAGAAAAATGGGTCCAAATGATGAGAAGATGAGGGAGGCAGTGATTTCATTGTATAGCCTTGCAAAGTAGAGAGCCAGGATTCAGATGTGATCTGCCAATCTCCAGGCCAAAGGTTTTCTGGGTATAACACATTATATTGTAAAAAAAAGGAAATATTCTCATACCTTTATTTTGTTTTAATTAACATAACTGATGCTCAGAGATGTGAGATAAATTGCACGTAGGATGAGTACAGTGTAGAGTTCTACAGTATCTGTCTTGCATCCTAATACTCTTTGCACATGGTGCAGAACCATCTCTATCCAGACTCATTTCTTTATCTGCACATTCCATGTTGAAAGAGACACATTACAGGAATCGAGAAGGGAAATCCTTCCATTTTCACCATATTTTGATAAGAAAAGTTGGATTGGTTGTTCAGTTATTCAAGCATTGAAGTTTTGTGGGTTTACCAGTTGTTTTTCTACATAAAAGATGACCTAAGCCAGAAGTGGTGGCTCACGCCTGTAATCCTAGCTATTCAGGAGGCTTAAATCTGAGGATCATGGTGCAAAGCCAGCCTGGGCACTAAAGATCTTGAGACTCTCATCTCCAATTAATCACTAGAAAGGGGGAAGAGGGACTGTGGCTTAAGGGGCTGGGCGATAGCCTTGAGCTGAAGAGCTCAGGGACAGCACTCAGGCTTAGAGTTCAAGTCCCAGGATCCACAAAAAAAATGACCTAAGTGTTCTCTTGGCTTGTGAGTCCATGATTGCAAAAATGCAGAATCACAGCCCTACTCCTGAGAATTTCTTAGTTACTTTAGGATTCCCTGAGAGTGTTGGTGCTGATGCATCCAAAGCTACTTGGTTGCTGGAGTCATTGTAGTTGTCCACTCATTGAATACTTGGTAGGAGGCAGTGAGATCATCTATGCTTCACTGAACACTCTCATAGCAACCACACAGTGTGGGTTCCATGGGCTGCTGCTTTTAGCAGGTGAGGAATATGAGGCCCAATATTTAATGCCATTCAATGGCAAATCTCGAAAGGCTGAATCTGTATGTGTGCTCTTATGGGTGAAGCTTCACAGCAGATATGTAATTCTTCTACCATTCCCTATGCACATGACTTGTGGCAAATGAAGTTGACGAACTAGCCTTGCTGTTATTAGGAGAAGCCTGGCAAAGTACTGGGCAGTTTCTGGATCTCAGGCCACTGTTGGGCTACATTTCATGGCTTAGCTGACCACTTCTCCCTTCCATTTGCACTGCGTTTTATGACACAGTCCCTTCCAATGTTCAGTTACATAAATTGAAAACTCCACATTTTCTGCCTTCATTTCATACTCATGAGAATTAAAGCCCTGTCTTGGATGCTAAGAGAGAATCTGTTAAATTCCCTTCTTCCTCCTAACTCCCTTTTCTTCTAACTTGTCCTCTGAAAATCTTTGCCTTTCCTTTCCAAACACCATCTTTTGTACATGTCAGTGTGTTTGTGTGTGTGTATACTCTACAATTTTGAACAAATGGATGCCTTTTGTAAAAATAATATTAATATCATAACCTACTTTTTATAAAACATGGCATGTTATGAATAATATAGAGTTAATGCCTTCTATTTTGTATAATAAAAGTAATATGAACATAACATTTATATGATACAATAGCTTAATAATATTGCATTTGAGTGCAAAATCAAATCAAAGTCAAATAGTTTTAATAAAATTCTACTTATTTAGAATGTGTTTATTTTCTACTGTTAAGGAATAACTGTTTGATAAGATGTGTGAAGAAGAGAGGAGAAATCACTGGTAATCTCCATTCTAAGTTCAAAATAAGTATTATTATCTTATTAATAAAAACCAACCAAGAGACAGGCTGTATATAATGAATTAGAGCATATTTTTTTTTCCATTTTAAATTTCTGTTGATCCGTATTTCCTTAGCCATGGCCAATCTACTTCAAAGCCAAATGAAAGCGTTATTTATTCCTGTGACTGTGTTTGTATTTCTGAGTTTAGTTATTTTCAAAAAACTTCCATGTTTTCTTCCCTTACAGATTTTTGCCATTTGATTTAACTTTTCCCACTACAATCTTAACATACAAATTGCTTTGCTTTCTTCATTTCAACATCAGTGCCATATCTGAGTCTAGTATCAATAATCTCTTGTTAGTGTTTTCTCCTGCCTTTTGACAGTTCTTATCATTTTCTTTTTGTGGTTGAAAGCAGGAGTTTCTTCGTCTTATGGGACAAAGTTTCCTAAATGAGGTGTAGTCAAGTCCTTAGTGTAGAGAATCAGAATTGCATGCCTTAAAGAAAAAAAGCTGTGGAGTTGTCTCAAATTGGTTATTTCTCTCCCTATGTCAGAACTGCACAGGGTCTTGCTCAGGTCCTAAGGAGGAGAACTGGTGAATCCCTAGGGGGAGTCAACCTCAGGAAAGTGCACTCGTGTTCTTTATGACTGTGAGCCTAGCCGTGTCTCTCTCCTATACTTCCCTACTCGCCGCCTGTGGCAATTCATTAAAATTGGTATTGGAGTGTTCCCACCAGTGTATGGTGACGTTAATGTTGACTCCAGCTCTCAGTTTCAGGATCCTTTTCAATACTCCCAAACCTCTGGATTACGACTTGACAGTCTGCTTTGTGGCCGTTATTCCTTCTTAAGAAATGGTGGATTCTACTCTTTTATTTCAGCTCTTTCTTACTTAGAAAGACAGAGAACATGACACAATCCAAGTTTACTTGTTGCAGTTCTGAAAACATGTGTTTCTTCATAACAAGATGTGATAAAGACTTTCATATTGCCCTTCCCTTAGTGTGTTCAATGTTGCTTTGTATATATTTCCTTGTTGGATTAAACTAGTGAACTGTCTAATAGCATTGAGATAAACAGAGTTGAATCTAACTTAGTACTTTCAAATTCCTTGAATGTTTTCTTCAAAATAATTATTATAAATACAATACGACAAAATGTTTGTATATGTTTAAATCTGTTACTAAACCCATTGCTAAATTGTTCTCCAGTTTGCCAGTTTATGGACAGACGTATTGCTCAAATCAATATGGCAGAAAGTGATTTTACAATATCCACTTAATTTCTTGTTTTGGTTTCCATTTATATTTTTAAGTGTATGAAATCTATTTTTATATATAGTTTTTAATATATAGTGTATATAGTTTATATTCATGTATGGATTTATTTCTTTATAGTACTGGGATTTAAATATAGGACCTTGCATTTTTTCCAGGCAGAAGCTCTACCATGTGAAGCATTTCTCCAGCCTGTTTTGTGTTAGTTACCTTTCAAACAGGTCTGTGTGGCTTTGCTTGGGTAACCTCCACTCTTAGCCTTTTGCCTGTTCTGACTGTTTATCTGGGATCAGCCAGCCCCGTTTATTACCTAATTAATTTGTTTTTTCTTGAAAACAAATTGGCCTGGATCTATTATTCTCCCCTTTTCACCTTTCAAGTAGCTAGAGTTACAAGCCTGGATGATTATATTGACTCTACTTTTAACTTTCAAATTGCCTATCTTATTAATAGACCATTTATGTAAATGGTATTTGCTTTTGTTTTGCAGAATTTTACTATATTTTCATTGAAATTGTTTATTTTTCCCTTTCCTCGTTCATTTTATTTTCTCTTTGCTTTAAATATATCAACACATTCTTTAATAGAGTTAATGTGGAATGGAATTTCAGAATGCTCTGCCCTGACTATGACCATAGACTCAACCTTCCATGAACATATTTTCAATATGAAATGACTCCCGGATTTTCTGTCTATATAATGTAGAAAGCATTGTTGTTCATGTGTAGTGGGTAGCCCATGTTTTATTAGAGGGCCTCTAGATTTCAATTTTGAAAAAATAACCTACCTAATAACTATCTGTTACATTCATTGTATTGAGTCATGGAAAACACATAGCCTTACTGGTACATTCACAATGCAATGAAAGCCAAGAAGATAAGATGAATGTGGTGGTGAGAAAATTGGTTTGGTGGTGGAGATTAAACATAAGTGTTAACCTCCTGTATATTTGAACAGACAATTTAATCTGAAATGAAGATTTAAGTCTTCACCTGGCATAAGGGTGGGTCAGCAACAATAGTATAGATAGCTGAGCACTTGGAAGAGAAATATACTTTCTATCATATCTGGTAGAAACTGATAGAACAGTTTAATTTATTATTTGCATTAGGTCTGTTATTCTGGACATCTGACTTTGTTTAGCAATTGAGTAAGTGAATGAGAGAAAGAAATAGTCAGAGCATAAATTTACAAGCCTTACACGAGACAGAACTTTGCTGCAAACAAAATTGACTTTCGTGTCCTTTAGAGAAAATTACAAGCATTAGTTGGGTATGTCCTGGAAATTTGAAACACTGACTTTGACCAAAGTGTTTAACATCCTTTGGAATAAGAGTACAGAAACGACATTATGTTTAAGGAATAACTAACATTTAGACCATAAGTATACTTATGACTTCTTTCTCTCTCTCTCTTTTTTTCTTTCTTAATTTTATGCTGGTCTTGGGGTCAGAACTCAAGGCACTGTCCCTGAGCTCTTTTGCCTAAGGCTAGCCCTATGCCACCTAAGGCGCAGTTCTACTTCAGGCCTTTTGGTGGTTAATTGGAGGTAGGAATCTCCTGGACCTTCCTGACAGCCCTGTCTTCAACTCAGATCTCAGCCTCCTGAGCAGCTAGATTACACCATGGCAGGGTCTGACTCTGTCTTCTGAAATATACATAGCATTCATGAAGTAGGATGCTGCTAACCAGTGCTATCTGAAAAGCCATTTCTATATGAACAAAATATTAATAGATGCATAATTGGATATTTTAACACATCAGGCAGAGTTCAAGCCCCTTGATCCCCCCCCCCCTCAAAAAAATAAAAGAAAGAAAGCTTCCTGCAGAGGCCATGGGTGAAACTCTGTAAGTCAAGTCCACAAACAATGGAGATGACTGATTTCCACAGAGCATGCTAAGGAGATTGAAACTTTTCAGTTTCATACATTTTCCAAGCCTGGTGGCAAAATGAGCATCTCCTAGAAATATGGTAGCAAAATTCAGAGATATAAAAGAATCAATACATGTATTAGTGTCCTTTACAAAAGTCAAAGAAGATATCTAAATCTTTTCATTTGTCTTTTGAAGTGCATATATCCTTAAGCATCAAGATTTTATTATTGCCAGCCCTGGGCTTAAGCTCAGAGACAGAGCACTTGTCCTTGGACTTTTTCAAGGCTAGAGCTCTACCACTTGAGCCTCAGCACCACTTCCGGATTTTTTTCTATGTATGTGGTACCAAGGAATTGAGCCCTGGTCTTTGTTCATGCTAGGCAAGCATTCAACCACTAGAACAAATTTCCAGCCCCAGCATCAAGATGTTTATCTCAAATCCCCTGAATGGCTAAAAACAATATTTCCCTTTAAAAATAAACAAAAACAAAACATCTCATTTCCCACTTGAAATTCCTGTTTTTTTAAAAAAAATCCATCATCATAGAAACAAAAGCCATATAATGAGTGATTGTCGTCCTTAATGTACGATGTTATCCCTCATCTCTTTTGCTGTCCCTTGGTTATCTCATATTGTTACAGTATTTCTTCTGGTTATCTGATATATTTTATATATGTGTCTTTGGTTATTTGAATTGTGATACGGAAGGGAGGAAAACAAAATGAGGGGCTTGAGTGAGGGGAGGGAAATCGGGACCAAGGCACAAGAAAGGGTATCAATGTATATGAAGTAATGTACCATCTATCTGGCAAATATAATGTAACCCTTCTATTAATTTCAATAAAAATATGTGAAAAATATCCATCGTTGTGGAGTTATTTTTAATAATTGGCTGACAATGGCATTAAAGGCCTTATTGCCTCTTAATTAATTGGGAAGAATGGTGTAGCCTTGACTCTGAGGGCAGTTGACAAAGATAATTGAGGGAAGGATTCATAAGGATAATGAAAATTCAGATGGCACACTTGTGGAAAAGGAATCTGTCTCTAACAGACTAACCTGAATGCATTCAAGGATACCTGGCACAGCTAATGAAAATTATCTTTCTGACACAATGGCAAATGCAACATGTCAAATCAAGCCAGAAATTCCTGGTATACCCATTCAGGTAACCTCCTTCTAAGCATTTTCCCTTTAAATTGTGTATGCTGACAATGTTCTAGCATACTTCCTTTTTTCTTTTCATCTGTCATAATGTCTAGGTGAGTCCATGGCTAAGTGTGCAAATCCAGTCACACACTGCACACAATTGAATGTGTCTGTCAAGGTATAAGATCTCCATCTCATCCAGACAGCATTACAAAGGTACAAGGAATAACAAAATGCATTAAACTTATTGTAGAAAACAACTCCGTGGCTGGGAAAATACAGATAGTTCTTTTATTGAGTTGTGGCTCTAGTGGTAGAATACTAGACATGAGGAAAAAAGCTCAGGCATAATACCCAGGCCCTGAATTCAAGACCAAGAAATGGCAATGAACACACACACACACACACACACACACACACACACACACACAAAAATAAAATTTATACTTGTTGATAGACAATGAAAGTTTATTTCAATTGTATATAGGAGATAAGATAATTTCTTTAAAATGTGACTCAGATACAAAGAAAATCGAAGTCAAATATTAGTCAAAAAACAAGTAATGGCTGGATAAGAAATGAATACAGGCAATTCTAATTATTTGTAGATTTCATCTTTCAGAATTGGTCTAATGAAAATTTATTCATAACCTGAAGATGAATATTCTCCATGTTTTCTTTCACCTAGTGACTTAAACAGGTCAATCAAAGTTTGAGTTGCAGTACAGAACACTCCTGGCTAAGTGAGAACAAGTCATGCTATTTGGTCGTTCCATTCACATTTTGCAAACAACGTCCTTTTTTCTTTTTCATTTATTTATTTATTTATTTATTTATTTATTTATTTATTTATTTATTTATTTTTGCCAGTCCTGGGCTTGAGCTCAGGGCCTGAGCACTGTCCTTGGACTTTCTCAAGGCTAGAGCTCTACCACTTGAGCCTCAGCACCACTTCCAGCTTTTTTTCTATGTACATGGTACTGAGAAATTGAACTAGGGTCTTTGTGCATGCTAGGCAAGTACTACACCATTATGCCAAACTCCCAGCTCTTTTTCTGGTATCTTTAATATTATGATTTTTAGCTTTTTTTTGCCATTCCTGGGCTTGAACTCAGGGCCTGAGCACTGTCCTTGGGCTTTCTCAAGACTAGAGCTCTACCACTTGAGCCTCAGCACCAGTTCTGGCTTTTTTCTATGTACATGGTACTAAGGAATCGAACCCAGGTCTTCATGCATGCTAGGCAAGCATTCTACCACTAGGCCAAACTCCTGGCCAATTTTTAGCTTTTTTATTTGCAACTTTTGTTTGGGTTATGATTATGTTGTTCAGAATGATTGTAAAGATTATTCTTCAAGTATTAGCTATCCTTTCCAACTACAAGAAAATTTTGAAGTGCCTTAAGGAAAAAATATAATATTGGGTAAGATACATTCAGGTATGCATTATTTGCAATCAGTTATAAGTTTAATATTAACAAATCAGTAATATATTATTTTTATTTAATTCTGTATGTATATATGTAAATCTAATATGTATCTACCTATCTCCACCCCATAAACTTATTAATTGATTTAGTTGGTGACATTTTTTTTTAGTAATGCATGTTTTTCTCCCAATTTCCCTCCCCCCACTCTCTCCCAATCATCCTCTTTTTTCCTCTTCCCTTCCCTAATTCAAATAAACAAATAAACTTATATACAATATACCAGCTACCAAAGTCAGATACAGTAAGACCATGAAATAAACCATAAGGAGAAAGAGAGAGAGAAAGAGAGAGAGAGAGAGAGAGAGAGAGAGAGAGAGAGAGAGAGAGAGAGAGAGAGAGAGAGAGGGGGGGGGATTACTGCCGGGTGCGGTGGCATATGCCTGTAATCCTAACTACTCAGGAGGCTGAGATCTGAGGATTGAGGTTCAAAGCCAGCCTAGGCACTAAAGACCCTGAGACTCTTATCTCCAAATAATCTCTAGAAAACAGGAAATGAGACTGTGGCTCCAGGGGTAGGTAGTAGCCTTGAGCTGAAGAGAGCTCAGGGAAAGCTCCCAGGCCTAGGGTTCAAGTACAATGATCCACAAAAAAAAAGGAAATTACTTCACATAGCTTCACATAGTACCTTAAGAACAACAATCATAAAGATAAAACTCTTGTTTCCATATCCCGGAATTCATTTCTCTTAACCTCATCCTATATGGCCATACGTACCTAGCTTTTGAGCTATTGTGACTCTCTGCTAGAAGAATCCTAGATGTGTACTAATTATTGCAAATGAGGGAAACAATGGAGTCCATGTTTCTTTGAGTCTGGCTTACTTCATTTAATATGATTTTTTCCAAGTGGTAAAAATGTTTTGACTAGACATTTTCAGGAACCTAATGCTGCAGTTCAGTGGTTCAATATTTGCTAATACATTCTTCTCAGCTACTGAGAATAAAGAGAATTACCAATATGTAGTGACCCTCAGGGATGATATTGATTGATTAATATTATGTTTAAAAGCTTAATATAAAAATCTTCAACTATGTGTAATAAGAAAGGTATATGGGGCTTAGTATTGAATTTGAAATCATTTTGGTAGTAGCAAGTTCTTTGTTCCTTTTCTCCTTCAGATTTATGTTGCCTGGAGAGGGGTTGACAGATTTACTTTTACAGCCCTATCTCCTGAATTAGGTTTTATACATCTGTAAAGAATATAATAAGTGGTTAGTATTGCTGCTTTGTGTTGTGTTTTTCTTATTTTTATTTATTTCTTTTTATGTTGATTTTGTAATCATGGACTAACTAAATAATACTTATAAACTCAAATTAAGCTTAGAACTGATAGCTCACGCTTGTAATCTTTCAGAAAATTGAAGTTCAAAATCATCCTGGGCAGGAAAGACACTGGGACTCTTTATTTTCAACTGACCAGCCAAAAGCCAAAGTGGAGCTTGGACTCAAGTGGTAGAGTACAACCCTCGAACAAAAGATGTAAGGGACAGCACCCAGGCTAAGTTCCAGTTCCAACACCAGCACACACACAGACACAGACACAGACACAGACAACGTACACACACACACACACACACACACACACACACACACACACACACCCCACACACACACCAAAAGAAACACAGAGAAGATAAGGAAAGTAAATACTGTGTGACCCACTTCTTAAGAATGGACAAAAGGTATGATTAACCCATGTACATTCCTTAAGTTAAAACACAGCAAGAATTAGAGAAGAAATACATTCCACAAAGCAAAAAGTACAAGTACATACGGGCCAAAATATTCAATACATAAATCCCCACACAAATCAGATAACCATCATTTTAATATCAATGGGAAAAAGCAGATTATTTATATAAAAGGAAATGGAACTAAATGAAACTAAACAACTTCAACCACTCTGATAACCAGAAAACGGAACCAAAAATTGGTGAGGTTGTATTTGTGATGGTTAGCAAATAAACCAAGCTGTGTATGCATTTTTCAGCGAGTCAGCGCTGGCAGCTGGGCACAGGTTGTATTCACGGCTGCCAGAAGTCAACCTGACATAGAGCTAAAAAAACTACCATTAGCAGTTTGCCTTAGGCACAGGAAAACTGCTGGAAATGTTCACCTAAGCGTTCTTTTTTTCAGTCTTTATTGAAAAAGTGATGAGCAGGGTGGTTGCAGTTGCATAAGTAAGGTAATGATTACATTTGTTTTTGAACACTGTTATCCCTTCCTCATTTTCTCTTGCTATCCCTCCCTCTTACTCACCCCTCCAAGTTGTAAATTTCATTTCCAACATGGTATCAAGTGAATATCAGTGTTGCATTAGTTCATCCTTTGTCCTGCTATTTCTGTGATTTCCTCTCCCTTCCACTGATCTAATAAACTTACATACAAGACAAAGGGTACAGAAAACCAAAACAGAAAAAGAAGATAGAGAAAATAAACTACATACAGGACATAATAAGAATCTCTTGTTTACAATTCTTAGAGTTCATGTCATTGTATATGATCGCATACACTTAGCAATTAGGTTCTTGAGATCACCTGTTAAGAATAACATGACTTATTCTAATTATACAAGTAAGAGAAACCATGCAACCTACTTTTCATTGGGTCTGGCTTATGTTTGCTTAATATGATTTCTAAGTATTTCAATTTCCCTACACATGGGGCAACGTCATGCTTAAGCTACTAGTATTCTTTATTGAAGCTGGAACTTGGGAACAAATCCTATTCTGGTAAAAGCAAATAGAAATAAGACTTAATGTTTTATACATTTTATTTGTTTGCTTATTTTTGCTGGTACTGAGGCTTGAACCCAGATCCTCAGAGTTGATATCACATAGTTGGTTTTTCCTCAAGGCTAGTCTTGGACTACTTGGACCATTTCCAATATTTTATACATTGGATAGAAATGAATACATGGGTTCAAAGCAATGTTTAGGCCATCTTTTAATAGCATGTGGCAAAGGCTTCTATTATTTTTATCCTTTAGAACACTAATAATTCTGTGTGGAAATCAGATTATAGAACACAGGTTTTCCACCATGAAATAATTTTGAAGAGCTCTGCATGAATAATACATATGTATGGTTACTTTTTTGGAGGGTATCATAAAGTTCCTTATCTATGATTTTCTTTAACCAAGTGACTGGCATAAACATCCATAAAAATACTTTGAAAGGAAATAAGATAAAAAAATAGAAACAGTAGATTTATAATAATTATCCCATAGGAATTTTTTATAGTTCTAAGATTACTTTCCCAAATAGAGCTTTACTTACTTTTCATAAGAAACTATAAAAATAAGGTATTGAAGTGAGAACACAAATTTAAATATCTGGTTACTTTTGTGCATCTTTGACAATTGTCTTTCTGAAACTAAATTTCTTATGTGTAAATTGAAAATAACAATTATAATTTGTATATTATCATTTGTGTATATGACCTAAAGACAAAAAGCAAGAGTATGACCCAACATTGAGAAAGTCAGTAGTTATTTTTTATATTTATGCTCACTTTTGAGTCTCTTCTCTCCCAGCTTCCATTCATGCTTGTTTTTGCAAAGTTGATTTCTGGTGGCATGTTGCTCTTCCCCAGAGACTAGCTTTTCTCAAGAGATCCATGATTTGTTTAAGAGAAAACACAAATATATCTGCTTTTGGAAGGTGATTGTCTTTAAGAAGTTGTACAAAGGGGTTGCCTTTTAACCAGGCAGTTTATGAATACAATATATCTTGATCAATGCCATCCTTTCCAACATTCTCACCCATGCTTCTCTACCCAGCCCTTCTCTCATTCTCCTTAATTTTGTAGGATCTGCAACGGAATCCTGTCTGCATCTGCCTCCTCTTCCCCTTGGCCCAACCCTATGCCTTTGAATTTCCCTTTTCTGGTGTTTTATTTTGCTGAACTTTGAATACTCTCTAAGGAATTACACTATTTGAGCTCTCACTTGAATCACAGATTTGTTTCTGCACTTAACCTACCATGCTATCATAGATCTTTGATGCCTTTGAAAATGCACACTGGATGGCTGTGAGCAAAACAACGGAAATAGTAAAAGGTGTCTCAGCGTGACTGTGAAAATATGTCTGCTATCAAGGATCCTCCATTTACACTTTTGAGAGTTGCTCATTAAAAATGTATGGAGGAATAATTTAGGACTCAGAGCATTTGTAAACAAAATAAAGCTAGTTTATCCAGTTAAAATAGATTCCACTGTACTCAAGAATTTGCTACTGTAAGGTCATACGTGAAAGGTGAATTTTACATATTATCTATCAAAAGGGTATTAATACTTGGATAGAAACAATTACCCGTACTTACACATTTCTCAACAATTGAGAGAAAGCATTTAGTGGCACAAGCCCAACAATTGGCAGAGAAGTTCAAAAGAAAAAAATTACACTCATTTGGTTGGTGAATTTAAAATGGCTTCTTATTCAGACTGTTTCAAAAGCCATTTCAGATTGTACATCAAAGACTGTGGACCGACAGAGTAAGCGGTACATGCCATTTGAGCTTCTGCTTTCATTTGGTTGTATGTGTGAATGTGTGTGTGTGAGTATGTGTGTGAGCATATGTGAGTGTTAGCATATGTACATGAGTGTACATGAGTGTGTGAGCATATGAATGACTGTGTGTGACCTGCTTTTCTCAGTGCCATATAGGAAAGACTTGTGTTTTGTTAAATTTGGGTCTTAACCCCCTTATCAGAAACAATGTCACCATATATCTAAACTTTATTTCTAGACTCTCTTTTAACTCTGTGTCTGTTACTTGTTAGCTTGTTTTTTTGAGATATATTTTCATTATAGTAGTGCAGCCTTGAACTTGTCACTGTACCTCAGTCACCTAAGATTACAGGTGTGTGTCTCCACACTGAGCTTATGTGTCTCTATTTGTGTCAGGACTTTATACATTCATTAGGGTAGGTTTGTAGTAAAATTTGGACTCACTGTAAACCCTCCGGTTTTATTCCTATCCTGGTTAATTTTGATTATTCAAGGTTCATTGAGATTCCCTACACATTTGCAAATGAGCATTCTGTTTCTACAGAAAATATTATTGAAATTTCAAAAGGCATTGCATTGCATTAATCCATCACCTTGCGTGGAAATGACCTCAGAGAATGATGGAGTGACCCAATCCAGGAGCATGGGATGAGTGACCATTCATTTTCATCATCTTTAATTTCTTTCACTAGCTTCCCAGTTTTTTTTCATATACCTCCTTCACCGCCTTAGTTAATCTGCATAAGTTATTCCTTGAGCTGTTCTTGTAAATGGAATTGCTTACATAATTTCCTTTTCAGATTGTTCATTTTTAAGTGTATAGAAATGTAAGTGATTATTGTGTGTTGACTTTAGATCTTGGTACTATTTGAATTCATTTGTGAATTCTAACAGGTTTTTTTTTTGTTGTTGGTGGTGGTGGTAATGGTGTGCATGTGGGTATAGTCTTAAGGTTTTGGTCTATAAAAAATTGAATGGAGATAATTTCCTTCTTCCTTTGTACTCTGGATGTCTTTTATGTTTTTTCCCTTGGCTAATTGCTCTGACTAACATGCCATTTTATTTTATTTTAAAAAGCATTTCTTGATTGTTCATTGTTTTCCAGGCATTACACCAGATGCTTCAAGGAAAATGAAGGTGAGTCGCAGCATGCATTCTTACTCTTTAAGTAAAGTTTATGTTTGGGAACTCCTTTGAGTGGAAACCTCACAAAGGCACAGCATTAACTGCCTTCTTTATTTCTGCAATATTTGCATTTTAGATGGTGCTTGTATCTAATAAGGGCTCATAAATATGTTAAAAATGTGTCAATTGGAAAATTGCTATCTTAAGATAGAGAGGCTCTGTTGGGGCTGGTTCAAGGGGAAGGACCAACAGAGAGAGTGAGGGAAGGAAAAGGTTGTTATAGTATATGGACATATGAAAACAAAATGTTGAACTTGTTGAAATTGTTTTATGAAGGGAAAAGGAGAGATGAGAAAGAGAGATGAAGGTGGCTTTGATCAGGGTACATTCTACGCATGTTTGCAGATGTCACAATGAAACCAGCTTGTGGAACAAATACATGCTGATTTAAAATGTTCAGAAGATCAAGAAAGTAGACGGACCCTTGTGGCTCACATTTGTAATCTTAGCTACTTGGAGGCTGAGATCTGACATCTCCATTTAAAGGAAGCTGTGGCTAAAAAGTCAACAAGACTATCTCCAAGTAACCAGAAGATATCATAGACTGGAGATGTGGGTCAAGTGGTAGAGGACCAGCCTTGTGTGAAGAGCGGAGAGTGCAAGGCCCCGAGTTTCAGCATGCACACTACTACTATTACTACGACGACTACTGCTTTCATTATGATTGAGAGAGAAAAGGAGGAGGAAACTCAGGATAAGAGAAGACAAATGAGGAAATAGGAACAAGATCCAACCCTGGAGCATGGATATTATAAGGGCACAATGGACCTTGTCTTCTGGTATGGCTGATCATAAAACAGCCAACTTGGGTCTTAGAAGGGGTGATGGGCAACACAGATTTTTTTAAAAATAAAGTTATTTTTAAAGAGCTTGCCAATCTGAGTGAAATAATTCACTCATTTCTTCAATTGTGGATTGACTCAAACAAAACTTTGTTGGTGACTTGCAGTCAAAAAAAGTTGCCTTAGAGTTAGAACTAGAAAAGGAACCTAGGGCTGAACCTGCATTCTGCTAAGTTACCTGTGAAAGAGACTGTGTGGACACATGGAAAGATGAGACTTGTATTCACAGACGTGTGGCTGTGAAGGGCTCTCCGGAGCAGACTTCATGGTACACCCAGTGGATGTGCAGGAGCCAGGAAGTTCCCGGGGGAGGGAGAGGTGGTAAGATCGGTGAAAGATACAAAATGACTGTGGATCACCTTCAGTGAGCTCAGGTTGTAAAGCCGAGTGGTCCCAAGAATCCATGGAATTCAAGCTCCATTGGGGCTAAATGGGAAGGGTTAACAGAGTGGCTAATGAGGGGCATCTGTGCCACATCAAAGCCTGCTTATACTCTGATCTGTTTGAAAAGTGTAAATAGGGAGCCCCCATTGGCACACACTCATTTTACCATTGATAGTTTATGAAGGAGAGGAGGAAATACAATCAAAGTTTTATATGTGTATTCTATAAAATTAAGAGAAGCCAGAGCAGGGGTGGGTTGGGATTGGACAGATGAAAATGATGAAAAGGGTGACTTGGTCAAGACACATTGTACTCAGAAACTGCTGTGTTGAACAACAACTCCTGTGTACAATTATTTAAAGAGGATATGTGTATATAAACATATATAAATATACTCTCTACTGAGCCAATTAGTGCATTTATGCAAGCATGTAATAAAAAGCATTAGGAAATGCTTGGGCCTTGGTTGCACATTGCCACATGAACCACAGATTCTTATCAGAATATTATCAGGATGCAATGCAGTTCACTTGAGTGAGATTGTCATTTCCAATATCCACAGGACTGTGACAGAGCACATTTCTGCTTCAGTGGAAATAATGTCCCTTTTGATTTTCAGAAAATTTTGTCTGTTTAAATTTTTCTCACATGATTTCAAAGGACAACTTAATGACTTGTTTCAAAAAAAACCAAAACAACAACCGTGAACTAGATAGTCTTGTGTATTATGAATTAAGGAAGGCTATAAATGTTAAAACAAGTTTTATTTCAGTGACAATAGGGTATGATCAATTTATTTATATACATAAAGACATTAATTAGTAATTAAATTTGTAGTGCTCTGGTAGCATTCTATTTCACAATACACAAATTTCCTCCTGTGTCTGGGCCCAAAACAGATACTACAATTGTCCAACTAAATTGATCTATATAGGAACAATTAGAGAAAGAACAAGCGAAGCAATCTTTGAGGATGATTTTGGCTCACAAAATATTTTTGGATCTTTAAAGTTAAAGGCTGAGTCATGTAATATAACTACAAATGGAACTATAAAATAAAGGAACAACTTTGAAAGATGAAATGTGCGAAAGAAAAGACACCTGAATTGTCGCTTCCAAGTATATTGAATGTCAAAATTAGTCATTTGTTTTACAGTTTTGGTGAGGTTTGTGTATAAGCATGTACATATATCTGTATATATGATCTATATTATAATAAATAATATATATTCTAGTGTAATATAATGTACATGTATGCAATAACATGTAAAACTGTGGCAAATTCACATGATGCACACCGTTCATTTTCTTCTGTTTTATCTTTCCATCTGGTTTATATATATCTGTTTTGTTCTCTTCTATCAAATAAAGGACAGTCTTGGCTTGATCAGCTAAATTGACCTAGAACTCTAACCAATGATTTGTTCATCAAAACTTGACTGTGTCAGAGGTGTCCAGAGAACAACAAAAGATTGAACAAAAGGATGGAGAAGACAAGATTGTAGCTATGAAATATATACCCTCCAATGACCCAGCAGGTGAATTCAAAGAATGATACTTTTTCTGAGATCTGAGCACTCAATGCTGTAACGAGCCACAAGCAAATTTCTTCTAAGGAGAGCAAATAACTAATTAACAAATAATCAAGGATGACAAGGGTTACTTATTCTGTAACTCCCTGGAAATGTTTTAATGCCCAAATTAAGTCTACATACTTAAGGCTTGATATATTACTGCTAATGAAGCTACTTCATATAGTTTTTTTTGACACCAATCTGCCTGTTGAGTAATGGTGCTGGAAGAGTAGTTGCTTTACATCAAACCATTTAAAATGAGTTATCTGAGATTTTCATGATTTGCTTGGCCTTTTGTGCTACACTGGATCTCTTTTGCAGAAGAAGCTTTTCTGTAAGTCCTACCTCTGCATTCTCTGGCAGCACTGAGAGGATTTGGGGGAAGGGGTGCCCTGTGGCATGCTGGGTAACAATAACCAGTGTCATGCTCGGTAGAGGCCTGACATGGGGGAGAGAATATAAATTCACATTATGCATGTGGGTCTTAAGGATGCCCTTGACTGCTCTCAGTGGTTTAGCAGGATAGAAATCATGTGAGACTTCCTAAGATTTCCTAAATCAGGGGCTACCATTTGTGCTCTGCATGGATCCTGGACACAACTACTTTTCTGCTTTGTGGCTTCTTTTGGGTAAGGAAGACTCTTGTTGAGTGTTGAACATTCTATTTAGCAGCAAGTCACCTGAAATCACAGCTCTGCTCATTAACAGCAGGTGTAGCAAAGTACCTCTTTACTACTTGAGCCCTGGTTACTGCCAAATCCAGATAACAGGGCCCGAAAACCCCATTTGATGCTGCCCAAGAAAATATTTTTCTTCTGTCCTTGCTGTTTATCACTCTGTTTACTAGCACAATGCTATTTCTTCTCTGAGCTAGAGTAATTTCCATAGCCAAAATGTGTACTCGTAGATTCTGTACCATCCAGTCTTCAGGATCCTTTCTAAATAGTTAACAATTTAAGTATTCAAACAACTCATATGAGAGATGGGAAACCGAGTCAATAAAAGTAAGGGTGCATCACCTCAGATGGCTCCTGACTCGTGAGCCAGCCTTCTTTCTGTGATATTACATCTTCCTCTGGAAAGCTTAGTTCTCATTGAAAAAAAAAAACAACAACAACCCTGCTTTAGTAAAATCTGCAAAAATATTGAGCAAAAATTTCCTCTCCATTCTGGAATCTTCAGTATTGTCTTTCTGGTATCAGAGCAGAGGGAGAAATGATCCCAAGTGAGCTTTTCCCTTTCTGGAACACTCAGGGCATCTGGAGTTTTGGTGGAACTCATGATTTTCACTGTAACCTCAGCCCCAGAGCTCAGCAAGTGACTTCGCTCCATCTGAGTTCAGAGAGCAGACACAAGCATAGGAGAGCATAGGGAATATTTCATGGACACATGTGTTAAGCTTGTTTTGTAGGCTTTCCTATTTCCTTTGCATCCCCTCACTGGACAAACATGGAAGTTTAGTTAGTCAGCTTTCTGTCAGTTCCCCAGATTTGGGTGATGATCACTTGTTTTGTTGTTTCCAGGCTGAGGAGAGGCAAAACATTGTGATTGGCCCCAGGGTATTGTATAATAAAGCTGCTCAAATCAGAGCAGACAGGAAGCAGAGAAAGAGAGAGGGGGTGGGCCTATAGGCAGAATAGACCCTTCAACCAACGGCCTGCATTCTCCAACAACACCAAACCTCCCAATGTTTCCACCATTTTGTAGAAGGCCACTAAGGTATGAATCGATCAGTAGAGCAAGGTATTGATGAGATCAGAACTGTTGTGATGAAATCATCCGTCACCTAACACACTCCTGAATACTCCTACGCTGGAACCAATACTGTATCACAAGGTTGCTTGAACCTGGCAATGCCAACAGTAGGGGCGGTGGTCATGTGTTGAATTGTTGTGCAACCTAAATTGGTACCACATAACAGAAAAGCCAGAAGTGGTGTTGTGACTCAAGCAGTAGAGATCTAGCCTTGAGAAAGCTCAAGGACAGTGCTCAGGCCCCGAATTAAAAAAAAATCTTATCTCCAATTAAGCACCAAAGAAACCTAAATAGAATTGTGGGTCAAGCAGCAGAGTGCTTGACGCTTGACTGAGTTTGAGCCCCAGAACTAGCACACACAGCAGGAAGGTAGTTACATGTCATTAAAGATTCTGAGCATTACAAGCAAACATTTGGAACATAACTAACACATTATAAGTATTCAATAAAATATAAAGAAGTAGAGTTCTAGAATATATGTAAATGAAGGAATAGTAGGGAAATAGAAAGTATATATTTTTTCTCATGTAACATTATGCTATTTCCCCTCTGTGGACTCATGAAAATTAAATAGTTCACAACTGTCAATTATCTCCCCCTTATCTCATCCCCTAACCTTTTCTCTAGTGTAGGAAGAAGAGCTTTTGATTTTTATGATGTCAAAATAAAGTCAGAACAAATTAAACAAAAATACTTAAAAATATGTCCCTCTGTGTACATGAACAGAAGTTTATGAGTCAGGACATGACAGAAAGCCTTTCTCCCATTAGTTAGAGCAAGGAGGCATACCCAGACCTTGTTGGTGATTGGCTGCTGTACATTTGCCTCCTTTTCAGGCTCATCTGTCTATGCTGATGGGTTCAAATTTCCTGAATCAGGCTGCCAGGGATGCATTTTTATGTCTCTCAGTTGGGGCTAACTTGGAATGACCTAAACTTTGATTACATGTCTACACTGTGGCTTCCATTTAATTTTCTTTTTTGCTTAATCAATGCATTTCTTGTCACTTGTGCCAGGCAGTGGCCGGTGTACTGATTTTTGAAAGCTTCAGTACTTGAAATGTGAGTTCTATTTGCTTCTTAGATAACGATATAAAAAGCAGCTTTTTGGTCAAAGCCAACTGTTTTCTGAGTATCAATTTTCTACAGTGAAATTGAGCTTGATAATATATCTTTAACAGTGGTACATCTACAGTGCCAAACACTACAGTAAAACGCTCTACTAGTTGTTCAGTAAATTAGGGCTATTAGGATTATTTCATCGTACTTTTTGCTTCTATTTTTTTCTTTTTTGCTTTTTATGTGAGACATAAAGAAAGGAATCAATTAGGAATTTATACCCGGAAGCACAGTTCTGGATTCGTCTCTGCAAGTCCTACTGAGGAGTTGCCAGGCACTTCAGCATCCTTTTTCCAGGTCCTTTTGTCTTTGGGAAGATAAAGCTGGACACGCTCAAGGGAAGGCAACACAGAGCTTTACAGTTTTGTGCCTATCTTTTAGCTCAAGGTAGCATGGGGACAATACAGCCAGAAATGGGGCCAGTCATGAGGCGGAGGGAGACTATGGACAGTTATGGACAAGGCCTTTACTTTGATTTCTGCAGCAAATATGAATGAGGCAGTATAAGAGAGAGAAAAAAGATTAGTATTGGGTAGTTGGTGCAATTTCAGTGGTATCTGAACACTGTCTGGAACAGACAGCACAGGCCTACAGTGTTCAGGCGGGGGAGAGAGAAGGTAAGGGAAGACTGGATGTGAGCGCACTGAGAACTTCAAAACTGAGTCACCATCGTGCATATGTGAACACACATGCACACTCTCTCTGTGTGTCTCTCTCTCACACACAAACTGTATTACAGAGCTTAAATGAGATGAACGTACACATTCCAGGCTTATGGTGCTTAGAGACACAGTGAGTTCCTTTCTTGGCATTTGTTGGGTCAGAACACCCGACTTATGTGACAGTCCAGCCACTTCCTTGTGTGGCTGGCTGATTAGACAATCAAAAGTTCTATTCGTAACCCAGACACAGAAAACACTGAGTTTCACCTTATTTGGGATGCCATCTGTTTGGGAGACAAGAATGATTGTCTAGCTCAGAAGAATTTTCTCTTTTGTTGAGCTCTGGAGACAGCTTTTCCAGGTGGACTCGCTTTTGACTTTCTAAGTAAGAATAAAAGCTGACCTGTAATGTTCAAAGGGCTTTGTACACCGATTACCAACTAATTGATATGTCAAGCAACTTCTGAACTAAAGTGACCTTCAGCGCGAAAGTAGCAAGCAGGAAGCAGAGTACAGCATCACAAAATAGCATCCTGGCCCACTCACAAAATAAAGACTACTTGATCTGATTCACAGGCTGACAGAACACAGTTAATGACAAATTGAATTCAGCTTGGGGTTAAAGTGTAGCGTCCAAAACAGAGAAGTAGCTCAGCATTTCTCCAATTTACGTTGGGTTTTGGTAGTTGTTAGCATTTGTTCTGCAACTTCAAGAATTTGAAGTATATAACCTTGTCACTTAGCTTTTCCAACTTGATAAATATGCTTATCGTGAAGGGGAAATTGCAAGTTTTTTATTGAGATAAACATGGATCATGAACAACAATTTATACTTCTGATCATATTTCACTCTAACCCCCCTGCTTAATATTTTAGTGGTTGACTTTATTATGCTATTACTATTAATTTTGTTACAGTATTTATCTCAAATTCAAAAATAGATGACCCTTACAATAGAATAAAAGTAAGGCTTTTTTTTTCTTTTTGCCAGTCCTGGGCTTGAGCTCAGGGCCTGAGCAGTGCCCTTGGACTTTCTAAAGGCCAGAGCTCTACCACTTCAGCCTCAGCACCACTTCCGAGTTTTTTCTTCTACGTATGTGTTACCAAGGAATCGAACCCAGGTCTTTGTGCATGCTAGGCAAGCACTCTACTACTAGGCCAAACTCCCGGCCCCAGGCTTTTTATTAAACTTGTTTGGTTCACTATTGTAAATTTACTGATCAGAACTTAATAAGCACTTTCAAGTATGATTAATTTACTTACGAGGGTATATATTTATGTATTTCTACTACTATGAATGCTCATAAAATATTTAGAATGTTCTAGTGTTTTTGCACTTTTGTTTACACATGATTTTGATAGGAAACTGGTCAACTAGTTGTGGCACCAAGCATCAAGTAGCAGCCTGGCCTCAATCACCTGAACCATAGCTACGAGACGAGGAGTGCATAATCCCTGTCTATTAAAGACAAACGTGAGGATTGAACCATTAAGTATAGGAATAAATACTCTTCATTTGCAGCCTGGATCTTCTTTATCTGAGGCTGATTCTCATGAAACTGCTGTGTTCACTTCTGGTTTTCCTCTCTTTCACTTAGACACTCCTGACTTCTTGGAAAAGACAAAAAGTCCAACATGGTACTTAAAAGGAATCAGCAACTTAAAGAACAGGGCATTTGGCTGGGCACGGTGGCTCATGTCTGTGTAATCTTAGCTACTCAGGAGGCTGAGATCTGAGAATCATGGTTCAAAGCCAGCCCAGGCAATACAAAGCTGTGAGACTTTTATCTCCAATTAATCACTAGAAAATGGGAAATAAGGCTATGGTTCAAGGGTAGGACAGTAGTCTCGAGCTGAAGAGCTCAGGAACAGCACCCTGGCCAGAGTTCAAGCCCCATGACCGCACCCCTCTCCCACTCCCCCAAAATAATGGCATTTATTTGTTGGTTCTCTTAGTGTCTTGGACACTTTCTTGTTTTGAATTATTATAAATGGCTTGGGATCTTACTTGTTCCTTCACAGTGATTTCATGGGAAGAAAATTATTGATCATCTCTTTTGCTCCAAACCTTTTGCAAAGTGTTGAAGATGTTAAACTGATTGCATACATTGTTAAGTTGTTAATATTAGGTACTTTGTTCCAAATTGGATTCGGTAAATTTTTAAAAATTAATTTCTCAGGGCCCAATGATTATAAATAACACAAATCAACGTTTAGTTTCACATTTCTAAGGACAATTACTCATAGAATGGATGTGGGTTGCTCACTGAGATTCAGTTAGTAAGCAAAGATTGTGGAATAAAGGGAAAATAGTTTATAAGACATATGAATGGGAGCAGTGGGGAAGGGAAATGGGGACAAAAACATGAGAAGGGGTTTCGATGTGTGAGAAGTAATGCACCTACTACCTGATGAATGTAACTGTAACCCCTATATACATTATCCCTACAATAAAAAAAAGAGAGATAAAGTGGAGAAAATGATGAATAGTAAGAAAGCAGTGATGGAAAGGTTTGTTTAACAACAAGAAGAGTTCCAATGTAGATAAAAGAAACAGATGAAGTCCACACTACTCTGCTTTTTCCCGATATCTCTTTGCAGTTAGCTCATTTCTCATGTGCAGGACTTACTCAGGATAAGAAATTGTGATTGTTAGCTGGGTACAGTGGCTCAAGCCTGAAATCCTAGCTACTCAGGAGGCTGAGATCTGAGGATTGGGGTTCAAAGCCAACCCGGGCACCAACAAATGTGAGACTTATCTCCAATTAACCGCTAGAAAATAGAAAGTGGGGCTTTGGTTCAAGAGCTCAGGGAGAGCACCCAGGGCCAGAGTTCAAGCCCCATGACTGACAAAAAAAAGAAAGAAAGAAATTTTGATTGCCTTATTTCTCAGAGAGTTTGAGCATTTAGACCATGATGGGAGCTCTTGAGAAAGTTGAAAAGGTGGGATGAAATCTGAGGAATTCTACAAGAAGACCAAATTCTATTGTTTTGCTGAAAAAGATGGATTCTAGGAAAACTTTGGGACTGATAGAAATTTGTGTTATGGATCTAGGACATCATATCACAAAGTCTGGTAACACAAAATTGGGAGAAATGAAAATAGGTGGAGTGAACCGATAGTTCCAGGAACAACAACACTCAAAGATGCATACTGGCGAAAGTGAGCTCACAGCAGAACCTGGGCAGAGCACGGGCGTCATGCGTCAAGGAAAGCTGGAGTGTTTATCATTTAAGCAGGCAACCCCCCATTTGTGAGGCAAGAATGCTGTCTAATTGTTACTATAGATCAATTTAGGTGGACAGTCATGATCTGTTTTGGGTTCAAACACAAGAGGAAAATTTCAAATTGTGAAATAAAATGCTACCCCCAGCAATACAAATTTAATTACTAATTAATGTTAATGTATTTCTGTTTATGAGTAAATTGGTCATGCTGTGGCTTCCTTGTTGTCACTGAAATAAAACTTGTGTTAACATTTATAGCCTTCCTTAATTCAAAATGCACAAGCTCATCTAGTTCATGGTTGGGTTTTTTTTTTTTTGAAGCAACTCAGTAAGTTGTCCTTTGAAATCATGTGAGAAAAATTTAAACAAACAAAATTTTCTGAAAATCAGAATGGACATTATTTCCACTGAAGCAGAAATCTGCTCTGTCACAGTCCTTGAGGATATTGGAAATGACAATCTCACTCAAGTGAACTGCATTGCATTCTGATAATGGGGTAATCTGTGATTCATGTGGCAATGTGCAACCAAGGCCCAAGCATTTCCTAAGGCCTTTTATTACTTGCTTCCATTAATATGCTGACTGACTCAGTAGAACAGTATGTTTAATTATGTATACATGTATGTATTATAATCTTTAAATAATTGTACACAGGAGTTGCTGTTCAATGAAGAAGTTTATGAATACAGTATATCTTCATTTCATCATTTTCACCTATCCATCCTCAACCCACCCCTTCTCTCACTTTTCTTAATTTTATAGGATATACATATATATACATATATATGTATATGTCATAGACATCCAAGAATTTCTGAGTACAGAATCATTATGTCTCATTGAAGGTTCCACACATCCTGGTCCTCGGGCAATATTGGGGGTGAAGAAAAGATTTATTATTATTATTATACTCCTATGTGCAAAACTAAGTTCACACTATGAAGAAGACACAATGGAAAGGACTCATCTTTCCCTCTGCCCTTAGCCACCTGATTCTCTGACCTAACCTATACATGTGTCCAGATTTATTTCATATTATATCATCTTATTTTATTTTACTTATTTGTGTGTGCATTCTACAGATATTTAAAGAACACATGATTATAGAATATATATTTTTTTGTTTTTAGTTTTGGGAAGTACACAAAAAGTTTGAATCCAGGGCCTAAAATTCGCTGGGCAAGTACTCTTCTACTTCAGCCATGCTGTCAATCCTTTTAGCTTTCAGAATTGTCCACGTAGGGGCTTGCTCTCTTGATTCAGAAGCCTGGAAGGCCATCTCCCTGTTCACCGTTCCTATGTAGCTGGTATAACATGCATGTGCCACTGTGCCAGGCTCTTCAGTGGTTGAGATGGGGTCTCTTAAACTTTTCCCCAGGCTGCTCTCGAACCACAGTCCTCCTGATTTCTTCCTTCTGAGTACCTAGAATTGTTTGTGAGCCACTGCACTGGACTAGAAAATATAGTTGAATTTACATTTTAGCGATATACATGTCTGTAAGTGGTAGCGTAATTTGTAAGGTTAAACTTATTTAATAACACTTTGGGGGTCATTTCTTGTTACTCTGGTGCTGTCTTAGCTTTTTAAAATCTGCACAGAAATGATGGGACAAAGGATGATCAAATGCAGCAGTGATTCTCTTTAGATACTCTATTGAAAATTAACTATACAACTTGGGTGTGTGGGTGTGGGGTGTGGGGAGAGAAACAGGGAGACAACAAGGTAACACTGTTAAACAATAAAAAGAAATATACTCTGTATCAGACTTAATGTAACTGTGACCCCTCTGTACATCACTTATACAATAATCAATCAATCAATCAATCAATCAATAAAATGATGTTTGTGAAAATATACTGGGTGACAATGACTCACACTTCTAGTCTTAGCTTCTCAGAGGACTGAGACTTGAAGATCACACTTTGAAGGTATCCTGGACATGATCCTCTTATCTCCAATTATCTGCCAAAAGTCAGAAGTGGAGGTGTGGCCCACTTGATAGAACACCAGAGTTATATGAAAAGGCTAAATGAGAGGCCCCGAATTCAAGTTCCAGTGCCACCACAAATATAAAAGAAAATGTATGAAAGTTCCTAATTTATTTTTCTATCAGGTAATGGTACTGTTTTTTTCCCCATTGTTTTGGTGGTATATACAAGGCTTCAATGAACATTTTTGTATCTCCATCATATTTTGCCATGTGAATATATTGGCAAGATAAATTAGTAAAACTGGAATTGCTCAAATAAATGCTTTTAAGTATTAATTTTCATCAAACTTTTCTTTATGACATTTGTAAAAATTTAAATTTCCATATATCTATGCACCCACATTCTCTGCCACACAGGGTACTATCCAATGCTTTGATATTTTTAAATCTGAGATCTCAAATGTATCTCATCAGCTTCATCATTTTCTATGTTAGGGGCATATTAATTAATTCATCAATTAAAATTTTATTGTTAGGGTGATGTATAGACAAGTTACAGATACATTTGTAAAGTAGTAAGTACAATATTTCTCAAACATTATTACCCCTTCCCATGCTTTCCTCCCACTTTCCCTCTTCCCACCTACTTCCAAGTTGTAAAGTTCGTTTCCAACATACTGTTTTATGAATATCACTGTTACATTGGTTTACCCCTTGTACTTTGTTATCACCTAGTATTGGTGCTTGAACTCTGATCCTTGCAACTCCATTTTTTCACTCATGGCTGGCACTCTCCCACTTGAGCCATGCCACCAATTCAAGGTTTTTGCTTATACATTGGAGAGAAGAGTCTTAGGTTTTGTTTGCCTAGGCTGGTTTTGAATCTTGATCTTCAAATCTCAACTTCCTGGGTCACTAGGAAAGTAAGTTTGACCCATTGGGAATCTTGCAGGCCCATGGTGTTTTTGAACCACAGTCCTCAGATCTCAGTCCCTTGAGTATATAGGATTGCAGGTGTGAGTCACCCATGTCAGGCTAACACAATGCTTTTGTAAAATAAATAGTATCTGCTTTAATGACTCATTGTTTCTGATTTTATATATCAAAGTAGTAGCTCTGTCTGACCTAGGAAACAAGGAAATATTACCAAGTGCATATCACTTGTTTAGAATATCATAAATTACAGAGGGATTAAACATTATTTCCCCAATAGCAAACACTGCCCAACTGCTTTGCAGTGCATCAAGTTCATGGATAGACCTAAACTGTCTTATAATTCCCATTTCATTAATTTTGTATTAATTAATTCACTGTTTTAATTTTTTGGTCTTACTATATAGTCCAGGTTCAGGTTGAACTCAGGAGTTGTCTACCTGAGCCTCCTAACTGCTGCAGGTATAGGTGAGTTTCAGAACTCTTGTTTTGGCTCCCCTGTAACTATTGGAAGATAAATATTGACAGCTAAAACTCCCGGAATGACCACTTTCCCCAAAATATGTGAGAGTTCCAGGAGCTATAAAAATAGAACAAATGTGTGACTCAGTGCTAGTCACACAACTGGAAAGTAGTGCCAATATGTGACAAATATTGCAAACTCAATGTTTTCATGTTCAAGGTAAGTTTAATCATTTACTTGCTACGGTGAATTCTTTACTTACACAGCATCATTCCAAGTCACCTGAAAAGCCTTTGTACCATGGTAGTGAGCAAAATGAATTTATAGATAAAATCTACTAGTCAAGTAGATCAAATTGCTACAAAATAGAGTCTGAGAAGTTTTGAAATCCTTTGAGAGAGTGCCTGCACAAAATCTGTGTGTACTGTAATGCAGTGGTTTTAAGATTTGAACTATGTTTGTTCCTATGGAATATTTGAACACATCTGATATATTTTCATTTTGCTATTGGTTATATTTACTGGTTTTGATGATCTTGAAATAGTTGCAAACGGAGTTTCAATTCGTTTGATATACTTTTGATTTTCACAAGTGGAGGTAGGCGATGGCTCTCCGGGCTTCTAGCAGATATTAGCTGGGAGGTGACAAGAGTTCACAATGCCCAGAATGGCCTTTTACTACTAAGAATATTGGGGCCCCAAATGTCAGTAAATCTAATGACTAGTGCTAAAGATCCACTTCATTTTAAGAATGTCATTAGAGACTGACTTAGTTATGCCAACTTTAATTATGACATTGCAGAATTTGGACCAAAAAAGTCAGACTATCTTCTAAAAGAAATTGGGACTGGAGGCAGGCTGGATGATAATGGGAAACAGATAGCTTAGAAGTGGGAAAACGACTAGATAAGTTCCCAATTTAGATTATAAACCACCACTGTAATGAGCAATCGTGTATCACACTCAAGTTTTAACCCTAGCGCTGACATCATTTTTAACAGGTAGAAGGTAGCATTATATTGAATACAATAAATCTTATTGGACCAACCAAAAGAAAAAGAAAAATGACATGCCAGGTGCTGGTGACTCAAGTTTATAACCCTAGCTACTCAGTTGGGTGAGATCTGAGGATCATGCCAGCTAGGGCAGGGAAGTCTGAGAATCTTATCTCCAATTAATCACAGAAAATGCTGAAAGTAACACTGTGGCTCAAGTCGTAGAGGACGAGCCCTGAGCAAAAAGGAACTCAGGGACAGTTCTCAAGCCCATGAGCTCAAGGCAAGCAAAAATAATAATAAAAAAGAAAGAATAAGAATGGCACATATATGTACGCTTAAGGTAAACAATGGTGTAAACAAGTGTGTACACACAAATATGTATATGTGTATACTTCAGTTTATGAAGAGAAAAATAAAATCATTGGTCCAAATTCTGCAATGGATACTCTGGAGGATAACAATAGAATAATATTCAGTGATTAAGGCAAAAATAGTTCTTTTACTCTACTGGGTAACCATTTTATGAGATAATCCAATAAGGTCCAGGTCAAGCCACCTACTTGTTAGGGGAACTTACTCACTGCTGCATCAGCTCAGTGTCCAGGTTGAGAAAGACACAGTGGCAGAGAAGTAATAAAATTCAGTTGCTCAACTGATAAATATGCATAGCCTTAATCTGTGCTCCTATCCTGAATTCAAATGCATCTGGTTGCTTTAGAAATAGTATATGAAGATCAGGAAAAGTTAAAGTACATGGATAACATGCTGTACTTATGAAAGTGTGAAATAATTAGAACAGAATAAACAATTGCATGGAGATTCAGTTTCTCACCAGAGAGTTGGTAAGAGGAAGGTTTCTGTGTAATCAAATCACTCTTGGAAGGAACAACCAATTTTCACATCACTTTTGCAATCTCAAGATCCCTACTCCTCCAGAAGAGACAAAAAAGAGAAAATAATTTGAGGAGTTTAAAAGCTATGAGCAGTTGAAGAAAAGTTACATTCTCTTCCATTTTTGTCAGTTATAGTTAACATATGTTATCTGAAAATAAAATAATAGATATCTATCAGCACAGCAGTCCTACAGTTTCTGAGTTAATCAAATGAATATTAGCAAGACTTCTATACCATTATTACTATCTTTTGTTTTACCATGGAGGCTAATGCTGAGATTGCGATTAATCCCGATAATATCTGCTATGCCATTAGCAAGAATCTTACATTTAAATAATATGACCGCCTCTCTCTTTCTCCCTCTCCCTCTCCCTCTCCCTCTCCCTCTCCCTCTCTCTCTCCTCCCCCCCTTTGGCTCCATTGATTATATTATCATAGAAAACATTTTAAAAGAATGCTATTCAAAAGATGCTTATAACATCTATGGACATACATACATACCTGTTTCAAGATTACAGTGGGAAATCTGCAAAATCCTGCTGGGTGGAAAGGGCTAAGATTTTTACTACAATCTTATCACTACACATTTCACTACCACCTTTATAAAGATAAATGCTCAATGTACTCAAGAGATTTAACACCTATTTTGACTTGCTGATATTTTTATCGTACCTGTACTATATACCAGAAAATATTAGTCAAATCAATAGTTAAAATTGCTTAAGAAAGAGAAAATAAAAATGTTACTGTGAAAGCAATAAAAAGGATGGGTGAAGAAAAACTGTTAGGAACTAGCTATTTATGGTGCTAAAAAGAAGCTCATAGGTCATAGAAATTTTGAGTGGGATATCATGACATTTTGCACAACACCGAATGAAAGCTACAAAGAGTCTTGATGTCAGATGAATTGCAAACTGAGAAAGTCTAATTCCGTATAAAATATTATTCCAGTGAAGAAAAACTTCTCTTATTTGTGAACTATTGTCTAGTGTAGTTAACCTTTCACTGACAGACAAGCTCCCTGAGGTTTACTACTTCTCAGAGCATCAGCGTCATTCATAGTTACTGGCAAATGGAATTTAACTAAACTAGCACCCAGGTCAGCTTTGTAGCTGGGAAATCCACCCAGACAGCCCATATTGAACATTTTTTCCTATTGACATGACCTCCTTCTAAAACCTTAAAGGACAGCCAATGAACTCCCAGCACAATGAAGTTGACCAATGCTGCCACGGGACAGACCTTAATATTCTCTTGATAATCAAAATCACATAGGATAGAAATATGATTAATTTTTTGATCCATTCATCCACTACGGGGCATCTGAATTGAGTCCATATCTTGGCTACAGTAAACAGTGCTGCAGAGAAAATGGCTGTGCTGGTAGCTTTAGTGTGGCCGGCTTTGTGGTCAATTGGATAAATACCAAGGAGTGGAATTTCTGGGTCATGGGGGAGCTTTATGTTTAGTCTTTTGAGGAACCTCCATACTGTTTTCCAGAGTCGCTGAATGAGTTTACATTTCCACCAAAAGTGTAGAAGTGTTCCCTTTGGCCACATCCCCAAAGCATCTATTATTGTTAGCTTTCTTGAAAATATCCATTTTAACTGGAGTGAGGTGGAATCTCTGTGTCGTTTAGATTTGCATTGTGTGTGTGTTAGGGGGGGGGGTCATGGGGCTTGAATTCAGCCTGGGTGCTGTCCCTGAGCTCTTCAGCTAAAGGCTGCCACCCCACACTTGAGCCGAGCCCCACTTCCCATTTTCTAGAGGTTAATTGGAGATAAGAGTCTCAGATCCTTTTGTGCCAGAGCTGGGGCTTGCTTTGAACATTGATGCTCAGATTTCAGCCTCCTGAGCAGCTAGGATTACAGGCATGAGCCACCATGCTGGCTAGATTTGTATTTTTATGGCTAGGTATGCTGACAATTTCTTCAGGGATCTACTGGGCGTTCTTACTTCTGAGAAGATTCTCTCTCTCTCTTTCTTGCTCTCTCTCTCTGTCTCTCTCTCTGTCTCTCTCTCTGTCTCTCTGTCTCTGTCTCTGTCTCTGTCTCTGTCTCTCTCTCTCTCTCTCTCTCTCTCTCTCTTTCTCACTCTCTCTCCTCTCTCTTTAGGTCTTCAGGCCATTTTAATATAGCTTTTTATTTCTTTGAGGGTTTATTTTTGGAAGGGTTAATTTTTTGAGCTCTGTGCATATTTTTAGATATGAGTCCCTTTTTGATATATAGCTATCAACAACCTTATCTTACTCTGTGGGTTTTCTATTTATCTTGCTAGCTATGTCCTTTGCCATGCAGAAACTCTTCAGTATGATGCAATCCCATTTATCGAGTGGTTCCTTGGTTTGTTGTGATTCTGAATTTTAGGAAGTTTTGACATATGCCTAGAAGTCCTATTATTTCCCCTTCCCCTTCCTATAATATCGTCATTTGGACCCATTCTATTTATGTGATCTGTTTTCTCAAACCACCTTGACTCCAGTTATCGGTCTTGTGAATTCTCAATTCACCAAATAATCACAAGGAAAACAAACATGGATTTTCTGCTCACTTTCAAGGTCTCTCACCTCCTGTGCTTTATGGGGCTACATGAATGAAGCCATTCTGCCACAGAGATATGACTCCATTAAGTGTCAATGTATTCTGCTAGCTAATCTGTTAAACTGGCAAAATTCTGCAGTCGTTTGGTCATAGGGAGTGGTACATTCATAGCTAAAAATGTTAAGGCTTTTATAGAAAAAACCTGCTTATGAGATTTGTGAATTCATCATCTACCTCCATTCCATTTTATAAAGATGAACTTCTTTAGGATGCTGCTGTTGAAAATAAAATTTGAAGTTTTGATGGCATAATACACAGATCATAAAGTACAGCAAAGTTCCATAGTTCTTTCCCACAAATTAAGCAGTCTATATTTTAGGTACTGATACTTTAGAGCTTAAACATGGGGTCTGGATGCTGTCCCTTTGCTTTTTTACTTAAAGTTGGCACTTTACCACTTAGCTCCACCTCCAATTTTTGGTGGCAAACTGGAGATTAGTGTCTCACGGTCTTTACTGCCTGAGCTGACTTTGAACTGAGATCCTCAGGTCTCAGACTCCTGAGTAGCTAGGAGTATAGGTGTGAGCCACCAGTATCTGGTTAATCATTCCATTTTTATTAAAACTCAGATGCAAGACAAAACTGCCTGTCAAGAGAAGAATATTTACTTCCAAACTTTAGGGACATCTGCTATAAATTTCCTACCAAGATTTGTGCAAGTCATTATTCATCATTGCAATCTGGCACAGATATTTCAAGAACATTGCATCTGTGATCTAGTCATACCAATCAAAGCAGAGTCTTCTTTTGCTCACAGCCCAGTCAAAAGTGATAGCTTTTGGGTCACTGCGTAAATGGTTTGCAATAGCACATTGAAATGTGTTGCTTGTTATCTTGAAAACGTGAAGAATTCTGCCAAGTATTTTGTCTCTTAAATTCATAGTAGTTTCATCTAAACATTAAGTACACCATCTCACACTTGCTTGGACGATGTTTTACTTTAAACAACCCTCTGGGTCCATCTGCAGTGGGTTTAGTCTCTTAAGTTGTATCTCACTGAACTCATCTCTTTCCCTTGGAAAGCTTGCAAAAATGGACTCAAACATCTCCCCATGGGAAATCCAGAAATGGAGAGGAGTTAATGCCCAATAGAAATTCAGTAACTTATCAACTGAGTGATGCTAGTTACATGCTGAAGCAGACAATTGAGAGATATTTTTGTAGACCCACCAAAGTCCAATTTAGTACACTCTTTCTTCCTCTGATGATGTGCTATGGAACCCTGTAGAAATCTACTCATACGTCATGCATTCTCCATTTAAAATTAAATACTTTTACAAATGGGACATAGATCTTAGGTGGGCTTTTTTCCATATATTTTTTATTGTAATTAACAGAAGAGTTACATTACATTCACCAAATAGAAGGTACATTACTTCACAAACATTGATACCTTTTCTCATGTCTTGACCTCCATTTCCCTCCCCTACCACTGCCTTTCATCTTGTTTTCCTCCCTTCCCTATCCTATTTCAAATAACCAAATACGCAGATAACAAGGTGAAATACTGTAACAATATGAGATAACCAAGGGACAGCAAAAGAGATGAGAGATAACACAGTGCATCAAGGACAACAATCACTCATTATATGGCTTTTGTTTCTATATTCTGGAGGTCCTTTCATTTAACGTCATACTATATGGCTTTTTTGTGTCTGTCTTGGGGTTTGAACTATAAGGGCTTAGGCACAATCTCTGAGCACTTTTGTCCATGGTTAGCATTCTACCACTTTGTACCACAGTGCCACCTCCAATTTTCTTGTGGTTAATTGGACATAGGAGTCTCACGGATTTTTCTGTCTCAGCTGGCTTTGAACTGTGCTCCTTAGATCATAGCTAGAATTACAGGCTTGAGTCACCAGTGGCCAGCTTGTTAGGTGAGCATTACTGAGGTACAGTTTCTGCAACTGAGAAAATCCAAGTGGTACTGAGGTAAACAGCAATAGATTCTCTCGACTTCACTGTTTCATTTTGCCCACTCCTTCACTGCTCTCCCCCAGAAATATTTCCCACATTAACTTTGCCCACGTATCAGACTGTTCTCCACAGACTTACCAGGGAAAGTAAGGTACCTGGGGCGATCTGCCTTCTGCCTTCTTACAGGTGTCTTCCCAGGGGATCTAGATCTCACTTTCCATTCCACTACGTGCTCTAAGCATGATGTCATCACTGAGTGGACCATGGCCCCAGCATGGACATGGGCATGCTCCAATACAGCAACTGAAGTATGATCAGGCCTGGGAGGATTCCAATGGTGTAACTCGCTTACAGTTTAACAAAATGAATTCCAGGAAACTGGAACTTGTGATGGGGGGAGGGGAGTGGGTGAATAGATTCCTAATATTCAATGTGGATATGTGAAAGTGGAACCAGGAAATTTGAGGGGCTGAGTGGGTTTGGGAAAAACAAGAAACAATTCTGAAAAGGGTGATATTCATCAAGGTACATTTTACTCTTAAATGGACATGTTGAAATGAAACCCCTACTCACAACTACTTAAAGAAATTCTGTTGACTGCATAGGTGGCTCACACCTGAAATCTTAGCCACTCAGGAGACTGAAATCTGAGGATCACAATTCAAAGCCAACTCAGGCAGGAAATTCTCTGAGACACATCTGCAATTCACTATCAAAACAAATGGAGGTGTAACTCAAGTAGTAAAGCACAGGCCTTAAGCATAAAGAAAGCTAAGGAGCAGTATCCAAGCCCTAGTATGTGTACCAATAATAAATAATTAATTTGAAACCTAGCTAGTAAACATGAGGTTCCGTGGCCCAGTCAGGAAGATCTGAGAGGACCCTGCTCGGGGATGCTAGGCTATATCCAGATGTTGCTGTCAGATCGAAGTAAATAATTTCTGGGCTTTTCTGATTAATTGGAATAAAAGTGAAAAAGAAAAGAAAATTCTTTAGGAAACAGTTTCCATCTGGAATGACAGCTGAGGCTAGTGTTGCCATCTGATTATGCTTATTCTAATCAAATATCATCTCCAAGGTTCTTCCTTCGGCACAGGCCAGTCACTTGACATGGTGATTTCCATAATCATCACAATTCTTTCTTGTAGCTTTTGGTGGCTATTGCCCCAGAGATTTCAATTTGATGATGAAGAGGAGGAGGAGAAGGAGGAGGAGCGGGAGGAGGAAGGAGGTAGAGAAAGAAGAACAAGGACGGGGAGGAGAAGGGGGGAAGGAGGAGGAGGGGGTGGTGATTGGGAGGGGATGGCAGGAAGGGGATCTCAAGAGACTTTTCTTAGCTACCTGTGTTTTTAATGCCTTTATTAGTGAATATTTTCATGTTTATTGAAAGTATAAACTTGTCATTTTTGCTATAAATATCTTCCTAGCTCTGTGAATTATCAAAATTATGTTCCATTTTATGTAGCTAAATATGTCATGTTTCCCTTATAATATCTTTTATTGACTTTTATCCTAAAAGCAAGCCAATTAAATATTTATCCATATTTAATTTTGTTTATAATACTTTTGATTTCCTTCAGTTAACTACTCAACTACTTAGATCTACTTAGGTTGATGTAGATTTACTATTATACAGTACTGTATATACTATAAAATGAATTTATAGTTTTATTCTGTCCTCCAATTTTCCAGTTTTCAATAACTGCTGATAAATGTTAAGTTTAAAGAGTCTCAGATACTTTTTAGGAGTAGTTAATAGGAAAATGGACCTGTATGATGAATAGTTCATAGATATGTGCAATGTATTTTACACAAGTTCACTTGCTCCCTTAGATTCCCTAATCCCTAACTCTCCTCCCCTCTATTAAAAACACATTACGTCACATCATAGTGTACATATATATCATACTTCCAGTCTCTTCATCCATCAGCAATCTCTTTTATTTTCCACCCACTTCCCACTGATTCTTTCCCTTTTCCTACTCATGTAAATAACATAAATAAATGAACAAATATATAAAGACATGCAATGTGCAGCTTTTGGGGTTTGGCACTTTTCTTTTAATATGGTTAATTCCAGTTCCATTAATTTTCCTGCAAGTTAGAGAATTTAATTTTTTCATAAATTTTTATTGTAATTAATAGAAGGGTTACATTATATTCACCAGATAGAAGGTGCATTACTTCACAAACATTGATACCCTGTCTCATGCTTTGGTCCCCATTTCCCTCCTGCCACCTGAATTTAATTCTTTTGATGAGTACTCCATGAAGTATATATGCCATATTTTGTTTATTTGTTTATGGGGTTTTTTTTGTTGCGACATAGAGTGACTCTAAAGCCCATGTGTACTTCTGCATTAAGCATGGGTAAACAGACATCTCTCTTGTATGTTGAGTGACACTGCTTCACATATATATACACGTACAGGTGTATCAGTGTATATATACATGCATAGGTGTATCAATGTATATATATGCATATACACACATATATACTTTTCTCTTACCACTACCTTTGCTATATCTTGATGCTTATAGTAGGGCATTTTTCTTCCATTTTAGAAACATTTTGACTCCTTCACTCATTTCTTCAACTACACATTGCTTATTCCACAATGCATTTTTCAGTCTCTCTCTGTTTTTTATATTTACCACAGTTTCCTTTGCTACTGGTTTCTACTTTTATTCCATATGGCTTGATAAACTACAAAAGGTCATTTCAATTTTCTTATATTTGTTAAGACTTCCTTTATATCTTAATATATGATCTGTTTATTTAGAAAGTCCTCTGGGCTGCTGGGAAGAATATTTGTCTTATAGTTGCTAGATAAAATAGATTGTATTTGACAGTAAAGTCCATTTAGTCTTCAGTACTATTTAATTCTGAGGTGTATCTTGAAATTTTGCGTGGATGACAAATCTGTTGGTGAGTGGGGTGCTGATTGTGTTGGGGTCTCCCAGATTTTCATATCTTGCAGTGTCTCTCACCACTTGCTTTCTCATCCAAGCACAGGGATAGCAAATGAGTGACTTGATCATTTTCCTCCATCATCTGCTCACAAGACGGTGAAACATTCAGATTCGGAACAGCCACGGAGGAGGCTTTAGTACCAGGGTCCAGCTCCCTCCTCCTGCTGGATCCTCAGGCTGCATCTGGCTGCCTCCAACAGTAGCCCTTCTCTTGAGGTGCTCACTGTGCCTTGGGTTAGGGGAGTGCTCCTCACAGCACCTGTGGAAACAGCACCACAATCCAGTGCCTGCAGAGCTGGGGATCCTGATGGGGTGAGCAGAGAATCAAAAGGGCAGGAGAAAATCAAAGAGCCATTTGTAAGAGGTTCTTCCATGGAGAACACAGACATCTTCAATGGGAAAGGCCACTGAAAGCTGGAGTATCAATTCATAAAGGAAAGGAGCCCAGGATCTGCCGAGGATTAGCAGGTATTTCTCTCACTCTTGTTCAGGTACAAGGTTAGTTGGCTGGACCGACACCTGTGGTGCTTGTCTGTAAGTGCTACCCAGAGTCTTGCTTAATCATGTTGGCAGATTGGGTGATCATGTGTAGCTTAGCATCTACTCACTCTACCTGAGGCTTCTGATTCCAAACCCTACCTGGACATTGATCTGAGCTACTTTTTCTGCCTTATAGAGAAAGGAATTGAGGTCATATAATGTGCCTGACCCCAGGATTCTTTTTCACAATCTAGAGATGGAAGACTTCTAGTATTTTTTTATTTGTTATTATTTTTTGAACGTCCTGAGGCTTGAACCTCTGGGCCTGGTCGCTGTCCCTGATCTCTTCAGGTCATGGTTAGTGTTCTGCTACTTGAGCTGCAGCATCACTTTCAGTTTTCCAGTGGTTAATTGGAGATAAGGGTCTCATAGACTTTCATGCCCCAATGGCTTTGACCTGCGATCCTCAGATCTCAACTGCCCGAGTAGCTAGGAGGGCAGGCCTGAGCCACTGGCCACGGATGTCCCAGTATTTTTTCATGCTATCCACACATGTGTGCTAATGTAGATTTAATTCTTATTTAAAGACATATGAGCAGAGGCTCTTCGTGGAAAGCACAAATGCTCAGTATTATCATGGTGTCTACCCTCTCCGGTCCCTTCCTTTTGCCAATTGTTGTGCCATGTTTCACTCCTTTCTCAGCCTCGTGTATGAGTACCGTCTTCAATAGGCCTCACACCTGACTTCAGGCTAAGGTCTTGGGGCCTTCCTTCCTGCACACCCTGCTGTAGCTGGGCCATAGCAGAACCTCCTACAGCAGAGTTGGATATCAGGAGAGGGCGACTGGGAATGAGCTGGAGGCCAGATCACCTCAGTCAGCTGGAATGACACCATGGAGGCCGGGAAGACTGCAGCAAAATGGGAGCAAGTGGAGAAAGATGGGTCTGAGGGGCAGTGGGCCAGGTCTTGGAGGGCTGGCTCCATGAAAACAGGCATGGGGCTTCTGCTACTGAGCTGGGAAAACCGCAGAGGCACCATCCTTTTCAGCTCTGTGTGAAACCAGCTGTCAGGTGACCTTGGAGAGTTTCTGGGAATTCCAGTGAGAAAGGGTCCTTATTTGACTCCTGTGGGGGAGGAAAAATCACTGAGCTTTGCTTTTCTACAAATACAATTGACAGCTATGACACAAAAGGATCTGGGGAGGAACAAAGCACAAGAGGTTCTTTCTTTCTTTCCTTTCTTCTCTCTCTCTCTCTCTCTCTCTCTCTCTCTCTCTCTCTCTCCTTTCCCTCTTTCCTTCCTTCCTTTTTTTAGTACTGGGGCTTGAACACAAGACCTAGTTATTGCCCCATAGATTTATTGCTGTCTAACTCTAACCTAACTCCACCATAACTCCACTTCTGTTCCCCGCCTCCCTCCTCCCACACTGTTTAACTGGAGACAGAGAGTCTCATGGACTTTCCTGTATGGACTGACTTTGAACCTGAGACCCTCATACTTCATCTTCCTGAGTTATTTTAGCTATTTTTTTAAAAAAGAAACCTTGAAGTTACATTTAAGATATTTGATTTCTGTGTATTATGAGAGTTTTCTCTTTTTATTTATTTATTTATTTTGGTCAGTCGTGGGGCTTGAACTTTGGTCCTGGGCATTGTCCCTGAGCTCTTCATCTCAAGGCAAGCTCTCTACTGCTGGAGCCACAGCACCACTTCTAGTTTTCTGGTGGCTTATTGGACATGAGTCTCATGGACTTTCATGCCCGGGCTGTCTTTGAATCATGATCCTCAGATCGCAGCCTCCTGAGTAGCTAGGACTAGAGGCGTGAGACACCAACCAACACCGGCTGCCTTGCCTTACTCGTTTTTATTTTTTTGAATGGATAACAAGATATTTTTTTTTCTGTGAGTTTGCTGTGGCATTTTTCAACAAATTTCCTTTTTTAACTGTAATTAAAAGAAGGGTTACATTATATTCACCAGATAGAAGGTGCATTACTTCACAAACATTGATACCCTTTCTCATGACATGGTCCCCATTTCCCTTCTCCCCTCCCCTCGTTCATCTCGATTTCCCCTCTTCCCTATCCAATTTCAAATAACCAATTAAGCACATATAAAATATATCAGATAACAAGGTGAAATATTGTAACAATATGAGATAACCAAGGGACAGCAAAAGAGATGAGAGATAACATAGTACATTAAGGACAACAATCACTCATTATATGGCTTTTGTTTCTATATCCTGGAGGTCCTTACCTTTAGTGACATACTATATGGCCTTATGTCTCTAGAATTTATTCTATTGTAAATCTCTGCTAGTAGAGCCCAAGGTTTCTACTGATTATGACAAATGAGGGAAACCATTGAGCCTAAGTTCCTTTGAGTCTGGCTTACTTCACTTAATATGATTTTTTCTAAGTCTTTCCATTTCCTAACAAATGGGGCGATGTCATTCTTTCTGACAGCAGCATAGAATTCCATTGTGTATAAATACCACATCTTGTTGATCCACTCATCAACTGAGGGACATCTGATTTGGTTCCATATTTTTGCTATAGTGAATAGTGCTGCAATGAACATCATTGTGCTAGTGGATTTAACAAAAAAATAAAATATTTAGTCCTATAGTGACTACATATAGTTCGTATGCTTTTAAAAATTACTGACATTTCTTTATGACCCAGTGTACCAATAATTGTTTTGGCTAATGACATAAATTTACTACTTTTTCAGGCTGTGGTTACTCGGAACATTTTCATTTTTCACAATCTTTTAATTAGCACTCATTAAGTGTACAAAGGGGTTTCACAATTCAAAGCCAGCCTGGGCAGGAAAGTTCATGAAAGTCTTATTTCCAATACAGTACTCAAAAATAGCAGAAGTGGCACTGTGGCTTAAGTTGAGAGATCTCATCGTGAGCAGAAAGAAGCTCCGGAACAGCACGCAGGCCCTGAGTTCAAGCCCCAGGACTGGCAAAACGATCGCTACAACAAACAAACAAAATCAGGCCCCAAGCCCCCAGCACTTCCTTAAAGAAGAGTCTCTCATTTTGCCCAATCGTTCTTTCCTTCAGCGGAAGGCTTTCTTTCCAGCAGGCTTGCAGTTTGCAGAGCATTGTATTGGCTGGTGTTCATAGCTGACTTATACTGTGGGTAACTCTGAGCAAAGTTAGACTAACCCACGTCCTTCCTTATGAGCTTTAGAACTGAAATATGTCAAAGAATAATGTGAAACGATATTCATATATCAAGTATGTTATGGGGCTAAAATATGAGGCACATAAGGTATTATAGTTCTAGAATTTGGGACAATTTTCAGTCTAAAGAACAAAATGTGATGAAAAGCAAAGAGAAAGAGAGAGAGAGACAGAGATAGAAACAGAGAGATGGTTTTGCTAGAAGTCGAACTCTGAACTCCAGTAAGCCTTAGCTCAGGTGGGTTTTCTGCCCTTACTGTGGATGTGTGAGCCATTTAGTCAATGCTTGAAACTGAACATGAAAAGATGGCTTCTGACCAGAATCAGAGTCTGAATACACTTTTAAATAATTAAAAAGCCTCAAGGCTAACCTATTGATTAAAACTTTATATACTTAAAGCCACTAATAGACTGGAGGAAGAGGGATAAAACAGAGGAAACGTATTAGACTTTTGTTCTCTGTTAAACAATCACCTGCTTTTGTTTCCAGTCCTGTCCCATACGGCTCTTAGGCCCCACAGGCTTTTTAATGTACGGTGTGCACCACACAGAGAGAATTCTTCCTGGAATCTTCAGACATACCCATCATCTGAGTATCACTACTTTTCTCGTGCTAGTCTATATCTCTATATACTTAGCATATAGCAGAGGAAATCTCAGAGTAGGCACTATGAACAAGATAATTTTATAAGCTTTTCTTTCTTATGATGAAAACATTGTGTGTGTGTGTGTGTGTGTGTGTGTGTGTGTGTGTGTGTGTGTGTGTGTGCATGTGTGATGGGGCTTGATCTCTGGGCCTGGACACTGTCCCTGAGTACTTCAGCTCAAAGTTACAGCCCTACCTCCCATATTCTAGTGATTAACTGGAGGTAAGAGTCTCATATTCTTTAGTGCCCAGACTATCTTTGAATCCTGAGCAGCTAGGATTAGAGGTGTGAGTCATTGCACCCAGCTCATTTTAGTTATTTTTACTTAGGTACTTGTATTGCTTCCATTTCCAAGATCTCATTCTCTATCCATACTGAGTTGAACAGTGGGCATTTCTTTTGCTTCTTCACCCATTCATTGGAAGGCGTAAAATAAAATCACTAAAAAGCTATCATTTTGCTTCATAGAAATTGGATGGGTGGAATAAGTTTACTTTATATTGATTGGAAAATATACAAGACAAATTGATTAGGTGAACAACCAGCTAGTCCTCCCTCAATTTTTCTGAAAGTGGTTCTGAAAATAATACCAGATCTGACCTTAGAGAAATCTTAGTGGAAGTGCTAGGTACTTTGATTTGAAATGTGACCTTTTCCGAAGATGATGCCTTGTAGCTCATTTTCATTTGACTTAAAGGATGGGTTGCACTAATTAGAGCGAGGCTTAATGTGTGTTATTGTAATTTTTAAAGTGCTATCCTTAAGAAGACTTAAAGCATTGATTGACATACATCTCAGTTCTATTATTATATTTCTCATTACGGAAAAGAAAGATGGAGATATAATATCTACATTATAAATACAGTGGAGGAGAGTTTCTCTTTTTAAAACAGGCCACCATGGAGTAATCTAGGCTGCTCTAATGCTCAGTTTACACAGTTAGGTACTGCATAATGGCTATAAATCCAGTATCTGGGGAAGGTATTATAGAAAATCCAAACGTCATTGTATTTTGCTATTTTTCAGTGGTTCTGAAGAGCAAAGCAAAGTGTTGTGGAAAAGTTAATTTATAAGCTCTATTATAATTTCAGGATCTACTTTAAAAATGATTGGTTTGCTATTTTGGCTCTCTTTGTTGTTATCATTTTTATTTTTGTCTGTTGTAGGGCTTGAACTCAGGGCCTGAGCACTGCCCTCAGCTTTTTCACTCAAGGCTGCCACAGTGTTACCTCTGGTTTTCTGGTGCTTCGTTGGAAAAAGGAGTCTCACAGGCTTCCTGCTCTAGTTGGCTTTGAAACAGTATTTGGATTTCAGCCTCCTGAGTAGTTAGGATTACAGGTGTGAGCCTATGATTGTTGTTTCTAATGTACTGAGTGAACTTATTTCTTTTCTCTTGTTTTTCTTCTCCACTTATGGCTTATCTCTTTTTTCTTTTTCTTTTTCTTTTTTTTTTTTTGCCAGTCCTGGGCTTGATCTCAAGGCCTGAGCACTGTCTTTGGACTTTTCTCAAGGCTAGAGCTCTACCACTTGAGCCTCAGCACCACTTCCGGCTTTTTTCTATATGTGGTACTGAGGAATTGAACCCGGGTCTTCATGCATGCTAGGCAAGCACTTTAACCACTAGGCCAAAGTCCCGGCCCCCTTATGGCTTATCTCATACTGTTACTATATCTGATTTTGGTACCTTGCAAATAATATATACTTTATTTTGTTTATTTAAAATAGGAAAGGGAAGGAGGAAAAGGAAGATGATTGGGAGGGAAATTGGGAGAAAAACATGGGAAGGGTATCAACATTCAAGAAGTAATGTACCCACTACCTGATGAATGTAACTGTAACCTCATTATATGATATGCTGACAATAAAATACAATAACAAATGGAGACCATGTATATTTTTGAGACAGGATAGGCCAAGCCAGCATTGTATTTGAAATCTTTCTGCCTCAACCCTTTGCATGCTCATATCATTGGCATGAACTAGCACATCTGGCCTCCAGTAGTTATGCCAAGACAAGTCTACTTAGCTGGGTGACATTGACCGAGATATATTATATTCATAACAATTTAGTTAAATGGCAACTCCTTGTACAACTACTTAGAGATAATAACAATGTTTTTAATCTGGAAAAGAAAAAGAATGAAGCTTTATTTCCTCTAACTGAATTTTAAGCTATTTCTTTTATGATACAGATAACATATATCAAAGATGTTAGTATACTTGTGATTTTTGCTAGCAATACAAAATGTGATTTTTTTTAAACAACATGAAACACAATTTATACATTTAGCTTCTACAAAATTATAGAAGTAATCACACACAATGGTTTGACATGTTATGCATTACTAAAAAGCACATATATGATTATTCCACAATTATTTTCCTATAGTTTAATGCCTTTTTCACCAAATATATGATTTTATTCATTTTTATTATTCTTTTATGAATTTAAAACTCTTATGAATGGTGCTTATAAGCAACAAGATATTAAGAACTTCATTGCCCTTCATGCAAAATGAAGAAATAATAAAGGCTAAGAATTAAAAATATAATTTTTCTAAGAACTTCTTTGTTTATACTACTTTTTCAATATTTCATAAGAAATGGAAGTAAACTGTGGTACTGAAACAAATATGTTATGGTACTACTGTAATCACATGTTTTGGTTTGCCTGAGAGAATCTTGTTTCTTTAAGATATAGGGTGAAGAAGTATTTTTCCCTCAAAAATAACTCAGCTGGATGATGTAATCTGAATTGAGCAGATTTTCCAACAGCAGTGAGAAGAATATATTACATATTATGTATATAAAGTAGTACAAAAGTTTTCTTGATCCTGGCCATTCTAACTGGAGTGGGGTGGAGTTTTAAGAGTTGTTTTGATTTGCATTTCTTTTATGACCAGAGATGTTGAGCATTTCTTCATATGTCTATAGGCCATTTTTGTTTCTTCTTCAGAGAAGACTCTCTTTAAGTCTTTGGCCCATCTTTTAATGGGATGGTTGTTACTTTGGAGATTAGTTTTGGATTGATTTAATTTTTTGAGCTGTTGATATATTTTAGATATGAGGTCTTTGTCCATTGTATGGTTGGTGAAGATCTTCTCCCACTCTGTAGGCTTCCTAATTAATTTACTAGCTATGTCCTTTGCCATACAAAAGCTCTGCAGTTTAATGCAGTCCCACTTATCCAGCCTTTCTCTGATTTGTTGTGATTCTTGGTCCTTGTTAAGAAAGATTCGACCTGTGCCAAGGAGGTCTAGTGTATCTCCCATTCCTTCTTGTAAAGTTTTCAGTGTGTCGGCTTTTACCTTCAGGTCTTTCATCCATTTGGAGTTAATTCTAGTGCAGGGTGACAAAGAAGGATCCAACTTTAGTTTTCTGCAGGTGCTTAACCAGTTCTGCCAGCCCCACTTGTTGAAGAGGCTGTCTTTCTTCCATTCTATTTTTTTGGCTCCCTTGTCAAAGATTAGGTGGCCATAGGTCTGTGGTTTAATATCTGGGTCCTCAGTTCTATTCCATTGGTCTTCAGGCCTGTTCTTGTGCCAGTACCAAGCTGTTTTGGTCAATATAGCTCTGTAATAGAGTCTAAAGTTTGGTATTGAAACTCTTCCTGTGCTATTCTTTCTGCAAGAAGTGTTTTTGCTATACAGGGTCTTTTATTGTTCGCTATGAAATTTTGGATTGCTTTTTCTATTTCTTTAAAGAATGCCATTGGGATATTGATGGGTATTGCATTGAATTTGTAGATAGCCCTTGGCAAGATTGTCATCTTCACAATGTTGATTCTTCCAATCCAGGAGCATGGGAGGTTTTTCCATTTCCTCAGTTCTGCTTTAATTTCCTTTTTCAGGGTTTTAAAATTTTCTTCACAAAGGTCCTTTACATTCTTAGTCAAGGTAATTCCTATGTACTTTATTTTCTTTGAGGCTATTGCAAAAGTAGTTGCTTTCCTGATTGTTGCCTCGTTCCTCTCACTGTTGGTGTAGAGGAAGGCAGTTGATTTTTGAGGGTTAATTTTATACCATGCTACCCTTCCACAGTTTTGAATCAGCTCAAGGAGCTTGGCAGTGGAGTCTATAGGATTCTTTAAATACAGGATCATGTCATCTGCAAAGAGGGAAAGTTTTACTTCCTCTTTCCCTATTTGGATCCCCTTTAAGCTTGCTTCTTGCCTTACTGTACTGGCTAGGAATTCTAATACTATGTTAAATAGGAGTGGAGAGAGTAGGCATCCTTGTCTCGTTCCTGATTTTAGAGGGAATGGCTTTAGCTTTTTGCCGTTAAGTATAACACTAGCTGTGGGTTTGTCATACACAGCCTTTATTATATTGAGGAATGTTCCATGAATTCCTAGTTTCTCCAAAGCTTTTAGCATAAAGGGGTATTGGATCTTGTCAAATGCCTTTTCTGCATCTATTGAGACAATCATGTGATTTTTGTCCCTGCTCCTGTTGATGTGTTGGATTATATTAATTGATTTGCATATTTTGAACCAGTTTTGCCTCCCTGTGATGAAACCTGTTTGATCATAGTGTATAATTTTTTTTGATGAGTTGTTGTAGACGGTCGGCCAGTATTTTGTTGAGAAGTTTTGCATCAATATTCATCAAAGAAATAGGTCTGTAGTTCTCTTTCTTTCATGAATCTCTGTCTGGTTTGGGGATGTGGGTTATACTGGCTTCATAGAATGAGTTTGGTAAAGAACCTTCATTTTCAATTTCGTTGACGTGCTTGAGGAGTATTAGTGTGAGCTCTGCTTTGGAGACCTTATAGAATTCAGCTGTGAATCCATCTGGCCCTGTGCTTTTCTTAGGTGGAAGTTCTCTTATTGCCATTTCTATTTCAGTGCTTGAAATAGGCCTGTTTAGCTGGGTTAGTTCTTCTTGGTTCAGTGTGGGTATGTTAATATTGGCTAGGAATTAGTCCATTTCTTCTAGATTCTCAAATTTGTTGGCGTAAAGGTTTGAGAAGTATTCCCTCATGATACTCTCGATATTGGTAATTTCTGTCTTCATATTACCATTTTTGTCTGTGATTTTGATGCTGGAGGGGATGTGGCCAGGAGGGATCACTACTACACTGTTGGTGGGAGTGCAAACTCATTCAACCACTATGGAAAGCAGTATGGCAGTTCCTCAAAAGACTAAACATAGAGCTCCCCTATGACCCAGCAATTCCACTACTTGGCATTTACCCAATCATCCAGAAACAAGGACATACTAAATCCACCAGAACTTCAATGTTCATTGCAGCACTATTTACCATAGCAAAGATATGGAACCAACCTAGATGTCCCTCAGTTGATGAGTGGATCAACAAGATGTGGTATATGTACACAATGGAATTCTATGCTGCTGCCAGAAAGAATGACATTGCCACATTTGTTAGGAAATGGAAAGACTTAGAAAAAATCATATTAAGTGAAGTAAGCCAGACTCAAAGGAACTTAGGCTCAGTGGTTTCCCTCATTTGTCATAATCAGTAGAAACCTTGGGCTCTCCTAGCAGAGATTTGCAATAGAGCAAAACCTTGATACAAAAGGCCATACAGTAGGATGCTAAATGAAAGGATCTCTAGGATATAGAAACCATATAAGCCATATAATGAATGATTGTTGTTCTTAAGGTACTATGTTATCTCTCATCTCTTTTGCTCTCCCTTGGTTATCTCATTTTGTTACAGTATCTCACTTTGTTACCTGATATATCGGGTATATTTGTATTTGGTTATTTGAAACTGGGTAGGGAAGGGGAGAAAACAAGATGAGGGGAGGGGTGGGGAGGGAAATGTGGACCAAGACATGTGAAAGGGTATCAATGTATGGGAATTAATGCACCATCTATCTGGCAAATATCATGTAACCCTTCTATTAATTACAATAATAAATGTATGAAAAAATTAAGTAGTACAAAAGAAAATTTGTCATTAATTTAATATGGAAAGTGTAAAATGCAATTTTTTGCTTTAAGCATTTTTCATCTTCCATTTTATAAGTGCAGAAAAGCAGTCAGTCAAAAGAAGGATTTTATTTGACATTTTCTTTAACTCTCGAAAGGGATAAGGTGTCATTTTTTCTGACACTCAAAAATGCCAGGAAACAATATTCTTCCATAAATTTGTTCTTTTTAATTAAAACATTTCTAATGTAGAATATGACTATTCCATGGATTAATTTGTCGTGCTTTTATTTCAAGTTTAGGCAATCCATACAATCATAATGTAAACTAGAATAATCATAAATCAATAAGGCAGGGCACAATTTCTTCACTCTATTGGTGAATAAAAATCCAGACAAGTCAAAAGTAAATATACATTGCATCCTTCACATAAAATGGAGCTTTCCTTTTTAATAAAAATTATGATTAAGATTAACCAAATTTCCACATGAAACAAAACAAATAAAATAAAACTTTAAAACAAAACAACAATAACAAAAACAACAACAACAAACAGAATTAAAAGTTAATAAAGATAATGCCAAGACCAGATTTCAAGTAAATGTTTAGAAATTTGTGAAGCAAAAAGTTACCAAGAGGAAATATATTTGCAGTATATAGATAAACATGGGAAAGGGTATCAATGTTCATGAAATAATATACCCAGTACCTGACAAATGTAATTGTAATCCCTCTTCATATCACACCAACAAAAAATACAATTAAAAAACAATAATACATTTTTATTATTATCATAAGGGTGATATATTGAGGGCATACTGTTACCTAAGTCAGGTAAAGAGTTCTATATGGGTTCCATGCATGCATGTTAGTTGCAAGGCTCTTAAGCTAACAAATTTGGATGTTCTTTCCTTAGGACCTAAGTTCTAACAGACAGAACCTTAAACAAGAGTAGAGTCCTCAAAATTGTTGGTGTATAGAAGAAAGGTCTTACACCAGTGAATCCTTTAGTAATCACAGCTCAAAGGCCTCTGCTGTCCACTTTAATACTTCCAACTATTAACAATCACAACAAAATGCATATCCCTAAAATAATAAAACTATGTCTGTAAGAGATCATTCTTGTCAGGTGCCAGTGGCTCATACCTATAATCTTAGCTCCTCAGGAGGCTAAGATTTGAGGATCACTGCTCAAAACCATCCCTGGCAGGAAAATCTGTGAGACTCTTCTCTCCAATCAACCACTAGAAACTTGGAAATAGAGCTGTGGCTCCATGACTTTTCTGGGTCAGACTGAATCTTCTTTCTCTCTCTAAATGTTTTCAGTAAAAAAAATGGAACTTTTTAGATACCTGGGGTTTACACTTGTAATCCTTCCTACTCAGGTGACTGAGGTCAGTTCAGGTAGGAGAGTCCATGAAACTTTTATGTCTGTGTAGCTAACCGCCCCCCCCAAAAGAAACAAACAAACAAACAAACTGGAAGTGGAGCTGTAGCTCAAGTGGCAGAGTACTAGCTTTGAGTAAGAGTTGGTACCCAGGCTTTGAGTTCCAGCCCCAGGATTGGCACACACACACACACACACACACACACACACACACACACAACCTACCATTTAAGGCAACATAATGGGATGATCACATATCATGGTGTATTTATTCCTTTCCTAATTATAGATTTTATATATTATAAAAATGAACTGAGCCAGCCTCTGGTGGCTCACATTTGTAATCACAACTACTTAGGAAGTTGGGATCTAAGGATAGTAGCTTGAAACCAGCCTGGGAAGGTAAGTACATGAGACTAGAATATCCAATTAATCACCCAAAAGCCAGAAGTGGTGCTGTGGTTCCAAGTGGTAGAGTGCTAGTCATGTTTAGTGACAGTGTTCAGGCCCCAAGTTCAAGCCCCAAGACCTGCACAAGAAAGTACAAGCATCAGAACCTTCAAAGGAAGGAAGGAAGGTAGGAAGAAAGGAAGGGTGGGAGGGAGGAAGAGAAGGAGGAAGCAGGGCAGGAAGGGAAGGAAGTGAAAAAAAGGCAACTAAATTGTTAAATGTAACTACCACTGACATCATCTGTTGCATATAAAGGGAAAACAAGAGAAGTGAAGAAACTAAGGTGCATTCTGCTCATGACACTGAAAGGTACAGATACAGAGAGGATTACCACAGCTCTGAGTACAGATAAGTTTGGCTGTGAAAGAGATGCACAATGACCTACCTATAGTCCAGGACTCAGGACTTGTCTGGGAACAGAAGCAGTTTTTCAGGTCACTGAATTGTGTCAGTCACTGACTCCACCTCATCTCCTAATAGTACACTTCGTTTTGGTCATAGTCAAGGGCTGGGTTTTTGCCCAGACTGGTCTATTTATTCTACAGTGCTGGAGAGTGGAAGGAGCCCCTGGGCCCATGGGCATTCAAGGTGAGGTTCCTACACTCTCCCACTGACCTTTCCGATGGGCTGTCTAGTGCAGCCTGGAAGAGAGGGGCTGTCTTCTCCCCATGGATGGGAATTTGAGACCAAGAAGAGTCCATAAATTGTGAGTGATTCAGTGAATTCATTGCTTTAACCTTTTGCCTACCATGAAATATTTCTTTTGTGTGTACTGGGGCTCTATTACAGGGACTTACCCCTCTTGCTTTGCTTTTTTAGCTTAAAGATGGCATCCTACAATTTGAGCCACACCTCCCCTTCTGGCCTTTGATGGTTAATTGGAGAAAAGAATCTCATAGGTTTTATATTTTTGCCCAGGCTGGCTTGAAATATGATTTTTAAATTTCAACCCCCTGAACAGTTAGGATTACAGATGTGAGCTACTAGTATCCATCAGACAATGGAATGGTGTTTTCAAAGGGACTGTCCAGAGCCTTCCTTGACCAAGAACCAGCTGTGATCCCCTGGAAAGGGGTGTGTGTGTGTGTGTGTGTGTGTGTGTGTGTGTGTGTGTGTAAAAAAGGCATGACCTGGAATTTGTTTTCCCCTTCCTTCTTTCCTTCCTTCCTTCTCTTTTGTCTTCCTCTCTCTTTCCTTCCATTCCTCTCTCGTTTTCTGTTTCATTCTTTCTTCTTCCTTCCCACTTTCCCTCTTTTTCTCCTTCCTTCCTTCCTTCCTTCCTTCCTTCCTTCCTTCCTTCCTTCCTTCCTTCCTTCCTTCTTTCCTTTCTTCCTCCCTCTCTCTCATTCTTTATATTTATACCATTTTGGGTTGATCTATAAAGGATATGCCATTCAATAAAGAAGTCTATAAATACAATGCATCTTGGCCAATGTCAATACTTTCAACCTTCTCACCCATGTTTTTCCTTCTTTCTGACACATTTCTTTTGCCCATTCACAGTTATTTCCCCAGAATTTTAAACCTATCCATAAAATAGTAGTATCGATGAAAAACTATGTTCTAAGGTATTCTGAGCATGACAGGTTGAGAGGTAGAGCCCACATATCTGTGGCTTGTCTTCTGGACTCTTCTCTGATTCTGACAACAGAGGAGGGCACATTGTATAGCACTTGGAAGTTATTAGAAATTAGCTTCAATATTATTTCCATTCAATTCAAAGAGACCTTCTATTCTGATGGTGAAATGAGTCTACATGATAACATACATGATAAGATAATGGATGATATACATTTCAGATAATTCCCCAAATTTCCTTCCAGTAATATTAGTTCTCTGATTTAGAAGCAAAAAGAATAAAATGCTTACTAAGCCCAAAGATGAAGTTTCTGGAAGAAGCTTCTCAGGAAGTGAAGGGAATCCAAATTCAGGGTAAACTCTAGTCCTCTTCAGATAAATCATGATCTGCTTCACGATGGAAATGGAGCAACATTTCCATCTGTAATTATATGGCTGGCTAGATCCTGAGGGAATGATACATTTAGATTTGGTCTCTTCCACTGCTGCTGGGAATCTGTGCAGACAGCAGAATGGGAGCCAATGAGCTGTTGGCTGGGGAAGTATCTGCTGATGTATGGCCTCTCACCTTGCCATCCAGGTCATGGAGTCCTTGGCCCAGCAAGGAGAAGGAGACAGGCAGAAAGCTTTCGTTAGAAGTACTTGCTTATGGAGTTGTGCTGCTGCAGCGGGGAATCTCTTGGTGCGCATGCTCATGCTGCATGTTTTCACACTCTACAACTCTACATTGATTTCAGCAGTTCAGCAGTTTCATCTACATAATCCCTTTATCCCTTTTAAAGCTACCAAGGACATTAAACAGATATATCCATATTTCCATATTTTCAAGTTCTTCTCCCTTTCGTGTGTGTGTGTGTGTGTGTGTGTGTGTGTGTGTGTGTGTGGTTACTAGGACTTGCACTCAGAGTCTGGAGAATGTCCCTTAGTTTTCCCCTCAATGCTGATGTTCTATCACTGGAGCTGTAACTCTATTTGTAGCTTGTTAGTGATTAACTAGAGATAAGAGTCTCCCCGACATTACTACATGTGCTGATTTTGAACTGTGCTTCCCAGCCTCCTGAGATTGCAGGTGTGAATCACCAGTACTTTGTTGTTACCCTCCACTTACCTAGGTCATTTTCCTTATCCTAGTCAGACTCTTCTGTTACCAAAATAATTAGAGGAAATAGGACTCAACTTGTACACAGGTTGCAATGTCACAAGTTTCCAGGTCCTCCTTGCAGCTCACCATGAAGGGACCTCAGGGAACATAAAATAAGAATAAACACTGAAACAGAAAAGGAGTTATACTTTAAGTGTCGGAGAACTAGTCAGAAAGGACAAAAGCTTAGGAGAAGCTCTTGAACCGTGAGTGCAAGCCCCATTTCCATGATAAAATTTTTAAAAAAAGAAAAATATTTAGATTTGAAGAACATGTTTGATTTTTTTTCCTGGGATATATCACCCACTACATGAATACAATTGAGTTTGCCACAATTTGTGCAATCTGACACTTACTTTTTACCCAAATCCAATAGTAAGCCGAAAATGTGTTTTTTTCTAAATGAAAATTATTGCTCATTGATGAAAGCCTGGAATTTATTTCAAAAATCACGGAAAATCTTTTGTTATGCCCTTTTTTAATGACTACTAAATATTATATATTATCCAGAAGTCTTATTGACACTTTTAGGAATACTGGATTTCCAGGTTAGATCATCTCAGCAAGAGAATTGCTGGATACAGCCCAAATCAATTAGGGTGTCTTCTCTTTTCTATTTTATCTCTTGATACAGGCAGCATTTTGAAATCCTCAGCAAAACTGAGAACAACACATCCCAAATCAGGTCTTTGTTTTACCTGCAGAATCCAAAAGCATATAAGGAGTTGGATCTTCACCTTTGTGATAGGATGCAAGATGAAGTAATATTTTGAAGGAATATTTTGAAATGTCGTGCTTCAGAAAGGAACAGGCTCCAGTGTTTTTGTTTATTTTATATTTATTCAGCTTTATTATCCTTCAGTAGTTATATACACAGATTTCAATTGACTATGTCTGTTTATGAGCACAGTACATCTTGGTCTATGTCACTCTTTCAATCATCCCCCCATTTCTTCCACCTCCACCCCTCCTCTCAAGTTCTGGTTCCATGTTCACATATGTACATTGATACTATGACTACATTCATACATTTCCTCTCTCGATCCATCTGTTCTCCCTGTCCTTGAACTCAGTCCCTCCGGACAACAGCTTCCTGGTCTTCATTTTGTTAAACAGGAGTTTAGTTGTTCCAAGGAGTCACACCTCCTCTGCTTCTATCACACTTGAGTTAACACACTTTTGTATATATTTAGATGACTCTGAATGTGTTGACATAATATGTTTATAATTCCGATTGAACTTCCTCATATTTGAGAACATACACATCTTTGTCTTTGTCTCTCTGAGTCTGATTTACTTCACTTAGCAAACCTTTTTTTAACTAGATATATTCTTTTCCTTGGACATCATCCATTCTGAAAAAATGAGTAAAATTTACACGCGCGCATGCGCGCGTGCACACACACACACACACACACACACACACACACACTTTCACATTTTCTTGATCCATTTGTCCATTGAAAGGGATCTGGGCAGTTCCATAACTTGGCTGTGTTGAGTAGTATGGCAATGGACATGCACTCATTTGTGTTGGTGGCCTAACTCTATATCTTAACTTGTAGTCTTTTGAATAAATGACCAAGAATGGTATCACTAGTTGAGTTGCTGTACAGGAAAGGAGCTAGTTACCAAGTTAAAAGGACAGCCTACAGAATGGAGAAGGCCTTTGCCACTTATACAAAAGCCATATACCAAGAAATTCAAAAAAGTTCAAGAAACAAAACCCTCAAAGACCCAATCACCCAATAACAAATAGACAAAGGAGCTACATAGACACTTCCCAGAAGAAGTAAAAATGGCTAATGGATTCATAAACACTCAACATCACTGACCACAGAGAAAATGACAATCAGAACAACAGACCACATCATCCCGGCTACAATGGCCATCGGCCATCAGCCAGCAAACACTGATGCTGTTGCAGATGTGGGGGACAGGACCTCCATACACTGCTGATGGGGACATAAGCTAGCTCAACCTTGTATTTTTATGCAACTCATGGCCCCTCCATTAGCATACTGTCTCACTGTGACAGGGAATACTTACCTGTTGCCTGCTCACAAGCTCTTAGCCTGACTCAACTAGGAGAGGAGATCAGCACACTGTGGGGAGAATGCCAAGGACTTCAACCGCCAAGAACCACTGATACAAAACAATGAAGACACAATATTCACAATATTAAATTGAAGCAACAAAATCAGATTTGGATGTGGGTTTTATTTGACAATTTTTGGAATAGAAACAAACAAAAATGATATTGAAGATCAAATACTTGCATGTTATTTGCTGTGAGTTTTGTTAATATGCCCAGAAATGCATGACATGGATAGACTGTGATCTGAATAGAATGTGAAATCCCATTACCAACAGGAATCAGCAACTGATTTCCTGCTATTGAATTCTGTCATGGAGCATCATTACATCCCCAAATCAGGTTCCCTGTGACTCTTGCCTTTGATCTCTAGGATTCAGCCCAGTGTGATCTACTGCTAGTTTTTAAGAGGACCATAGGGTAGGGAGAAGGGAATCCAGACCAGGCTCTCCCACTGGGCTCTTTCAACCATATGCTCCCTTAGCCTAGAGGGCAGAGTTCAGTTACAGATGTTCTGCCCTTTTACCCTATCCCAGTAAGCTATCATTTTGATCCATGACCTATTACATTGTTCTGGCTAGGTCCATATTAGAATTCCCACACAGACACTAATCTTCCACATGGCCTGGAATTTTCCATATGTGGGTGCACCTGTGTCCTTTAGAAAAAGTTGGACTAACATGTATAGCAGGTTTCTTATTTAACAAAATCCATGTTCAAGTTGTTTATTGTTTCACGACTGCTTTACTTTTCTGTATGATTCATAAAAAATTTAGACAGGAAAAAATTACTAACAATTCAGGAAAATTTAATAAATATGTGCAAAGCTGATCATATATTTAATTTTTCATCTAAAAGTTATCTTTGAATTCCCAAGAGTAGGCAGAAATTCCCCACAAGTATTATTTAAGTATTATTAACATATAAATAATGAAGAACAACTTCAAAGTTAGGTTGAGAAAATCTGAGACCTGCTTTTATGTCGTCATACTATTCAAAAATATACTTTAAAACTCTGTTTTATATGTTAAGTCAAAACACTGGCAAAGACAAATATTCTTAATATTAATTCATCAAGGCCTCCTCACAGTATTCTATCTTTTGTCGAGTGGTTTGACCATACTTAATTATGATTATGTATTTATTTTGTCAGTAGTGGTTTTCATATACTTAGGGCTCATACTTGCACTGCACCTCCTGAGGCTAGGGCTTTTATAGTCACTCTAGAATCTGAGACTTGTATACTTCTACCTTTGAAGACTAGCTCTGAACCCTGACCCTATAAGACCATAGCCTCCTGAATACCTAGTACTATAGGCATGAGTTCCTTGCTTCTAAGGGCCATTGTTAATATTTAAAAGAGGATGCCATCAAAAATGTTTTTTGATACAAGGACTTTAAATTACTCTAGATTGATTGACCTGAATTTATCATCTTTCTCATTTTATCTCCTCAGTGTTAGAATTACAGAAATGAGCCATCTTGTCCAGCTCCAAAAGATTTTTTTTGTTATGGGTACACTGGGGTTTGTACTGGGATTTTAGCCAGGTCCTCTTATTTGGTAGGTAAGTGCTCTATCACTTTAGTCACAAATCCAATCCTTCCATCATTCATTCTTTCCTGGAAAAAACAACAAAGCACTCATTTCTCAATAAATAGATCAATTAATTAGCAATTTGGACATTATAATTATGTTTATGATGAATTATTTTTAATAACACTAGAGTTTGAACAGCCATTCTTCCACTTGAAACATGTTCTTCTTCCAAATTATTTTTCCAAACATGATCTGCATTCCATGGCCTGTCTTTAGACAACTTCCTGCCCCTGCTTCCCAAATAGCTGGGGTTCTAGGCATGTCCTAATGTATCTAGCTTGTTTGTGAGGCAGGGTCTCGCTAACATTTTCAAGGACTGACAGATCTCAGATCAGAATTTTCCTATTTCCATCTCCCAAGTAGCTGGGACTTTGGTAAACTTCCAAGAGACAAGGCTGCTTTTAAATGTATTTGACCTACACTGGATGATTTGTTCATGATGCAAGGTGACAGATTGTGACACTAAAATTCCTCTATAGTTTCACATCACTGTAATGCCAAATAGCCACATGAAAAACAATCACAGTGCTTCTTATCAGAAAGATTGTTGTATTCAATGGATATGACACTGGCTACCTTTTTGAATTTAGAGAAGAGATTTGTTTTCTGGGTGCTCCCTCTAGTTAGTGAATCTTCAAGTAGACTAGAAATATCTACTTTGTTTGTTTGCTAACTCAAGGGTAAAAGCACACAGAGCTCACTGGACAGCAATTAAAAAGCAGTTATGATGTAAATTATACAAATTATGAGCAGCTTCATGAAAAAGTATCCACAATAAAATGAGAAAAAGAATAATCCGACACTGGTGGCTCATACCTATAATCCTATCTACTTGGGAGGTTAAGATACAAGTATCAAGAATAGAAGCCTAGGCAGAAAAGTCTTTGAAACTGTTATCTGCATTGAATCAGCACAAAGCCAGAGGTGACATTATGTGTGGCTCAAGTGGTAGAGGGCCAAAGTTGAGTGAAAAATGAGGTTCAAACCCCAGTGCCACAAGAGGAGGAAAGAGACAGAGACAGAAACAGACAGACAGACAGACACACAGACAGAGACAGACTGACTAGAAGATAGGTGTTCAGTGTCACTTTTCTTGTTCTTCCAAGATGTGTGGTAGCAATGTCTCGTGTACCTCCCCTGATCCTCCCCTCATCTTTATTTCCATGACCTCTGACTAATTAGCACCTCCTAGGAAAGATTTCCAATGGAGACTCTGTAACTGCTTACACATGTGGGGAAAGGGGTCCCAGGAGGATAAATAGAATCATGGTGGGACTCCACCTTTGTCAAATGGGTTCAATTTTTAAAACTACTTTTTTTTTTTTTGTCAATTGTGGGACTTGAACTCCTGGCCTGGGCGTTGTCCCTGAGCTCTTCAGCTCAAGGCTACCACCCAGTTACCCGCTGAGACACAGCAACACTTCCTAAAACTACTTTTAACTTTGATCTTAGAAGCAGATTTAATCAGAAAGAAGGATTCTGTGTTATCCTGTTCATGAAACCACTCACCTAGAACAGCTGTTTCATAATGCGTGTGTGTGTGTGTGTGTGTGTGTGTGTGTGTGTGTGCGCGCGCTCAGACATGATCCTCAGGGAATTGCAAATCTAACTTGGTATTTTCACTCAAGGCTGGCACTCAACCACTGTGACTAACACCTCTCTCTCTTTCCTGGTTAATTGGCAATAAGAATCTCACTGACTCACTGACTTTCCATCCTGGTGAGTTTGACTAGAGCTGCTCTAAGATCAGCCCTTTGAGTAGCCTGAATTACAGGCATCAGCTTCTACCACTCAGCTTCTTCCAAACATTTTGAGAATAACTAATTTTTCATTTCAAATCAGAGTCAGATTAAATCTTACTCCTTTTTATTTTTTTTTCTATAATGAAAGACCCAGTTAAAAAGCCACAACACAGCCAGGAATTTGGCCTAGTGGTAGAGTGCTTGCCTAGCACGTATGAAGTCCCGGGTTCAATTCCTCAGTACCACATACATAGAAAAAAAAAGCCAGAAGTGGTGCTGAGGCTCAAGTGGTAGAGCTTTAGCCTTGAGAAAGTCCAAGGACAGTGCTCAGATCCTGAGCTCAAGCCCAGGACTGGCAAAAAAAAAAAAAGCCACAACACCTGTCTAGTGTTCTGATACTCATGTGGAAGGAAAATTGTTTTTTGGGGGGAGCGGTGGGTCACTTTTGGGAGGAGATAGGGAGTGCAGTTGGCCAGATAGGGAATAGGAGGTGCCCTAGAAGTGGCTGGGGCTTGTGTTCACAGAGCTATCCTGCATGCACTGCCAGAGACATCTCTTCCTTCCTTCACATGTATCAGTCATTTGTTCTTTAAGGACATTGTTTCGGGCAGTGAGAGTTCTTCATAATTAGATATAAACCTTACCCACTGTTGTTGGTGATGGTCCTGAACTCAGGGACTGGCAGCTGTCCTCCAGCTTTGTGGCTACAGGCTGGCACTCCAGCACTTTGAATCACAGCTGTAATTCTGGTTTTCTGGTGGTTAATGGGAGATAAAAATTTCATAGACTTTCCTGCCCAGCCTGACTTAAAAATGTGATCCTCAGGTCTCAGCATCCCGAGTAGCTATGATTACAGGTATGAGCTACCACGGCTCAGCGAACACTGCCCTTTAATGGTGAAGTTTGTGAAGTGAAATGTACCTCATCTTTGTTAGGATATCAACATCTGCCAATATCTGTTTATATCTGAATCCATTAGTATATATAATTATATCATTTATCTCACTATAAATTAGGATACTTATATATACATATTATCACTATATTCATATAGTGCTTTGGTGAATGGCAACATCTCTGTACAAATACATAAAGTATTAAGAATAATTGGGTTAGGACTTTTATGGGTAACAACAAAACATGTTCAGTTTCTGTTTTTTTAGGTGCTTGGTCAAGATATTTTTTAGTAAGGAAACTAAGCTATTTAGTATGTTATTTTTAGTCAATAAATTATTACTAGCAATGTGAAAATCATAAGGAGATCTATATCTTACATATATCTTATATCTTCAAAGTGTATGTAAATATATTTATATATCTAAAAGTATATATATGATATATGTGGTTAGATATTAGAATACATGCATATTATGATAAAAACCTGATATCTAGACACTTTCAGAGTAAATGTACCTAACCTCAGAACCTATCATAGTACCTGTATAAATATAAGCAGTAACAATGTCAAATGAAATAATAGAGAGTTCCATGAACCATGCTCACAGTGTTTACATCAGTGTGAGAAAGACATACCACCCTGTTTACTGGGAAAAGCATTAAGTATGAAAGTATTTGTCTTCAACTGTCAGAAAGAAATAACGGTTAATTATGAAATGCTTCAAAAAGAGCTATCTATGATACTGTTCCAAAAGAAACATACCCAATACCCGACTTATGTAATTGTAATCCCGCTGTGTAAGACCATTATTAAGTTAAATCTTAAGAAGGAAGCAAATAGGAAAAAATTACAACAAAAAAAGAGTACTCTGCATTGTTATAGGGAGTTGTTTTGAGTACAAGGAGTTTGAGTAATTTTGTTCATTTTATTTCCTGTGCTTTCAAACTTCTTATTCAAAGAATATTTATTAACGACCCACAGGGGTGAAGAAATTATGGTGGGTTGTTACAGCTCCCGCAGACGATAATAACAAGACAGACACAGGCGTTTTCTTGTGGGCTTGCAGTATAATTGAAGCAATAGTTATTCCACAAAGACAATTACACAGAAACTTAAAATTACATCGCGGGAAGGTAAGGTTCAAGAAAAGCATGAACTACAAAGGTATCACTTGCCTTGAAGGGTTCTTTCTGGGAGAAGAAGTAACATAAGCTCTCAAAACATAATTTCCATAATGGAACCCTTTATAATAAATATTCAAGAGCACATATCTCACTTCAGGAATTATACTTGGAGTTGAAATGTATTTGCATGGTCTTGAGCCAGCACCACGCCTCCATGAAAAGACTGGTGCCATGCTAAGTTCTGACGTGATTCTATGCTTTTTTCCCTCTGGATATCATCACATTTTTAATCATATACTAATCACATAGATTAGAATTTTCTACATTTTCTTGTATTGTATTCTTCATGCTGTGTATAACTGCCTGGATTTACTTATTTTCCCCCAACGCTGTGTTAAGCTGCACATTACCGGTATTCAGAAGGATTTTGCTCTTTAGATTTTAATCTCAGGATTACAGGGCTAATTTTGACCAAGAGATGAAAGCATAAGTATGTGTGTGTAACTTCTGGGATGAGGAAGTTGACATTTTCTGCACAATTATATCCATAATTCTCTCTAATTTTTTTTTGTGTATGGGCCAATACTGGAGTTTGAACTAAGGGCCTAAGGGCTATTCTTGAGAATTTTTTTTCACTCAAGGATGGGGCTGTACCATTTGAATCACAGCTATAATTCTAGCTTTTTGCTAAGTAATTGGAAATATGCCTCTCATAGCCTCGCCTGCCTAGGCAGGATTCAAACAATGGCTTAAACTCAGTCTCCTGAGAAACTAGGATTACAGTGATAAGACACCCACTCCTGGCTCCATGCTGTGCTGAAGTACTGTGGTCTTGGATGCGCTCAGATATTTAGATAATGTGGTATAAAAAATTCAGTAAAGAAGTGATATGAAATAATAGAATTAACTGCTACTAATAAAACACTTCTAAAAATATATAATCTTTTCAAGTACATGTAGTACATTTAATGAAGACATAATTTATGAAACAAAAATATACTTATATAAGTTTAGGGAAATTGGTATCAGGGAGAATATGTTGTTTGATAAAAAGAGAATTAAACCAGGTATCAATAGCAATATTAAATTTAGAAACTTGATATAATGAACTTTACCCTCTATAAGAAAAAGGAAACAGATTTTGTTGGTATAATTATTGAAGTATATAGAAAAGAAGAAGTACAGATATGACACAAGCACTTTCAGAAAATAGACAAAAGCATACTTAGATGTTTCATGAAATTAGCATAATGATATACACTTATAGACTAATACCTTCATAATGAACCTCTATATAAAAATACTTAATGAATTATTAGCCATTCAAATTCAAATTTAACAAGAAAAATAATAATGTATCTTAAAAGGAGTGATTTTATCCTGGGAATATATGTATATGTATAAAAATACATATCTATATATTGTACATATAATGTATTATATATGGTACATATTGTATACATTTTACATAGTATATAATATATCTTGTATATAATAAATGTATAATTTGTATACATTGTTCATGTAATTATATATAGTATATAATATGTATATATAAATATATTAAATGTATATCAATATATAGTACATATGTAATGTATTTATTGTGTATATAACATATACTTCCATTTAGGATATGCACATTTCTGACATGTATTGCCTACCCATATATATAAAATATATATATATATTTATAGAGAGAGATAGATAGATAGATAGATAGATAGATAGATAGATAGATAGATAGATAGATACATGCACACACACGTATACACCACCATCACATTTATACACACACATTTTTTCAGGTCATGAAGCTTTTGTTCAGGGTTCAGCTTACAATTTTTCTTTTATCTTTGACATACAGTACTTTTCAAGTGAACAACCATGTTCTATATCAAGACATATATTCTGATATACACATCATGTCCTTGTCCAATTCAGAAATTTGAATAGAGCCTTGAGTTGGAATGTGGCCATAAATTATAGGAAGTCTTGTGCTAGGTAAGAAGACAATACACTAAAATATCTCACTCAAATTCCCACAATTATTTTATGAAGCTCGTTAATTATTACAATTATTACATGGCCTTCTTCTCATGAGTTTCTTAGGTCTATGTGGAGAAGGGGCGCTAGTTTGAAAATCTTCTTTAAAATTTATTTCTTTGTCCCAATCTACTTTCCACAGGGAACATGGCAGAGCCCCATGGGATTGTTAAATGACAATGAGGTAAATTAAATGGATTTTGATAAAAATGAATATAACCATATGTTCTGAACAGAATGGGAAGCTGGACAAATAGGACCAATTAAAATACTTCCATCTGATTCTGTGAAAGTATCAAAGGCTGTACCAGGTGGAGTGGCTCACACCTGTAATCCCAGCTCTGCCAGAGGCACAGATGGAGAGATCACTGTTCCAGTTTTTCCTAAGGAAAAGGTGAGATGAGACTCTATCTGGAAAATGAGCTAAAGCAGAAAAACAAAACAGGATGAGAGTGTGGCTGAAGTGGAACAGAATTTTCCTTTCAAGAGGTTCCAAAAAGTAAAAACAAATTAAGTTACTAACAATAGAAAGAGCTCATTTTTCTATATATTTTATTTTCTTCAAGATTATGGAATAGTGACTGGAGCTAGGATAACTGATGCAGCTTTATAGACTTCAGTTAAACATGAATACCTCTTTCATGTCAAATGTTTGATTTGATTAGTGACCCTGATTAAAAACAAGTGAGGTGTCATCACTTCAACATTTTCACCTCAATTACACCCACTCTACCCTTATATTTTTCAGTGAATTCACAGCTGCATTCTCCTCCCTTTCCCATTATATTCTTCTACCTCTTTCCCCTTGGCCCCACCGTCCCCTCTTGCAAGTACCCATTTTCTGACTCATATTTTATTGGGCTCTGATGTAGTCTTTTTAAGGCACTATAACTTTTCCATTCTCCATAGTTTATTCCATACCGGCTAAATCATTTATAACTATTTGCTTGTCACCTACTGTGTTTACTTGTACACATAAACACTCCGTTACATTGAAAGCAATAAAATACTTCACCTAAACCTTAGATGAGCTAAGGTAGGGTAGAGTTGGGAGGACTGGGAGAGAAAGTTCAAAGGAGTGACACTGATCAAGATGTACTGCATTCATAAACTCCTTCAGTGAGTGGCAGCTCCTTTGAACAAATACTGAAAGATAATAAAAATATTAACAATGAAAATAAAAAGAAACCAGGTGCTGGTGGATTGTAATCTCCTAGCCAACTGTGGCTTGAAGTTGTTTCTGTCCCCTCTTCACCTGCCTGAAACCAGTAATCACCTGACTGGGAGTCAGAAAAGGTTCCCAGGCTTTGAGATCACTTGCTTCATCTGCTGACACCATCTCCTGAACCACCCTGGCCACATTTCCCTCAGAGAGTGAGAGGTTCCCCAGGTTCTGAGATCCCTTCTGCATCCATTCTGTGGTCCTGCCTCTCGCCTTTGCCTTTCTCTGTATAATCCAGCCTAACATGAGTCTCTTCTTCTTCTTTTAATCCTTTTTTTTCTTTTTTTTTCCCTCCCCTCTCTCTCTGTAGTACCTCCATCTTGTGCAGGCTAGCAGTTTGCTCTCCCCACAATAAACGTTACTCAGAGTAATGTCAGGAAGGAAGGAAGGAAGGAAGGAAGGAAGGAAGGAAGGAAGGAAGGAAGGAAGGAAGGAAAGAAGGAAGGAAGGAAGGGAGAAAGGATAAGAAGACTTATTGATGTTTCTACAAACATGAATTTAGGTCTTGTTACTATTTTTTAGTGCTAGCATATATAATATCCACGTGCTAGATGAAGGTGTGATTTGCAGAATTAATCTAATCCTTAATAAGAAATAATGTTTAAGCATTTTCAGTTTTTCCAGGGAAAAATGTGCATTCTCTTAATGTGTTCCAGTGGTTTGTACCTTTCTCCAAATATCTATGTAATGACAATCTATGGTACAAAACAAGTTTTGGTTCATTGGATTCTCACTGAATGAAATTCATCTGAACATACACAGCTTTTTCATACTGTTGGTTTAGACCAAAGCATGAAAAATCTGAGAAATACCATACACCGTATGCTTGCAGAGCAAATAAATAACTACAGGATAAAAGAAGAAATGGTTGTCAAGTAATGTCATGGTGGCCATTTCTCACTGGTTCTCATTTATTCCTGTCTAGGATGTTTACGGCTGCTGGGCCATCAGCTCCTGCAGCCAGAGTGGGAGAGCTTAGGTGATGGCAAGATGCTACACACACACACACACACACACACACACACACACACACACACACACACACATATATATTTTTTCTGAACAGATCAGTCAGTCACACACAGAGAAGCAGTCTTTGGGGCCCCCATGGTTCTCTCAGATCAGATAATTTCCTGATCACTTGTGAATATTCATCTGTGGGAGAGGAGATGACAGAATCAGAGCCACTGGATATCCGGCAACGCTCACTTCTTCACCATGCCGGCGTGGTCTCCCGGCTAACACTGCGCTACTCTTTTGGCTCAGGTATTTATTAGTTTCATGATCTCGAGCAAGTTATCAACATACTTTAAGCAATAATGTACTTATTTGTGAGTCTCAGATATAAAAATAAACCTGCCAATTACACACACAGGTATATATGTACACACACATATGTATACACATATATATACATATAAACAAGTCATGCAAATGTTGTTTATTGTAAATATTCAGTCTTTAGTATTAATATTATTGTGTTCAAGCATAATGGTTATTTTATGCTTTGCTAAGTGCAATAACAAACTTAATCTATCAATGATCTCATCAGTACTACAGACTAAAAATTGTAGTATATGTTTTATTCTATTATTGACAGAGATAAACATAAGGGTTAAGAAATTCGTAAGGGCCCTTGAGGTTTTCGGTGGCTTATTTGGGAATGAAATCTAGTTTTGACATACCATGCTATTTATTTAGTCTGTAAATAGTACAAAGGAGTTGTACAAAGGAATTTCACCTCAACTTGGCAGTTTGTAAGTTCAGTGCCTCTTGATTAATGTCACCCTTCCGTCATTCTCCTTCATCTCTCCCAACCCCACCAAGACCCTCAGCTCACCAGTTCCATTTTCACACGTGTACATTGAATATTATAAATATATCCCCGAGTTTTTGAAAGCTACATCAATTTATGTAAAAGGACATTGTTTTGTTTTCAATCAGCAGTCTACATGCTTTAGGTAAACTTTGTCATAATCAGTAGAAACTTTGGGCTCTCCTAGCAGAGATTTACAACAGAGCAAAACCTAGATACAGAAGGCCATACAGTGTGACGCTAAGTGAAAGGACCTCTAGGATATAAAAACAAAAGCCATATAATGAGTGATTGTTGTCCTTAATGTACTATGTTATCTCTCATCTCTTTTGCTGTCCCTCGGTTATCTCATATTGTTACAGTATTTCACTTTGTTATCTGATATATTGGATAAATGCGTATTTGGTTATTTGAAATTGGATAGGGAAGGGGGGAAAACAAGATGAGGGGTGGGGATGGAGGGGAAATGGAGACCAAGACACGAGAAAAGGTATCAATGTATGTGAAGTAATGCACCTTCTATCTGATGAATATAATGTAACCCTTCTATTAATTACAATAAAAATATATGAGAAAAAATTGGAAGAAAAAATAATTTAAAAAATCATCAACAACAACAACAACAAAAACTTGGCTTCAATACTGTACATAGTGCTCACTTTGTTTTAAAGTTCCAGCCTAGTCAAAAAAGTCCATGCGACTCCAATACACTACTTTCAAAAGGCTGGTAGTGGCACTGTGTGTCAAATGGTGGAGCACTAACCTTGAGCAAAAGAATCTCAAGGACAGAGCTCAGGCCCAGTGTTTGATCCTTATGACTGGCAAAAGAAAGAATGAAAGGAAAAAAACAAAACAAAACAAAACAGAGATAGACCTGGAGGTGTGCCTCAACAGTTAGAGCACCTACATGGAAAACATGAGGACCTGAGTTCAAACCCCAGTACTGGAGAAAGAAAGGAAGAGAAGGAGGAAAAAATACTACATTTAATTTTGGTCATTGCTTCACCTTCCTTGGGGAGAGTGACATTGTGATAAATTATAGTTTTACAGTGTTCATTGCCATGAAAGAGGTAGATCTGCAGAAAATTTCTGTTTATGAACATTTGTCTTATTTCCTATCAAGTTCTTCAACTTTTTGATGATAGTTAGGTTTAAATTCAGGGCTTTGTCCTATAGGCAAGCATCTACCACATGCACCACCATTTCATCCGGTTTGCCTTCATTGTTTTTCCAATATTGTTTCGCTTGTGGCCTAGCTCAGCGTGGACGGCAATCCTCCTGCTTATATTTACCATGTAGCTGTGATGATAGCTTCAGGGACTGTGCCTATTTTTTTTTTTACTAAATGAGTCAGGCATGTGATGTGAACATTTCGCCTGGTCTGGCTTCAAACCACAATCTTCCTACCCTCAGTCTCCTGTGTTGCCAGTATTTCAGTCAGGGATGACAGCGTCTACTTCTTTCTTCTGTGTTCTTTAGAAAATGTCCTTATCTTGCTCATGTAATTGGTATTGATTGCCTTTCCGCCCAGCCCCACTAGTCCCACCCACTGCGGTGTACACAACTCCAAGGACAAGCACCTTATTCTATCCCCTGTCTGGTCCCTAGTAACCAAGAATGGTACAGGATGACTAGTAATTGAATAATAAAGAGATCCAGTGGAAGAGACCAGCCGGGACAATAAGTCAAATAAGCCTTAGGGATCAAGACAGATCTTTGCATCAGCACAATCCTCCAGTCACTGAAAGGAGCTAAGGCTTCTTAAAGTGTGAAGGACATGCAGCTTGCTATGGGGCCAAGTAGTGATGGGCTGGGAGTGTACAATGGTTTTCATTCTTTATTTTATGACTGATAAAAGTTAATGAGTGCCTAACACTATATAGCTAGTGTTAAGTGAATCTTCAATATGGAAACAAAGGAGATTGAAAAACAAATCTGTATGTTGCTTTTCCTTCCCCTTACACAAAAATGAGAGTCCTTTAGCAAAAGGCTCCCTGACATTTGAGTTGGTTGCAAATGAGCTTCCCAGAGCTGATGGACTCACATATCTCCTGGTTTCAACCATACCTGCTTTTGTACTTTATAGTAACATACTACATTTTGTTTCAGAAACATGATCTTCTAATCAAAATTTTTTTGGCCAATCCTGGGCTTAAGTTCAGGGCCCGAGCACTGTCCTTGGACTTTCTCAAGGCTAGAGCTCTACTACTTGAGCCTCAGCACCACTTCTGGCTTTTCTCTATGTAAATGGTACCGAGGAATTGAACCCTGGCCTCGTGCATGCTAGACAAGCACTCTACCACTAGGCCAAACTCCCGGCCTCAAATTTTAATTGTAGAGAATAAAACCAAAAATGCAATAATTTATTTGTTTATTCATTTATTCCTTTCAAACAGATTAGTTTGAGGCCCTGAGTCACTGAAAGACCACCAGACGTTAAAGACCAGTCTATCCTAGCACACATGAAGCCCTGGGCTGGATTCCTCTGTACCATATATATAGAAAAAAAAATAGAAGTAGTGTTGTGGCTCAAATGGTCGAGTGCTAGCCTTGAGAAAGCTCAAAAATAGTGTCCAGGCCCTAAGTTCAAGCCCCAGAACTGGCAAACAACAACAACAACAGAAACAAAACAGCAGTCTAATCTAAGGCTAATGCACACTGGTGTGTTGCTGAAAACATATTAATAAGCAACATAATCACATAGTTGTGTTCATTTTCAGATCTCAAGAAGGGTTAATATAAACAGTGCTAGTTAAATTTTAAGGTTAGTTGCAATTTTAAAGGCAAAATCCTCAGTAAGCTAAATCTTCTAAATAGCTAAAGGGCAAAACAAAAATAAACTTCTTATATAATGATAATTAGAGAAAGGAGAAAAGAACAGGGGTGGCTATTTTCACTGATGCTAATCAATATTTTGATTGGCGTAACAAAACTTTACTTAGTAGTGTTTTAAAATCAATGACTCACATGACCATAATTCTAAGAAACATTCTCCCTTGGAAAGAAATAAGTTTTCAGAGTGTTATTTGATCATTTAGGAAACAATATTTTTATCAGGATCAAAAGAAAAATTTTATAAATATTGAAAGATATTAAAATTACTGTGAGAGAAAGAAAACTACAAACTAAAACCAGTGCTTAAGAAGAAAGAAAAAAGAAGGAAGAAACTTGTAAAAACCTGTATTAGCATAGGTTTAAACAAACTTGAAAACCGCAATAATTAAAAGTTGTATTGACATCTTAAAAGACAAGTAGAAAATAGTCTTTTGAACAGTGTTGAGAAAAGATATGTTTATCTATAAGAATTCAAATCATGATACATGATAGCATTTTAAAATACACTTCCAAAGTGCATTAGGGAAAATAAATATTTAAAACTGGGATGTTAGGTGTATCAATTATTTAATATGGCAAAAAAAAGCAGATTAGGTCACTACCTTGCAGTCCATGAAGCACAATTCAAGATAAAGTATCAAATGAATGTGCAGCATCAAACTTAAAGCAAAACAAAATTAGAGAAAATGGAGTGAATTTCTTAAAAACTCTTAAGGAATGCTTTTTTGAAGACACATAATATAGAAATTAGAAAGCAGTTAAGAGACTGCCCAGATAGCATGCAAGTTATATATTTGTAAAATCATCTTTGAGTAGTTATTCAAAGAGAGTACCATATGCAAATTGAAAAAGGTAGTGGTTTGAAAGGATATGTGTACAACACACCTGACTAAATATGATTTTTCTGCATAGTATACATAGATCATAAAAAGAAATATAGGTTGAGAGAAAAGCTATCATCAGTCATTCACATATAAAGAACACCAATGGCTAGTAAGCATTTGAAAAATACAAAGTCATAGCAGAATCAGAGAGCAAAAACCAACTCATTTTCTTTAATCAGGTTGATAAAAACTAAGTTGGAAAATATCAACTTTCATTGGCAATGCAAGAACATGATCTAGTCAAACTACTGAAAAAACAGCATATATTATATGTATATCATATGAATTAAGTCCAAGTTAACAAGTACATTTCAGTATATGCTTAATGTGAAATATTTTGTATCTGTTAAAGACAATGATCTCAATATAAGTATACCAACATAGAAAGATCTGTAAATCATCTGATTTTAATTTCTATGTGAATTGTATATATGAAAATAAAACCTTACTAAGAGCAGTCTGGCGCACTGACACAATGTGTTTGGTTAAATATGTAACAAGGAAAAACGAGACTCTCATTTTGCTTTGTTTATATCATTTATTTTTCCAAGAGAATGACTTTTTGTATATTAACACTTAAAAATAAGTAAAAGTGATACACTCAGCAAATTTCATCTGCCTTGGCCAAAACAATTATTTTTGGAATTTGTCTTCATAGGTGAATTTCTTCTTTTCTACTATGCCAGAGTCAGGACTAATTCTGTCTATTAGAATGAAATCTAAAATATTTTCATTGTATTAGTCACCAGTACAGAATGTATGTTTTTCACTTCTAATGGCTCTGAGCAGAAAAAAAATAAAAACACAACTGACAAGTTCTTAGAGATTTTATTTTTTCTTTCAGGTGATTGGCTTTGTGTATTTTTTTAATTTCTTGACTGAAGAATAGAAATGTAAGTATAAATGATATATCCAGTAGAAGATGGACCTCACCTATTTATTGGCCTAGATTACATAAACTGTGTGTTTATCAATTTTATACCCAAATCTGTGGTCCACTTACCTCTGGGAAATCTGTGCCTATCAAAGAATTTCCCTAACTAAGCTTGCTATATTCCTGTTTGTTTGTTGTTTTTGGTTGTTGTTTTTTTGGGGGGGTGGGAATCATGGGGCTTGAACTCTGGCCTGGGTACTGTCCTTGAGCTCTTCAGCTCAAGACTACTGCCCTACTTTTGAACCACAGCCCCATTTCCCATTTTCTAGTGATTAATTGGGGATAAGAGTTTCACAGCTTTGTATTACCCAGGCTGGCTTTGAACCGTGATCCTTAGATCTCAGGCTATGGAGTAACTAAGATTACAGGTGTGAGCCACTGCGCCTGGCTATATTCTTGTTTGGGGGATGATTTAAAAGGCCAGTTGCTGGTGGTTCACACCTGTAATCCTAGCTACTCAGGAGCCCGAGATATGAGGATTTAAGTTCAAGGCCAGCCCAGACAGAAAAATCCTTAAGATTTCAAAATCCAATTAACCATAAAAAAGCCAGACATGGAGCTGTGGCTTAAGTGGTAGACCACTAGCTTTAAGCCCAAATGTTCAGGGCATGAGTGCAAGCCCCAGAACTAACATACATAAAAAGGTATTGATTGGCATCGTGAAAGAATTTTCTCTTCTATGTTTTACTTAAACCAAAACTCCACTGCACAAATATGAAAATTTCATTATTAGTTGTTCAAGGACATTTTAATTGGTTACAAATAGATGTCATTTGCTGAAATCATAAGTTGATGGACAAATCACAACATTTCGTTTAGATATTATGAAAATAGTTTGTTTTTCTGGTGGAAGATTTCTCTAGAAATGAGGTTGATGGCCTTTTAGTCAAAAGTCTACATTCTATCAATGAACATTTTTTGAGTAGCTTCCACGTGATTGATGCTGAGCTCAGAAGTGTGAATGTAGTACATTTCCTACCTGTATGGAATAGCAACCCTTGAACAAGAGAGAATCCAAACTAGAAAACACAAGACTGTATCGAATCTATTTGAAAAGCAAAATGTCACATTCAGGCAAATAACCCTAAATTCCAATATCATTCATGAGACAATTATTATTAATTTACTACTCCTTTTAACTTAATGGAACCTTCCACTCTATGGTTCTCAGTTTAGGACTATGCTGAAAAAACAACTTCCAATAGAAAGTTTAACTTCTTAGATTTGGTGATTGTTTCCTTCCAAATAATCAGCTCTTGTCCCATATTCTGTGACCTCTTTAGATACAGAGTATTCAGATAAGTTGTTTGACAAGAATGTTTCTTGCTTACATGGTTGCTTTTAACCTTCTCTTAGAGGGGAACCTTGGAATAGAAAATACCTTCTTGTTACATATTTTTCTTGTATATTGTTGTTTGTGCTGGGTTTGGGTTTTTAACTCAGAAGTAAACATGTAAGAGCGGAACTGTACCACTTAAGCCATGCCTACTTTCTCTTCTGGTTAAAGAAGATGCTCCCAAATTTATGCTGTATCTTTTCCCTAACTCCTGCTGTATATCTCTTGTCCTGGTTACAGAAAGATATTTCTGTCAGAAGATCTATCTCCTTTCTGTAGAAAATACCATGTGCTCATACACTGACATATTGAATTGTAATCCTTTTATACAACTACTAAAAGGCCACAAAGCAATAATAAAATAAAATAGCATTCAAAATTTCATGTCTGTGTAGTTTACTTTTAAATTCTCATGTTAAGCTGAAAAAGAATAAAATTAGTAATCAAATTATGAGAAAATTCTATTGTTTCCAAGCTTGAATAAATATTATTCATATATTTTATTTATTGGTGAGGGTGGGAGGAATGTATTTGATTACTTAAAGTATATATTTTTCTCAAGGAACTATATGAATAAAAATGATCATAAGCCGGGCAGTAGCTCATGCCTGTAATCCAAGCTACTCTGGGGGCTGACCTCTGATAACTGTGGTTCAAAGTCAGTACAGGCAGGAAAGTTACTGAGCCTTGTACCCCAAATGGGTCACCAAAAAGCCATATGTGGAGCTCGGGCTCCACATTCAAAGACACATCTGTAGCCTTAAACAAAAGAAACTCAGGGATAGCACCAAGGCTGTAAGTTCAAGCTCTGGGCCTGACACACATGAAAAAGAAAACAAAGATCCAAAATATGATGCGTAAAATGCCATCCAGTTGCCCAGTTAGAACATTTTTATTTTCCTAATATAGTAAAATCAAACAGAAAAAGTATGTTTGAACTTTTGTACCTAGACTTTGGTTATTATTGATAAAGAAAAACTAAGATTATTTTTGTCCTCATAAGTACTTTCTGATTGAAATCTCTTAGTGCTGTAAAGTCTGTGAATAACACAATGAAGACTGTTTAAGAAAACATTTCTGTGTATTAAGGAAAATAGGCCAGGACTCAGTATGCTGAGATCTGAGGATTGTGGTTCAAATCCAGCCCAGGCCAAAGAGGCCTCCAATTATCCAGCAAATGAGATGGAAATAGAGGGAGGTATGGCACAAGTGGTAGAGAACCAGCCTTGAATTAAAAAGCCAATTGAGGGGCCAGGAGTTTGGCCTAGTGGTAGAGTGCTTGCCTAGCATGCACAAAGACCTGGGTTTGATTCCTTGGTACCACATACATAGAAAAAAGCTGGAAGTGGTGCTGAGGCTCAAGTGGTAGAGCTCTAGCCTTGAGAAAATCCAAGGACAGGGCTCAGGCCCTGAGCTCAAGCCCAGGACTGGCAAAAAAAAAAACAAAAAAAGCCAGTCGAGATGTCAAGGTTCTGAGTTCAAGCTACAGCACTCACATAAAGTAAAAACATATTTGAGAAAATAAAGACCCTTGAAGCTTCGGAGAATCACTTCTCTTTCTCTCCATGTGGTTTATTTAGTTCCCTGCCTCAGATCCATTCCTGTCTCTAGGCCCGGGATTGCTGATCTTGCTGTGTAGCTGCTGCGAGGCTCCAGGAAATCTATAGGTAGCATTCAAGCCTCCTCACCTTTGAAATGAAGCATCTTTCACTCTCTCGTGTGGCCATTGCAAACCCGTCTCTTCCGACACTGAACATTCTTCATTTACAATGCTGGAATGTTTATTTCAAGTTATGAAATGAGAACAAGCAACTCTTCACCCCCCCAACAAACAAACAAACAACAACAACAACAAAACCTAACACAAAACAAAATAAAAAACCTCCAGGGGTGCTAGAGGATTTTGTGAATCAGACTTTGGAATGAAGAACTAAAGGTTCTCTTGCGAGTTATGGAGCACCACAGAGAATCAATCTGCTCACTGGTCATCTACAGACATCCCGGGGCTACTGGTGCCATCAGAACAGCTGCTCCTATGGTCCCTCCACTTCTTCTCCTCTTCCTCTTTTCTTGTCCTCCCATTCCTTCTCTATCTACTCCTCTTCCTCCTATGCTTTCTTCTCTTCTTCCTCCTTCACCTCCTCCTCTTCCTCTTGTTCATCTATTCCTTATCTTTCTCCTTTTGTCCCTCCCTCTCTTCCTTCTTCTCCTCCTCCTCCTCTTCCTGCTCCTTGTTTTCTCCTTCCTCTATTTTTGTTTTTTCTCCCTTCTCCTCTATATACTTCTCCTGCTCTTCCTCCTTCTGATCCTCTGCATCTTTTTCTCCTTTTCCTCCTCTTTCTCCTTGTCCTCCTCCTCCTTTCCTCACCTTCTCTCTTCCTCTTCTTTCAGATCCTCCTCCTCCCTTTTAATTCTCCTCCTCGTCTCTACTTTGTCCTGTTCTTTTCTTTTCAAGTAACCACCTATCTAGGCAGGCAGAGCTGTTTCTATTTGAGAGGAATTTTATTCTTGAAGTACTGCAGACCACATGTGACCTTCTGCTGTTCCTTGTGAGATCTGCAAGAGACTGAGTTTATTGAGAAGGGTACCGCGCTTTCTCCAGGCAGGGTGGACGTGCGTTTCCTGGCCCACGCCTCCTGCGGCGCTGGCACCGCACCCCAACATGGCCAGGGTGGCACGGAGGCGTCCAGTGCAGTGACGGGAGCTGTGGCACCCAAGGAAATGAAAAAAAATATTAGAACTGTTATTATCTGGACTTACAATAGAAGTACTGCAAGGCAGATAAGAGCGTCCAAAGTTTTCTTTTTTATATTTATCTTGTGTTATATCTTTCTGAACAAAACTGATGGGAGTGGGGACAACTGAGGCTTGTAATAACAGACTTGGTGCCTGAAATGAATTTCTTGACATACCCATCACTCTCTGTGGCCAAGTCATTTTCTTTTTCATACAAAATACATCTGAAGAACACTTCCACTTAGTCATCTGCTTTATTTTCTTCAACAGCTACCAAAGAACAAAGCTTTTCTGGAGGCAGAAGATATTTCCTGGTAGGTTATTAGCCTGAGATCTTTGTTAGGAGTAAAAATGACACAGACTGGAAACAAAATAGGAAATTCTGTGATTGCTGTTTTTGACATTGTCACTGAAATTTTGAATTAAGTGCATCCTAAGAGAATTGTCTGGAAAGTCTGATGAAGTCCTAATAACAATGTGACTCTTGATTGATGGAGGTAGAGCCTTTCAAGTTCAAGGCCATAGTTCTTGGGGCTAATGGCTGGGGAGGGGCTCCAGGGGAAGAATGGAGAGAGTAACACTGGGTTTGATCAAGCCCAAGTAGTGTTTGCCTCTGTGTTGTAAGGCTTCCTCTGCAAAGCCCATTTCACATTGATTTTCACCCTGTCTGCAACCTCAGCCTTCCTACCACCCCCTGGAGTACAGAGAACAGTCTGCAGTACACTCCAGTTCTCTTTGTTATTTTCAAGAGGTTTTGGATTTTGTGTGGGTAATGAAATTCCTGAACCAGGGTCCTCTCTTCAGTACATCACAGGCTCTTAAAGGTCAGGGGCCATGTCTGAATCATTCAGGCCTGCATCCCAACATGATGGTATATTTCTGCTGGAACCATGTGTACAGCAGATAAAGCATGAAGGAATACTCCTGAGGATGGGCAAGGAATAGTTGAAGAATGGATAAGGAAACTCCAGCTGCTTACAACAGTCTTTCAGGCTCTACAAGATTTGGGACTGAGAGTTGCTGACTCTCAGTTGTCAGTTAGATATTCCTAATAGATTCTTTAAAATAGCAAAAATTATTCCTAGAAAAGCCATTGACACTTCTTAAGCAGTGCTTTTCAAACCTTCTCAGGTGAAGAGCCATAGTTTGGCCTCCGTTCTTATTTCCAGATTCTTTGATAGACTAATATTTTGATAAGATACAGTAAATGTCATCTGGTCATTGGCTATCTGGACCTCTAACCTTAGCTATTCAGGAAGCAGAGACCTAGAAGGTCAAAGTTCAGACACAACCTGGGCAGAATAATCCATGGGTTTTCATATCTAATTAAAAGCAGAAAGTTGGCTAGGAGTATGACTCAAGAGGTAGAGCACCCGTTGTGAGCAAGCAGGCTGAAAGAGCATGAGGCCCTGAGTTCAAGCCCTGGTACTGACAAAGGAAAACAAAATAAATACAGTAATGCCATATGATATAATAACATAATATATAAAACATAAATTAACTGAATTAATAGAATGATATAAATAAGGACTATACAAATGCAAGGCAGTTGTCACATTACTATTGGAACTTACCCTGTCAACACCATCTCCACTTCTATTCTTTTCTTTTCTGGTTTTTTTTTTGCCAGTCCTGAGCTTGAGCTCAGGGCCTGAGCACTGTCCTTGGCTTTTTCTCAAGGCTAGAGCTCTACCACTTGAGCCTCAGCACCACTTCTGGCTTTTTCTAAGTATGTGGAACCAAGGAATCGAACCCGGGTCTTCATGCATGCTAGGCAAGCACTCTACCACTAGGCCAAACTCCTGGCCCCTCCACTTCTATTCTTACCACATTGGCTACCACCAGTGTGTAGACTGAAGTGTGAGAAAAGCCTGTACTCAGTATTCTCCTATCAGAAGGGAAGAGAGTGATGCTTTGGGAACTTTCCTAAAATCAGCTGTAGGAGCCAAGAAGTGAGAAACAGAAGCAATTTGATGGACCAATGCCTTAAATGTTAATGTTAGTCTTCTGTATATCGGAAGAAAGAATTTGAAACACAAGCATCTATCAAAAATACTTACTTATAAACAATGCCCAATGACCTCCAAACAAATTTGATTAGCAACCAAGGCAATCATCTGCTTTTGTTCCTTACTCCATGCCTGCTATGGATAGAGGTGCTGCTTGGATAAGATAGTACAGTGAAAACAAGAGATTCTCACAGTTTTCTTCTTGTCTTACAGTGTAGGTCAGACACATGCATTGACTAGCTGCACTGATGATTTTTACTTTATCCAGATTTCTATAGTGGATGTTTTTGCACCTTTGTCAATTGTATTTATTTTCTTAATTTAATTACTGTAACTGTTATTAATATATATATATATATATACACATAGTTGGTATTAGGGTTTGAACTCAGAGGTTCCTGCCTGCTAGGCAGGTATTATATCAGTTGAATTATGCCCACAGCCATGGTATGCTTAGTTTTCCTAGAAAAGTCCACAAAAGGGATTCACCTATCTATATTCGCCTCCCAGGTGTAAAGCTGTGTCCTTTCTTTATGTGATTGTATGAGTATATTTTGTTTTTGGTTACATGTGCAACTCCTAGCTTTGAAGATCTTATTGACCAAATGAATTTATACTTCTTAATTACCATGACATTATATTACTCAAGGGTTGATAGACTGTATTTTACTTCATTTTAAAATGTTTTACATCATTTGTATTTTCTTTGTAATTTCCACTACTGCTTATGAATTACTTATAATTGATTTTTTTCAGATTCAAAATATATTTTGTTTTGTTCTGATTTTACTGACTTTCTGTTAGAGGGGCACAGTATTTTCCCCAGTATATTTAACTTTATTAAGTATTTATGCAGTCAAATTAATTTCATTCATTTTTTATCAGCTGTGTACATTTAATCCTATTAGCGTTATTTTTGTCATCACAGGGAACATACTGTCAATTTTTGTGATCAAAGCTGCTTAGATAAGATCATATATATTTAACATAGCTGTTGTTCCTATACTAATGTACAAGTTTATTTCTAAGATAATACAGATATTAGTTTCTATACAATGCCAACTGAACTCAAAAACGGAGATACTATCTTTTTAAATAAACAATGCCATTGAAGTTTCAAAAATGATATATTTGAGCATATATGCTTCTGTGTACAAATCTGTATTTATATTTATGTAAAATAGACTGATGGTGGTGATATATTCTGTCTCATGAGCAGCAACAATCTTTCTTTGTTCTATGGAACAATATTATAGTTCTTTAGAATCTATACATTGTGTTTTATTGCCATTTGAATTAATGATTTCTGAATCTGTATGCAATTTGAATTGCTTATAATCAGAATTTTCCAATAACTGGCCTAGACATCACATCCATACTTTTGTAAAATATCAGCTCATTGTTGACATTTCATACTCTTCCAAAGAAGGCAGCAAAAAGTCACAATAAGATGTTGGGGCAGAATTATCTTGCCTCATGTACACTTTCTTTTTTTTTTTTTTTGCCAGTCCTGGGCTTGAGCTCAGGGCCTGAGTACCGTCCTTGGACTTTCTCAAGGCTAGAGCTCTACCACTTGAGCCTCAGCACCACTTCCGGCTTTTTCTATGTATGTGGTACCAAGGAATCGAACCTGGGCCTCCATGCATGCTAGGCAAGCACTTTAACCACTAGGCCAAACTCCTGGCCTTCATGTACACTTTCTAAACTAAAGGCAATAAGGAACAATGAGAAGGACAATGAGTAAGGAAAGAGGAAGGAGGAGTCGAGGGAAACAGCGTCTTGAACTGGAGCTGGAGATGTTTGGGGGGAGGAAAAAGGGATGTGTGGCTGATTGCTTGCTGGAAATGTTGCTAGGAAATGCAGAAGCCACTCCATAGCACTATGTGTTATGGAGAGGCACTGCTTGGAAGTGCAGACCTCCCACCAGGGAAAGTGACTGGGCAGTTCAGGATGTGACCTCAGAGAAAGGGGCAGTTCTGGGTGGAGACTTCTGGGTGGATAGGTGCGGTCCTGCGTGGAAATGAAAGGGGCAGGGGGATTTCTGCATGCAGATTCCCAGGAGAAAGTGTCATTTCTTTTCCTAGGCAGACCCAACAGAAAGCACACATTCTGTCACACGCTGAATCTGTGGGGCTGAAGATGCTTTAAAGGATAACTGCAGAAAGCACTAAATAATTGACCACTAAATAATACATTTATTATTATTATTATTATAGTTATTTTGTCTTTTAAACAGTGTCACGGGCTTCCCTCCTCTCTCCCCACCCCCAGTTGTATAGTTTATTTCCAGCATAGTGTTTAGTGGGTTTCACTGCTGAATTGTTTCACCCTTGGCCCCACTGTTTCTGTGCTTCCCCTTCCCCTCCGCAGATCAGATAATTTATATACAAGACAAAGCGTACAGAAATCAAAAGCAGTGGCAAAGGGCAAAGGGGAATAAACCAGAGAAAAAGGGAAAGAAGAAAAGCCAAGAAATGACAACTCATATGAATGCCCCCAGAGGAATGCTTTAGTGACAGGCCCATAAGCCGTGCTTGAGCACATCTGTTTTTTCCTGATTCCCACCACGAGGAATGGTCTTTTTGTTTCTTCTTCATTAATATCTGTAGGGAGTAGTTCAAAAGAGATGCCATTTAACAAAACAGTTTATGAATACAATCTGTCTTGATCAATGTCAACCCTCTCAACATTCTCACCTATCCGACTTTGAATATCTCTCACACTGTGAGCTAGGCAGAGTTTGAAATTTGTGACTATTTTGCTTTAATTTTTTTCTTAGTGCTCTGTTTATGCTCTCATTTACACTTCAAGAGTGTTGGTGTATTAGGAAACCAAACATCACCTGTCTTTCACCATGGAATAGGTTGCTTTTTAAGGGTTTAAGCTCATCTGCATATGTGGATGCCCAAAGGGCTGGAAAGTGTGATATGCCTTCTGCTTAGCACTAGTGGGTGATAGATAGAGGATAGATATGACATGATGACATAGAGAGGAATAGACAACAAATGAGGTTTTTGACCATGTGAAGCATGCTGGAATTTCACAAAAGCCATAGCAAATGAGTATACAACTTCTTGATTCCTCTTCTTGATTCAGATTTGATAGTGTCGTACCCTAAGTCAGATAAATCCAGTCACAAGAAAATGGACAAAGCTCATTTTGAGATGATGAATTTTTGGAGTCTTTATTGGAGCACTAGCAGTCTGCAAGTGGACAATTACAAAGACCTGCAGCCAGCAAATACACTTAACACAGGAAACCCTGAAGGCCAGAGAGGAAAGAAAGAACAAAAGCAATGCCAACACACTAATCCAGCTCCAACGGAGGGTTGAACTGGACATTATGGCGACTGTGAGCCAGGAGAAAGGAGAGGAACATGGAGACACTGGCAGGGTGTAATGGCACCTGAGCAAGTTAAGGCCTATATAAGGTCAGGGTAAGGGGCAGGGCCACAGGAAGCTCCCAGTTCCAGCGCTGGATTGACAGGCTTAGTAACCTATCAGCTCAGTGCCCACTCCTGCCTCCAAGGATTCAGGCATGCCCACCACCTGGGGGAGAGCCTTCCCTTCCTCTCTAGGAATTCAGGCACAGCCATGGGGTGGGGGGTGGGGGTGGGACTTCCCTCCCCCCAGAATGAAGATAAGATACCAGACCCCACAGTTCACCATGTGGCCAACATGACACCAGCCATACCTTACGGCCTACTGCAGTCGGTTGTTCCCAAGAATGGATTTATTTCTTCTGGTTTTTCCAGCTTGTTGACATGTAACCATAGCAACCCCTTTTTGTGGTCATTTTTATTTCTGAGGCAGGTGGTACAAAGTCTCCTCTTCCAGTCTCTATCTTATTTTATTTTTTTTAACTTTATTTGATTCATTTACCTTGTCTCTCCTCTTTTCGCTAATGAGTGTGGTGATTTTGTTTGCTTCTCTAAACACCAACTTAATTTTGTTAGGTTGTGTTATGTTTTGAGATTATTTTTCCCTGTTAGTTCTTAGTCTGTTTGCTTTTCTTCTCTCTCGTGTTTCCTACTTCAATGCTTTGGCTAAGTATAGGTTCTGTTTTCCTTATTCTAGTTCCTTAAGGCGTGCAGTAGATTGCTCATGTACACTTGAGCTTCATTTTAAAGACAGGTGTTCATTGTCATGAGCTTTCCTCTTGGAATTTTCCTCTTGCAGTACCCTCCACACTCTCCTTTTACTGGTGTCAAGGTGAATCTTAAATTCCCTTTTAAATTCCTCTTTAACCCAATGGCTGACCAAAGTCTAGCTTTAATTTTCAACATGTTGTGAGAGCAAAGACGATGCTCTCTCTGGTGTGCTGGTTAATAGTTTATTGGGGATATTCATATTTTTGTTCCTTGATGATGTGGGTGTCTAATTTGCTTTACTTGTGATGGCCATATGTTGCCATGGCATCAGAAGGGTGCCAATGTTATAAAATGAACTAGAAGTGTAAGATCCAAGACGTCACTAATGAACAGAACGATAATGTCGTGTCAGGGGTAGAGGATGAGGAAAAGGAGCCACAGTCATCAAGAAGTACACAGCTTCAATCATGCTATGTAAATAATTCCTGGAGAGCTAATGTATAGTACTGTAAATTACCCACACTACATTGCATGTTTAAAACTGGGGAAAGGAGTAGATTGCACATCTTCTCACATGCACACCTACAAAAGACACACAGAAGAACATTGAGTGGGCTGTTCATGATGCATACATACAGTAGGTAGTCATTTTGTTCCTTAAATAGAAGCTTTTTAATTATCACGTCTACCTCAACAAAGCATCCATAACATAACTAGAAAAGAAGAACAGTAGAAACTAAATATATAGGAAGTAATTTACCCTCTTTGTAACTTTTGTCTGAATGAACAAAACCCTTCTGATACTTCCAAATCGCCATGTAAATCTAATGCATGGCAACAGAAAAATCTCATCTGTGGGCGTTTAAGTAAATAGTGTTGGGGGCAATTGTATAAAGACTATAAAAAATAAAATTAGACTATTTCTGCAAAGCATACAGAGTGGATCCAAATAATTCTGAGTTCTACTTACAAAATACAAAATGTTCAAGTACTAGAAGAAAACTTGAGTGAATCTTTTCATAATAACCATGAGAAAGCTATCTAATTATATATCAATGCAATTTACCATTTAGTCAGTAATCTTTACTCTGAGAAGAACTTTGAAAACACAACTCTAATAATAAAAGTAGCTTTCATCCATGTTATTCATTAAAAAGTGTTTGTGAATATAAAATATCATACATGAATGGATAAAGAAAATGTTTTATATACACACATATATGTATATACACAATGGAATTCAATCCAAGAGAATGATATTTATAAGAAAATGAAAAGACTTGGAAAAATTATAGTAAACAAAGTGAAGCCAGAGCCAAAGAAACATAGGCAGCCCAGTTTTCCTTAATGTGAGTAGAGTGTGCTTATAAATCTGCAAATAAACATACTGAATGATTAAAATATATTGTATATATTGTATATATAATATATATGTATACATTACACATGTACTGGGACATTATAAATTATATAGGACTCTAGATATCCACATGCTGAAGGCAAAAGAGGATGTGAATAGGAGTGGTTGACAAAGACTTAATAGCTATGTTCATATAAAATAATATTTTATTAAATGAACTCCCTGAAAAATGAAGAAAGTGATAGTTTTAGTTATCCTTGTGCTGTTTTGTTTTCTTTTCTTTTTGTCTTTTTTTTTTTAGTTTGTTTGTATTTGGGAAGGTGTGGGAACACAAATGGTGGGACAAAGGTGAACAAATACAACAGTGGTACCCACAGTAGACAGGATGTGGAAAATGAGCTGAGTGTGTTGTGTGGGGGGATGGGAAGGACAAACTGGGAGAGAGTGAGGGAAATTCAGAAAGAATTGAACTCACTACCTGATTCATGTAATGGTAACATCTTTATGTATCAACTCCGCAATACCAACAAAAATAAAAGTAAATTGAAAAAAAGAGTCTGTAACTGCAACAGGAAATAAAAAAAATACCATACAGGAAGTTAAATGTATGAATACAGGTAAAAGTTATCAATGTGGAGCATATATTCCCAAAGTGACTGCTTGGTATGAAGGTAGGTTATAACATGTAACATATTGAAAGGGTAAAGTGTACAAGATATGGTATGTGTGTGTTTAAACACATACTAATTTACATATTACTAATTTCATATTTGTTTTCCTACATGGAACCCCAGGTGCAAGAAGTATAGTGCTAGCGGGTTATTTCTGCACAGTAAGGACAGACAGCCTTCTGGAGGGGCTGGAGTAAAACTTCTCAAGTATACAATTTATTAGGTCTGGAAGCATGTTTATATGCTAGTTGCTCAAAGTTAAATCAACAAAAACTCAAGAATGGACTGCCAACAACAGGAAAGGAACTCAGATTATAATTAAATAACATAACCATACTGAATGGGTAGGGTGAGAACAAATTCGAGTGATTACTTAGCAATGTTATGATTAAATGGATTCAAATTAAAGAAATATACCAAATCAAATCTATACCAAAACCCTAGACTATATTTCTAGCCACTAAATAAATGAAATGCTATACTAGAAATGGTTTGTTAGCATGTAAAGTTGCTTTGGAAATACCATTTCTCCTTGCAAGGAACCATAAATCCATGGAGAAATGGCAAAATTCAGGCCCAGGAAGAAGAGATACAAGATAAACCTTTCATAATATAAGAACTGCTTTTTGTTTTTTTTTTTTAAATGGTAAGGGAAGTGTGTTAGTGGCTCATACCTGTAATCCCAGCTACTTGGCAGAAGGAAATTCAGAGGATTGTGGTTTGACACCAACCTGGGCAGAAAGGTGAACCCTCATTTTGATCAAGAGCTGAACACCATACTGTGTGCCTACCATCCAAGCTACCTGGCTAGTGCAAACAGGTAGAAGTTTAAGCCCTCATGCAAGCCTCTATCAAACAATAACATAGATGAGAGGACCAGAGGAATGACTCAAGTGGGAGAGCATCCCTCTAATAAGTTCAAAACCCGCATTCTGTCCCTCAGTAACAACAACAAAAAAGAAAAAAATAGTGATTGGAACCCAGGAGAAAGATTAGAGTCTCCTACTGGCCAAATGTGGAATTGTATTTTTTTTTAACAAAATTGAAGCTAGATAGCTAGATAGTGAGTGTTTTCTTTAAAAAAAAGGGAGTAAATTTTAGTTTTTTTACTTAATTTAATTTTATTGTAAGAGTTACAATTACATAAGTAAGATAACGAGTACATTTCTTATTGAACAGTTACCTTCTCTCTTATTTTCTCCCACATTTCCTCCCCCAACTCTAATATCTCCAAAGTTGTAAAGACCATTTCCAACATGGTTTCTTGTAAATATTGCTGTTGGTCTGTCATTTATTTCACCATTTTGTTTTTCCCCTTCTCTTCCCCAAATCAGATAAACATATATACAAGACATAGGGTACTAATATCAAAAACAGTGACAAGGGATAAAACAAATCAAAGAAAGGCTGGATAAATGGTATTGCATTGACCTGCAGAGGTTCTGCACAGCAAAGGACATAGCATGCAGGATAAATAGAAAGCCCACAGATTGGGAGAAGATCTTCATTGGCTATTCAACAGACAAGGGTCTCATATCAAAGTACACCTAGAACTAAACAATTAACCACACCACCAAAAAAATTCCTCAAAGAAACAACCACTCATTAATAAGTGGGCTAAAAATAATTTTAAAAACTTCTCTGGGGACTGGGAGTTTGGCCTAGTGGTAGAGTGCTTGCCTGGCATGCACGAAGATCAGGGTTCGATTCCTCAGTACTCCACATACATAGAAAAAGCCAGACGTGGTGCTATGGCTCAAGTAGTAGAGTGCTAGCCTTAAGAAAGCCCAAGGACAACGCTCAGGCCCTGAGCTCAAGCCACAGGACTGGCAAAAAAAAAACCCCAAAAAACAAAAAACAAAAACAAAAAAACTTCTCTGGAGAGGAAATAAGAACAGCCAATAGACACATGAAGAAATGCTCGACATTTCTTGACATAAAAGAAATGCAAATCAAAACAACTTTGAGATTCCACCTCACCACAGTTAGAATGGCCATTATCAAGAAAACAAATAATGACAGATACTATTGGGGATTGTGGCCATAATGGACCGCTACTACACTGTTGATGGGAATGTAAACTTATTCAAACATTCTGGAAAACAATATGGATGTTCCTCAAAAGACTGAACATGGAGTTTCCCTATGACCTAGCAATTCCACTTTCGGGCATCTATCCAACCCAGGCCGCAGTAAAGTTACCAACACAGCCATGCTCCTTGAAGCATAGTTAAGATATGAGATATGCAATCAACCCAGATGCCCCTCCGTATCACACACATACACACACACACACACACACACACACACACACACACACACACACACAATGAAATTGTATGCTTCTATCAGAAAGAATGACATTATCCTATTTGTAATGAAATGGAAGGACTTGGAAAAAATCATGGTAAGTGAAGAGTGTTTCTACAAGGAAAATAAAAAAGTTTTAGAGGATATTTGTTTTATAATCACAGTACTATTATAAATTCAGACAATGTAACATTGGTAAAATACATTTTTAACTTTCAACCTGTTTAAACTTTCCAACTTTTCACAGTCATATTAAAAAGAATATTTTCCTTATAGTAAAAGAATTAGTTAAGGATGACATGAAGCCTCTTATAAATTTGTAAAGTGTATAATCCAGAAGGTTCTGTTAGCTTTCCTTGTATCTTTGTTGGCTTGAAAAATGCGGTTCAACTGTTTTATGTAAGGTTTCTCAGTTGGTTTTCATATGACATCTCCTCATCATTAGTTTCAAAGCCTACATTCAGCTGCTAGAATACTATATACAAGACTACCAAGGGGCAAAGAGAGTGGGAAAATTGGAAAATGTTATTTCAATTAAAATTCCAAAGATTTCCAGAATCATTCTTCCATATTAAAATTGATGGAGAATAGTTTGGTGGAAAAGAATATTTAAAAAAGTCAAAGGGTCTTTTCATGCATCACTTATTCACTCCAAAGCAAAATTAGTTTATCTGTGGAGAGAATGGTCAGTGTTGAGACATTGTCATCACAGTACGCATCCCCAGTAAAGGGCAGACAGACTCCAGGTCGTCCAGATGGGATATCCTGCAAAGGTCACCGAGCATTCGTGCAGGATTCCAGCATCTGCTGTGAATGCAGCCGGGCAAATCACTGTGAGCTGATGCCAGACAAAAGCAAACTGAAGAAGTGCCACAAAACAACTATCTAGAATTCTTCAAGGAATTAGAACACAGAGAAATGCAAACGAAATGTCTGGGTGGTAGGAGAGTGAAATACATGACAAGGAGATCTTAAAATCCTTAACTAGATTTTTTACATAAGGGAAAAGTGCCATTTCAAATACTATTGGGGGGGCCGGGAGTTTAGCCTAGTGGCAGAGTGCTTGCCTAGCATGCTTGAAGACCTAGGTTCGATTCCTCGGTACCACATACATAGTAAAAAGCCAGAAATGGTGCTGAGGCTCAAGTGGTAGAGCTCTACCCTTGAGAAAGTCCAAGGACAGTGCTCAGGCCCTGAGCTCAAGCCCAGGACTGGCAAAAAATACTATTGGGTTAAGTTATGAAACTAGAGTATGGGTTTAAAGTTTAAAAATGTTCCAGCAATTCTAAATTTTCTGAATTTGTCATAGTGCCATGGTTATAAAAGGGATAGCTTTGTAACTTCCTTTATACTCTCCTCCACATGTTATATAGTCCTATGCATTCATCCACCTACGTAGAAAACCATAGAAAATTATATAACATTCCCTTTTATACTCCATGCATCGTTTTAAGATTACAAAAATGATCTTATATTTATTCAAGTACTTACTCTGCTTATTTCTTGAGTTTCAGTTCATGAAGTTTGAGTTTTCTCTTTTGGTTCATTTTCTTCCAGTCTGAAGAACTATTAAATACATTCATTTATTTATCCATTCATTTATTTATATATTTATGTGTTTATGGTGATACTGGTGTTTGAACTTAGGATCTCCCTCAAGGATGATTCTGTATCACTTAAGTCACACCTTCAATTCTTTTTTGCTGACTAAGTGTCAATAAGAATTTCACAGAGTTTTCTTCCTGGGCTGGCTTTGAACTTGCATCCTCACATTCTCACTTCCTGAGTTGCTAGAGTTACAAGTAACCAGCTAGAATATGCTTCAAGCAGCAGAATTACAAAAAACTCCCTTCAATTTCTCCATCTTCCTTTCATGATCCTTATTGGAATATATTTTGACGGATATGAGATTCTGGTCCTTTTTAATCCAGAACCTGTTCAACCCAGAAGCAGTTCCTGTTCTTTTAATCTTTTGTCCACTCCTGGGCTTGAGCTTTGGGCCTGAGCACTGAACTTGGAATTTCTCAAGGCTAGAGCTATACCACTTGAGCCTCAGCACTACTTCTGTTTTTTTTCTATGTACATGGTATCAAGGAATCGAACTCGGGTCTTCATGTATGCTTGGCAAGCACTCTACCACTAGGCCAAACTCCCGGCCTCTCTTAATCTTTTTAAGATGTTTCCTCCAAGTTTTCTAACTTCCATGGGACTCCCATTCATATCCCTGGTGCTTTTGGGTGTAGTGAAAAAACTCTTTCTTTTAGTTTTGATTATGTGTGATTTAATTCTAATATATATGAGTATCTTTTGCTTTCCTTTTTCTTGTCCAAATTTGGATGACTTTCTTAATTTTCTGAAAACATTCCTAACTTTCACTAAGGTTAGGATGTATTGAGATACTCAAGGCTTGGCCAGATCACTGGAGCCACATTTTCAATTCCAGTTTTTTTGGTGGTTCATCGCAGGTAAGAGTCTCTGGCTTTCCTGTCTAGGCTGGCTTTGAGCCTTGATCCTCAGATCTCTGCCTACTGAGTAGCTAGGATTATAGGCATGAGCCACCAGTGCCCAGATTTATTTATTTTTTGTTCTTTCATAGGATATTTATGTAAGTCAGACTTTGAAGCATAGAAGTCTACTGGATAAGACCTTCTGCACTAAGGTTACAGTGCAGTTGTTACCCAGACTCAGATGGGGCCTGGTCACATGATGTGCAAGCATCAGTCCACATTTGCTTAAAGCTAAAAGTAACCTTCTCCATCATTAGTCACAAGGAATGTGACCTCAGAATGGAATAGTTCTGGCCCTTGGACTTTAGTCCCACACTATACATGACACTGTAGTTTTATTTTATAATTGGCAACTAGTTCTTTCTGGTGTTTTTATTTGACTGTTGAGAATTGCCATCTCTCCATTAATCTTAAGCAGTTTTCATATGTACTATTTGCATCATGGCTGTGGTACAGCTGCTCTGGGGTCCCTACGTGTGTATGATGCTGGGTGTTTTCATATGTTAATCAATTTTTCCTCTGTAGTTGTTCATCTTAGTAGATAATGATCTCCCCAGATACTTTTGCAATGTCCCTGGACAACACCTGAGAGTTGTTAAGGGGATGAGGGTTGTTAAAATCCACTGGAGATTGACACTTTGTGGCTGAAATTGTGTAATAGTGAGTTGATATGGCCAAGCTCAGCAGAAACTTCATCCTTGCCTACTGTCCACAGCAATCCCATTGTGAGTTATGTTTTCAAAGCTTTGTTCAGATGTTTTCTACTCATGAATTGCTCAAAATGACGACAGTTCTCAGAGTCAGTGTAGAACTATGTGGAACTATGTACACAGGCTCAGGGAATGGAGATTCCAGTGCGTTCATTGGTTCATAGAAGTAATCAGGGGATTCCATTCTGGTTCTATCCTGTCTAAGACTTTACCTATTGAATCTAGATACCAGGAGCCCTATTTACCTGTTCCTTAGATGAGAAAGGTAGACAAATATCAAACGTGTAGCCTGCTGAACATGTAATAACACTCAGGGCAACGGTGTGAGTGAAGAGACAAAAACACTACTGGTACTTTTGTCACTTACACTCTTTGGGCGGTAGTAAACCCTTTTCATGGTTTCATCATGCCAGAGACACAGTGTTTGTATCCTTGTAATTCTGCCTCCAGGTTTCCAACAGCATAAATTCTGTAGTGGGAGCCCCTGCAGCAGGGCCGAAATGAGAAGATCAAAAATCATGATGGCAATGAAGAGGCAATTTCTGTCTAATTGTGGCTCTGGTTGTAGTGCACACTTTCACAACTTTATTTTCCCAGTCTTTGGGTAAAGACTGGAAACAAATAGAGAAAAGAAAACCTGGAAAATGCAGTGGTGCTGGTCATCAGTTTTGACTCCCTTGGGTTGATATGCATGTCATGGCTTGATTTCCCAGAGTCATCACTGTAATGCTCTTCTCATTATATTAAGGATAAAACATTAAAAAAATGCATCACCAAACTCCTGCAGTCTTTTTTTATTGTAATTAATAAAAGGGTTACATGATATTTGCCAGATAGAAGGTGCATTAATTCACATACATTGATACCCTTTCACATGTCTTGGTACCCATCACCCTCCCCCACCACCACCCACCCCCCATCTTGGTTTTCCCCCCTTCCCTATCAAATTTCAAATAACCAAATACAAATAAATTCAATATATCAGATAACAAAGTGAGATACTGCAACAATATGAGATCCCCAAGAGACAGCAAAGTAGATGAAAGATAACATAGTACATTAAGGACAACAATCATTCATTATATGGCTTTTGTTTCAGTATCCTGGAGGTCCTTTCAATTAGCTTCATACTATATGGCCTTATATATCAAGGTTTTACTCTATTGCAGATCTCTGCTAGTAGAGCCCAAGGTTTCTACTGGTTATGACAAGTGAGGGAAACCATTGAGCCTAAGTTCCTTTGAGTCTGGCTTACTTCACTTAATATGATTTTTTCTAAGTCTTTCCGTTTCCTAACAAATGGGTCTATGTCATTTTTTCTGACAGCAGCATAGAATTCCATTGTGTACAAATACCACAATGCACTGTAAGTTTTCATTCTGGCCTTAAATAAACTTCCTAAAATATGAAACATTAACTGGACATATTGTCCACAACTTGCATTTAAATGTCCAGAACAGTGATATACACAGATGCATAACTGTAGACCTATCTATCCTCATCCACAATGTTTAAACATACAGGGAGTCTGAATAACATACAGAATCCCCTCTCTATTACAATCTTTGGCCAAAGTTTAATTATTTAAAATGTTTGCATTCACTTTTAAAACATCTGCAATTTGAGATTTTTTCAAAGAGAATAGCTCAGTGCATCTCATTTTCCTACATTGTATTGAAAGTTTATGACAACTTTTAACTTGTATTTTTTGCTGAGCAATATAAAATAAAAACTTGAATGCAATAAATCTTTACTTTTTCATAACAGAATCCATTGGTAGAGTAAGTCTTGTTATTTATTTGGTACCATCAAATTAGGAGTCATTAATTTATTCCAAATTAACATGATGCAATCTTAAAACACATTCGAGCAATTTTATTATTAGTGTATCACATTTAAAAATTACTTCCCTTGTATTTACTTATATAAAAAGTAGGTTTTCTGAAGCCCTCTTGGACAGGAAAGACAATGAGAGTCTTATATCTAATGAACCACCCATAAGCAAGAAATAGAGCTGTGGTCTGTGAGTACTTTTGCCCCAGTACGGGCAAAAGTAAATAAATAAATAGATTTACACATACACAAAAATATGTGATGGAATCTTGAGCACAGTTAGAAGATCCTAAAGTTAATGTGAATGAGCTAAGGAGATCTCTTTAAAATAGAGCCATCAACAATATGAGATGAGAGATTTTTTAGAGAAAGAGACACTATATCTAAGTTTGTGGCTTAAGTGTTCAGTTGAATGACTCGCAATTTGTTGATTATGCAGGAGAAACACATGGGAACAAGGTAATTAGCAATGGCATCTGTGTCATTGTAAGGCTCAGGTTATGTGAGATGCAAATGGTGATGACAGACTGGTTGGATGGGCAGTGAGGCCTTGAACTGTCAACACTCTCCATCAGGAATCTTCATGAAGGATAAGATCAAGGCTTGAAACAGAATGAAGGGAAGAAGAGAAGAGGTCTTAGGCGCTCGCTCTAGTTACAATCACCACCTGCTCATTGGCTGAAAATGAGTCAGTAAGGAAGACGAGGAAGTACGATAGTGAAATAGAAAGAGGAGTTATTACAATAGCTGACACATGTTTAAGTAGGAAGAGATGGTCATTGTGGTTAAGTATTACAGAAATGTGAAACTGTTCTCAACAGCAGGATATGTCTTAGGGCATTAAAGTTGTTTGAACATAAATTTAGGATATCAATTGGACATAGTATGGGTTGGAGCACATGCATCACCAGATGGCAAGGGCTAAGAGTGAATGGCAGAGGTTGAAGAGCAGAGAAAGTGTGTCAGACAGACAGGCCTTTTGTGGGTTGGCTAGAGAGAAAATGGTCCTATCTCCTTTAATTCTTAAAATAAAGTACATTAAAACGTGGTCTTATGTCAATGCAACCATTTCTTAGGGCAGAAGACATTAAAAGTGTAGAAGGGAAATACTAATAAAAAGGGAGAAATTCCTATAAAGATACAAAAAATATCCAGACCAAAATTGACAGTTCAAGTTATTAACAAAATCACTCATCCTATAGTATAGTAAAAGAAACAAAATGACAAGGGAAGAGAGATTCCTATTGCAGGAACTTGTACATTTACTTGTACATCAAGAGATAAAGGAGTTAGAAAGTTAGTTTGGTGGATTCGAATTTCTTAATCACATATAAAACACAGAGAGAGACAGAGACAGAGAGATATTACTTGGCTCAGATTTAGCATCAATTGATGCTTAGATATCAGTGTGACTCACTTTTTAAAAGTCCACAAAGAAGGGGCTGGGAGTTTGGCCTAGTGGTAGAGTGCTTGCCTAGCATGCACGAAGACCCGGGTTCGATTCTTCGGTACCCCACATACGTAGCAAAAAAAGCTGGAAGTGGTGCTGAGGCTCAAGTGGTAGAGTGCTAGCCTACTGTCCAAGGACAGTGCTCAAGCCCTGAGCTCAAGCCCAGGATTGGCAAAAAAAAAAAAGTCCACAAAGAAGATTTTATGTTGGTATTATGGAAAGATCAAGGTGGCAATTCCTTATCATATAAATTGAAGGGACTAAAAGGAAAGGAAGACAGTAAGTAGATGACTAAAGTAACTTGAATATGGAAGGCTAGGGACTGAAATCAGACTGGCCCATAATCCGGGTCATAGATAATGGAAATAGACTTGGAAAAGCTTCGGAGGAACAAAGGAACAAGACCTGGGTATTAGCTGGAGTTGATAAAAATGTGAAGCTCTGGTATGGGCCAAATTTTCCTGTCGTAAATGTAAGGACTGGTAGGATACTAATGCCTCTACTAGATATTTGAAATGAATGTTAAGAAGGGTGACTTAGGTATGGAAAGTTCACGTTTGAATATTTCTTATTTGAGGAACAATTGTGAAAAACTGCGAAATGATCAACTATGGACATAGCAAAGATGGTGTTTTAGAAATTATACTAGAAAATCTAGTTTCCATCTTACATTGTTACAGCAGCAACAAGGAACAGTGCTCCTCCTTGAATCTGCATCTTATTCAAGCCACAAATCAATTCTTCATTCCTTCCTCAACTCAATTAATACAGCTTGAGTTACTAATATCTCTTTGTGTTGTGTTATTTTGTAAGGTTGGAGGTTGGAGGTGATGGATAGAGATGGTCCCTGTTTGCTATCATAGAAGACACAATAAACAATGGAGAGGCAAAGTGATCAAATCTTATTTGATATCTTTATCTTATTTGCAATGATAGCTACTAATGGGAAGCCTGTATTACATCAGATCATATAGCAGGCCAACTTCATACAGAACCCACAAACAAGGACTAAGTTAAATAAAAGGAAGCAGAATCCATACAGAAATCACATCATGACTTGATCAAGCAAGAAAGAGGCTTTGTGTTTGTATGCCAAAGACATGAACAGTAAAGAGAAAAAATAATGAGCCCCAAGTTGAAAGAAAAGGAAATTGGATTCTGTAATTTCTTTAACTCATTATTAGCATTTACATGACAGTTATACATATCTCAGAGTAGAATCCTTACATTTTCTGAATATAGTATCTATCCAGAAAAAATTATTATTTTACATTTCTTCCCATGATATCATGCTTAAAGGTATTAAAATCTCTCAAGAGACTGATTTCTGAGAATCCTGGCTCAAAGCTCACCCAGTCAGACAGATCTAAGAGACTCTAGCAAAAATCGTGACTATGGAGGTATAGCTTAAATGGTAGAATGCTGTCCCTGGGTGGAAAAAGCCAGGCAAGATCACAAGGCCATGAATTCGAGCTCCCTCTCCAATCTAGTGTTTCAGATACAATTAGCTTTTCAGATATAACCTAAACTCAGTTCATCTTTGTTTCCTTACCATTGACTCATAATGGCACACGGGATGCTGAGCTTACTTGTGATATTATTTGGCTTGTAAAACATCTTTAATCAGATAAAAACTGACCAATCTTTCACCTGAGCTTTTATGATGTTTTATTTCCTGTCTCATAAGTATCTGGGACATTTGTCTGATGATTCAGGCTGAGAGCCAGAGTTTGTCTTAATAGCCCAAGTCTATAGTGCTTCATATAGACCTGTTAGTGCCAACTCATTGATAAATGGTTAAATATGTTATATAGTGGAGGAAATATACAATAAAAACCTGTAGGAAGGCTACCGTTAAAAAAGAGAGAAATGTGGTGGAAATGCAGAGCTTAAAGCTTCTATATCAATAATAATTACATATTAAAATCATTCAGGGAACAGTTAAAAACATGACTCCTGGATTTCATCTTACAAATTCCAATTTAAGTGGATATGAGGAGACAGCATGAGTTTTTAAAAGCATAGTCAGAGACTTTAGGTGGGTCTGTCTTCATTGAGAAGATTTGCAAGATTGATTCTCTGGGAGAAAAACTGACTAGTTTCACTGAAGTAATAAAACATTTGGTCTCTCCTAAGCACCTTAACACTTTGATCAACTTAGACTTCATAAGTAGAGTAACAAGAGTTTGGATGTGTATATTTGGAAAGTTGCTGTTGAATTTTATTTATTCACTCATCCATTCATTCATTTCCTGGTCCTGAGACTTGAATTCAGGGCCTGGGCACTGTCACTGAGCCTCTTTGTGCTCAGAGTTAGTATTCTACATTTGAGCCATAGCTCTGCTTTGGTTTTCTGGTAATTAATTGGAGATATGAGTCTGATGGACTTTCCTGCCTGCTGGCTTTGAAACACAATCCTCAAGTCTCAGCCTCCTGAGTATCTGGGATTACAGGCATGATCCACCAGAATCCTGCCCACACCAACTTTTTGTTTTATTTTAATCAACTATTTAACGGACCACGTAATGCCCCACTTGCATTCATGAAGGTGGCTACAGCTTCTGTACTCAATCTACTTCTCTCTATCACACAGAGATCTTGGAAATATGATTTGATTGCTTTGAGCTTCAGTATTCTCATAAAATGGAGATTATATTAATAATGCCTATCCTACATGATTACTGATGAGTTTACATATATGGGTACTACTATTTGCTGTATTGTTTACACTTAGAAAAGTTTCTGAGTAAGATTATACAAAAACCAATTTTATTGTAGTTATGCTAATGAAAAGAGGAGGAATTATTTTGTTGCTGGTAAGTTATTTTAAGTTCAGGGTTTATTTATTATAGCAATTCTGCATCAAGCACTGTATTTGGCTTCACTCACATGTCTCCATGGTTTTTCTTGGCATGTAATGAGTCCACTTCTGGTGTGTGAGAGATCTAGCTTTCATTGATTCAGGAGGAAAAACATTAATAAATGCTAGTAAAGGCCAAAGGCTAGTTCCAATTTTAGGCTACCAGTGGCTTTACTTGATCTCAAACTCCTTATTTTATCCTTGATAATAGCTCAGTGCTCTTGGAAAGTAGTTGAGAGGGTCCAGGTTTAATGAACTTGTATTGGAAGCCCCTTGGCCCGGTAATGGGTCGTGCATACACCCCATCAGCAAACATCTAATCTCATGCCACTTGTTGGAATATAAGCTGTTCTCTCCACAGTCACAGACAACCAGTGGTAAGGCAGCCAGGCCCAGACCAGAGGGCCTGGAGGCCAATGCTGGGCCCTTTGCAGCTCTGCTGAATGTGTTCTTGAGTGCATTTGCCAAGCAAATGTTTCCTCTTTTCATCTATAAAGTGAACTGTGATTATTTTCTACATTAAGTTAAACATGGATTAAGTTAATGCAACAGGATCTAGCATCTACATGGATTACTAGACTAATAGCAGGTTCTTAATCACAGTAGTACTGTTGTCTTGCTAGTCCTGCATCCCATATCATGTCTGGGTGGGAAGGTGAATGATGCTAGACAGGGTTTCAGGGGTGGTGAGGATACTACATGCCAGAAATTGAAAAAGGATGAAATGCTGAGTGTGGGGGACAGCAGGTGAACCCTCACATGAGGTTTCAGCTGGAGCCACCCGCTGCCATGCCTATTTCAATGTGACATGCTTCAGTCTTACTACCAAGGAACTATGGTTTCAAAGAGTAAGGGGTATTGTCTCAGTGGTGAGCAAAAAGGGTATGCGAGGTTGCTCTGACCCTGAGTTCAAGCCCCAGTACTGGCACAAAATAAGTAAATGAAAGATAAACAGATATAGACATACATAAATAAAGCTATATTTGTATAATTATACATTTTTACCATATTTATATACAAAACTACAGAATATAATGAATATATTATATTATGTCATATTTTCTATTATGATGTCTATTATATTATAATAGATGTAATATTATAATAGATGTAAAATATATTCTATTATTATGAATATTATATGAATACATTCTATAATATATTCTGTTAAATAATGTACATTTATATTGTATGATATATGTCATGTTATATGAAAGTATACATTTTATACAATATGTACTTATATATCTATTATACAATATAATACAGATATATGTGTTTTGCCTTTATATACTTACAGATCATAGCATATATTATATATTACATAGTATATGCTATATTAATTCTTACCTAATATACAAAAGGCATATTATATACATATATTACATATAATGCATAATAAATTTAAGCAATTTTGAATATGGCTGTTAGAGTAGAAAGGGTAACATCTTTGGTCTATGGATTTATTTCCATGAGCCCACATACATCAGATGGGATAAAATCCTTCTATGTAGAAATGGTCTAGTTTTCTGCCTCTTTGCCATTATTCCAACACCAATCAACAGACGAACTACTTAAGCCCGACTTGGTAACCAATGCTTCTGTGTCTCCCCATTTCTCCTGATGGAGCCATATCACCAGTGACAGCTGTGGTCTCTGCGGAGCATTGGAGAAAAAGTCCATTTCTTTCTCATCTTCATGCCCAATGCTTCTTTCTGTGCAGCCTTGAAAATAACTGCCTATTTGGGTACTGGATTACATTGTGTGTGTGATTCTAATTTGTCCTCGATTTTCAGCCATTTGTCTCCTTTGGTGAGATTGATTCTTAGAGCAATTCTGCTCATTTATGTCAGACTATTTTCTTGAAGTCTACTCTCATTTGTTCTCTTGGACATGCATGGGGTATTTTGGCTAGATTCCCTCCTATTCTTACATAAATACTTCTAGGGTAAATTTCACATCTTTGAAGTAATGCTTCGCATTTCTCAAATGGGTGTGAATAAATTATGAGGGGTTAAAAAAACTTTTCACATGTGAGTGATTTGAGAAGCAAGATTAGGAAAGTTCAGATTGTGATTACAAAGAGAATTCTCCTGCTTTCTTTGGGACCCTGAGTAAGTCAATTAATATGGTCAACCCTCAGTTTATAAATAAGTCTCAAAATTAGAAGAAAACACGGAAGAAAATTTTTCTTTATTTCCTTTTCAACACCCTGTATCACAGTTATAAGGACTGTTTGAAAGGCTGGGCCTAATAGTTCACAGAGTTCAGAAAGTGGGTTTAACTGGAGAGAAAGAAAAAAAATGATGAATTTAAATCAAATGCAGACACAAAGGGTTAACAATGAGGGCCGGGAGTTTGGCCTAGTGGTAGAGTGCTTGCCTAGCATGAACAACGACCCGGGTTCGATTCCTTGGTACCACATACATAGAAAAAAGCGGGAAGTGGTGCTGAGGCTCAAGCGGTAGAGCTCTAGCCTTGAGAAAGTCCAAGGACAGTGCTCAGGCCCTGAGCTCAAGCCCAGGACTGGCAAAAAAAAAAAAAAAAAAAAAAAGGTTAACAATGAAATAACTACTGATGTTGACTGCTGGTAATTTTGATTTCCTTCCAGTTTGGCCAGTGTGAATCAGAATCACCACTGTGATTATTTGAAATTGGATAAGGAAGGGGGGAAAACAAGATGAGGGGTGGGGGTGGGGGGGAATGGAGACCAAGACACGAGAAAGAGTATCAATGTATGTGAAGTAATGTAATTCTATCTGGTGAATATAATGTAACCCTTCTATTAATTACAATAAAAACATATTAAAAAAGAATTAAAAACTCAAAAAAACAAAAAAAAGAAAAAAATAGGTGGGACTTATTGATTTAAGTAAAATTCCTCTTAGATTTTTCCTATTTCCTAAATGTTATAAATACCTATGAGAATTTAAACGTATTAAATCTGACAAATCCAATTTGAATCTTAGCTCTACTATTTACTAGTTATTTAACCTTGAATTATTTAACTTCCACACCTAGTTTTTTTTTTAATTATAACATGGTGACAATGTCTCTTCTTTGGTTTGAATATTAAATAAATATAGGACAAGCACTGAATATATATATATAAGCGTTGAATACACTTATGCATATATAAAAACACTGAATATATATACATATATATCATACATATACTCATTTCAATAACTAGGTGCTAACTTATGCATATATAAAAGCACTGAATATATATACATATATATCATACATATACTCATTTCAATAAATAGGTGCTAACATTAATTTCCATTTTAGATATGTCTGACAATCAGTGGTCTTCTACTTATCCCTTTTGTATAGGTAAAGGCCTATACTATAGATTCCTTTCTTTACCAAATGAGCTTCCATGTTACAGGCCAGGACTACAAAGATAAATTCAGCCTGTTGTACACTGACCAACTAGAGGTAAACTTGTACATCGATGCTTCTCCCTTTCACTGTACCTGGTATGCAGTCTATACTCAACAGTTTTTAAAGTAAGAGGGTTAATGTATTATGTAGATTTCAGCTGAGCAGTGGAGATGATTGAATAAACAAGTTTGCAAAGTGCACTGTAGTGTTACGACTTAAGAGCCATTGTCTCAATTCAGTTTCATCTCATCATACTATTTTGTTGCTGTATAGCTGAATTTCATTTTATTTCTTTATTCTTCATTTTTCCATGATGGCTTTATTACTATTTGCTCTTAAGCTTCCCCAATATTTTCCATGTCTCCAAATGTTTTATCATGTAAAATTTTTATTATTTTGTACTTGTTTTCTTTGCTTGAGGTTGAGGAGAAATGATTTTTATGCCACAGCTAATAACTAACCTTAATTGGTGTCTGCTGCTTTTTAGATTTTCAGCAAATTTTAATGTTATGTATTTATTGTATCTTTTTCTGGTCATAGTGCCAGGGCTTGAACTTAGTGCCTAGGCGCTATCCCTGAGCTTCTTTTGCTCAATGCTGGTGCTCTACCACTTGAGCCACAGCTCCATTTCCAGCTTTTTTTCTTGTAATTAATGAAAATAAGAGTCTCAGAAAGAATTTCCTGCCCAGACTGGCTTTGAACTGTGTTGCCCACCAAGACTGCAGCCTCCTGAGTAGGTAGTACTCCAGAGCCACAGGCTCAAATTTGAATCTTTACAGCCATGATTTTACCAAAAGCAATATAATACCATTCATGAAAGAATAGTACATAACCTGTGTTTTGTTTTTGTATCTGTGGGCATGTGTGAAAGAAGAAATGACAGATAGATGGTAGATAATAGATCAGTAGGTAGATAGGTAGATGGATTTATAGATCAACAGATTGATAGATAGCAAGAGACAAACACACAGAGAAAATAAACACACACATACACTGAATAACATATTAAAAGCCAATTATGTGATATGGTCACAAGGGAAATTATGTTTATATATGTACATTATGTTTATGTATATATTCAATCATAAGTGAATACCTTTAGTCACATATAAAATAATATTAGGTATTAATTTTGAATGTGGAAATAATGGCAGGTACTGATTCAACTGTTTTTATGAAATAGATAAACATTTTTATGAGGTAATTCCAGAATATCTTCCATTTGCCCATGAAAATTCTCAAATATAGTTTAAACAACTTGTGCAAAATTCTAGATCTCATACAGACTTGGTAGATTTAGGGTTCTAATTTCTGCACATTGACTAATGGGCTCATTTTCTTTGTGTAGAAGTTTTAGCTTTCACATTTTTCCTTCCGTTTTTGTTAAAGACAACTTGATCTATCTGTCGTCACCTTCCCATACCCGCTGACAAGAAACATAGGAGAAATGTATCTCAAGTTCTCTGACCTCTCTTCATAAAGATATTCATTCCTATACCCTAGAGAAATTAAATGAACCCAGACCCCTTCTAGTGTTTAAAATTAACTTTTTGCTTTGATACCATTCAAAGATATAATATGTGTCAGGCCAATTAGTATCTTGTATATGGATGGACAAAAAAAATACCATTAGAGGAGACATGAATCCCCAATACTAAAATCTTTTGGGAGTGGAGAGATGAGCCAAGCATGACAACATAATCACAAGGCATGTTTTTTCTGACAATCATGACTAACTCTGCTGTATGTCTACAACACTTATGAGATGAAGAAAGGAAGCCATCAATAAAATTGCAAGCGCCTAGAACATGGAAAATCAGAACTTGAACTTGCTGGCTCATAGACAACTTTGAATGAGAACCCTCACCTGTCTGCCATTCTGTATGTACCTTGGCAGCAAGAAGTAAGACTTACTCTCTCATTCTAGTTGGTAGGCTTGTTCTGTGGATATATTTCTTTTTTTTTTTCTGGGCAACACAAGACTGACAATAGAGTTTCAATTCTGACTAGTTCAATGATTTTGTTTAACTTGGTACAGTGTAGAATGAAGCAATTATTTGCTTTAAGTTCTTAAAAGTTCATTTAGGGGAGTAAATTAAGGCAGAGAATGTAGGCTGTACTTACCAAGAAAAACATATGCTTTGCTATTAAACAATTTATTTGTTCATTTAGAGCAAAACCACATTTTAGATTTAAAAAGATTACATATATATGTGTATATATATAAATATAACTACTTGGAAAATTACTTGCAATCCATAAGGAAAATTGACTCAGCTTTTAAGAGATCAAATGTCTAGCTACAGTATAACTAATAATGTGAAGAGATCAAATTTAAAAGGAACATTTGCAAACAGGAATGCAAATTCCCTCTCAGAGATATTTGTCCATCTTTCTCACAGCAGTGATCTCAATACTCAGAACATTGTACGATAATATTTTAGACGCTCAATCTATATTTGTTAACCAGGTATTTTGGTACCCACCTGTAATCCAACCATTTAACAAGCAGAAGCAAGATCATGAGTCTGAGGCTATCCTAGTCTATAATAGTGAGTTCCAGTTTAGCCTGGGCTATAAACACTCTGTCATGAGAAGAAAAACAATGTTGAGTGAATAAATACACTCTTGAAATGGTATTAGTTCTTATAGAGTTAGGACATAAGTAGTCCACTATAAAATAATGATGTATAGGAGATAAATTATTCATATTATGATAGATATTGCTCCTCAGATTCTATTTTATTTTTGATGGAATTCAGTAAGTCCTATGTATTTTTGTCAGTCCTGGGCTTGAACTAAGGGCCTGAGCACTGTCCTTGGGCTTTCTCAAAGCTAGAGCTCTACTACTGGAGCCACAGCACCACTTTCACCTTCCACCTCTTTTTCTTTCCTTTTTTTTCTTTATTTTTTGTGGGTGTGGCGCTTGCCTGGGTACTGTCCCTAAGCTCTTCAGCTTAAGGCTATGGGCCCTAATTCTGGGCCTTGGGCAGTATCCCTGAGCACTTCAGCTCAAGGTTAGCACCCTACCCTTGAGCCAAGCCCCACTTCCCATTTTCTAGGGGATAGTTGGAGAAAAGAGTCTCATGTCCTTTTGTGTCCAGGCTGGCTTTGAACCTTGATCCTCAGATCTCAGCCTCCTGAGTAGCTAGGATAACAGGCATGAGCCATGGCACCTGGCTTCCACCTTTTTCTATGTATGTGGTACCGAGGAATTCAATGTGGATCTTTGTGCATGCTAGGCAAGCACTCTACCACTAGGCCAAATTCCTGCCCCACCTCCCATGTAGTTGTTTTTGAAGTAACCAAATTTCCATTTCCCCAACACTGCTGAGATGCTAGGAATCCATTTTAAGTATTTTTTTAGTGGTTTTTTTCTTCCAGTTCAGACTTATGGTTCCCAATTTTAAACAGGCTTTGAAGAAAGCATCTCTAATTAATACTGAGTGTTGCAGACATAACCTGATTCAAAGCAAATATTTTGATAGGGATTGACCCACAGTCTCAATTCAAGAAGGTGAAACATAATATACAAGTAATCCTCATAATAATATTTCAGGTAAAAAGCATGAAAGTCTCTGGTGGAACACTCAAATATGTGGTCGCCTCTTTCACTGCCAGGAGAGAATACCTATTACATAGACCCACGTGACTCGACATGGAATTGATGTGTGGTCACTCAGATGTGTTTAGTTAATATTCTTGTTCAATGTTTACTTCTATTGAGACGAGTCTGTCTGGTCAAAAGGAATTACACAATATGAGTTTGAAATAAAAGCAAAATTCACAAATGTAACTGCTTCAATTGTACTTTAGTTTCAACTAAGAACCTTGAGACAAAGAGAGAAGAAACCAACATCATTGTGATATAATTTTTTTTTTACTTTTTAAGAAATATAACTAGCAATGAACAGATTAATCACAGGAGAGAGCAACAGAGATAGCCATCCAAGGACTCATGCCATAGGACACAGGGAACATGAGTCAAATATGCCTGTAATGTAACGAATGTGCACGTGAATCTAAATCTTTTTGAGATTTATAAACACTAGTACATCACTGAGGAAAACAGATTTGTTGCTTTAAATATGATATTTATACATATGATATGTATTCTATGCAGCTGTCAGAAAGAACAACATTGTCCCATTTGTAAGGAAATGGAAAGACTTAGAAAAAATCATATTAAATGTAGTAAGCCAGACTCAAAGGAACATAGGCTCAATGGTTTCCCTCATTTGTATAATCAGTAGAAACGTTGGGCTCTCCCAGCAGAGATTTACAACAGAACAAAACCTAGATACATAAGGCCATATAGGATGACATTAAATGAAAGGATCTCCAGGATATAGAAACAAAAAGCCATATAACGAGTGATTGTTGTCCTTAATGTACTATGTTATCTCTCATCTCTTTTGCTGTCCCTTGGTTATCTCATATTGTTACAATATTTCACCTTGTTATCTGATACATTTTGTATACGCTTAATAGATTATTTGAAATTGGATAAGGAAGGGGGTAAATCAAGATGAGGGGGGGAGGGGGAGGGGAAGAGAAATGGGGACCAAGACATGAGCAAGGGTATCAATGTTTGTGAAGTAATGCACCTTCTATCTGGTGAATATAATGTAACCCTTCTATTAATTACAATAAAAATATATGGAAAATATATAATAAACTTGGGAAATCAAATTTATGAAGAAATAATTAAAATGAGCCATTTTCATGTTACTTGACTTACCTTAGGTTAAACTGTAATTTTCAAGTGTCCAATATGAAGAGCATGGAAGAAATGTGAACATGATCCTAAGTCATTTTAAGGATGTGATGTCAGTAAGCAATAGATGAAGGATCTACTGAAAGAAACTTCTCTCATCTTCTATAATACAAATTGTAACACCGAGTATCCAGAAGGTGCTCAATGCACAGAACTGATGGTAAGAATCAAGATCCTTACTCTAGCCGGGTAGTGGATTACACCTGTAAGCCTATCTAATCAGGAGTCTGAGGTCTCAGGATGGTGGTTTGAAGACAAGGTGGCCCTGGGTGCCTGCTTAACCAATGAAAATATTGGAGTAGAAATTGCCTATGCCACCAATTGGTCAGCACAAAGCCTGGGAGGAGCAAGGAAGGAGCTTCCTGCTGTAATACAGTGCTCAGAGGATGCCCCCACATCGGAGACCCTCTCTTGGAGAATCCCCCTACTTTCCTCTCTGCTATTGCTTCACTTTTCAATAACCTTCCTCTGCTTTAAACACTTCTCTGCAGTTTACTTCTCTCGTAGATGACATCAGTGCCCAATTATTAGAATCCATTCGGTGATTTCCAGTACCTGGAGGCTCATAGCACTTGATAGGAGAAGATGAGATGCAAAAATGACCAGACATGTAAACGAAGGGCACAAGAAACAATCCTTTTCAAATCCGTAAGAACTATTAATGGCTAGGAAGGCAGTGGAATTTAGGTAGGAAAAATGCTAGATCTCCAGTAAGATTATGTGGGTTTGGAGTCTGCCTCTGCTGGTGATTAGCTCTTAGGAAGATGGGTTCCACTTCCCTAAGTCTCACTTTTGCTGGAATGACTCCTATTTCAAAAAGTAAGGATTGTGATTTCACGTAGGACAGTATATGGAAAGTACAAATAGGTAGAAAGAAATTAAAGGCAATCGTGCATATCTGTGGTGCCAGAACGTTTTATGCTAGAGCAAGGGAATTGCCATTTCATGGCCAACCTGGGCTACCAAGGGAGGATCTATTTAAAAACAAAACAAAACATAAAGTTAAAGATAAAAAGGGAAGAAGTTGTCTTACTTTTCGTGGTTTTCACCATTTGCAAAATAAATGCTCATGTATCCAGGCTTAGTACTTGCTGAGTCCGAATAATATGTCTTCTGATTATGCAAAGAAGTTGAGAGTCTCTAATCACAGAACCCAAATATGATTTTCATTATTCCATGGAAATGATAGTAGGTAAAAGATGTACCTAAACGCTTGTAAGCCCTTCTTGTGGTTTCATGACCCCTGAAAAAAGAAGACAAAGACAGATGTGTGAACACACATTGTTCTCTTCCCTCCTCCTAGACTTTTAGAAGCTACAAAATACTATCTGTCTGTAAGAGCCCCACTTTCAGTTCCTCTTTTCCCTGAAGACTCTGTTTCCAATTGTTTGTTAAGATGTCCACTCTCCCTTGGAAGAGTACAGAACGCCAGCCACACTGCTGTCTCCAAAGTAAGGCACAGACAGAAAAGAAATGGCCTTGAACACTTCACGAGTTCAGCGGTCTGAATGTGCTGAAAGAACTCTCCCCTCCCCCCCGAGAAGGCTTCTGAAATGGCTCGTTGGCAAGACATGAAAGAATAAAACTTTGCTCTGGCTGTCTTTAAATATGATCTTTGAAGTAGTGGGTGCTCAAAAGGTGGCCTAACCCTTTGGTTGTTGTTGCAAATCAAAACAAACGGCATTAACAAAAGAAAAACAAAACAGAGAAGGTCAAGAAGAAAAGAGGACACCTTCACATCGCTGAGCAACCAGTGCAGCAACTATCGTAAAGCGCATGCATGACATTCACTTCTGCATCATGACAGAAGCCATCCTGACTTCCACACTGGAGCAGCTGGCTTCCCAATCTTCCTGCCGGCCTTGGCGTACACTGCCTTGGCTGTACATCTTCCTCTGTTGTGGTTATGTCCCACAGTCCCCAGGATTCCTGTTTCCAGGACCCTAGAACGAGTCAATCTCAAAAATTAACTCCCTTTCCAAGATGGTGCCTTCTCTATCTCCAAGATGGAGAAGTGAGATAAAGAGCTCACATCATGCAGGAGGAGTCACTGTCACATCAAGTCACCACCCTGAGATTTAGCCTTGTGACGTCTGGGGGTTGCTCTCCTGGCTAGGACAGCCAGCCAGTTGTCACCGGCACTGCCTGATGATTTCCTGGTTATAGCGTGGTCTCCCTGGATCCCAGCCTTGCCTCAGGAAAGGGAGTTGGAGCTGTGGAATTTTCTGCTTTTCCTTCCATGATACTTTTCTGCTTTTCTGTGCATTATTCCCCTGACGGTTGTCCCCTGAATTTCTGGCTATAAGCAGTTCCCACCATCCACAACACTGCATACTTTACCAATGATCAGAGCCCCTGTCATAGTTGTACAAAGTGACATCAGTTCAGCATATCAGCTCATAAAAGCAATGCCTCTTGATTAATGTCCCCTTCATCATTCTCTCCTATGTGTCCCAAACCTATCTATCATCTGCAGTGACCTGGTTCCATGTTCACATATGGACATTGAATATTATGACCATCTGCCTACCCTTCTTTTTCCCCATTTATCTGTTTCCTCCTACCATCAAATATAAAAGAAAAGGTTTAACTTCCTAGTATTCATTTTGTTCTTCAATATATACTTTTAAATGTATGTAATGTAGCATTTCTGCGTCTCTTCTGCTTTGTAGTCCATTGAGTTTTTTAAACATTTTAATAGAAAACAACCTCAGGAACCCATAACTGCTGCAACAATGATCAATTCTTGGTCAATCTCTACACACCCCAATTTTTAATCTCTATACACCCCAAATTTCTCTTCCTCACTCTGCCTCTTCCCTGCACATGGTTTTGAAGTAGTCATGTAAATTATGCCCAGCCTAACTTCAAACCATGATCTTCTGGACTTAGTCTTCTGAATAACTAGGATTGCAAGCATGAGTACCAATGTTCAGTTATAAATACATTTTACATATTTGTATGTATATACATATATATTTCTAATACATCTTTATTACTTCTCATAGTTGTATATATATATTTCTAATATGTAGGCACTTAATTTGTTTTAACAAAGTCATAAAGTAAGTCATCATATTAAAATTTAAAAAATAAGTAATTTCTTCATTTCCATGTCCATTTCTATTCAATATACCATATTTTTCTTTTTGTTTGAACAAAGGTATGAATAAGTTACTCCTATTGACGTTGAATAATGCAATCTATAATTTCTTCAGCAGGAAATATTCCTACTCCTGTAATTTTCCCATGTAATACTTTGTTCTGCAGAACTTCATAAAGTTCACATTTTGCTGTTTTAACCCTTTAGTCTTATATCATGTGTTTTCCATCTTATACATTTCTCATAAATTGGTGGTTGGATCAAACATAGCAATAGGATTTATGTTCCATTGTTTTGTTAAGGGTTTTTTTTTGGAAAAATAATGGCTTGATTTTCCATTTTGTAAAAAGCAACATTTGGTTATCTTAATGATTGTCAACTTAGTTTCAGAATCCACTCATTTATTACTAGTGTAAACAGATAATAATCTAAAACTGGGTTTATCTCGTTTGTTACTTGAAATATTTCTGTAGAAAGCAATTTTCTGTCCTTTGATGTTTACCAAATGACAAAATTGTTATAGAGACATCAGTACAAATGACTAATTCTTATCCTTTAAATGACAGTTGTCAAATTTGTTTATTAATATCCGCTACCAGTGACCTTTTCTCTTGATATTATGATAAATAAATATGCTTAATCATATTTGATATTTAATATTTTAACACCCTGTATTTATTACTTTTATTGCTCAATAAAACCCCGGTTTGACCAGCAGAACAGCTTCCAATTATCTTTGAGTCCCTTAGCTATAAATGTCTGACTGATGGTTTCCTTGTTGCTTTAGATCTGAGAAGGTTTTTGACTCTGGTTGGGACTTTCCTGTTATTCCAAACAGCACTTTTTTTTTAGTGGGAAATGATATTTGACAAACTTAATCCACGCTCTTGGGGTATGTTTGTCCATTTTTAGTTTCAAGCAGCCTATGTGGACAGGGAAAGAAAAAGAATGCAATATGTGGGGTCTTCTTGAGGAAAAATTACTGAAGAATAAATGGTGAAGTTTTCAACTAAAATATAGCCACTAGAGTTTTATGTAGTGTCTTGGTCTGTCCATACTATCGTAACAAACTTTCACAGGGTGCTTCATACATAAGATTGCTTTTTACACACATCTCGGGAGGGTGAGAGGTCCAAGGTGTGGCGGGGGGGGGTGGAGCGGCACATTTGGGGACTGTTGCCAGCTTGCTCTTGTCTCACAACCAAGCACCCCCTCCCCATCTTGCATTCTTCTACACAAAGACTAAGGCTCTAAGAGAAGATGAGGTCATGGGAGAATGGAGATTCAACACATGTGGAGGGCTCACCTCACTTCCAGAGAGGCTGCCTTTCTGATTCTTCTCAACAAGTGAAGAACTCGAGTTTTTGCCTTTGTTTTTTTCTTTTCTTTTCTTTTCTTTTTTGTACTGGTCCTGGAACTTGAACTCAGGTCTGAGAGTTGTCACTGAGCACTTTTGCACCGAGCTAAAACCCTACCACTTGAGCCACATCTCTGTTTCTGTCTTCTTGGTAGTCAATTGGGGGGAAAAAAGCATCTCACAGGCTTTCTTGCCCAGGTTATTATTGAACTGTGACCCTCAGATCTCGGTCTCCTAAGTAGCTAGGACTACACTAATGAGCCAGTGCTACCTGGCTCAAATCTTTTTTCATAAGTATACAATCTCTTTCAAAATGCTCCATCACTTACTACTAGGACTTTAGCTGTTCCATTTCAACATATGGATTTTCTTGGATAAATTCTCAAGCATAATTATTTTCATGAGGTAAACATTTATATCAAAGCATTTATTTTCTTCGTTAACATGTGTCTTCCTTTCCCTCATAACAAAAATCCTGGTACCCACTATGATGGGATTTGAACAATACACCTTCATTTACTTTGCTGCCTATTGTACATACTCCAGAAAATAAAGGTTAGTGGAGAGAGGAAGAGTGGTTGAATACAGGCATGATATTCATTGTACATCTGTGAATATATAACAAGATAACTCCAGGGCATACATGGGATTGGGAGAGATTTGGGGGGATGATAGAAGGAATGACATTGATCAAAGTGAATTATATTAATAAACCAACATGATGGAAACCCCTTTTATCATGAATTAAAGACTATTGAAGACAGAAAATAAAGTTAAGGCACAACCAGTTTCCATTTCTCATTATCTGAGTGGCCTTTACATCCTCTTTGTTAAATAAACTCTTTATCACCCTAAAATTAAAGTTAAAAGAACATTTTAAATTATATAGCTTATGGTTTATCCCTTATTTATAAATATTAGCATGTATATATTCCTAGATAAATACAGTTTTCCCTAGATTTTTAAATGACTTGCTCTTTCTCTAGTTAATTTTCTTAACATTGTTTCTCATCTTTAAGTACTTATACAAAGGAGGTGCCACATAATAAAGCGGTTTATGAATTCAGTGTGTCTTGATCAGTGTCTCTCCATCAATATTCTTACTCCCTCTTTAACCCACCCCTTCCCTTTTCTTAATTTTGAGGTATATATAATGGATTCTTCATTTCTTCTTCCCTTCCCATTTCACTTCTCTCCTATTAGCTCCACATTCTTCTTAGATACCCCCATTTTTAATGTTGATTTTGTGCTTTTTTCATTGAGATAGAATTATGTCTTTCAGTGGTGAGCTCTAGGACAGCTTCTTAAAGTATGTACAACCTGTTTCTTAGTTTTTATCAGTTCACCATATTGATCAATATTAAAATTAATGTGTCCTATTTTTCCAAACTTTTAAATGGCTTTCTTGTCACTTAGTAGCATCTCGCTATGTCATTGTCTCTTTAGTCTGTCTGCTTACTGAGGGACTCTGTAGAATGAAGAACTCCACAGCACTCTCCTCATAATATTTGTCCTAATATGTAACTTACCTTGCTGTCTCCACTAAAAGACAACATTGAGAATTAATTGGAAAAGGAAGACAGGCCCACCTTGTTCTTTTGCTTTCTTTCATAACATTTTCAATTAAAATAGAAATAATTAATAAATATGCTATACTCAGAAGCATAAATGAGGTAGCTGGCAGAGTTTAGATGACCGAAAAGCATATGTTCATTAAAGTTGAATCTGTATTGCAAACTGATCTTTTGTAACATTAACATATTGTGAAAAGTTTTACATTTCTGTGATCTTATTTTCAAATGTAGTCCAGATTAAATCTTTGTTCTTTTTATTTTCCTAAAAGTTAATCTGATGATTAACGGAAAGCAATTATAAAGTACCTTGTAACTTATGAGAGTTAGAGAGATAATGAGTAATAGCGATGAACTCTGTATGCCTTTTGTAATTTATAAGGTACTATAGTGGGTGAAAAAGAGTTACCCTAAAAGATAATTTGTAGCTCTACTTTGATGAGTTCAATTGCTGTGCATTAGGTCTGGGCTTTCGTGGAGGAAAGTATAAACAAATAGTGTATAAGCCATTGCTATAGAAACCGCTTGGGTATTTTTCAGCCCAATCCTTTTTGACCAAGAATATCATTCACATTGGCTGTTACTCCTTCTTCGGCACTTTGCAGCATTTGTGCCATGGAAAAGATCCAGAAAAAGCCTTCCTCCTCCTCAATTCTGATTCTGGCATTGAATTTGTGCCCCAGACTGAGTCACAGTAATTTGCTTCCAGAAGTGTGATTCCTTTATTAGAAAAGCAAAAAAGAGAACAACAAATTCATATGGCCAACACACTCAAAAATGAGTCTGCATTATAAAGTAAGAAAATATTCTCTTCATACTGTTTACTTTTAATATAAATAGAAGGTAACCAAAGTGAAAGGTATCTGTAAAGATAAATTGTGTGTGTATGTGTGTGTGTGTGTGTGTGTTTGCTTGTGGGATTTTATCCTAACAAATATACTGTTTACAGAATGTTTTGTGCTACAGATAGAGATAGATGATAGATAGAAAAAGATACAGAAATGATGATATCATAGACCATAGATAGATACAGATGGATAATGTTTGTTAGATAGATGATTGATGATAGATAGATAGATAGATAGATAGATAGATAGATAGATAGATAGATAGATGGATAACACTCACAAGAAGAAAAATGAGTATGACAGAAGTTTGTCTCTACCTCATTTCTGCCCTGGCTGCTGTCTTAAGAATTTGACCAGGAGAAAAATTATTATTCTGAACACTTTGTATAACACTGTCTGTCCTCATCTCTTTCTCCAATGCCACCAAAGAAACATTTGCTAATGCTGCTCAAAGGGAAGGTAACTCATACTTTGACTCCTGAACAGGTATTTCTGTCCCCAGAGCCCAGCAAGGCCTTCTGGATGTCTGGTGTCACACTGGAGTGCCAGGCATTACAGCTACTGGGATTGGGTTTTGTCTGAGCATCAGCAGTGAGGAAAACAGCCCAGGCTCCTTTCCTCCTCCCTCCTTTTGCTTTTGTTAAAAAAAAATGTCCCAGACTCTGTACTTAGGTGCCTTTTGGTGATAATTTTTCTTTCATAAAGGCTGACATGCTGCCACTGCCACCTCCTCACAATGCGGGGATAATGAAGGAGAGCTTGCCACAGAACAACAAATTCTGCAGCTAGGAAATTCAGCAGAGGTAGAGAAGGCAGCGCCACCTCTGAGCACGCTGATGCACACTGATAAAACGCAGCCAGACTTGAGTGACTTGCTTCCGGACTTGCACTTGGAAGACCTGAGTAATTACCTCTTATCTCCTCTTCCAACCAGCCTTCAAACATCCAATTTCAGCTGGTCATCTAATTTCAGCCGATTGCTGCAGCTCTCCTGGCCTTCTTTTATTGACTTAATCACACACAGCTCCCTTCCTGAATCAGAGTACTTAAGGCCTTTTTCTCTGCCTAGAATGCTCTGCCTAAAATTACCACCAGATATTCCGATGAAAGATTCTTTAGGTGAATAAGTGCTTACAAAAAAACGCCCTGGCCAAACCGCTCACAGCATGCCTTCAAAAGGCATCAATCATTTTGCTTATAAATAACTTAATTCTTCCACAAATTAGGCTTTCCCCTCATTGTACCCCCAGACACTAGGATATAGGACTTCTTAAGTTATTATCTTCAAGTAAATTGTATTACTGTGTTTCTACATAAGTAACCACTCTGTTGAGTAAATGATCATTCTTCATATTTTGCCATTTTGGGTCTCTAGTTTACAAAGGTCAGTTAATATCAGGAATTATGCTTGAGTTGTACTCAAGAGACATGGTGTAAATAGCTCTCCAAAACATGGTCAAAGTAGCTATTCAAAAATAGGAGTAGAGGACCAAGCATGGTAATTCATGCTATTTGGAAGGTGAAAAAAATAAATGAAAAGAAGATCATAGTTTTAGGCCAGTTCGGGCAAAAGTGTAGTATCTAAAAACAAAAATGAAAGAGGGCCAGGTATGTGGTTATGAGGTAGAATCCAAGTGTAAGACTCTGAGTTCAAAGCTCAGTATCACCAGAGAGGTAGAATGGAAAAAAAGAAAAAGAAAACAAACAAAACCTGAAATAGCAATGTATTCCTACATAAGAAAATAGAAACTTGTAGGGAAGGCCTGAATAGACACAAATAGTCAGAGGGGAAATTAGTATTGATAGGTGGGTTACTCTGAGATAAATTATTAATCATTTCAAAAGACTTCAAGTGATATAAACTTCACTCCTTCATCAAGAGCTATAAAAGAGTATAACTGATAGAGTGAATGTAGATAAAGTTTTATTCATAAGTCAGGTGGATTTCAATTTTGACATTATTGTTTTGTTCTTAACTTGCATGTATATTATATAACTTTTGGGTTCATTTCAATGACAAGGTAAGAGCTTCCTAATTTGGAAAATATCAAATTGAAAGGATTTTTAAGTCATTTTCTGTTGTGTTAGTGGTGAAGTCCTGAAGAGAAGGAAGTCCTGAGAGAACTCTTATTCTACCTTCCTCAGATAAATTCATCTCATTTGTGATGTCCTACAGTTGATTTCCATGTTATGTAATTAAATTGGTAGAAAGATCTAGAGTCATCTCTTCTTCCCTTAGTATTATATTGATGTAAATTTGGTCTGAATTTTCAATTAGCATACTTAAGTAGTTGGTGAGAACAATTTAGTCAAGCAAGCCTAATGACCAGCTGGCTATACCAGCAGCTAATAGAAAATCCATTTGCCCTTAACTCCAAGACAAATGAATATCTCCAGCTTCCTTTTTCCTGACTATTTAACAGCTAGCTTGGCCAACCCAGGAGAATGCACAAGTGGCAGTACAGTTGAGTGGGGGAGGCTGACAACACCGTCCTGAAAATATGCTGCTCTTTTCCTTCCCCTCCTTTTGAGTGTACCAAGTTGCATAAGGACATGGAAGATTACTGACTAGAGACTCATTCTCTTTTTCATTTGTGCCAAGAGCTTGGGATAATGACAAACTCAGTACAGACATTTTGCTGTACAATGTAGCTACTTATTTTGCCTTTCACCACTTGAAAATGGCGAAAGTCTCTTTGTGGTTTGTTGAAAGACTGGATACATTATACACCATTTTATTGCTTTCTTTCCAAATTCTCTATTTGGATATTCACATTTGCAAGAACTTTATACTATGTTGACTTTTATTGTATTTTTTACATTTATTTCTTCATTATTATCTTTAGTTGTGCAGAGTTACCATTTAACAAAAGCAATTTATGGAGTGATTTAAAATTTCCCTTTGAGCAATAATTTTTCTCATCCAAAAGTTCAGTGAGAAAAGTTATGGCAAATTATTTGTCGAAACTTATGACTTAGAAACTGCTGCAATGTCTGAACTCTAGAATCTTGCTCAAAATCATGAATTTTGACATCAGGGACTTTGTTTCAAATTCTAGCCAGCCTACATGCTAACACTATCAGTTTCTAAAACCTTCCTCTGCTTGATGAAGATAGTGATGATGATATTTATAGCATATAAGATTGTTCTGAGGGCCGGGAATTTGGCCTAGTGGTTAAAGTGCTTGCCTAGCATGCATGAAGACCCGGGTTTGATTCCTTGGTACCACATATATAGAAAAAGCCAGAAGTGGTGCTGAGGCTCAAGTGGTAGAGCTCTAGCCTTGAGAAAGTCCAAGGACAGTGCTCAGGCCCTAAGCTCAAGCCAGGACTGGCAAAAAAAAAAAAGAAAAGAGATTGTTCTAAGAAAAAAATTGGAAAAACCACAAGATTTCAACCGCAAAGCACTAAATAAAAATTAGTATTACCATGAAGATTTTTAAACTGGTTGATTTATTGGTTCCCAGTTAAGAGATCTCAAGAGGTCATGAAATAATGACTAATTAACTTGAGAACTGTATTATGGATTAAAAGAATTCCTATAGGCAATAGTAAAATTCACACTCCTAGCAAAGAAAGAAAAGTAGATTTCTGAGAACTGTGGGCTCTAAACCTATACTGTGTTGCATTCATCCTGCATTTAGACATAGGAAAATATAATAAAAATATTATTAGTCTAAAAATAAATGTATCCATTAACCATTGGGACTTAGGTTCTAGTCATTTTCTATGTCAATATTTATGTCTGGACTCTTGGATCATGATCTTCTATACTAAGGTACAGAACATTGTTGCCATTAGTTAATGAGAGAGAAAAATATAATTTTCCTATTTGATTCTATTCCATCAGCTGAGAATGGATGGAAAAAGAACAAACAGCCTTAGGCATAGATTGATTGGATCCATGTTTACGGGAGTGAATTTCTCCACAGAAATGAAACCATTAGAGCCTTGGAGTGAAATAACCCAGACATAATGGCTGGTGATAAGGGATAACATAAATGCTATTGTTTATTTCAAAAGTTAGACGGGAATAATTTTTTTTACCAGATCTCAGATGTCAGTTTGAAATCTGTGAAATTATCAAGAGAACAAAAGAGCCCAGTTGTTTTTACTATACCACAGAACGATCTACAGCTTCAAGATGAGTGTCCAGCACCTGGGAGGCTAAGAGGTAAAGAGTCAATCTTTATGAGATAAATGAGTAAATAATTGCTATCTTTCAGAGAGAGCCCTTTTGGTCTACTAACATGAACTTGGATCTCTGCAGGATTTCTAGAAATGTCATTTGAATGTGGGTTTAGGATAAAGTCAATTCACTGTGTGGTTTTTCCCTAGGGAAACAGACGTTGATCTCTGTGGTTGCCTCTGGAGCAAATAATGTGACCCACACATTTGTGTCATATAACCAGAAAAAGAAAGACGCTGCAAAATTAGATAAATCAAAAGACATGGAAACCTATAGCAGTTGCAGTCTCCACAAAAGTTAAAATTTGAACATTTCTAAATCCAAAACAAAACAAAAATCATTCTTACTTCTCTGGCTTCCACAAAGTTAATATCTAAGATAAATGATTTATGCAGCTAAGATACATACATAAAACTGTTAATATTCCACTATAATTTGATGGATTGAAAGGTAACATTTATAGTCTTGGAAGTTCTTTTTTCTTAATTTCTTTTCATTTGTCCTTCCTTTCTTTTTACTTTTCTTCTAACATCTTTATTTTCTTCTTCCCTCCCTTCCTTTCCTTCCATCCTTCCTTCTCTCCATGCTTCCTCTCTCTCCCTCTGTTCCTTCCTTCCTCTCTTGATTTCTTCCTTTCTTCCTTCAGTTTCCTTGGGGAGCCATGTCCAAAGCCTCAAATCTATCACAAATATTTTCTCCAACATATTTCTTTGGTTTCTCCATAATTTGGTCTCTTGTCACAAGTAAATATCATAACTCAAAAATATTCAAATCTATTCTGAGAATTATGATCTCTAGAGAGCAATAATGGGTTTTAATGAGACTTAGAGAAGACAGACAATTTTTCTAATATACGATTTAAGGAAAATTAGTATCTCTCTAAACAATTGATAAATTAATCTTCAATACAATGAAATTAAAGAATATTTATGGTAATATTAAAATGTTAATTCAAAAACAAAATTCAGTATATATATAATTACCAATGATCAGCCCACTTACAAATAGAGATAACTTTAATCACTCAAATTCTGATATAATCCCAATAAAAATTCAAAACAGGGAATTTCAGAACAATAAAATTTTGGACATTACAAAATTTATATGGAAGAATGATAGAAAAGCAGTAGTAATTGTTTTTTAAATAAATTATTAATACATAAAATACCTTTTAGAAAGAATAGCAAAAGTGTGAAAAATTATTCAGTCAGAATTTTAACACAATTAAAATTTTATAATAATAATAACATAGGAGCAGTTAGCAGTTATATATCAGATAGAAAAATAATACAGTGGTGCCAGATGAGTGATCTCAGAAAAACACATACATAAATACACATATTTTATTGAAAATAAAATTTGTTCCACAACAACTGAGCTAAGTCTAGGAGAGATATGTCAAATAAGAGCAACAACAAAGTGATAACTTTACCTTTAAATGATGTATAAAATCTTTACACCTGAAAAGTAAAATGGAAGAAAATCTATAAAAAATATCTTTAACAGAGGAGAGATAATTTTTTTGCCAATCCTGGGCTTGAGTTCAGGGCCTGAACAATGTCCTTGGACTTTCTCCAAGGTTAGACTCAACCACTTAAGCCTCAGCATCACTTCTGACTTTTTTCTATGCATGTATTACCAAGGAATTGAACCTGGGTCTTCATGCATGCGAGGCAAGCATACTACTACTAAGCCAAATTCCCATCCCCTAAAGATAAAATTTTTAAAAAGATCCAAAGATATGGCTAAAAATTTGATCATTTTATAATTTAGATGAAAACCTTCAGACAACTGCACTGATAAAATTAAGAGATAACCATACAGGGAACAATTTTTTACAATTTTTTAAAACCTAGAAAAATAATTTATTTATGTATACAATGAACAAGTAAAAAATGAAGTGCCAAAAACTATTTGAATAAAGCACTAATGCATGTGAAAACACAGATAACAAGTGCATGGAAATGCTGGTACTCAGAAGCAAACTTGAGAAACTTAGGCTGAAATAACAGCATATCCATCTGAATGTATAATAATAATAATTACTGGTAGGAACTTCAGAAGGAAGACTTTTCATGCCCTGCATGTGGATACATGAACTAGTTCAATCACATTAAAAAGATAATTTATGAACAATCTGGAAATTAAAATTTTAATTGAGTTAAAACTGCATATCATTATATCAGTATTGATAGTACTACTGAATATAAAACACAATCTAGGCCTATATGTAAATATTATTCAAGTCACATTCATTTTAATATCAATGGAAATTGAAGTCATACACATATTTTTCTTTAGCAGATAAGAGAAAGTGAGACATTTGATAATCAGATATTATTAAATAAATCCAATGAAATCTTTTACTCTACATGTAAGTATACTTCACATGAAGAGGTGATATAGCATAGTCACTGAAACTGTACTGAAATGAGAGTAATCACAAGGACACAGTGCATACAGTGACAGGACTGGGTATCTAGTGATGAGTGAAAGAAGAAAATGAAACAGAAGGAAGTGGTAATAGGATTAGCAACCAAAGTGGGATAGGAAAGAAAGAAAGGCATGGATTTGAGATGATCATGTGCTGGGAAATGAGGACTCTAAATAATTAGTCTGTGCTCAATGTCCTGATGTCTCTACTGTCTTTACCACAGACACATCATGAGCATGCTCTGTGCCAGCTCAACTCACTCCTCAGTGGGATGATGAGAGAAGCAGGTTGTCGGTCAATCTCTCCTCTCATCTGGAAGAATGATGATCCGGACTTTCTACACATACTGAGGGTTTTCCCTGTCTATTCACAAGAACTAAGATGGGATTTTTTATATTGCCTGGTTTTACTATCGAAGAGGGCTTTGTTTAAAAAAATGCTTGGCATTTGTCGTAGAGAGATTTTATTTTTCTTCTTGCCTGGGAGATGTTTTAAGACAACTTTATTACTAGTTCCATTTCTGTGTTGAAAGAAATGTGAGGCATGATATTTACCTCCTTTAGCTGACATTTGATTATCAGAATTATTATTATGCTCATAAATCTTCATTATAATAATTGGTGTGTGAATTTGTTTTAATTGGTCATACACTAGGTGCTTTTTGGGGGGCACAAAATCAATGATTCCTACTAGTTCACACTAAGACTTTTGCTCTGTCAACTTTGTCAACCCTCAAGAATGCTTTAGATTTGGATTTATAGCAGTACTCAATGACAGTTATACATATTTCATCGATGGAAAATTAAATGTAAGAGAATCTTCATGTGGGAACTGTCCTGAAGTAGTAACTCTTGCTCTATTATTTCTATTTATTATGTATATATTTATTCATTTATTGTGGCTTGTGGAGCTTGATTTCTGAGTCTGGGTGCTGTCCTAAACTCTTCAGCTCAAGGCTACCACAGAGCCACAGAGCCACGTCTGATTTTCTAGTAGGTAATTGGAGATGAGTCTCTCATACTTTGGTTCCTGGGCTGGCTTTGAACCAAGATTCTCAGGTCTCAGCCTCCTGAGTAGCTAGGATTATAGGCGTGAGCCACCACACCTGGTTATGTTTAATTATTTCTAATGGATATGTTTTATATATATTTTATTGTAATTAATAGAAGGGTTACATTATATTCACCAGATAGAAGGTGAATTACTTCACATACATTGATAACTTTTCTCATGTCTTGGTCCCCAGTACCCTCCCCCCACTCCCATCCCTCATCTTGTTTTCCTCCCTTCCCTATCCGACTTCAAATAACCAAATACACAAATACACAATGCATCAGATAACCAGATGAAATACTGCAATAATATGAGATAACCAAGGGACAGCAAAAGAAATGAGAGGTAACATAGTATATTATGGACAACAATCACTCATTATATGGCTTTTGTTTCTATATCCTGGAGGTCCTTTCATTCTATATGGCCTTATGTAGCTAGATTTTCCTTCTATTGTGAATCTCTGCTAGGAGAGCCCAAGGTTTCTACTGATTATGACAAATGAGGGAAACCATTGAGACTATGTTCTTTGAGTCTGGTTTACTTCACTTAATATGATTTCTTCTAAGTCTTTCCATTTCCTTACAAATGGGACAATGTTGTTCTTTCTGACAGCTGCATAGAATTCCATTGTGTATGAATATCACATCTTGTTGATCCACTCATCAACTGAGGGGCATCTGGGTTGGTTTCATCTCTTTCCTATGGTCAATAGTGCTTCAATGAACATCGTTGTGCTAGTGGATTTAGTATGCCCTTGTTTCTGGACAATTGGGTAAATGCCAAGTAGTGGAATTGCTGGGTCATAGGGAAGTTTTATGTTTAGTCTTTTGAGGAACTGCCATACTGCTTTCCATAGTGGTTGAACAAGTTTGCACTCCCACCAACTGTGTAGTAGTGATCCCTCCTGGCCACATCCCCTCCAGCATCAGTTTTTATAAGATTTCTTGATCCTGGCCATTCTAACTGGAGTGAGGTGGAATCTTGGAGGTTTTTTTTTCAATTTGCATTTCTTTTAAGGCCAGAGATATTGAGTATTTCTTCATGTGTCTATAGGCCATTTTTGTCTTCTTCAGAGAAGACTCCCTTTAATTCTTTGGCCCATCTTTTAATGGGATGGTTGTGTCATTGGAGATTAGTTTTGGAGTGATTCAATTTTTTAAGCTGTTGATATATTTATGAGGCCGTTGTCCATTGTATAATGAGTGAAGACCTTCAAAGGACATAGCTAGCAAATTATCTAATTGATATGTTGCCGGGGCCTACCGGCAGCAAATTGGGGTTCCTGAAATAGGGGGCAGGGACTGGAAAAAATTAGAAGAGAGACAAACACATCGGGTCCGGGAGGTCTGCAGCCCAGGCAAAAACTGCAGCGCCCCATTTATTCTCAACTCAAAGTTTATATCCCTTCTTGAGACCAGGGCACTGCCAGGTGTTACATCCAGATGGTTAATCAGGGAACTGTTGGGGGTTACATTCATATGGTAAATCTCAGATCAATTGAACAGGAGAAGGCCAAAAAACAATAAGACAATCAAGCAATTATCTGATGCAAATCAAAGTACAGTTTGATTCCACTCTTGCTCCTGACAATATGTTTTGAGAACCAGAAGTAGAGTATCCAATTAATCCAATGTGCCATTCTTTGCTGTGAATTTCAATGAACAAACTAAGAAAAACAAAATTACTTTTTTTCCTCTTAGTATCTTTTTAAAAATTGTATTTACGAATTTACACATAGGGGTTTCTATTCAACACACCAATTCCTGAATTTGATGCATCTTGATTCACATTAGTCTTTTCCATCACTCATTCTCATATCTCCCAACTCCATACTCTCCATTTTTAGGATATGTTTGGTATTTGTTTATATCATATTATACAAAAGGTTATTATTATTATTATTATTATTATTATTATTATTATTATTATTATTATTATTTTCCATTCCTGGGACTTAAATCCGATCTTGGGCACTGTTCCTGAACTTCTTTGGCTCAAGGCTAGGGCTCTGCTACTTGAGCCATAGTGCCACTTCTGGCTTTTGCTGAGTAGTTTATTGGAGATAAGAATCTCAGTAACTTTCCTTCCTGGGCTGGATTCAAACTGTGATCTTCAGATGTCAACCTCCTGAGTAGCTAGGATTACAGGCATGATCCATGATACCCAGCTCAGGAAGGGATTTAACTGGTACAACTCCTCATATGTTTACACTGCAGTCTAATCAGACTCACAATTTAGTATCCCAATGCACATATATAAATACACATTTTTTCTCATTGTAGAAAGGAGGATGTCAACTATTTGAAGAAAACATGATATTAGCAAATAAGTCCCATGATGTTTTGTTAAGTCCTGGCTTCTGAATTTCTATTTTGGAAGAATGTGTACTTCATTAAGCTCAAGCATTTAGACAAATGCATAGATTTTAAGCTCTAAAATCAATCCCATGTTAGAGAAAAAATAGTAACTAAGTTTTTAAATCATAATCTAAACAGAGTATTTCATGTTTGTTCAAAAGGTTAAACACAATAACCCACAAATGATTTGTCTATTTTATGATGCACATGGCACATAGATACAGAACTCTGTAATTGAAATAGGGAGTTCGGTACTTGCTGGCATCATCTTGGCCACATGATGGATGGTAGGGGCTGGCATCTTTTTTGTGTGGTGGGGGAAGTTGAAGCCCCCACCTCCCAGGTGATATTGTTGCTTGAATCCCTGGAGGCTCAGGCAGGCCCTTGGCTGATAGATTACTAAACCTATTAGTCAAATGCCTGGGACTGGAAATTTCCTGCCCCCTGACCTGATCCTATTTAGGGCCTGACCTGACCCTATTTAGGCCTGAACCAACTCCATGCCACAAGTTTCCTGTCTCCTGTCTCCTGTCTCTTCTCCAGTCACCATGTCACTTCATTTCAGCTCTCGATTGGTGCTGAATTGGTTTGTTGGTATTGTTTTTGTTCTTTCTTTCCTCTCTGGCCTTTATGGCACAGTCTCCTACCAGTCTTAAGTGTATATAATGACTGCTGGTCTTTGAGGCAGGAGTCCACCATGCAGTCTCTCACCTTTCAATAGATTTGTGCTTTCAACAATGTGGCTTCAGGGGCAGAGAGTGTGGCCTGAGTGGCAGAGCATGCTTGCCTAGCATGCACGAAGCCCTAGGTTTTATTTCTCCATACCACAGCCACAGAAAAGCTAGAAGTGGTACTGTGGCTCAAGTAGTAGAACACTAGCCTTGAGAAAGCTGAAGGACAGTGTCCAGGACCTGAGTTCAAGTCCCTGGATTGGGGGAATAAAAGTAACTTCTCTGTTTTCTTGTCTTACAACATACTAACTACAAAGTTTTTTACTTCCCCTTAATGTCTTATATACTTGTTGTCACTTGAGAGTTTATGGCTTGTGACAGAAGTGTGAAGAAATAAGAAATGTTAAATGCCAGCATGTTTCAGAAGGTGAAGTGCTAAATAGAAAAATATTTTCAAATTTTATTCTTTTACATAAGTCAATATTTAGAAAATATGGTAATATCATTTAACCTCCATAATTGGAATCATGAAAGATTCCTTTCCATTTGTATGGTATTTAGTTGCTCATTTGTAGTCGTTGTTTGAAAAACATGACAGTATTTCAGAACATTCATCAACCAGCTTACAAGTAATATTTTTAGGCCAGAAACTTTCTAAAAGCATGAAATTCTTTCCACTCAGCTTTGATTTTCTTATAAACAGTCATTATCTGGAAAGGAAATATCTCATTGTGGACAAGAAAAATAATTGTGAAAGACTGATTTGTAAATATTGAGTCAAAAGGAATATAATATTGCAGAGGTAAGAAGCACAAATCCAATATTCTAAGCATTTGTAAATATATATATATATATGTATACATATATTCAGATATGACTTCTAACAAAAGACACATATTTACAATTACATGAATCTTGCTCAAGAACTACATACCAGCTAATTAGCATAATAATCATTTATGAATAATCACTTATGAATAATCATTTATGAATAAACTTTTGCTTCCTGGAAACAGTTGAATATTTTCATCTAATGAAATTCCTGCTGGAAGGGAGAATTTCTTGGTAGTTTTTGGATGATACGGTGACAACTTACTTGTTCTAAATTAAAGCACTTTGGCAAAGACCTCTCCCTTTAGCATTTTCACCTATTTATTTATGGTATACTCAGAATTCAAAGTTGAGATTTATTGAACTGTAGTCAATTCCCTAAGGGGATAGCAATCCCTGTTAATGCATGAATACCCCAGGTATTAGCACATACCTATTGTTAAAATCTTACCTGGCCATCTCATCATTGCATTCATTGTTCTGGGGTTATCTCAATGGATCTCCTTATGTCTTTGTATGTCTTAGGAGTGACATCCTTGAGGGATCTTCCTTCTGAGTTATATATTCAAGGATGTTTGTACATTCTGCTACCTTGGATTAATGTCTTCTGTCAGAACTCAAGTTTACTTTCTGCCCTGTAAACAGAAAGATGGGTTATACCATAGCCAGGTTGAATTAGGTTTCTTTGATGTAGAATCTAAAAGACTGGGGTTTCAGGGCTGGGAATATGGCTTAGTGGTAGAGTGCTTGCCTAGCATTCATGAAGCTCTAGGTTTGATTCCTCAGTACCATATACATAGAAAAAAACCTGAAGCGGCACTGTGGCTCAAGTGGTAGAGTTCTAGCCTTGAGCAAAGAAGCTTAGGGACAGTGCCTGGGCTCTGAGTTCAAGCCCCAGGACGGGCAGAAAAAAAAAAGAAACAAAGAAAAAGAAAAAAGGCTGGGGTTTCCTGTGTTTGAGGATGCTCATCAAAAGTCAAGAGTGTCATGTGTGCAGCATCCATCTGGACCATTCTGCATCAGCTACAGGGGACTTCAGAGTCAAAATGGTTTCACATTTAGCCTATGCTGTTGTAGCACTGTGTGTAACAAAGTCTGTCTTCATGGAGAAGAGTCTCATGTTTTTTTTAAGCATCTCACATTTTTTACCAGCATCCATTGTCAAAGAAGGGCGATTTGTTAGCTTAAAGATATGGTATTATTGCAAATGATTTAGTTCTTGATTGACCAAAGTGTGACACAGTGTGTTGGAGATAGGAGACCGGGAAAGAAGGATCTGTAATGCTGGGTGGTCTATGGAGAACACATACACATGGATGGCCTTCCACCCATGGAAATGGAGAAGAAGGAAGTTCCAAATGAAAGGACTAGGGAAAAGGATTACTGTGAAAGGGATGGTGGGAGGTTTATTAAGTGAACAATCATATAAATGCTTTTAGTTCTTTAGCCTGAGACTGGGAGAGGCCTGGTACTAAGGCCTACTGACCTAAAATATAAAAAGAGAAGGTTCTGTTGCCAGTGTATGACTCTGAGAAATGCAATGGATTGCAATAGAATTAGAAAGCAATGTTTACTGTAATAAAGAATAGGCTGAAATCTAACTGGGGCGTCACAGAAAATATTGCAGTATACTTCTAATTGGAATCCATGTCAATGAACATTCAGGGAAGGATACATGGGTGCTATGAGCTTTCCCATAGCCACTCCAGCCTCAGTCCCTGCAAGCATCTGGAATTACTTTCTTTTCAGATCATGACAGCCTCTGGCTCAAAGTTCTTACAACACATGCCCACATTTCTGAAAATACACTCACCTTCATTCATCATCATTTATACAAGCTTCAATTACTTGGCCCTTACTATCTCTCTCAATTTGTCTTTGATGAGAAATCATCCCTCCTCATATTCCTGATCCTCTCCTGACAGATCAAACATTCCAGGAGCCAGGGATCTTCTTTATCCTTGGGACTTAAGCCATCTCCCACTTAAAACTTACACATTCTAAAAGTCATATTAAAGTGTGTGTGTGTGTGTGTGTGTGTGTGTGTGTGTGTGTGTGTGTGAAGCACCCTCTCTTGGCTTTTTCACTCAAGGATGTCACTCTACCACTTGTAGACACATCCACTCCCAGTTTTTTTTGTTGTTGTTGCTGTTGTCATGGAGCTGGAAATCTGGGCCTGGGTGCTGTCCCTTAACTCTTCAGCTCAAGGCTAGTGCTCTACCACTTGAACCATAGAGCCACTTTCAGTTTTCTGGTTGTTAATTGGACATAAGAGTCTCTCGCAGACTTTGATGACTGGCTGGCTTTGAGCCGTAATCCTCAGATCTCAGCCTCCTGAGTAGCTAGGATTACAGGCATGAGCCACCAGAGCCCAACTCACTCCCAATGTTTTGATGGTTAATTGATGATAAGTCTCACAGTCTTTTCTTCCTGGCTTCAAGCTACAAACCTCAGATCTGAGCATCCTGAGTGACAAGGGTTACGGACATAAACCCTGTGCCTGTCTAAATGGTGCTTTTAAATAACTATCTTACTTGATCACTGTTAGAAATTAAAATTTCTTCCTCATATATATATACATGTATGTACACATATATATGTACATTATATACACACATGTATATACGTGTGTGCATTATATATACACGTATGAAATTATGTGTAGATGTACATAATATATATACCTATCAATGCACAGTCTACCTACATAATCACCTCACATTAAGTCATCTGTTGTCAAATGTTTTAGAGCAGGTGACATTAGCATTTGAGCATTTTGTCTTCAGTTACATTTTTCAGGAGTTTATCTTTCAGCAAGCCATCTCTGACAAAACCATGGTCCGGTGCTACGGAATATAAGGCCGAGCTGATAATCTCATTAGAAGAGAGATGAAGCTTGCCTGGTCCTAAGCAAGCCAGCATACCCAGTTTTCCCCTGACACATGATGCGAGATGGGAAATTCAGAGAATTCTCCATTCCCTCCAATATCTCATTCTCCAAATATTTTATGCCCCAAGACTCACTGCATGCTTTTCTTCTGTAGGGAAATTGTGAGACTGCCGTTGTGCCTCAGTCCCAAAGATTCTCTCAGCATTGTCTCCTTTTCAGGGTCTCAGTACAAGCTTAATATATCTGTGGCCCCTCACACCAGGGCCAGTGCCTGGCTCCCCTAGATGCTCTGTAAGTCTCCATTGGATTAATTAATTCATGACTTAAGGAAGGATATTTTCTAACAAAAATTATAAATATATTACATATATTTATGTAATATATAATATATGCAATTAATATAATACCAGATATTGTATTATGTATTATACAATATATATTATTTATTTATATAGGTAATAATATAATAAATAAATAGTATATTTCACAGTAATGCATAGTTATATAATATATAATAGAGTATATTTTTATATTTGTTTACATATACCATGTATTTATATACTATATTTATATGTAATACAATATATTATATATAATATATACATTATCCTATAACATATAAATATATAGAATATACTTTTTATACTCTATAATCTATATATCTATAATGTAGTATAAATTGTACCATTTATGTAATCTGTAATTTATACTTGATATTACAGATTATAAATGTGTTACACATACACACACACACACACACACACACATACACTGGAGAATGAAACTTGCACTGACTATCTGACTACAATGAATCCAATAAGTTCATAGTTTTCAACTCAGCGGTGTTGTGACACATCACCTGGTCCTAATCTTATTCTCCACTAAATATAAAGGTCTTGGCTTTTATATAGAAAACAATATCATTCTATATTGAAAATTTCCCAAGGAAATCTCAGCTCCTTTTCTTTCCTCTGTGATTTAATTTTCAGAACACGGCTTGAACTCAGGTCATCACTCATGCTGAGCTAGCTGCATCCCACTTGAAATATGTCCCCTCTAGATTTTTGAGGAAGGGTCTTGCTACATTTTCCCCAATCTGGCTTCAAATATGACATAGAATGCCCTGCTTAAGAAGCTGGGATTGAGTGTACTATTACAACGATGGCTTCATGGCTTTCATTTATTTTTTGAATGGAAATTTATATTTCTCCTGAAGGCAAGAAACTAAATTGCCCATCTTTCCAGCAGCCACCTGAGATACATATTTTACTTTCCTCTAATGTCTGGCAATTAAAATGGCTTCAATGTTCTGCTCCGGCCTCCAGGAACACCTTTAACACAATACTTCTTTAATTTGCTCTGCTAAGGAAGTCTTCACATTTCACTAACCTGAGTACCAATCTGACCCATATTTTCCCACAATTCCTTTTTGCACCTGCAGCATTTCAGCCTTAGACATTGGAAATCTGTCATGGAGGCTTTTGTTGATGTTGTTGTTTTGGTTTATTTTGTCATATTAACTCTGTGGACTTTTTCATATTTATTAACTGCAACCTCATTCTTTTTATAGAACCCGCCTCCTTTACTAATTACAAGGAAAATCCCTTTGGCTGCTGTGATCCCATCTGCATGAGGAATAGAGATTCAAGGATCTTTGGTTAAGAAAAGCCTGAGACAAAATATTAGACTATCCCAACCCAGCCAGATTGGGAGGTAGAGATTGGAAGGTTCGTAATCGACGGTCAGCCTTCCACAAATTCCAAGACCCTACTGGTACAAATAACTGAAGCACAAGGAAACTAATACATAATTTTTTGCTCTGTCAAGGATAGAAAGAAACTTAAATAAAACAGGAGTCATTTTTCTTTCAAGAATAGAAAAGGGACTCAGAGTTTGGCCTAGTGGTAGAGTGCTTGCCTAGCACGCACGGAGACCTGGATTCAATTCCTTGGTACCACAAACATAAAAAAGCCAGAAGTGATGCTATGGCTCAAGTGGTAGAGCTCTAGTCTTGAGAAAGTCCAAGGACAGTGCTCAGGCCCTAAGCTCAAGCCCAGGACTGGCCAAAAAATAAAAATAAAAAATAGGAAAGAAGTCAAGAGTCAAGCATCAGTGACTCACACCTGTAATGCTAACCAGTCAGGATACTGAGATCTTAGAATGGAATTTCAAACTCCACTCCTGGAGAAAATTTCATGAAACTTTCATTTCCAATTAACCAGAAAAGAAGCTGTCAGTGAAGCTATGCCTCAAGTGGTTGAACACCAACTGTGAGCACAAAAAGCTAAAGGATAGTACCGAGGCCTTGAATTCAAGCCCCAGTGCCTTGACACACACACACACACACACACTCAACAGAATGTCAAAGGAACTTTAAAGAAGATGAATCATAGTTTAGTTTTGAATGCATTACAGAATATCACTGGCTCAGACCTCGGATGTATATTCTGATAACTACTACCTCGGGTCCTAGGACTAAGAACAATATGATATAGCCAAGCTAGAGTGAGTGCAAGACTCTGATTTCATTATCTCTGATTTCAAAACAAACAAACAAGGGAATGAATGCCTTCCAGAGAGAAAGGCAGGCATTGCTTCTGCTGAGGATTATCTGTGGATATTCCCAGGTATTTCATGTGTGCTTACTAATTAAAGTTGTTGCTTAACACAACAGAGGTTTCTCAACTACTTTTTACTGTAGTACTTGGGTTTGAAGTCAAAGCCTTGCATCTGGTACTTGAGCCATATTTCTATCCCTCACCATAATTTTCCCCCTCTTGATAGCCCATCTGTTATCTATCTTTTCACTTTAAATGAAAGGAATGAAATAAAAATTCTCACCTGTGCCATTTTTCCCAAACCCAACTCTTTAGACATAACACCTTTGTTTAAAAATCTGTGGATTCAGCATAACAGCACCCTGCTGATGTTTCCCCATTCACTCCTTTGCCTTTTCTCCTCTTAGCTAAATTTCCATGGTGACTTCTTTTTATAGTGACTTAATATTTTATTGTTAATTTGGCAGAATTATAGTGGCTCCTCTGATTGAAGACTAACTACACCTATCATTACAAAAGAAAATATTAGTGCCCATTATAATGTTACACTATGAAAACAGAGGTAATTCTGGCATTTTTAATTTATTTTTTATTGTAATGCATGAAGGGTTTACAATTATATTTGCCAGAGAGGAGATGCATTACTTCTCATACTTTGATACCCCATCACATGTTTTTATCCCCATTTCCCTCCCCTCACCCATTCCCAATCATCTTGTTTTCCCCTTTCTCTTTCCTATTTCAAATAAATAAATAAGTGTGAGCTCTGCTTTGAAGACCTTATAGAATTCAGCTGTGAATCCATCTGGCCCTGAGCTTTTCTTAGGTAGAAGGTCTCTTATTGCCATTTCCATTTCAGTGCTTGAAATAGGCCTGTTTAGTTGGGTTAGTTCTTCTTGGTTCAGTGTGGGTATGTTAATATTGGCTAGGAATTCATCCAATTCTTCTAGATTCTCAAATTTGTTGGCGTAAAGGTTTGAGAAGTATTCCCTCATGATACTCTGGATCTTGGTAATTTCTGTCGCATTATTACCATTTTCATCTGTGATTTTATTTTGGTATGCTCCCTTTTTTTTGGTAAGATTTGCTAAGGGTTTGTCAATTTTGTTAAATGTATACAGTATGCCAGGTAACAAAGTCAGATACATTAACAATATGAGATTAACCAAAGGGCAACCGAAGAGAAGAGAAATAGCATAGCACATTAAGAACAACAATCACACATTATATGTCTTTGTTTCCATATCCTGGGGGTCCTTTCATTTAGCCTCATCCTATATGGCCTTATGTATCTAGGTTTTGCGCTATTGTAATCCTGCTACACCCACTCCAGTGGAGTCTGTGCAGCATGGAGCAGAAAGAGCTTGAATGGCTGCCAGTCCTGAGGTTCGCACCAATGGTGATCAGGCCTCCTGGAGGTCCCTGGCAGAGACCGGGATATATGCGTGGAATTCTCATAATGCTGGGTGCTGGGATTCTTTTAACACTCTTTTCATTTCTGATAGTTGATGGTATGGCAGTAATATTCTGTGCCAGCTACTGGCCTAAACAATTGATTGAGCGACTAGATGCTCCAGGAACTAAAAGTGCATGCCCGGCTACTCTGGCGCAAGACACATCCACAGCAGCCTTGATGACCTCAATGCATTCTATTAATAATAAGACAGAATTAGAAACTAAAATGGAAAATATGATCTTTGAATTAGTAATAAATGTTAGTTTGCCTGAATATGCCTTTAATGCGTCTGCATTACTTGTGTAAATGTTGCAAGTACATAATGAATCATATGGGAAAGGATTAGAAGGGCTAGAGTACCGTGGTGTGCTCTAACTGAACAGCAACAATGGACTCTTGGGTTTAAGGTTTTACAATTCCTGGCACAGGGTAATAATTACTGACTCAGAAACAGAATCATAGGAAGAACTAGAATGGAACAGATAGTAAACAAACCTAATATTGATTAATGCCAAGGCGGATGACGCCTAACCACAATGTCTGACATATTAACCATAGCTCCTTAGAAGGGAGGGAGAAGTTTCTTTTCTACTCAGAAAAATGTACCCTGTAACCATTCTTAAACATGATTGTAATCTTTTGACCTTATGCCAACTGAAAGAAAACGCTCCTACTTTGATTGTATATAATCTCACATTCAACAAGTAAAGCTTCGCAGCAGACTTCAAACCTCCCTTGCGTTTGTGTCTGTCTGTCATCGCCAAATCCATTCCTGACCTGTGAATCCAGACTTGGTCTCCCCGCACTCCCGCTGAGTCAGTCTGCGGCATAATCCTCTGCTAGGAGAGTCTTAAGATGTGTACGAATTATTACAAATAAGGGAAACCATTAAGCCTATGTTCCTTTGGGTCTGGCTTACTTCACTTAATATGATTTTTTCCCAAGTCTATCCATTTCCTTACAAATGTGGCGATATCATTCTTTATGATGGTATTTCTTATACCATAGATTGTGCATTCTGTGGGGAATCCTGGAGAATGATTTTTCTAATACTTTCAGAAGTATGTGTTAAGGAATTTTCTTTTTCATTTGTCCTTGCTTATCATTTAGTTTGAAATGAAGTCCACCAGCTAACCCCTTGACTACACTGACCAATAGGGAAGTAACTGATTCACTAACTTAATCATTTTCATACAATACCAGAAACAATACACTACTGACAAATAAAAATAAAAATCATTTACTCAGGGAGGCTCCTGTCCATTAAGGATAATGTTGCAGGTGTGCTACAGTCAGCGTGGCTTTCTGAATGGATAGTTACAGGGCTCATCCGTTCTCTTTTAAATGACTCACATGTTCAAGTTTTTAAATAAATGAAAGCCCAGCCACCGGCATATTCTCTGAGCTGTGATTATTAAATAGAGCAGGCATGTTCAGAGATGGCTAGCACAGTGAGGAAAGGAGGGAGACAGCAAAAGGAAATTGGAAGTGTTAAGAATCTTACCCATGAGTCACATCTTTCTTCTCTTTGGTCTTATCACAGTGTGAGGTCAGTGTGCAGTTATTTTTTTTGAAGACAAAGAATAAATGAAAATTGAGTCCAGCATTTTGCTGTTAACGAAAAGTGGGTTCTAATAAGCTGAATTATACCAGGTAAATAGCATATTTCACCTGTTTATTTTTTCTCGTTCATCTTACAAATAAGAAAGGCACCAGTGTTAAAGTCACGATGAGAAGGTGAATTATGGTCTAGATTAACTGGTTATGTTAATGTTTACAATGAGTCTATCACGGGCAGATTTTGTGGGATCTAATTCATGCTATCACAAATGCTCGGGTACTTGATCAGGCTGCAAAGTGGACAGAAATTCTGTCATGCATTAATTACAATTTAAAAACTGCTATGGTAATGCATGATGTTAAGTATAGCAATTTACTCTTTAAATAAAGCCTTAAAGTTTTAGACTTATAAAAAGGATATTGGAAATTCCTTTACCCTACCCTATATTGATATTTTACCCTTTCTTTCAATTTCATGATTACTTTTTTTAATCTTTAAATAGTTGTGAATAGGATTTCACTTTGATATTTCTGAGTCCAATCAATCTTGCTCAATTTTCCCTCATTGCTCCCACCCCATCTAAACGCTTAGAGTTTCCTCACTCCATTTTCACACAAGAGCATTGGCTGTCACTCTTCATTCACTTCCTCACCCGCCCTTAACCCCAACCATCTCAGGCAAAAGGCATTTCAGCTTTCTTGTATTTATTCTGCCAAGCTGTAAGTTAGTTGTTCAAAGAAGTTCCAGTATGGACGTCTACTGATGCATACATCACAGGAAGCAAATTGTTTGTATATATAGCAGATAGCCCTGTATAGCATTTTATTACTGTTCATATTTTAGATCTAATTTCCATATATGAGAGCAAACATGCACCTTTGCCTTTCTAAGACTGATTTATCATATTGAATATGATTACTTCTAGGTCAGCTCATTTCTCCACAAATGATATGATATCATTCTTCTTGATGGCTGAATCAAATGTGATATATATATGTGATATGCATATATATCTATGCATATACATATATGTGTATATAAATGCGATATAGGTCACATTCAATACATATATATGCATATATATACATGGCTGCACATATGTGTCTATTTATGTGTGTATGTGTATATATGTGTATATACATATATACAGATGTACATAAACATATATGTGCACATATACATATATACACATATATGTACATTATTTACTTTATCGTTTGTTGTTAGGCGTCTATCTAATCTGTTCTCATAATCTGACTCTGGCGAATACTGCTACAATGAACGTGTCTTTCTTTTACCCTCACTTTTTACCTTTTGCATAAATGCCTTAGTGTGGGATTCCTGAATCACAGGTTGGTTCTATGTTTAGGTTTTGGAAGAATCTCCCAGCTGCCTTACATAATGGAGAAATAGGTTTGCATTCCAATCAACATTGTTATAGACTTTCTTTCCCCCTACATCCCTGCCAGCATTTTGTTTTGCTAACCTATTTTAATTTTTCATTGTTATTTTACAGGTGATACACAGAGGAATATTATGTACACAATATTGATTATGTACATAAGTCAATATGTCTTTTTGGACAATGTCACCCCTTCAGCCATGTTCTCCCATTTTTCCTGGCCTCCCCACCCACAAGTTGTGTGTTCATTTCCACATAGTGTCGAGTGAGTACCATTTCTCTACCTCCCTTTACATTCCCAAACACAGGTAAATGAACAAACAAGACAAAAAAAGAAGAGAAACTTTAAATAGCAGCACAGAAAAAGGCTTCTTCTTTCCATTTTCTGGAGTTCATTTTGATATCTCTTATTTTGTACAATCAGATGCTGATAGTCAACGTGCCTTTGTGTTTCTCCTCTAAGAGTATTTGATATTTTTATGCCATTTTTACTGGAGTATGATGGAATCTCAGTGCTTTTTTTGGTTTGGTTTTGCCTGAAAGGAGCTGTACAAAGTAGTTGTTTTGATCTGCATTTAGTTATGGTCACAGTATTGAACATTTTCCAAAACTTATTGACTACTGTTGCTTCTTTTAAGAAGTCTTTATTTAACTCCTTTGAACACTTATTAATTGGATTACTTCACTTCCTACTAATTAGGGACACTAAATGAGGCATTCTCAGCCTGGTTTACTCTACCCATGCATGTGGATTTTTAAATTTCTGTAAGGCCCTTTGTAATCCTGCAGAACCCAGGTCCTCCTTTCTCTGCGGTCCTCCACCTGGCAGGTACACGGGTGTGCTCAATTGAAGATTTGTTCTTCAAGGCTAGCACATGGCTCACTATTGTCAAATGAACATTCTTTTCATTCTTATAATGACGCAGTTCAGATTCAACTGATAATTTCAAGTTCAACTACATTATTAGTAACTGAATTTTTTACCCACCACTCCCAATACAGAGTAATGTTTCTGCTTCAAAAAAACTTCCCCTCTTAAGATAATGGAGAACAGCTCTTGAGAGTGTGATGTTCTTAAATCTAATGTTTAAGAAATATACTACATTAATTTGAAGATTTTAGGATTATAAGAAATCAAAAGTTGACATAGGTTAAGTTTTTGTACATAACACTAACACTCTTACTGAAATCCTCAAGTACACACAAAATAGTTGATAGAGTTCCTAATATGATTCTTGATATGTTCTTACAAGTCTGAACACATGTTCAAAGAACACACTGCTCAATTAATTTCCTCTTTCATTGCATCTCAGTGCCATTTATTATTTATTTATTCACACTTTTCCCCAGTGGAGAATGTTTAGGTATCAATGCATAAGATGTAGCACTTTATAAGTGTTGCATAATATAAATTTCTACCTTGAAACTTCAACAGTGCATTTAGGTATGGACATCTGTGAGGATTTTGGTTTATGGAACCCTCATGAAAAGAATGAAATAACCAAATTATGCTATGATTATTTTATTGGAACTTTTGCACCATTAACAGCTACTGGGTAAGAGTGAGTTCTCCCCTGAGGGAGAGTCACTGCCTTTTGTTCTGAAAGACTGAATATTTGCCCTTGCTCTAGAATTCATGTATGATCCATTGTTTTTCATGAGATACTGTTTGGAGGTAGTACTGAGAATAAAATATCTGTGATTAGATCAGTGCCCTTGGTGAATGGGCCTAAGACATATTATTTCTCTAATATTTCGGGCATAGCATGAAGACAGTCATCATTAAACCAAGAGGAGAGGACTCACCCTGAGCTAAATCCCCTAATGTCTTCAGCTTTGACACTGAAGTCACTAAACCTGTAAGCAGGTTTTTGTTTAAGGTTTTTATTTAAGTCTATGGAGTTTATGCAGGAGCAGGAATAAAAGTGGACTGACTTTGAGATTGGAGGAAGTTGAGATTCTTCTCTGAGAAACTTTGTGAGGACTGGAGGTTTGCTGCTATGGGTTATGACAGGGTCACTGGAGGACAAAGCTCATCTGTCAAGAAGAAAGCTTCCATGAAGGTCACATCTCACCAAGGCCGGCTTTCCACAGTTTTGCAGTGGCCATGCAATGAATCACCTGGTCGACCTTGGTCTCTTCCTTGGGGAGCCCATTAGGACCTGAGCATCCAGCCTGGGGAGGGAGGTGAGTGCAGACATGTGCAGTGGAGGGGAGTTGGTGCTGTTGGTGGGAGAGGCTGCTGTGCTCTTGCAGGGCTGGGCCACCCTGAGCAAGGCAGAAAGGAGAGGAGACCTGCCAGAGAAGGAGTCAGAGGGAAAATCCCCCTCCTCCCTGGCTGGAGTGAGGAATGGTCAATTCTTCTCAAGTAGCTAAACTTGATCAAAACAATTAACATAATTAAAGAATAGGAAACACTTGGATTCTGAGTTGTGCTCATAGGCGTGTATTGCCTTACTGATTGTGAAATTCCATCTGAAGTGATTGTGTGTGTGTGTGCGTGTGTGTGTGTGTGTGTGTGTGTGTGTGTGTGCGCGCGCGCGCGTGCATGCACCAACCCTTGTGCTTAATCTTAGTTTCTGGGTGCTGAACCTAGATTTTAATTTTATTTTTATTTTGCTCGAGGTTCTAGAGCTCCTCTACCACTTGAGCTTCAGCTCCAGTTGCAGCTTTTTGCTGGTTAGAGATAAGAGTCTCATGGACTAGCCTACCTGGGTTGGCTTTGAACCTTGATCCTCAGATCCCAGCCTCCTGAGCAACTAGATTTACAGGCATAAGCCACAAGCACTCACCCATCTGAACCATTTTAAAATAAAATATATATCCCACAATTTCCTACTAATGGATTATCTAAACTCTTTAACTTACATTTTTCCCTTGCTAAGGAAGATGCCACAGGCAATCATAAAAGCTAGAGTAAGATAAATGGACCCAGTAAGAAGACAAAAACAGATGCCTTTTCAGCAGACTTTTTTTTCCAATTTTCTTTAAAACTGCTTTCCATATGTCTGGAGTAGAAATGACTTTTTATTAATAATAGATACACATCTTCTATATGCAAGATTCTCATGTTATATTCATAGAAAGTGTCTTTTACAGGTGAATATTTGGTTAAATAAATTGAGAGAAAATTTCCTGTGTCTTTTTAGTTCTAATGATCCTTTTGTATTTTATACAACAAGTTCTATCTACCTTATTTATTTATTTTTTTGTGGGCATTGTTCTTGAGCTCTTCAGCACAAGGCTATCACCCTACCCCTTGAGCCACTTCCAGTTTTCAAGTGGTTAATTGGAGATAAGGATCTCATGTACTACAATACCCAGGCTGGCTTTGAATCCTGATCCTCAGATCTCAGCCTCCTGAATAGCTAGGATTATAGGTCTGAGCCACCAAGCCTGGCTTCTATCAACTTTATTTAGGGAAATTAAATAAGATAAAGTTAGTCAATTAAATCTGCCATAGTTCTTTTTACTTGCCATGTTTAGAATTCAGAAGCAATTCCGTGTGGAAGCTGCATGTGCAGGGTTTTTTGTTTTTTTGTTTTTTGTTTTTTTTTTGCCTTTGCTACAGCTTTGTCCTAGATTCCCTCTAGTCAAAGTCAAGCTTGATTGAGATGTCTTAGAAGATGACCATTTTATTCATTCAGTTTTTAATCATATGAACTTTCCCTTAAGAATTAATCTAGAATAATGTGAGCTAAAGCATGTGAACCAAAGTCATTCCATTAATTGAGATGAATTTTCTTATAAAGCCATACTGAATTATAAAGAATCACATCTATAAAGCAAGAAAGATCCAGAGAATTTTGTCTTGCTATATTATTCTTCATTATCTTTATCCATTCTCCATTTCTGGTGATAGTTAAATTTTAGCAGAGAGAAGTTAACATAAAAAGAGGCCTAATTCAATTAACTAAATATATTGTAGTCTAAATGATTGAAATAACCTTAAGTGAGTGAAATATGATGTGTACTATGTCATATAACATAACACTTTTCAGAGAGACTAAATTGCTTCTTCTACCATATTATTATTCATGAGAAATAATACTTGCCTTCAAATATCCAAGTTTGGTTCTTTAAGGAAAAAGGAAGTCCTTAATTATCTTTGCCAGTGACACTGCTGGAATGTTGGTTTCCTGTTGTTCTGAAATTATAGTCATCAAGCAAACTTCAAATGTTAATTTCACTACCTAGGTAGCTTTTCTATAGGGAGGAATATTCTGACCATTAAATGAAGACATTGATTCTTTTGAAATATTTTTATTGTAAATGACTACAATTAAATCCCTACTTTAAGTTTCAATACCCTTGGGCTTCATTAGCTTGAATCTATCTGAGGAAAGCTGATTAATCCTCACTGCAGAGATAAAACAATATTGTCTGTCTCTCAGAACAGAACGGAGGCCTAAAATAATGAGTTAGTTTGAAAGGGTCCCTTTACCTATGAAAGTGGGGACTTTGATTAGTGGTTCAAAGAGCAAATATGGCATGTTTAAAATGCAGTTCCTTGGGAGCAAAATCTGTATCTGTACGTCACAGACTGCACTCAACAATTTAAAACAGCCACATTTTCTCAACATAATATTCCTCAGAAAGTCTACCGTAGGTGAGCAAACTCCAATATATTCCAGCCATATTCCCTTCTAACTGGCAGAAAAAAACATCATTAAGCTACTACCTTAGAACCAACAGAGGATGCTATGGTGGAAGCTTTCAAGTCCAAGACTGAGTATTCAGTGTGGATAAGTGGCTGGCTCACAGAAGAGCTCCGGTGCTCTCTGTGACAGGAATACAGATCCCATTCACGAATGTGGAGTCTCCATGAATAAATCACCACTGAAAACCCAGCCTCAGCACCATCACCCTGGGAGTTAGGATTTCACCACATGAGTTTTGAAAGAGTGCAGAACATCTGAATGACCCACGTAGAGAGATGATGGGTATCAAAGACCGGAATTGCTATGGATGGCCTGTACTGTATATAGAGATGGGAACCATGTTATTGCAATTTCAAAATAACTGGAAAGGACTCATGATATTTCGGCTCTTAGTTTATTATCTAGGTTTCAATGACGACAATGACATTCTAGTCCATAAAACTTTGTACCACCTTGTTATATTTGGAGGGTTGGATGTATAACATCTAGTTTCATGAGTCAATTTGACTGGGTCATAGAGTGTCTCTGGGCCTGTGTGTCTCTGAGACTATTTCTGGATGGAATTTACACTGGAATAAGCAAAGGGGATGGATTAACACAATTTGTCTAACCCGATGTGAGTGGGTCTCATCAAATCAAAAAGACAAGTGAGAGAACCAGCAAGATCATAGTGCTAACTCCTGCATTAATGCTGGAGGTGGAATCTGGGACTTCCTGGATTTTGTACTAAGTCATAACTACATATCAGCTCTCTGGATTTCTGATTTGTGGAGTTCAGATCATTGGATATATCAAATGCCAAAATCATAAGAGACAATTTCTTACAGTAAATCAATCCTGATATCTTTGTCATCTATCATCAGTATCCCTATTCTCTTTGTCTCAATCAACCCTATCTCCATCTAGGTCACAGATAGATGATAACAGATCAAGATGTAATATATTTACATCTATCTATATAGATAGGTAGATATGATATTTAACATAAGATCTTTAGGATATATCTCTCTATCAAACCTTTCTATAACCATCTATCATTATTATTAATTTCCCTTATTTGGAGAACCTGAATGCATATTTTGCTACCAAGTGAGGTGTTTTTGTAATAATAACCTAAACATGTAGAAGTGGCTATGGAACTTGAGTGGAAATTCAGTAGTACATGCTAAAAGTGTGGATGCTAAGGTCAATTTTGCTCAGCCTCTACCGAAAAATGAAGAAAATTTTGCTGGAAACTAAAGGGAAAATTAACCTTGTAATAACTAACCTTAGAGAAAATATCTCAACTGAACTTTGTTTTGATATTTTATGGAATGTAGAAGTTGTGAGAAGTAAAATTGGCTGAGCAATTTCTAAGGAATATATTGGATCAACAGCTTCATTCCTCCTGAATACTTATGGGAAAATGAAACAAGTGAGAAAATAAAATGAAAAATAATATATTAAACAAAAATCATAGCTTTGAAAATACTCAACCCTTCCATATTCCAGACATTTAGGAACATTCTCAAAGTTAGAAACTTAGAAACCTTATAAAGAAAAGTTAAAGTTGGAAAAACACTTGATCACTTGCAGCATTATATAAGCACAATCTTTGTCAATTTGAGTGGAAATGGATAGAGAGAGTGTAAAATGAAGGAAGACTATCACCCTTCTAGGATGATGAAGCTATTTGACTGCAAATGTGCTATTCACGAAGAAGGAAAATGGCTCTGAGAGATTCAGATATTATCAAAACCACTTCATCAGTTTCAACAGACTGTGAGGCTTCCATGTAGGATGGAGCTGATAATTTCAGTGGATTGGGAAATAGAATGTGAAGCCAAAAACAATTATTCTTGAACCTCAAGATTGAATGGAATTTTCTCTGCTATATTTGAATGTGTTTGAAGCTGTTACATATTTGTTCCATCCAATGTATACCTTTATAGAATAGAAACATTTGTCATGCACCTGTCTTACCATTCATTTCTAAGCAGACACTTGTCTACTTCAGAGGAAAAGAATTTTGTTCCACAATGAATCATCCCTTGAGTCTAACTTATCTCTGATGATATTTAGTGGAAACGTTAAACAATAGAGCTTATGCTGAATTGACTTGAGGCATTTAAGATTAATGGAAATAATGAATGGATACATTTGAAGTACAAAAATAAATTGTATAAAAATTAAACATTAAAATTAAATATAAAAATGAAGCATAAAGATGAATTCAAGCCCCGTGACCCACACAAAAATAAATAAATAAATAAATAAATAAATAGGAAATAAATTTAGAAGTATTAGTTGCAGAATATTATGGTCTAAACTGTGTCCCTGAGAACCAAAGTTGAATCAATAAGCACAATAATATGTTGTTTGAGGGTGTGGTCTCTGAGAAGAGACTGGGTTTCCAGGTAGTCTCCAGATGGAATTCTAGAATCCAGAAAGACTGTAGTGTCTGCCTCTCTTCTTGTGAGGATTCAGAGAGGAGAAAGCCACCTGTAAACCAGGATCTAAGCATGTTTATGTCTTAAATCCGCAGCTTCCAGAATCCTGATACAGCAAATATCAACTCTAGTGTAAGTTGCTCATGTGTAGCTTACAGATAAGGCAGCCTGAGTTGGCAAAGTGGCGCTTTCAGAGCCTTTGGCATGCAGTATTGACACTTGGAAGGCAGGACAGAACAAAAGTTTAGATTCAGAAGTAATTCCAGAAGAATGAGAATCCTCGTTGTCTATCAATACTTATCAAGTCGGCAAAGAGATGAGAAATGGGTAGGTAGGGGTATTTATTCAAAGAAATGTTTGAAAGTGGAATGAAGAATAGGTAAGTCAAATAACAAGTTAAAAAGAAAGGTTATTTCAGGAAGATAAACGATTCCATTATTAATGTACCAAAAAACAACTATTGATATATAAATTTACCAATAAACAATTCATAATACTAAAATATGATAGACCCAGGGGAGAACTCAAGCAATATAATTCCTTAGAAAATCTAACTCACATTCCAACAAAACAAACACCAGGAAAAGGTATTCAGAAGGCTATAGGGTGGGGAGTGCAGGGATAAAAGGAAGGGGGCCAGATGAATGAAGAGAAGAAGGGGAAGAAAATTCAGTTATAAAATTCAACACATGTTATACATAATTAAGAAAATTGAGACAAGTGGTAAGGTTGGAAGGGATGGGAATAATGATGGGGTGACATTGATAATACAAATATATTGTTAATTTTTATTTTATACTCAGTTGTTGAAGAGCTAAAAGGGCCATTAAGAAAGGTTGGAAGACTTGAAATGTTTTTGTCACAGACATGACCAGGAAGCTTGTTCAAAAATTTGAATAAAGTTACCTTCACAGCTAAGAAGAATTCAACAGACATGATATGTCACAGAGAACTACCAGAGCTGTGACCTGGACTTAATTAATAGCATTATATAGTCCAATGATCATTAAAATGAGACTATCAGCTCCTAAAATATCATTCATAAAGCCATAATTTGAAAAAAAACCTTTAATATGTCTTTTTTGTATTCATATTTAACTGATGTTTGGGGACTACTTTGAAAGGTGTCAAAAACCTAGTGTGTGTAACATATTAACAATTATACATATGAACAATTATAAATACATGCAATTGTACATATGTGAATGTGTGTAAAAATGAAAATGATTCATTGGTGATGATACTGACAATTCCCAATCCTTGAAAGCATCTTCTATTCAAGATGGACCCATAAGGTGTGAAAGGGAACATACCTTGTGAAAAAGTAGTGAAATGGTGATTTTTGTTTCTGTGCTATAGAGAGCACATCTTTGAATTGAAGTTTGTGATGAAAGTAACAGAATATAGGTGAATATATGGATCTTCCTGTATGATATATTGGTCAAAAGTTCAGACAAATTGAAAGCAATTTCATTTAAATTAAAAAGCACAAAAAGATAATCTGGTGATTAGAGGTTTTTTTTTGTAATAACTTATTGGAGTTTTTATTTTGATTCAATCTGCCTCACTGTAATTTGCTGTATCACTAGCTAAATTAAGTTTAGTTCATTTTCCAGAGGAAAGAGAATGTCGGGAACAAGTCCTGTCCTTGAAGCAACCTGCTGATATCTTTGTCTGCTTGGGAAAAGTTTGTATACTCATTAGGAAATGATGAGTAGCATTCATGAGAAATAGTGTTCTCAGGAGTCCTATCTGGGGCCTACATCACAAGGTTTGGAGGAATGACTGTGTGTTATCGAACCCAGCCTCCCACCCAAGGAGTTCCAGCTGAAATCAGGTAACACAGACAGTCCTTTGTGAAAAAGAAAGCAAAATAGAGGAGAGGAACACCAAAGACCCTAGTGATCCTGTAAGTGGGAACAGGAGGGGAAAACTGGGGGAGAGCCAGAGAAGGGGTGACATTGTACAAAAAGAAACGTACTCTTTACCTAACTTAAGTAACTGCAACTCCTTTGTAATAATAATAAAAAAATTCACTTGATCATATACTGAGAAAAAATAGTATGTATTGACATAGAGCAAATAGATTGGCCCATTTCAAAAAGTACCATAAAAATACTATTGTGTGTTTTCTTGATCATTTGTATATTCTTTTTTAAAAAATTATTTTTTGTCAGGGTGATGTACAGAGGGTTACAGTTACATATGTAAGGAAGTGAGTACATTCCTTGATGAACATTGTATGTGCTTTTTTGAATTCAGCTTAAATGTGAACCAGTGATTCATGATATTGAACTCAACCCCAAGAACTAGTGTGCTACTTGGACACCTTTATCTGATTTCCATGAAGCTGTCTTAATGATCCATTCTATCATGATGCTTTTGTTCTCTTTTATCATGTTTTACTCCATATTCTGTCATAGATCACATTTATGCAGTTAAATGTACTATTATTCATATTTTTATTGTGACTTCCACCTACATAGAATGGAGCTAGCAATGCTGTAGAGGAAGACATTCTCATTCTCTTTCTTCATTCCTTGCAGGTAACCTACTGATACATTTACATGGTATTTTTTCCATTTTATAGTAATTGTAAAAATATAAAAATGTATATTTTAAAGTATTTCTTCTTTGTTCTTTTAAGCTCGCTCTTTCTTTCTTTCTTTCTTTCTTTCTTTCTTTCTTTCTTTCTTTCTTTCTTTCCTTTTTTCTTCCTTTCCAAACCTGAGGCTTGAAATCAGAGCCACGGCACTGTCCCTGAGCTTCTTTTGCTCAAGGCTAGCACTCTACCACTTGGACCACAGTACCACTCCTGGCTTTTTCTGTGTATGGGATACTGAGCAATTGAAACCAGGGCTTCATGTATGATAGGCAAGCACTCTACCACTAAACCACATTTCCAGCCCTGCACTACGTTCTATAAAGTATATATGCGGCTTATAGTGCATGCAGAATCATGTGACACGGCACAGGATTGCATTCTCGATGGACTTGCACATGTGATGATAATTGAATCAAAAAAGTCATAGTTTCTGTATAACAGCAGATTTATCACATGTGTTGGGGGATGCTGATTTAAATAAACCTACCTATAGCCAGTCTTATAAAATATAAAACAAGCAATCACACATAGCCATAGTTCCCAGTAATGATAATTAGGGGCGATCTCCTTGGTTCATGTATTTATACATTGTCATTATTTTATACATTCTATTTCAAATATGAAATAATGAGAATTTTGAGCATATATAGGTTATACATAAATAAGAGTATGCAATAGATACATACACCATAAGACAAGGCCTTCGGGAGGAATTGTAGCATTCGGACTCATATCACAGGAGCCAATGGTTACTTGCAAGAGATTTCCTTTTTGGTCCTTTCTGTGGTAAAAGAGAGTTCAAGCTCTAAAATAAGTAAATAAAAAAAACTAATAAGGAGAAACTATACATAAAAGAATAGAATACATAGATTAGTAGAGCTTTCAAAGTAAGCACTATGAAATAGACAAGTTTTAAAAATTCACAATTAAAACCATTATTTAGGGCCAGGAGTTTATCCTAATGGTAGGTACTTACCTAGCATGCATGAAGCCCTGGGTTTGATTCCCCATTACCACATAGACAGACAAAGCCACAAGTGGTGCTCTGGCTCAAGTGGTAGAGTACTAGTCTTGAGGAAGCACAAGGACAGTGCCCAGGCCCTGAGTTCAAGCCCCAGAACTGGCAAAAAAACAAAACAACGCCGCCCCCCAATAACCCATCATTTAAATAACAAAAACCTATTATTTATCAAGTAAAAAGTTACAGCAATCTAATATCAATTCATTATTAAGAAGTGGGTTTTGCTTTGGTTGTGGGTCTTGAACTTAGGGCCTGAACACTGTCACAGAGCTTCTGAGCTCCAAGGCTAGTGCACTAACCCTTTGACTTACTGTACCATTTTCAAACGTTTGGTGATTCATCTCCAAGTTCAAGTCTCATGGACTTTCCTGCATGGGCTGGCTTTGAATCATGATCCTCACATCTCAGCTTGCTGGGTAGCTAAGATTACAGGTGTCAGTCACCAACACCCAGTCTCTTTTTAAATAAATGTGGTGTTTCTTATGTATATGGACGTTACAAAGTCAACAGTGGTAGATGGCACTCAGACGCATCCTATCTCCTGCTATCTCTTTTCACTGACAAGCAGCTACCAGATCATGAGTTCCAGTCATACGAAGTCTTGTATCAAGGTAGCTTACAGTGTAAATTTTGATTTAGTTTTCTTTCTTTTTTACTGGACTTCTTCTATACTTAGATACCTTTAGACACACAAGTGCCATTGCATGAGAATCACCTATGGTGTTCAGGAGAATTGCATTTTGCTCAGTGTGGCAGTCTAGGGAGACAGGTGTGCATGGACAGTCCCACCCGGGTTGGTGGGTGCACACAGCAATGAAATTGCCAAACTCAGTTCTTAGGGTAGAACTTGTATCTAATGCATAACTTGATTAAAGGGTTGCTCAGGACTGACTGTCCACCATGTGTCTTCTACATTTTGCTCTTGAACTTTTGTGTTACTTTCAGCCTGGAGTTAAGAAAAACCTTATTGTGTAGATGGAACTGCAATGTCTCTAGGAATTGGCTTACTGGGTTCTAAAATATGCATACTTTTAGTGCCAATAACAAAGAAGGGAGATATATGCAATTGCTTTTCTATCAGCATGAAAATACTAATCTTAGCATTTTACCTTTTGTTGAACACAGCAGTGTAAACAGATACCTATTTTGGTTTTGTATCACTAATTACCTATCACTCTGAAGATGACTTCATGGACTAAGATCCTTAATCACATGTTATGATCAGGAAGTTCTTGCTCCTTTTCAGAATGATTTGCAAGCAAGTGAATTAAGTTTCAGCTAGTGTGCCTTCATCAATTTCAGACTTGAGTCTAATCTCAGCCTATCACTGATCTGTTAATTTCATTGAAGAAGAAATTGCAATTTTGTGGCATTGTCATTAACCATTTTCTTTTAAACCCAGATAAATTAGGAAATTTATTTACCAGATTATTATAAGGATCCCAGAGGGAGCTATGACAGTGATTTTCTAAAATAATTTTATGACACCTGAAAAGTTTGTCAGTAACTTATTTCTTTGTGTTAATATGGTTATTCATTTTACATTACTGGGCTTTGAAATCAGTTTGAACTTGTGGTTGCTAGGCAGGCACGGCTTGAGCTATGTCCCCACACCTTTCTGGTTTAGTTATTTTCTGGATAGGGTCCTAAATTCTTTCCCCTAGAGACAGCCTTGAACCAAGAACCTCCCAGTGTGATGTAGCTAGGATTACAGTTAGGAGATGCTTTACCTGGCCCCATGTATATAATATAATCTTCCTATTGACACACATGGATTCTTAGTCCATTAATCGGAAAGATACATGATTAAAGTTTAGGGTTATTTTTAATTTTTTGGAATAATCTTGAATAATTTTTAGCTACTTTAATTTTTATCTATGTCTTTATATATAAACAACATATATATAAACAATATTTGCTTTTATATGCTTTGTGGTGTGTGCTTGTATGTGCGTGCATGCATCTGCATGCACACATGTGCTCATTCTGTGGCATTAAAAACTGTCATAATGGGCAGGGAGTATAGACTAGTGGTAGAGTGCTTGCCTAGTATGAACAAAGCCCTGGGTTCAATTCCTTAGTACCACATACATGGAAAATGCCAGACCCAGTGCTGTGGATCAAGTGGTAGAGCACTGGCCCTGTCAAAGTCCAGGCCCTAAGTTCAAGCCCCAGGACTGGCAAACAAATAAATAAATGAAAGCAAGCAAACAAACAAAATCTGTCCTTGCCTTTTGTCACATTTGGAGCTCTATAACTTAGCCACAACTTCCACTTCCAGGTTTTAGCTGGTTAATTGTAAAATATAGCTTCTTTGACTTTTCTGCCTGGGTTGGCATCAAATTACTGTTCTTAGATCTCAAGCTCCCAAGTAGATAGCCTTATATATGTGAGCCATCAGTATCCATTTATACTTTGGTGTTTTCCTAAGGAATTTAATTCCTTTCCTTTTAAGTTTTTCCTTCTGTGCACTACTAGGGCTCAGGTCCTAATGTTCTCACTTAACTTTTTCCTTTCAAGGCTGACACTCTACCACGTGAGTCTTACCATTCTTCTGAGGTTTAGCTGGTTAATTGAAGATAAGAATCTCATGGACTTTTCTGCTCCTGTTGGCTTCAAACCCCTGATCCAAAGTTCTCAGTTTCGCCACCAGAGTAGCTAGGAGTAAGAGCAGTGCCTGATGGTATATTAATCTTCTTGACTTTTCACAGTAAGCTGTTTTATCATCATTAACCAATAACAAATTACAATTTCCTTAGAACTTCAGTGGTTTATTGTAGTGGAAAAAAAAAACATAACTAGTGTGCCCATCCTTCTCTTGTTTCTTATTTTAACAATGGATTTTATTTAAAATTTTATTAGAACACTTGGCATCAATTTTTTGGATTAGAACTTGTACCAAAAAATTAAAAATCTCTTCCTTTTATATTTTTTAATCTGAAAAAATGCTCACTTAATCTGTCACACTACATTTCAGCTACTTTTCTTCATCTTCTAATGAGTTGACATTTTTCTCTGTGGCCAATTATAGGAAAACTCTTTTGCATATTGAATCACTCTAAAATTATTGAAATAAGTAATACTTGATTATGAGGTATTATTATTAATAGATCACCAAAATTAAAAATATATAATGTGTCATACTTTTATATCTTTTGTTAATACATCAGTACAGACCCAAAGTAATGGGGAAGGCCAGCAGATTATTACTGAAGCCTTCAAAAACTGTAAGCAAATAATATCTGATCAACCTCAGCTATTTATTATAGAGATAGAAAGGCACCAGCATATATTGTTTCCTTCCATGATTTTCATAGTGGGGAGGCAGGGGTGGAGAGGAGACTGGGAGCCTGAACTCATCAAGGCCTGGGCACTATCCCTAAGCCTCTTTGTGTTCAAGGCTAGTGCTCTACCTCCATTATTTCTTTTGACCAGCTTGCTGGATTGAAATGAAATTACCTATGTAATCCTTTTGATGCTTCTTATTCTCCTTGTGTATGTAGCTCTTACTGCTTTTGAGCAGTTGCCATTTCTTAAGGTCACATTTCCATTCTGCACTGTGGCTCTCATGAGAAAGCTTGGCTGAACAGAAGATCATCATTAGATGATGTTCCAGCCAGCTTACTGTGTTTCTCTAGCTATCAGGAAACAATCAGGAGCTCTAGGGCTCCACATTTGATTCTTTAAGGTCTATCAAGAGCAAGCCTGCTATGGAAGGAGAGAGGTCTGTAGCTGAGCCTGTGTTTATTTATTTCGGGTAGTTAAATTATGTTAAAGATTCCTTTTATAATTAAAATGGTATCTGTTCTCTTTGCAAAGCCTTTTAGAGTTATACTGCCATGTTCTTTTAACATGAAGTTTACCAAGAGCTACAGAGCAAGCTTTTCAGTACTGTTGGTAAGTTAAAACCTACAAGAAGTGTGAATCCATCATTATGGTAAGAATAACAGAATCCCTTGTAAACTGTCTGCCAGTAGATGGAAGAATTGTAAGGCAAATTTTCCAATGTTAAAAGCTTTCCCATTAGTCAGTGAACTTACTGCAGAGGGATTTGGGGCTCCCTGCTATGCATCGGAGTCAGGCTGCTTTTCTACTTTGCCATCCCACTTCAGGCTCAGAGTCCTCTCTGGCTGTGACAGAGAGAAAAATGGAAACTCACAACCCCCAAGTCTTTCCATGTGAGAGGGGCATTGTGAGGGAATGTAGCAGGCATAAGATATAAAATGCATTTTGCAAGATTCTATTGTGAATACAGACAACTCCCTTCCATTCTGTCATGCTTTAGTTTCTAGAGTTCATTCAGAAGTTTTACTAATTCTTTGATTGTAGGGATTAGAGATTATATATAGATTCTGCATATACATAGAATTATATACTATATAATAGGTGTATTACATGTTATACATAATGTATATATTTCTCTCTATATACATAATCTATCTGTCTGTTTATCAATTTATCTATGCATCCTTAAACTGGAACTGTATTCTTACCATCTGTATTAGGTACATTTTTAATGCATTTCAATCAACTTAATTGCTAAATAGTTGATAGAAATGATAGAATCAACTAATACTGCAAATGCTAAAAAATCAAATCAAATCAAATTAATTCACAGCCATATTTTCTGTTCCAGGTACATGCAATTAAAAAAACTTCTCCTTTTTTATTGTATTGTGTTTGGTTCCATACTCATTTAGTAAATGATGTAGGCTCAATTGTATAGTTCCAGGGATGATTAGAATATATCTGTAGAATGATATCTGGGCTCCAGCAATTGGGTTGTAGTTTATTTTCCTTATGTATTTCATTCTTGCACTCCTGGGAATGAACCCATAGCCTTATGCATATGAGGAAATCACTGTTTCAATGGGCTCTGTCACCAGGCCTTGTTTTTGAGACAGGGTCTGGCTATAAAATTCAGTCTGGCCTCAAACTCATCATCTTTCCTCCAAGTGCTAGGATTACAGGCTTGAATGTCCAGATCCATAGCTTGCAGCTTTTCTTCCACACTGCTTGGCCTTTAACCACCATCTGCTCATCCTCTGTCTGCCACTAAGCTTGGATGACAGGCACATACCATCAATAGTATACTTAGCAAGCATTATTCGAGGCTAGCCACAGACCACAATCTTCCTCCTCTCAATCTTCCAAGTAGCTAGACGTACAGATGTGCGCCACCAATATGACAGCATTTCATATAAGTATTTATAGAATATTCACAGAGATTTTTGGTGGGGTCAAGGTCCAGAAGGTCCTAGAATCAATCCTCTGTGGATATCAAGAGACTAGATGTGGTTAGTTATATATATTTATTTTCTTATCATCTTGCTGAAGTAGAAATTTGAGGTCTGTCTCCAAATTCCCACTATATTTGATATAGAGCCAAAACCTGAATATTATTGATCTGTAATTTTATTTCTTAATTCAAACATATTCAGCCGGCACCTATACAATAACTAATACTGAAGAATTTTGATAAACAGAAATGGAAATTGCATGTGCTTTTACCTTGACTCCAGACTGAAAAGGTAGGCCCAATTCACGTATTCAATGGGATTTGAACTCAGAGCCTCCCACTGCCCCAGACACACCATCTCATTCTGCATTTGTTTTTTTGTCAAACAATGTCTCCCATTCCTGCTTAGGCTGCTCTGGACCATGATCTTGCCATTTCCACACCTCCTACCATAGCTGGGATGACTCCACCCGGCCATCCTGGTTTGGGTTGGCTGAGATTATAGCTCATGAATTTGTTTCTTGCTCAGGCTCATGTCGAGTGTGATCTACCTTGACCTCTGCCTCACATGTTTCTAGAACTACAGGCCACCATACTTGCCTTCTACATTAGAATTTCATGCTTCAATTTCTCTGCACTTTCAGATTTACCTGGATTGTTTCTTCCAAGAAATTTTTTTTTCTCAGTACTCTTTATGGGATCCTTCCATACCTCTTCTTATATGCTTATAAGAAGTTTTGCTTATAAGCTGTGGCATTTCTTGAGTAGTGGATATCAGTTATACCAACTTTCATGCTCATGTGGTGTTTTCCACATGTTTTCACATGATTGTGTTAAATTCCCACATTTTAATAAGGACATTATAGCCCAATCTAATAAACTTATTTTTACTTGATTTTATTTTTACAGTTAACATTCATCGGGTAGTGGATGCATTACTTCTCAAACATTGATACCCCTTCTCAGGTTTTTCTCCGGTATCACCTCACCCAAACTCCTCCCAATCATCTTTTTCCCCTTTCCCTTCCCTATTTCAAAATAAACAAATAAACACATGTACAATATACCAGGTAACAAAGTCAGATATAGTAACCACATGATATTAACAATAAGGGGGAAAATGAGAAAAGAAATAACTTCACATACTACATTAAGAACAAGCATCACCTCTCATTTCCATGTCTTTCTTGCTTTTTATGTGATAATATTATGACTTGAACTTAGAGCTTTGACTTGCTAAGCAAGTTCTCTACAAATTGAGCCATGCCCTCAACCATTTTTGCTTTAGTTTTTAGAAAACTATTATTCTATTTCAGATAGGGTTTTATCTGAATGAAGGCCACTTTGGGCCATGATCTATGTTTACCCTCTGCCCAGCTGAGACTTACAGGCATGGGTTAGCAAACCTACCTTGTTTGTCAAGATGTGCTGTGATTATTTTTCCTGACAGGTCTGTGATTCTCACATCTCTGCCTCCTGCGTACAAGGTGTTAGTTTTCATTGATTTCATTGGAACTATTTTAGCTGGACTTCGTATACATTAACTATGGTAGCCTAAACAAAAGGTACAGCTCTGTACTGATTATTGAGCAAATAGGATTTCATGTTTTGTCTACCACTGTCTCTCCCTTCTTTCTTTATGTCTTATTTATCTCTGTTAAGATAGACATCCTCAACTTAGAAAAATGGTACTGCTATTGCATTTACATGTTATATGACTCTATCCTTCAATTCTTTCTTTCATAGACCTATTTCTAAATTCAGAGGTACAAAGAGTAAACCAGTTTCTATCAAGAAACTAAGTTTATCAATTCATCACAGCCATGGCACTGAATCACTGTCTCATTCTCTAGGAAGAGATACCGAGGACACTGTGGGTAAATTGAGAGGAGAATTTTATAGTTTGCAATTGAGGATACTTTTTCTAGTACTGTCTAAATATTCAGCTTTTAAATGTCCAAACAATGCGATGGTGATTGTAACTCAGAGGTAGAACACTTGCCTATCTTAAAGATCTAGTTTCAATCCCAGCACTGAAAACATTTTTTTCATCTATTTTTCTTGATCATTTATTTACCAGCTAAGATTATTAATGCATATAAGATATCTAAAAGACATGTTAAAAATACATCATGACATAACAATTATTTCAAGACTGGTAAGATGTATCTTAAACAATAAGAGGAGTATCTTTTGGCTTTTCTATTCAGGCTTGTTTAATAACTTCTGTCTGTACTGGGATATAACTTCATATACATCACAATACTTGTTTTATAATTGCAAAAAAAGCCTTGTTAAATATATGCTTCAGTGTAATGTTATAAAAATACAAAGTTCAGGAAAATACATAGAAGTTTATCATTGTATGACTTGAGGAGTTACTGTGACTGTTTTCATTTTGTTTATTTTTGATGTTCTTTTATATTTGCCAGTCCTGTGGCTTGAATTCAGAGCCTGGGCACTGTCATTTCTCAAGGCTGGAGCTCTCCCACTTGAGCCACAGCACCACTTCTGGCTTTTTCTTTGTATGTGGTACCAAGGAATCAAACCCAGGGCTTCGTGTATGCTAGCCAAGCACTTTACCACTAGATCACGCTCCTGGCCCCTTCTGATGTTCATTTCAAATCATACGTTGTACATTTTACTTAAAATAATGTAAGAAAATATTTAATGTTCCAGTAAGTTCCTAGGGCAAATGAAAATCTTTTTATTTGTCTTCGTCAGGGTTCTTCTTGGACGTCTGGGAGGGGGGTGACGTGGCGAGGAAGCCCACAAATAATCCCGGGAACACAGAATCCAGAGACCAGACTCCAGGTGCAGATCTAACTTTATTATAAAAAACGTGCTTGCTTATAGACAGATCACGCAATGGCCGCCACCTCATCCCAGCAGCAAATAGGGACCTTTCTGATGCAATGGTCAGCCAAAGGTGTCCTGAGACACGTCCCATTTTCTGGGAGTTTCCAGAAGCTCCTGCTGGAGGCAGAAGCAGCCAGGGCCCTCTGGTTCCAGACTGCCCACATCACTGGGCATTCCCAGCGGTGTCCGTGCCTGAAGGGGTTTCTAGGGGTGTACGTGGCTGATGGCACAGGGTCACAGAAGTGCAGAGAGCAATCTCTAAACCACCAGCCAGGAGGCCCCACATTTATTATATAAATTATCCCAGTATAAACATTGCTACAAAATCTAAATACCAAGAATGTGATTCCTTTTGTATCCTCCAGTACTCTGCTCCTGTTTTCTTTGCTGATTCTATTTGTTTTTAATTTGATGCATATTCATTCACAAGTGCTTGCTATGTGAATTTGTAGAAACAAAATTTAATGTAAATGTAAATGGACCAGATAGTTGAATTATTTCTGTGTGTACCATCAACGACTGGGACTTCAATTCAGGATCTTGCACACTCACTTGGCTACTTTGTTCAAGTCTAACTTTCTACCACACCTTCACTTTCAGTCTTATGTTGGTTTATTGGAGATAAGCATCTCAAGGCCTTTTCCAACTGGGCTGAATTTGAATTACAATCCTTAGAACTCTTGAGTAGCTCAGGCAACACGTGTGAGACATCCCCAGTCTTCCTGATTGTGGCTATTAATTCATTTAGATCAGAACCATTTCACATGATGAAGTAGCACTCAAAACTGTGAATGTACTAGACATCAAAACGCTCCTTTATTCATGAGTTTGTACATTATCTTCAAGTCTTATTGTTATGAAACACAACTACTCTATTCCTTCAGAACACTCATGCACTGGACTTCTTTTGACCACTTTTCCATTCTTGGAGACTAATTTTTCCATACGTAACATTGAAACAGGTATTTCTCACTCATTTGATATGCTGCCAAAGATACACAAGTCCCTGTATGAACAATTCTTTGTCCAACCGTATTCACCTTCACCTCCCACTTAATCTTGTTTCCCATCTGCTGATTCTCTTGGACTGGTTCTTACATTATTTTCTTCCCATGTCTACTTTCGCCCACTGGAAGTTTGTAACTGTTTAGAATATCTTATCTCTCATTTTAAACTCAGTGTTTTAGTAATTATACCTGCTACATGCCCACAGAGTTTCAGCTCCTGGCAGGTTCACACATGAGATTCAGACCAGATGCTTCCCGAAACGTCAATCTTTTCTTTTTTCCGTCACTGTGGTCTGCAGCCCAACACAGTCATGATTTCCAAGTTCATCAGCAATAAATAAAGTTTGCATGGAATGTTTGCATGTATGTATGTACACATGCATGGAATGTTTGCATGTATGTATGTACACATGCATGCATGTATGCATGTATGTATTTGCCAGTCTTGGGGCTTGAACACAGGGCCCTGAGCTTTAGAGATCAAGGCTAATGCTCTACCACTTTAGCCACATCTCCACTCTCAACTTTTGGCCTTCTTAATTGGGAAGAGAGTCCATGGACTTTCCTTCCTGGGCTGGCTTCAAGCCTGTGATCCTCAGATCTCAGCTTGCTAGGATTATTAGATGGGAGACACAGTGGGTGCCCAGTGGTTTTGGTATGATTTATAATGTTAATCTTACATTATTTTCTCAATAGTAGATCCACTTCTGTAGGGGATTTCTTCTTTTTTTCATATATTTTTTTATTGTAACTAATAGAAGGGTTACATGTTATTTGCCACATAGAAGGTGCACTAATTCACATACATTGATATCCTTTCACATGTCTTGGTCCCCATTTCCCTCCCCCCCAACCCACCCCTCATCTTGTTTTCCCCCCTTCCCTATCCAATTTCAAATAGCCAAATACAAATATATCTGATATATCAGGTAACAAGGTGAGATACTGTAACAATATGAGATAACCAAGGGACAGCAAAAGAGATGAGAGATAACATAGTACATTAAGGACAACAAACACTCACTATATGGCTTTTGTTTCTATATCATAGAGGTCCTTTCATTTGGCATCATACTATATGGCCTTATGCATCAAGGTTTTGCTCTATTGCAAATCTCTGCTAGGAGAGACCAAGGTTTCTACTGATTATGATGAATGAGGGAAACCATTGAGCCTATGTTCGTTTGAGACTGGCTTACTTCACTTAATATGATTTTTTCTAAGTTTTTCATTTCCTAACAAATGGGGCGATGTCGTTCTTTCTGACCGTCAGATTTTTAAAGCATTTCTTGAAATATATCTGTTATTTCATAATTACAAACTGCTTCCAATGCCTAATCATGATTACTTAATATGTTTCTCAATATGTTATTTATGACATTTTAAAATATGTAGTATTCTACTGTCTGAGCCATTATACAACCAAAATAAATGTAAGAATGCAATGGTTTTAGCAAATCTTTCCTCTGATGATTTTAGGCTGGAATGGCTTGACACCTACTTACGTATGAAGGAGTATGAAATGTGCTCCAGGTGTCAGATGGAGTATGGTTAAAAGTTATATTGTGGAAGCTGGGTGCTGGTGACTCGTACCTGTAATTCTAGCTGTTTAGGTGGCCAACAACTGAGAATTTAGGTTTGAAAATAATTACCTCCAAGTAACCAGCAAAGGATGAAATGAAGCTGTGGCTCAAGTGGTAGAGCTTCCAGTCAGAGTGGAAAAGCTGAGGAATCATTCCCAGGCCCTGAGATCAAGGCAAGTACCAGCATACATTCTCTCTCTCCCTCTCTCTCTCTCTCTCTCTCTCTCTCTCTCTCTCTCTCTCTCTCTCTCTCTCTCTCTCTCTCTCACACACACACACACACACACACACACACATGTACATGCACAAGCACACATACACACAATTAATGATGTGAAATATTAACATTAACTTTCTCTTATATAGTTAAATGAACAAAAGCAAGTTATTAGTCAGATAAGACAGATAATATATGATGCTCTGAGTGAATCATCTCTCTCAGGGTCTCCATCTAGATTTAAGCTAATAGATGAAAAGTTCCTCTCTTACAAGGAAACAGAATGGCTGGGAAAGCAAGGGCTACTAGCACAATGACAAGGCCCTTGATACAGTGAGTTTCAGTAGCATGACAAAAGATATCGCTTATCTGCAAATCTGTTTTCCATGTTAATAAAACTGATTATTTAATAATAACTTGATTTCTGGGCTAATTTATTTTAGCCATCAAACTTCTGCCATTTAGCTACTTTGAATTAATACCATTTTAATAAGAATTAGTGAATCATGCTAATGTCAGTCTTTCTGTATTACTTCCCAGAGTTGAGGTAACCTCATTTTAGAATCTCTCCATGGCTTATCTTCAACAATATTTCACAGTTCTGATTTTGCCCTCCCTGCCCTTCGTTTCTCTCGCTTATCTGATTTTTATTTCTCTTTACTATAAATATTCCTGGCAATTCCATCTTTAAACTTTCTCTTCTTTTCCTTGTCTTCTAATGGCAACAGAAATGTATGCATTCATTGGTTCATTCCTTCGCTCATTTACTCATTTAAGCACCCATTTACTCACTAATAAACGTGTTTATTCTTGTATTCATTCTTTCCATAGATATTCATTTGCTACTCAACATGTGCTAACATTTGTTGTTGCATATTGAAATGTAATTATGATAAAGGCAAGTTTACTTAGTTAAATCAACCAAGGGATCTGAAATTTAGAGTTGATGTAGATACAAGTAATAATGTGCAGAATTATTAAGTGTTTATCCAAAGGAAGTTATGCATATGCTATGCTTCATTTCAACAAAACTTGAGAAAGTATATATTAATTTCATGACTTTGAGGACCTCAGATGTAACAGGGTACTTGATCAGAGAATTAAAAGGATATTTAACTTAAAGTGACTTTTAATACACTCATGGGGAGCAGGAGGTAGAGGGCGAAAGAAGCCCCTGGCAGTATCATGAAATATTGAAGACTATGTACTCTAAGAAGCACAAAGGGAAGTTGTGCAGAGACATTGCAGGGGTGGTGGAAATGAAGAATCCCTCAGCTGACTAAGGGCAATGACTGATCTGAGTTCTTTCCAAAGACCATTGTCTCCTTAATGGAGACTAAACAAGCAGACTGGTGTGACTTATGTCTAGCAATTGGGTTCATAAAACATTCAGATAGAATGATTGTAAGACATGAAGGAGAGTTGTCATTAAATATGACTCTGAATGTTTCTGCCTTGAGCAATTATTTATGTGGTAGAACCATTTGCTGGGAATAGAAGTCAGTAACAACATCAGAGTCCTGCAGATTCTCCTCACAGTTCTGGAATACTTAGTATAGGACTGTGATATCTGACATTTAATGTGGATTTGGCAACCAGTTCCTAGTGCAGCTGCTGCTTCATTTCATACTGTGACCAAAATTTTGGCTCATGTTTGGAAGGATATAGTATGTGATGAACCACACAAGACCTGAGGCCTGAACTAGCAATGCGAGGACTCAGAGCTCTGAGAAGGACACTGATCGGTTAGTGGCATTTAACACCTACAGGGAAGTAATTTAATGTTTCTGAAACCAAAAGAGGACAATGAAATCTGGGACCTATTGCCACTGAAATAGATGGGCAGATCCAGTGGCAGGATATATGTTTTGATATATATAAATATATAAATTTATAATGCTATATACAGCATATATCCACATTGTATAGTATGTATAGATTATACATGTACACACTGAGATACATTGTGCATTTAAAGTGTATGCATACTGAGATATATGCATTGAGAAATACATAGAGGAATATATATATTCAGATGTACATATATCCATGCATATGTATGTCAATTTGTGACACAAATAGCAGGTGCACATATATCTCAAAGGACAAATCTTTTTTTCTGGGGAGTGGTCAGTCCTGGGGCTTGAACTCTGGGTCTAGACACAGTCCCTGAGCTCTTCAGCACAAGGCTAGATCTCAGCTTCCTTATTAGCTAGGATTACAGGTATGAGCCACCAGCACCTGGCTACAATATTTCCTTTTATTCCTGCACATCTAGAGACCCCGGTACCTAGCATTTGTAAGGGCTGAGATATGTCTGGCAAAGAAGAGATGGAGTTTATCAAGTGTCAGGTGCAGAATCATTCAGCAGTTTACAGCCTGTGGTGGATCTGAGTGACAAAAGCAGAATTCAGGTACCTTCATAAGGCTATGCATTCCTATTTTTTATTGTTATTATAAAAGTGGCATACAGAGGGTTACAGTTACATAAATCAGGTAAGTGAGTACATTTCTTTTCGTATAACAACAGCCCTTCCTGCGTTCTCTCCCAGTTTTTCCCTCCCATCGCCACACACACTTTGTAGACTTCATTTCCAACACAGTATCTAGAGAGTACCATGGCTGCATTTGTTCACTTTTCTGGTTTTTGCGTGGTTAATTGAAGGTAAGAGTCTCTTGAGACTTTTCTGACTGGGATTGCCTTTAACTGTAACCCTTAGATCTTAGTCTCCTGAATAGAATTAAGGCATGAGCCACAGCTATGTGGCTTGTCCCACCATTTCTGTGGGTCCCTTAATCCTCCAAAGACAGATAAATGAACAATTATGACAAAAAAGGAAACAAAAATAGTAACACTGGAAAAAACCCTCTTGCTTCCATTTCCTAGAGTTTGTTCTCATAAATCTCATCTTATATGCTCCGATGCACATAGGTATTGTGCCTTTATGTTCCTCTCCTAAGATCCTTCCCTGTTCTTACTCTGTGTGAATTACTACAGGCCGGTGTAATTGATCATGTGCAAGTATTTTTTTTAATTTTATAGTTATGTTACCGAACTTTATCTTAACGCAGACTTTCTAATTTAAGTCTCTAGCCAGGAGAAATACTTAGATGCATAACAGAAATCTTTCATAACATGATAAAAGCCAAATTCCTGGTTCTCCAATATCATCTCCCACACTCTCAGTGTATGACTATTGTATGCTTTTTTCTATTCTCTATATTTTGGGCTAATAATAGGGCTTGACCTTAGGACCTGAGCCACAACTCACTTTCTGTTTTCTTTGCTGGTTAATTGGACATAATAAATTGAATATCACAAATGTTCCTTCCTAGGCTGGCTTCAAATGATGCTCCTCAGATCTCAGCCTACCAATTACTACGTTGCAAATGAGAGCTACCAGCAGCCATTTATTAAAGTAGAATTGCTATGTGTTAAGATAAAACCATCTTAAGTTCATTCCTGGCTTTTCATTTTTATATAATCCATGTTAATTTTACCTTCTCAAGATGCTTCCAGAATGTTCCTCTACCTTCCGGGCTCCAGGCCATTAGTCTGTTGTACTCAGATAATTGGAATCGCTCCGCTTTTCCAATACCCTGCTTCCCACCTGGCTCTTACCTCTAAGAGCCAAATTGTTGCCAAGTTGAAATCACCTCAGTCTTTTTCTCCCAATGCACAAGTGAAATCACCTCACTTGTCTCCAAGATTTCTTCATTCTGTGTAAGAGCGAGGCATAATCTCTGATCTACAGCACCATAAAGAGTGTTCAATCCATTATCTATCTTACTCATTCCATCTTTTTTCCCTTTCCAATCTTTTTATTCCTTAACAGTTCCTCCTGTTTTTTGCGCAGTCTTTGGTGTGTGTGTGTGTGTGTGTGTGTGTGTGTGTGTGTGTGTGTGTGTATGTGTGTGTTTGTGTGTGTGTGTGTGTGTGTGTGCATGTGTGCATGTTTTCTGGTATTGGGCTTGAACTTAAAACCTCACTCTCTCCCTTAACTTTTTGCTCAGGATGGTACTCTCCTAGTTGAGCCATAGCTCTATTTCCAGCTCTTGGACGACTAATTGGAGATAAGAATCTTGGACTTTTTTTGCCTCGTCTGGTTCTGCATTGTAATCCTCAGATGTCAACCTCTTCAGTAGCAAAGATTACAGAGGTAAGCTACCAGATTCCAGCCTCTGGGCACTATAAATGCTGTCTTGACCCAGCTGTAATACACTTAAGAGTTTCTAAGACAATGTCTGACCCAGTCATTAAGTAACTACTGACTGATTGAAAAGGTCAAGAAGGTCAACATCCCAAAATTAGGAAGACAGGAAGGATGATAAAGATTAAATTAAAAAAAAAAAGACTAACGGGGCAAAGGCAGCATGTTTGACCTGAGGGAAAAAATTGAACATTGTTTCCAAACCAGTGATCAACACCTTAAATCATGTTTCATTCATCTGAGGAGCTTTCACAAAATTCCAATACTCACCATATATCCCAAATCAATGAAACCAGAAGCTCTTGGAGAGCACTCAAACATGGATAGAAATTTAAAACTTGCAGCAGTATTCTTTTGTTTCAGGGTTGAGAATCACTTAGCTTTAACTTCTTGTCTATGTATTAAAATCACCTAAGGGGCTTCAAAACAGTAAGAGTCCATGCCAGGAGCTGGTGACTCACCAGTAATCCTAGCTGCTCAGGAGGCTGAAATCTGGAGGTCTTAGTTCTCAGCCAGCCTGGGCAGGAGAGACTGTGAGACTCTTATCTCCAATTAAGCATATAAAAATCTGGAAGTGGAGCTACTGCTCAAGTGTTAGAGAGCTAGTCTTGAGTGAAAATCCTAGGGACAGACACTGATTTCAAGCTCCAGCATAAGAGAAAGAAAGAGGAAGAGAGAGAGAGAGAGAAAGAGAGAAAGGGGGGAGGAGAGGAAACCTGCTCTTGTGTTTTTTAAGAGTTCCTATATATTTTAATATTTACACAGAAGTAAATGACTCTGCAACAAAATCACTATTCATTTGTTTGTAATTACAAGAAGGGTGGAATTGTGTCAAGCTGTTATTTACAACATCATAAACTTATTTACTTTGAAATTTTTGTTTGTGAGCTAGAGTTTCCCTGTTTATCCCAGGATGGTCTGAAGCTTGAGCTCCTCTCCTCACCACACCTTGAGTGCTAAGATTGCACCACCACTGGCTTCATCTTAAAGTCTTTTTATTAAATGGAATCACAACATTTGTGAAGGTTTAGTGACACTGTGTGTGCAAGTTAACCCTGCAATTAGAGTCAGGTTTATTCCCTTTTATTCATTTGAAAAATGCCCTTCATAGAGAACTGTTCTCTTGTCTAATTTAGTTGTATTTTCCCCTTTCCAAATTGTTTAGTATTCAACATAGACTTGTTGACCTAATTAATTTAATGGGTCTTTATCTACTAATAATTGAGTAAAATGTCTTTAGTCCCTCCGTAATCTTAAATACTGAATTACATAGATTAAAATAATCAACAAAGTTCTGCCCTGAACAGCAAGGGTGTTAGTATAAAAAGGTTCTAAAATGCATGGTTTAATGTCAGATGTTAATTGGTGTGAAAATATCCCAATAGCACATGCTGACACTGCATTTAAATTCTTGTGCTTTACTAAAACCTTCACTTGTCTGACCACATAGTGTAAAATGCAGTTAGAACACAAAGAAATAAAAGTATCATTATGCACTTACAACAAGGGATTCACTTTAACTAAAGCATCTCAATTAATATTTTAATATGATGCATATTAGCCAAATTTTTATTATTTGCAACATAATACATATAAGATTATGATACAGTATATACAGGACATGGCTATCTTTGTGGATATGTATTTCATAACATTTATTAACCAAATTTATTGGGCAATGATATCATCAGTGAACACTTATTAACAAAATTATTTTGAGAAAAATGTACCAGAGGGTGTAAATGCAAGGTTAACAAAGAAAGTTACATACTGCAGAAATAGATATTGGCAAATATGAAGACAAACTCAAGATGTGATTTTATAGGAGGAAGAAATCAGGGAATGAGCTAGAGGGTTAAAATTGATTGGATTTCAGTTATGTGTTGAAATGTAATAATGAAATGTCATCCCCCCCATACTGATATAAGCCACAACCCTGAGCCCCTGCAAAAAAAGAAAAAAAGGAAATAAAAAGAAAATGTACTTGGTATGCAACTGTTTATCATATTTCCACTATTAAGACTAAGGCACTAGTCTATCAACTTTCATCTGGGCTATTGAAATATCCCATTCTCTAGTTTGCTTACTTGTCTTTTTTTTCCCCCACTGTATAATATACTCCTCCTGCAGTAGCTAAGGCAATAAATATTTCAGCTATATAGCAGCACAAATGAGGGCATATATTTTTCCAATGGTGTCTTACCCAATTAGAATAAATTTTGACCACAGCTATAAGAAATAGATGGCATTATATTTAAGATGTTACCATTGGCAAAAGATGGATAAATGCGGTGTAAGACTTCAATATTTTGGCAATTCTTTTGGGTCTTAAACGAATTCCAAAAAAATGGGGCCAAAATGTAGAACATACAATAAATAAAGATGCTGTTCCTTTACTGAAACAAGAAACGCAAATGAGAGTGGGATTTTAGAGTTGCTGAGAGGAATCTAAATGCCAGTGTGGGACAGAGATGGTATGGATTAAATATGGACAGAATATCACTATGTAGCTTTGAGTGCCATCCTGCTAGGGTGAGACTGCCGGAAATGTATTGCATAATGAACCAGGTAAGGAACCATAGGATATGTGGACCCCTGCTCTTCTGAGAGACATCTGGGCCAGCGCAGGCAGGGACCCTCCCATCTCCACCGCATACCTGGGGGCTTTGGAGACGGTCACCGCTCAAGTGTCCAGACTGCCAGAACTATACGATTTTGAGGCCCGTGCAAATAATAGAGAGAAGCAGGAGGGCAGCTAGCACTCAAAAAGAAACATTGCTTATTTAAAGCCATTACAATTCACATTTTCTGCAAACACTGTAATGTTAAGCCAAACAAGACAAACTTGAAGCCAGATTATGCCCAGACCTTTTGGCTGGAGATGCTAGTGAAGCATGTGCATCCACTAGTTTGCTAATCTCTGATTAAATAATGATACGCAATGAGCTTATTATGTTACACTCTGGATTGCTCATATTTTTGGAAATACATTTTGTGATATGCATTTTTTAGTTGATGAGAATGCCACACAAAACAGGGTAGTAGAATAACAGAAGGAAGTTTCATTTTTAAGCATGTTTTTAAAATTACATTACAAAGAGCAATTCTTGTGAAAAGTTGATTTTTGTTTAAAATCTGTCACTATAGAACAAAAGAGGAAAATAAGGCCACAAAGTGGCATTTGGAGAATCTGTTTATTACGTCAAAATTCTTTTTTATTCCATTGTGGCCTGGCTTATTAGAATTTCTATTCTTCTGAAGGCACAAATTCTTCATTGGTTACATTAGTTTTAAGCACAAAGATTTTAATTTATCAATTCAGATAACAAATTAGTCAAAAAACAGGGGTTTGAGTCATGAAACCTAAATAGATTGTACAATTATGATTGGAATCAAATACTTTATCTTTTATGCTAATCTTTTTGACCCTGGTGTCAAGGTGGCCTGAAAGAAATTATTTCTGTCAAGATTCCCTCCCACACTGATGACATAGAAGAGGCTTAGAAGGGGCCAATTTTTTAAAGGTCAGATTATAAAGTGTTTAATGAACACTTTATAGAGTTCATAGAGTTTAGAGTTTGTTCTACAAACTCGAGATGTGTTTGGATGCTAACCTTGGGCTTAAGTGTTTCTTACTGATAAAACTTGTTATCCTGCTTCTTCAAGTTCTATGTCATGTGGTCCATTTCTACAGCTCCAGTCACGTTTGCTCTTTTTTCCCTAAGTATTATATTTATAAAACCTACTCTAGATTTCGATCTCACGTTACTCCCTTTGCCTAGAATATATATGTCTCAAATGGATGACTTCATGCTACTCACATGCTTGTGAGATATTGCTGAATCCACGAAGGTTTTCCAGGATACCTAGCACTGGTAGCACAGCAGCTCTGTCTAACATAATATGATTTAAATACCCACATTTGTCAACACTATTTTTAAAAATTGTTCTTTGTGGCCTCTCACATTTTTTTATTGTAATTAGTAAAAGGGTTACATGATATTTGCCAGATAGAAGGTGCATTAATTCACATACATTGATACCCTTTCACATGTCTTGGTACCCGTTTCCCTCCCCCCCCACACCCCCCACCCGTCTTGGTTTTCCCCCCTTCCCTATCAAATTTCAAATATCCAAATACAAATAAGTTCAATATATCAGATAACAAAGTGAGATACTATACCAATATGAGATAACCAAGGGACAGCAAAGGAGATGAGCGACAACATAGTACATTAAGGACAATAATCATTCATTATATGGCTTTTGTTTCACTATCCTGGAGGTCCTTTCAATTAGCTTCACATTATATGTCCTTATGTATCAAGAGTTTGCTCTATTGCAAATCTCTGCTAGTAGAGCCCAAGGTTTCTACTGATTATGACGAATGAGGGAAACCATTGAGCCTAAGTTCCTTTGAGTCTGGCTTACTTCACTTAATATGATTTTTTCTAAGTCTTTCCATTTCCTAACAAATGGGGCGATGTCATTCTTTCTGACAGCAGCATAGAATTCCATTGTGTACAAATACCACAACTTGTTGATCCACTCATCAACTGAGGGACATCTAGGTTGGTTCCATATCTTTGCTATGGTGAATAGTGCTGCAATGAACATTGTTGTGCTAGTGGATTTAGTATGCCCTTGTTTCTGGACAATTGGGTAAATGCCAAGTAGTGGAATTGCTGGGTCATAGGGGAGTTCTATGTTTAGCCTTTTGAGGCACTGCCACACTGCTTTCCATAGTGGTTGAATGAGTTTGCACTCCCACCAACAGTGTAGTAGTGATCCCTCCTGGCCACATCCCCTCCAGCATCTGTTGTCATTCGTTTTCCTGATCTTGGCCATTCTAGCTGGAGTGAGGTGGAATCTTAGAGTTGTTTTGATTTGCATTTCTTTTATGACCAGAGATGTTGAGCATTTCTTCATGTGTCTATAGGCCATTTTTGTTTCTTCTTCAGAGAAGACTCTCTTTAAGTCTTTGGCCCATTTTTTAATGGGATGGTTGTTACTTTGGAGATTAGTTTTGGAGTGATTCAATTTTTTGAGTTGTTGATATATTTTAGATATGAGGCCTTTGTCCGTTGATTGGTTGGGACATAGCAAAGGCAGTACTCAGAGGAAAATTTATAGCGCTGAGTGCCTACAACAACAAGTTGGAAAAATTGCAAACCAACAAGTTAATGTCTCACCTTAAGCTCCTGGAAAAAGAGCAACAAACCAACCCTAATCCCAGTAGAAGAAAGCAAATAATTAAAATCAAAGCAGAATTAAATGATTTGGAATCCAAAAAAACTATAGAAAGAATCAACAAAACAAGGAGTTGGTTCTTTGAAAGAATTAACAAAATTGACAAGCCCTTAGCAAATCTTACCAAAAAAAGAAGAGAGCATATCAAAATAAACAAAATCGCAGATGAAAATGGTAATATCACGACAGAAATTACCAAGATCCAGAATATCATGAGGGAATACTTCTCAAACCTTTATGCCAACAAATTTGAGAATCTAGATGAAATGGATGAATTCCTAGCCAATATTAACATACCCACACTGAACCAAGAAGAACTAAGCCAACTCAACAGGCCTATTTCAAGCTCTGAAATAGAAATGGCAATTAGAGAACTTCCACCTAAGAAAAGCCCAGGGCCAGATGGATTCACAGCTGAATTCTATAAGGTCTTCAAAGCAGAGCTCACACAAATACTCCTCAAGCTCTTCAACGAAATTGAAAATGAAGGTTCCTTACCAAACTCATTCTATGGAGCCAGTATAACCCTGATCCCCAAACCAGACAGAGATTCATCAAAGAAAGAGAACTATAGACCTATATCTTTGATGAACATCAATGCAAAACTTCTCAACAAAATACTGGCCAACCGTCTACAACAACTCATCAAAAAAATTATACACTATGATCAAACTGGATTCATCACAGGGAGGCAAAGCTGGTTCAACATACGCAAATCAATTAATATCATTCAACACATCAACAGGAGCAAGGACAAAAATCACATGATTGTCTCAATAGATGCGGAAAAGGCATTTGACAAGATCCAACACCCCTTTATGTTAAAAGCTCTGGAGAAACTAGGTATCCATGGAACATTCCTCAATGTAATAAAGGCTGTGTATGAGAAACCTACTGCTAGTATTACACTTAATGGTGAAAATCTAAAGCCATTCCCTCTAAAATCAGGAACGAGACAAGGATGCCCACTCTCTCCACTACTCTTTAACATAGTACTAGAATTCCTAGCCAGTGCAATAAGGCAAGAAGCAAGCATAAAGGGGATCCAAGTAGGGAAAGAGGAAATAAAACTATCCCTCTTTGCAGATGACATGATTCTGTATTTAAAGAATCCTATAGACTCTACTCCCAAACTCCTTGAGCTGATTCAAAGCTTTGGAAGAGTAGCAGGCTATAAAATTAACCCTCAAAAATCAACTGCCTTCCTTTATGCCAACAGTGAGAGGAACGAGGCAATAATCAGGAAAGAAACTCCTTTCCCAATAGCCTCAAAGAAAATAAAGTACCTAGGAATTAGCTTAACTAAGAATGTAAAGGACCTTTTTGATGAAAACTTTAAAACCCTAAAAAAGGAAATTAAAGCAGAACTAAGGAAATGGAAAAACCTCCCATGCTCCTGGATTGGAAGAATCAACATTGTGAAAATGACAATCTTGCCAAGAGCTATCTACAAATTCAATGCAATACCCATCAACATCCCAATGTCATTCTTTAAAGAAATAGAAGAGGCAATCGAAAATTTCATATGGAATAATAAAAGACCCCGTATAGCAAAAACACTTCTTAGCAGAAAGAACAGCGCTGGAGGAATTTCAATTCCAAACTTTAGACTCTATTACAGAGCTATAATTCTCAAAACAGCTTGGTACTGGCACAGGAACAGGCCTGAAGACCAATGGAATAGAACTGAGGACCCAGATATTAAACCACAGACCTATGGCCACCTAATCTTTGACAAGGGAGCCAAAAAAATAGAATGGAAGAAAGACAGCCTCTTCAACAAGTTGTGCTGGCAGAACTGGTTAAGCACCTGCAGAAAACTAAAGCTGGATCCTTCTTTGTCACCTTGCACTAGAATTAACTCCAAATGGATCAAAGACCTGGAGGTAAAAGCTGACACACTGAAAACTCTACAGGAAGGAATAGGAGATACAGTAGGCCTCCTTGGCACAGGTTGAAACTTTCTTAATAAAGACCAAGAATCACAACAAATCAGAGAAAGGCTGGATAAGTGGGACTGCATTAAACTGCAGAGCTTTTGTATGGCAAAGGACATAGCTAGTAAACTAATCAGGAAGCCTACAGAGTGGGAGAAGATCTTCACCGGCCTCTCACATTTTTATGCATTTACAAATACCAGTTTAAATAACATAAGCATTTAATAAATAAGATGAGTGAAGCCCCACTAAATGGCATGCTCAAATATGATTATCAAGAATCTGGTAATAACATCTCCAAATTTTGTATTGTAAAGGAATTTTAAGAAGAAGAAATTATTTTAAATGGGGGCAATAGAGGTAGAGTTTTGAGTACCTTTGAAGAGAAGGCCCTGCAAAGACTGGGTCAGGGATTGGAGAAGAGTGGGCATGTGTGACAAGATGCCAGGCATGTCAGAATTCACTGGAATCCAGAAGAGGAAAAGAACAATCTCTCACAGTAAATCAACAATGCTTTATTTAAGTATTTGGACCTCTCTCTTTCTGAAAGTATTTTCCCTGAGATTCTGTTTTCCTGTATTATACTTGAGGACACTTAACAACATAGTATTTTTTTCTCACAGAAAACTTTGTCTTTTGGTGTGAAAGTTTACAAATTCTTCATTTTCAGAATGGAGAGCTGCAACAGGATCTATGTAAAGTCTACTCTGCATTTCCCCCAGCTACACATTAAACCTCTCCTCTTTTTCCCATTAACAGGTACAGGATTCCCATTGTGGGACTATTTTTGGTTTACTTTGTTATTTAGATTGTATGCCACCATCTTTTACTAGTTCTTCTCTTGGAAAAAAATGTGTCGAGCTCTTGAATCTATTCTGATGGCTCTGATATTTTAGATTACTTTTGATATTATGTTTTTTGTTGGAAAATTTTGTATAAGGTTGTGAAGGCCAGGCCTTAGTAACAGGATATGTTTATTAGCTTCTTTTTCCAGTTTATCTTCATGTAGAAAGTATTATCTTTGTTCCATTTACATTGTGTTGCTTTCTTGTCTATCACATAGGACACAGCTCAGTGTCCCTAGCCCTGGCTTTTATCCTTGCTACTTCAAAAGAATAGTAATAAGGAACAAATGTGATAAGAGATATCTGAGAGTACCTAAAACAATGCAGAAAAACAAAGATGGCTGGCACTGTTCATTCTTGCCTATCGTCTTTGATATTCATGAGAAATTCATTGTTTGCTGATGCATATCAGTGTTGAAGAAGGATAAAGCAAGGGAAAGTAGAAGACTTACCATTTCAGGCAGGTGATTAACTTTGACTTCTGACACCTATGGGAAAGTATTTTCCCCCAAATTCCTATAGATCATGAGGATGAATGTACCAATTCTTTTAATATACTTTGGGACTGAAGAAAACAAGAAGTGTAAGCCAAAAACAGAAGGAAAAAATTAAGTAATATGAGTAACTACAAGTCCTTGACAAGCCAAGTGAAACACATTTTATTTCAATTTAATTAAAGAAAAGAAAGAAATGCCTTATTTGGGGAGAATTATCTGAACACAAAGCAAATACAGGTCTGGTTATCACAGCAAGTCTCAGGTAGGAGAAGGGCTTAGAGTTGTTATTGGCAATGAGACAGAGCTCTGTTGACTTTCTTAATAATCACTGTTTCTACTAAACTATTAAGCACCAAATATGGCCAAACTTGCAAAACAAAATGGACTAAACAAATTATGATGTTTTAAATTTTGATTGTAAAAACATCTTGCAATATATTCTTTTTTATTAAAACTTTTTTGTGTGGCTAATGGGGCTTGAAATCAGCCTGGGCACTGTCTCTAAGTTCTTCAGCTCAAGGCTACGGCCCTACCCTTGAGCCAAGCCCCATTCCTGTTTTCTAGGGACTAATTGGAGATAAGATTTTCAGGTCCTTTTGTGCCGGGCTTGCTTTGAACCTTGATCCTCAGATCTCAGCCTCCTGAATAGCTAGGATTACAGGTTTGAACCATTGAGTCAGATCTTTATTAAAACTTTTAATTAACACTAGGTTGCTAGAATATATATCCTAACATAGACCTATATGTCTATATAGATATATTTATATCTCCAATTCATGCCAAGTACCTGGAGTAACTGAATATTGAGTCATCTCCTTTGTATTGTTTGGATCTAATACCCACATATCAAGGAGACTGTGAGCCTTTTGTTCCTTTGGTATTGGCTTATTTTGCAATATTCATAGGGTGAAACTCTTCTAATGGATGAATTACTATTGAAAAATTAGGTTTCTAAAAAAAAAGAAAAAATAGGTTTCTGTTGGGAGAGGAAAATGGGGAAGAGAAGAATTTCAGATCGTGTGTGTGTGTGTGTGTGTGTGTGTGTGTGTGTGTCTGAAGTTTAAAATTTTGTCCCTTTGGCTTTTTGTTTTGATCTTTATTTATAATGTATTTAGTGTCATTCCTGCTTTTCTTTAAATCATAAAATGGAAGGACGGCATACAAATAAGGCTTAGCTTTATGTTATTATTTTTCCATCTCCCATGACACAGAAGGCTCTACTATGTACTTCCCACTGTGTGCATTGTGACTGGCATTCCTATTAGGTTGTGTGTATTCCTCAGTTTTTTCTCTTCTACTGAATTCTTCATAGCTTTCCCCTCTCTCAGTAAACTGTACCTTTCTTCAACTGAATCTAGAATATTGTTAAAGCTATAAAATACATTCTTTGCATATTTGTTTTGTGTTTACAATTTATTGTAAAGGTGATGTACAGAGGGATGACATTTATCTAACTTAAGTAATGAGTATATTTCTTTTTGAAGTGTTACTCCCTCCCTCATGTTTTCCTTTTATTTTTTATGGGTTTGTAAAGGTTACTGAATTATTTTCTTAGGTTCTTATTTGTTTGCTCTCCTTTCTTATTATCCAATGCTGTGGTTTGAACTCAGGGGCTCATGCCTGTTTACCTAGAAAACTACTTGACCCATAGCTCCAGAGCTTAGTAATTGTAAATTAAAATCCTTGTGCACAGTAACAAAAACAACCAACAGAAAGAAGAGACAAATTACACAATAGAAGCAAGCATTTGTCAGGTGTTTATATAACAGAGGATTAATATACACAATACAGGAGGAACCATATGGGCCATTCTTTGCAAGTAGTTTTAGAATTTGGGCACAAAATATACTAGAACTACTTACTTTGGGGGGGGGTATCTAGTCTGTAGGAACTGTGATTTCTGTATCTTTGCCATTCTAGCAGTATGGACACCACTCTGTGTCATCCACTCTGAAGACACTCTTTGTGCACTGTCGTCCACAGAATATTCTCAGGGAGAATGTTGGTGTAAATATGCTTCACTAAGAGTGATTTCTTTTCTTTAAATATTACACATCACTATTAGATATTTTCTTGTTCCTTTAGAGAGTACTGTAGAACAATTGTAAGTTTTAACATATTTTTAATTTGTTAAGCTTTAAAAAAAATCGCAGCTATTTGTAAATTGAAAGTAAGCCTTTCCTAGCCAGGAATAGAAGCCTCAAAAGTATTTAATTACTCAAAACTATTTTTTGCAAGACTAAATTTTCTAGTATTTCAGGGATGTGCAAAATAACAAGCAATGCTTTCAAAGATCTAATGTTTTCATAGAAAGCGTAGGCAATGTGTAAGGGAAAAATTCTGTCTGGCAAGAAATTTACAAGCTCATAAAGCACTCTAGAAATTGATTTTTTTAATCTTTAAAGCTCTCTTGTGTTTTATTTTTCTTTTCCCTACAAATCTCCACAGTAGTGTTTTGGCACTAGGATACAGTTAAGATATATGGCTATAAGTTTCTGGCCTGATATCAATCTTTAATGTTGGTCATTAAAATATTAATGAAAATTTCAAATGTAGCATACCATCTTTCGTGAGAAATGGTAGACATACTGCAATGTATTTTATGGCTTCATTTGTATGGTTATGGAGATTTATGACTATACAATGATAGAATCAGCTTTAGAAAAAATATTTATGTATGCCTAAATATTAATTTGCAAAAAATACTAAGTTTCTATGTTGATAAAATGTTAAATATTCAAAATACTTTGATATTTGGAAACAAGTAAAACTAGTACTTCATTAAACACTTCAAAGTATCTAGAATTCAGATTTTTTTGTCTTCCTTGCACTCCTGTGTGGTTAATTAATGTAAGTTAATTTAGACATCATAGAATATCCATTCTCTTTATACAGACATTTTCAATGTGAAGTTGAGAACAGAATAGTGGTTATGACATGAGAAGTCTATAAAGATTTTTTGAGAGAGTATGTTTTATATCTTAGAATGCAGTGAGTAACATAAAGCCTAAAGCCTTTGATTTTACTTATACTGTCCAGTGGAAGGAAACTTCCCATTTAAAGGTTAAGTAAGTTTTTGACAAATGAACATAATTATAACCAGAATCATAAAGTGATTATAAGTTCTCAAATGATCTAGGACAGATTTCATAGTTATTAAGATGTCTTCATTTGAAGGAAAAATTTACTCCATATTATTAATGTCTACTTTAAATATATGAAAGACTGCCTTAAAACTCCCACTCATCTCTAATCTAGGAATTACCGAAGATGTGTTGATTTGGGGTTTGAGTTGTAAAACTTTTTCCATGTATCTTAGTCTTCAGAAGGCATTAGTTTTGGTGAGCCTTGAACTGTGAAGCTCAGAACTCGGCTCTTGAATAGCTAGCATGCTAGGAGTGAGCCATGATGAACAGCTAGTCTATAGGTTTTAATCTTCCCTTAGTCCACATTTGTAAACCATGAATTTGGGAGGTAGCCATGGTCATACTTTTATCAACAGAGACAGTGAGTGTATTAAAGGACCTAAAATGAAAGAGATGTGCTAAAATTAACCAAGGATGGTGCTGAGAGAAAATTCTACTATTTAAGTTCCAGGGATAGATAGGAAGCTGGTCACATTTCTATCCTTCAATTCCAACAGATACTCCTATAACATTGTAATTAACTTCCATATATATGCTTAACCCAATTCTCTTCTGTGATTGCAACTGAAACAGATTGAAAAAAAAAACCATTTTTCCTCGATTTAGTTTTCTGATAATCTATTACAGGATTTACTCTACTGTTTTGCATTTATTCTTGCTTATTTCTCTTGTTTAATATCTCTTGTATATATCCTTCTAAAACTGAATCCCTACAGAGAAACTTCTTTAAAGTATTCTTCTGTGGAATTATTGGTTAATAGTCACTTTTATTCTCTCTCTCTTCTTTTTTTAAATCCAAGTCCGTGGGAATCACCACCTCTTCTCCCGTCTTCCCTGTGGAGTGTGTCTCATTACTGGGACGCTATGAGTATCGCTTTTCTACTCTACCAATGTTTCTCCTACTCTGGGCTGCTGTGTAGGGGGTACTAGACAACCTGAGGGTGCTCTTTGTGGTTACTGTCAATGCCCTCCTCCATTAGGAACAGAACCCACACCCTCTGCTCGACACTGCCTTTCTGTGGGGGAAGAAATTCTCTGTGTCACACTTACATAACAGATGTGGGTCATGGAAGCTCTGATCACAGAGTTAAGTTCAAGAGAAACCACTACTTATTCAAATGATACCAATTAAATACTAGGATTCAGTTTCTAGATACTGGACACAAGATAGAAAAGTACTAAATGTGCATCCAGAAAAAGTGTTTTTAAAGATGTTTTTGTTAGCATACTTGAGTCGTACAGGGAAATTTCATTTTGACGTTCTCATACATGTGTTGGATGAATCACATCTGCCTCACCCCATCTGCCCCCGCTTTATCCTCTCTCTCTGCTTTTCAGAACAGTTTTAATATATTTCAACATTCCATTGTCAAACATGCATGTACAATATTATTGGAACAGCATATAGAAGATATACCAAATATAACACTCACTTGCTTTTTAAATTTATTATTCATTGCCATTGAATCATTTAATTATGTACTAGACAACAATGGGATCTTGAGCTGTTACCTTGCTAGGTTGGCAATCTATCACTTGAGTTACATCTGCAGCCCTAATTTCTGGCCATTACTTTGAAGATAGAGTCTAGAAAACTTTGGCCCAGGCCAGCCTCAATTCTTTATCCTCTTGACCTCTGCCTCCTGAGTAGCAGAATTATAAGCAGGAGCCATTGGCGTCTGTCAAAAAGTTTTCTTTTGTGGAATCATCATTCATTACACTCGGATGACAACTGCAATGAGCTCCTGGAGTAATTATTTTTTATTAGTTTCTAGATCTGAGCATTGCCAATTGGTTCATTCAGAAATTTACATACTCCATGCTTTCAATTAAACAACCCTCAGTTTTATTTCAGTGTGTAATCATAGTAGTCTTCCCTTCTTGCAACAGCTATAGACAATGATTTGCTTTCTTATTCATGCTCTCACCATTGAGATTCACATTTCAACTTTTCCAAATATACTTCCATTTAGCTTTATTTGCCCATGGAGTGAGAACTCACTTCAATACCAGCTCCCTCCAGGCCAGTGCTTCCAGTCTCGGTTGTCTCTCTATTCATGGCAGCTATCAGTCTTCATCTCACTAAAGATCCCAAGAGCCATGGGTATATCTTTATTTACGGGAATTTTGGCTCACCATGTTTTGTTTCAACTATATTTTGTTGATGCTATTAACTAATTTTAAAATGTAAAAAGAGATATAAATATGACACAGGATATACTTTGCAAATAAACATTCTTTGTACGCCCTTTCACTGAGAGACTACATTTTATATATCAAATGAGTCATTCTCTCAAGTCCTAAATAAGTTCATTCACAGGGGTAGATACTGGCCCTGCTCTTTTCTCCTAGTTGAACAGTTGAATTTTATGTGTAACTACCAGTGACTAAGTTACTTATGTTAAAAAACACCCATTAGACTTCATTTCGTTTGTGTATATGAGGTTGAATGGGTCATAAACATAATTATAGGGATATACTGTACAACCACATATGAGCAATTATTTTCCTTCATAACTCAATGGAAGATTATTAGGAGGCAATTTACACTATTATTTTTAAATCTGTCAATAAATGAGAAAATAATCTGGAGTTAAAGTAAACATAAGGGATTTTTGTCTTGTGTGTATTTAAAGTGACATAAGCTGACCTTTTCTAAGAAGAAGCAGAATAAAACATTCTGTTATCTGGAATCATGCCTCTTATCAATGAATCATCTCTCTGTTGTACCCCAAACGCAGGGTGCAGAGGAATCATTCTTACTGACACCTAGTCTTCCACTTTTCGGGTTCTAGAAGCTTCTAGGAAAACAACAGGCAGCAAGTGACTTTGAGGTTTCTCTTCTGAGCTTAGGACAGCTCAGTGACTAGTAAGCACAGACTTGTCTTGTTTTTGTTCATTTAATAAACAACAAATGGCAATGTTCTGTTAGCCTTCAGTCACTGTGAAATATGTTATTTTACTTTTAATTTATGAGCATAATTCCACACAACTCTTACTTTACACAAATGCCTATGGTTCTGTTGCGCTTTGTCTTACTCGATGACCTCTTCATGAATAATTACAGGAGGCATAGACATGTGAAAAGAAAACTTAGCACCTATAAAATACCTGCGAGGGTTAATGTGTAAGGAGGCTTAGGAGCCTCCACATGTACAGCCCGTGGATGGAGAAAACATCCCTATGACTGGGTACATTTTCCCTGAGTTTGAGGTTTTCTGCGGTTAATGGCTGCTTCTCCCTTCCCCTTCTTGCCTTTCCAGCATTTCATTTATAGTCAGAAACATCAACCATCATTGCACCACTCACATTGGAAGGAGTCATTTCAGGGCTTTTCCAAGCACTGAAGGATTCACATCTCTGTGTTATTCTCTGCTATGGACACTTGGAAAGTCTGGCTCAAGGCAGAACCTTCGTGAATATGGCTGTCTGTGGGATGCAAAAGAACAAAATTTGTCTCCAAGATATTATGTCTGGAACAATTTTATTCACTGCTATAAACTACTAAAATTTGGAGGTCTTTGCTATCACCACATAAACTAGGCAATTTAAGATACATCCAGCTATCTTAGACTTATTCAGATAAATTTGTCATACTTAACTCCTTCATTAACTTTTTTCCCCCTAAGAATATGATTGACTTCCAGAAAACAGGAATTGTAGATTATCTTAAAACACTTTTAAAGTAGGTTCCAGGAGTTTGGCCTAGTGGTAGAGTGCTTGCCTAGCATGCACAAAGACCCAGGTTCGATTCCTCAGTACCATATACGTAGAAAAAGAAAGTTGGAAATGGTGCTGAAGCTCAAGTGGTAGAGCTCTAGCCTTGAGAAAGTCCAAGGACAGTGCTCAGGCCCTGAGCTCAACCCCAGGACTGGCAAAAAACAAAAACACTTCTAAAGTGCCCTAAGAAAGGCCTAACATAGTTATTAACCTTTTATTAGAATTAATGACATTAAATTAAATGCCATTTACAGCTGGGAGGCTGTAATTCTGGATATAATAAATGATTCTGTAGATACCTGACAATGTTTGGTGATAAAAAATTTAAATGATATTAAAGAGGGAAACTACATGTCAACAGAAGACAAAAATTCCAAAGGATTTTTTTTGTTAAAGCCTAGAGTGAGGATCCTAAAAGCCCACTTGTAAATTAGCACAGCTCCAGGAGAACAGTTCAATTCCAGTTAAAGGCTTTCACAGAGACTGAAAAATAGAAACGATCAAACTACAGTTAATATGCTAGGCTTTGAAATGGAAATATTATGGCAAAATGAGAGAGTGTGTATCATAACATCATTATGAGGATGTATGTTTTATTTTACTCTCTGTTACTTTTTTTCATGATCATTAAGTAGAGGTACCAAGGGCTTGGATTCAACGTGACAGTTCACAAGTATAATTCACAAGAGTCACTGTCACCCTTCCATTGTTCTCCTGGATCTCTCCCCACCTCACCCATCGCCTTAACTTACCTAATGCCATTATTATCACACATGTACACTGAGTATTATGACAGTACGGCACAACTTTCTTCTCTCCATTTGTCCATTCCGGCTTCTTAATCTCTCCCACTGAACACACACTCCAGATATCTGGCATTCCTTTTATTAAACTACAAGTGAGTTGTTGAAAGGAGTTACACCATTGGAATCCTTTCCTGTGTACCATATTTTAGTTAGTATTTTGGTCTGTATATGCATATTCCCATGTATATGCTAGAAGTTTTCTATCTACATTACAACATAGAAACCCTTTCTTAGAAAGACTCCCTCATTGACAGTGCTGAGGAAATTGAAATTGTTTGCAATCACCTTAAATTGCATTTGAAAATGTCTTGACACTGACCTAAATCTTCTGCTCCAATAATATTTGATATTTTACATAGTTTCCAATTTATTTTCATTGCTACAAAAAGAGATTCTTAGTGGAGCAGGCATTGGACTTGACATAGAAAAGATAAAATAACACACATCTCTTCCTTCCTACTGGAATTGACAAGCTCTGGAAGAATTATTATAGTGACAAGAACTGACTGAACATGAAACAAAGGAAGGGAGTTGGTTTTTGTTATTCATTTGGATATTTTTTTTTTGCCAGTTCTGGGCTTGAGCTCAGGGCCTGAGCACTGTCCTTGGACTTTCTCAAGGCTAGAGCTCTACCACTTGAGCCTCAGCACCACTTCCAGCTTTTTTCTATGTATATGGTACCAAGGAATTGAACCTGGGTCTTCGTGCATGCTAGGCAAGCACTTTAACCACTAGGCCAAACTCCCGGCCCCTGGATATTTCTTTTACACATTCCATTTGGACTTCATCAGAATTATACAAAATAACTCAGTTTATTTCTGGAGTGCTTCTGATAAGCCAAAGAAATGTCTGTTTTGATCATGACAATAATTTAAAAAAACGAACAATAAACTCACCTCAAACACAAACATTTGGGTCACGAAGCATCTGAAAATGGAAGACATATGGGAGATCGCTGTCAGAGCATGAATTGAAAGAGTGCAGGGTGCTGAGTGCAGGAGATGTGGCAGTCAGGACTGAAATCCAGATGTGTGGATGTGCATGAGTCCAGGTACAAGGTGGCATGTACAGAAGTGAATACAAACATTGGGGAACCCTGCTCTTTGCCATCTGCCCTTAACCACTTACACACACTGAGTGTGTACATGACTGCAAGCAGTCTGGAACCACAGGGCACCTGGCCCCACCTACCTGGAGCAAGTGGAGTGTGTCTCAGGACACCATTGGCTGACAGTCATCCCTATTTGATAACATGGAACGTTTAGTGGAATAAATTTTGATCTGCACTGAGAGTCTGATCTCCGGGGTCTGTATTACTCATGGGCTCCGTTGCCATCCTACCCTCACCACGTGGGTGTCCGAAAGAGACACCAACATATGGTGCCCAGACGTGGGGCACGACTAGTGGGTAAGAGGACTTCTTCAAGCAACTATGGGGAACACAAACTCTCAGCAAGAGGAGGTTCATATTCTTAAAGGGATCTTGGAGAGTAGGCAACTTTATTTTTCTGATAATATGCTTGAGGATATTGCTCTATCTCTCTGCCCACAGGGACTGCAGGCAGGATATGGGATGAGTCCACGTGGAAAAAGGTAGCTCAATGGGGTCAGTGTATTGGCCATTTGCCCCCTTATGTTCTCCCCATCGTGGCAACCATTCTGAGTTTCCTTCAGGGTTCAACCACCTCAGCTCCGGCTCTGGTTGGCGAGAGTGGGGCCCCCTTGGAAGAATGCTCTGTTGCCCCTGTAGATGAAGGCGCAGCCTCACTCAGGATGGCTGGGGCTCTTGTAGATAAGGGACAGACCACCAACTCCTGCCAACCCGCTCCTCTAGATAAAGGTGTGGGCCAGCAAATTTATCCATCTCTGATCGATCTCAAGCTCAAAAATGAAAGCAGGCCCCCCCACATCCTGATGGGTCATGCCCCTTGGCCTTCTCAGGAATCCCCTGGGGTGGAGAGCCCTTCCCCTCAGTAATCCTCTGCCATGGTTACTTGTCAGGTGTCCTTTACCCTCAGTCAGACAGCAATCCACCCTGGCGGATCTGGGAAAAGCAGGAAGTTCCTGCCTCCTAGAGACTCTGCCCTGGCCCTGGCTCAAGGGCCTGGGCAGCCTAGAAGCATCTTCCCACAGTCCTATTACAACCCTTTTTGGAAAAGACACCCAGGTTAAAAGCAAAGGCCTCCAGAGGTAAGTAGAAGCCGATCGTCTCCCCCCCCCCCCCCCCCCCCCGTTTTCTCGAAAGCGCACTGTGGCCTAAAACAGAGTATGGTCAAGGGACGTCTTGACCTCTTTTAGGGTTCTTGTTGATATCAGGGTATCTCTGAGCAGACGTGTGGGTTCAAGTCCCACCCACAAGACATACAAGACATGTATCTACCCAGCCCAATTTTCTTGTTTTGTTTTCCCTTTTGCTTGAGGATGGCCTCCACTGGCCAACTACCAGGAAATAGTTTAAGGCCAGTCATGCCATCAGAAGTTTGGGGGTTACTTCTCTACTTCTCTGTCTTGTCCATGTTACATGTTTTCCCTTGTCCGGTTTTGTCCATGTTTCATACCAGTTCTAAATATGGATCCTTGTATTTGAATCTTTTGAGAACTTCAGAAAATGTACGGCCGATATTAATTTTGCCTGCTTTTACATGTTTGAGTGTGAATGTGTGTGAGTGAACATGTTCGAGATTATACTTGTGTACAAGCATACCAGTTTATACTTGAAACTAACATACAAAAAAATGGGTAGTTGGTTAAATCTAGATCTAAACTCCAAGTAAAGTCAAATGCTTCAAGGGATTTGTATTATTTTAAAGAGAAACTACTTTAAAATCTACTATTGTAATGCTTAGAGCTGTTTACATTGTAAACATTGTATTCTGTTTAGCAAAAAGGCATCAGGGAACTTGGAATTTATTTCCTTGAGTTTAAATTTGGAGATAAGATATCAGAAATTTAAATGTGAATTTATCAGTTTCAAAAACCTTGCCTATCTGTTTTTCAGAAAGGACAGGGCTTCATCCTGCCTCTCCCTTGCAGACTGACACTGGAAATCTGATGGTAAAGTGGGTGATGTGATTAGTGTTTCTTAAAATGTATTAAATTGGGATAAAGGGTTTTAAAATTAGGGCTAACAAAATGAGTGTTTAATTGCTATTTCAATTCGCCCTTGTAAGTTTGCAACAGTTTCCAGTGGGCCCACAGAAAAGAACAGCAGGTCCTTATGTAAATTTGGCTCTTACCAAGTTCCAGCTAAGATTATGCTTAGAAAATCCTTTGTAAGCATGCCTTACTAATGCCTGTGTTACTGGGCAGGAACATGTAAGTATAATAGTGTGTAGTTAAGACTTAAGGTTGTCAAAATTATGGGTAGTTTACAATCCTAATTTTGCTCTAAGCCCTAAGTGAGCAGATTTTGGGTTGACACCAGCCACAAATTCAGGAAAGAAGCTTGTGAACCTGCTATCAAGCTCTAAAGTAGGCTAAGCTTTTAGCGTCCCTGGTCAAGCATAGAGACAACACCCCTGAGTCAGCTTGAAGAAGTCATAGAAGACAGGTCTTGCCCAGATTCCACTTCTGGGACTTAGCTAGCCTACACTTAGCCATTGGCCCCCTTAAAAACAAATAAAAATGGGGGGATACAGATGCCTAAGGCATTAGGCCTCAAGTTAAGCTTGTTGATACTTTATTTACATTAAACTTTTAAATTTCAAATCTAAAGGATTTTCCCCTGCTTATAAGCATTGGGACACTATGCTACCTCACCCAACCACCCCGATCCTTGTCCAATGGAAGGACTTGGTCACTAACACCTGACAGGAGCCAGCCCCTCTGTTAACAATGGGGCGAGGGTTTGACTCATGTGTGCCATTATAACGAGACTTGGACTGGGAACCCTACGAGGTTGGCCCCAGCCCTTACCAGGATGTACAGGTGTAGACCAGAGGATAGAAGGGTTTCCTTTGTGGATGTTGGCCATCTCCCCTACTTACAATTTCCATTTGGGTCTGCCAACCCTGCAGATGAATTGCCTGAAGAGCTAGGGGTGATTAGTCAGTGACAGGTAAGATCTCCAGAGGCGGGCAACCTAAGACAGGCATACCCTCAAGTAAGGCAAGCACCTGTTAATAAAATAAATAAGGGGGAGATGTGGAGCATGTCACAAAAGGAAGCCCGTGCACCTCCTGGTCTTTAAACCACACCTGGCCGAGATGGAGCCTGCCGCCCCATTGAAGGTCATAGCTATGGTTTGTAATGTAAAATAAGGCCACCTCTGGGATACACCCCTAACCCTTCCGCCCTCTCTTCTGCCAGCACATGATCCACCTTTATTGCATAACTGTTAACTCTCAAGTTTCAGGAATAGGCAATTGACAAGTTCCTACCACCATGAAATGGCCTCTCAGCGACACCGCCGCCAGCTACAGCCAGCTGACTTGAGTTCTGCCTCCACCTTCATGACCTCCCAAGTACAGCCCGGGACACTGACCTATGCAGAAAAAACGCCCTGGACTGCTCTGCCAGACATGGATGCCACAGACTCTCCTCAAAGCTACCTCATCCTATGTCTACCCCGACATGGGAACCAGAAGAAACAGGAACTGTGGAGGCCCAGAGTAATGAACTTGACTCCTAAGCAGGGGACTGTGATATGATTATGAACAATTATCTTCCCTCAAAGTCTGCTGGGGAGAACATGGGGGCTGTGATTCCCATTTCCCCCAATCCTGTTTCTGCAACCCACCTAGCCCTAGTCCTCTTTGGCCCACCAAGACCATTTCTGCAGCAGCAGGACCCATGTTTTCCTTAGCTAAGTTGGTTAGGCCCCATATGAGTGTCCATAAATAGAGAAAAAGGGGGAGATTGGGAAACCCTGCTGTTTGCCATCTGCCCTTAATCACGTACACACTCAGTGTGTGTACTGACTGCAAGCAGTCCAGAGCCACAGGGCGCCTGGCCCCACCTACCTGGAGCAAGTGGGGCATGTCTCAAGACACCATTGGCTGATGGTCATCCCTATTTGATGATGTAGCTGCGACCACTGGATCTGTATTTAGAGAGCACAGTTTTGTGGAACAAATTTAGATCTGCACTGAGAGTCTGATCTCCGGGGTCTGTATTACTCATGGGCTCTGTTGCCATCTTTCCCCCACCACGTGGGCGTCCAAGAGGGATGCCGACAAAACATAACAACAAAAATCATGTTTTCAGTTCATTGCCCATCAGTTTCTCAGATACCGAAGTTGGTTTTTCATTGTTTTAGTCATTAAATGTAACAAACTCCAAAATCTCAAATGAGAAAATAAAGAACAAAAAGAAAATGATGGTTGCTGAAGTACAGACTTCTGACAAATGAGGATTTGACCTCAGCGACACCAACCACTAATATGGGGCCTTAGAGCTTCAGATTTCATTTTTCCTAGAGAAAATTATATCAAATTTCATATTTAAGTGGTGAGGTGGAAAGCTAGAGGCAAACAGAAGAAAATGTTGGGGCTGGAATTGTCTTAAATGTATCCTTTTGCATCAGGATTAAAGATATAAACAGTGAATCTATTTCAATTATTTTGTTTATATAGTGGAAATAATAGAAAGAATTAATGAAATTTAAGCAGACGAACAGAGAAATGAAGAAAGTAAGAGCTTTATTTTAAGAGAGAAATTAATCATCAAGGATAAAATAAAGAATAGTTCCAAAGTAGAAAATAGTTTAAATGCCAAATGAGCACAGACAAATGAAAGGAGGGAAAATGAGAACAGAAGAGAAGTAAGGGAGGTAAGGAGAGGAAGGGAGAAAAGAGAAGAGGGGAGAGGAGAGACGAGAGAGAGAGAGAAAAAGAGAAAGAGAGAGAGATACAGGAACAAAGCTTTCAGTTGTGCTATGCAGATCTTGCCTTGTTAAGGAAGAATGAGATTTTGAGGGATGGATACCATGAAGAATTTAATATTTAGTATGTAGAGGCATTCAGAGTATGCCATAATCATCTCTAACATGGTTACATATTATCAAGACTGCTTCTTTTAGGCAAGTGTGGTTTGGTCCCTTCTGTAATCCTCTTAGCTACTTAGAAGACAGAAACCTGCAGGACTGAGATTCAAAGCCAGCTTGTATAGTAAAGTGCTTGACAGTCCATCTTCAAACTTTTCATCAAAAAGCTAGACTGAGTCGGGTGCAATGGCTCACACCTGTAATCCTAGCTGCTCCAGAGGCTGAGATCTGAAGATCAAGGTTCAAAGCCAGCCTGGGAATAAAAGGACCTGAGACTTTTATCTCCAATTAACCTAGTAAAGAGATAGTTTACTGAGAAAAAACATACACACAGCATTGGAGTTAGCAATCCTTCCTCCAGCTGGCTGACCCAGAGTGGAGGATTGAACAGCAGTCACATCCTATATTCACAGCAGTCAGTCCTCTATGGAACCTGCAGGCTCTGATTTACCTGGGTAAGAGGGGAGGAGATTGTGGAAAAATCTCCTCACACATAGCAAGGCCAGAGATAGATAGATAGATAGATAGATAGATAGATAGATAGATAGATAGATAGCATATATATGTATATATATTCATGTATTATGGGGCCTGGGTGCTGTCTCTTAGCTCTTATTTTGCTCAAGGCTAGCACTTCCCTACTTGAACCACAGCTCCACTTCCAGCTTTTGCTGTTTAATTGAAGATTAGAGTGCAATGATATTTCCTGTCTCAACTAGGTTCAAACCCTGATCATCAGATCTCATCCTCCTGAGTAGCTGGAATTCCAGGCTGAGTCACCAGCACCAGGCATGAAAGCCAGACTTCACTTTCCATGCACAACTTTTAAGTCTTATGTCTGGAGACGGTTGTTATTTTCTTCTGAACAGAGGAATCTGAGGTGAATTTTTGAAAGACTGCATGGTCTAGTGAAATTAAAATGTCCTAGGAAGCCCAGGATAAGAGTGGAGAGATGGGAGAGGGAGCTCTGTGGTTATCTACTAGGTCTGTAGCAAGTCCTGGTGTCCTAGGTAGAAAGGGCAGGGTGGAGATAGATGTTGACCACCATTCCACTTGGAGATGTCTAACTCTGTGTTGAGCCAGCCTGCCCTCATCTCTTCTTACTCTTTGGTTCTACTGTAACTTACAACTGTACTTTAATTGCTTTGTTTTGGTTAGATTTAGGTAAGAAGTGGAGATGGGTGATAAATTAATACAGTATAATTAATGATTTTAAATGATTTGAAAGTAATAATGATCTGAGAATGGCATAGTGGATTAGAATGTCCTAGCTGAAAGGCTCTTCTCAAGCCTCCTGATTAAAAACTCTCCTTTCTCAGAAGAAGAACTGGATCTCCAGTAGCTGAGTCTCCAAAGAGAAGATAGGAAAAACAATAGATTATTCATTAGTATATACACTAAGTATGAAGCACTGGAGACATTCAGGAGAAAATATTAATAAAATAGGAATTGAGCACCAAGAAATGCTATCACAGTCCAGGATTCCTACTCTTTCTGTTTGGTACATATTCTATAATACTGATTTGTGTGTGTGTGTGTGTGTGTGTGTGTGTGTGTGTGTGTGTGTGTGTGTGTGTGTGTGTGAGAACATGCATGAACTGTTCTCAGAATTTGGATTCAGGGACTACGTGCTATCTCCTAGGTTCTTTACACTCATGGAGGGAGCTCTATCACTTGAACAACAGCTTCAGTCACACTTATTTTTGCTGGTTTATTGGAGATAGGAGTCTCATAGACTTCATTGTCCAGGTTGTCTTCGAACAGTGATCCTTACATCTCAGGCTCCTAAGTAGCTAGGATTATTACAGGTGTGAGCTGCCCATCTGGCTTTGGAGCAAAGTTTCATAAAGATAATAGGGTTTGGGTGAATAAAAGATATTTGTGTCAACAAGAGAAGTCATAAATTTATTTTGTTGACTCTTGGGAATGAGACTACATCAGCATCAATGCTGAACACTTGATGTGTGATGTCATTCACATGAGGTATTGCACCCCCTATTTCTGGAGGAAATGCTTCATCTGGGAGTGTGTGTCCTCAACGTGGTGCCAGTGGGCTACCGATGTAAAGATCTTAACCAACACCTCCAGTGCACAATCAGCACAGAGAGGAATGACAAGGTAGAGGAACATGAACTGCACGTTTATTAAGTTCCCCATTGTTGAAGGCAGAAGATACAGAAATCATTTTCTATCCTCTAGCCCTACTTTGTGGTAAAAAAATGTCATCATCTTATAAAATTCCTTGGGAAGTTGTTTCTTTCTGCTCTTCCTCCTCTTCCTCCTCTTCTTCCTGTTCCCCACCCCCTTTCCTTTCCCCTTCCCTCCTCTTATTTATGGTTTCCATATAGTTGTGATGCTAGGCAGATGTCACCATGAACACTTTCTGTTGATATGGGCTCTGTTGAACTTATTTACCCAAATTGACCTTGAATCATATTTCTCTCACCCCCTGTACCTTATAAATAGCTAGGACTGCATGAGCCTCCAGTGTCATATGTGTGTGTGTGTGTGTGTGTGTGTGTGTACATATATATGTATGGACATACATGTATCACATATATTATATACACATATATAGTGATGTAGATAGGCACATATATATCATTATATAATATAGAATATTATATTATATAGTATTATTAAATGCAAATACTTGAAATATCTAAACCCATGACTTCGGTGTATCTGAGGCAACAGCCTGAGTAATTATAGCTTGGTAAAACTTCTCCGATGATTTTACAGAATGACCCATTTGAGAAGCACATCTCTAGCTTCCGTGTAGGAATTTTTTTTTCTCTACCTTTCCTGAAAACCAATTGCCTTCAGTATGATTGCTTCTGTCCCAGGATCTCAAGATTCAAATTTCCCAAGTGACAAATAATTACTTGGGAGTGACAGGGCTGGGAAATGAATGGTAGCTACTTTTGACAGTCTAATTCCTGAGGACAAGGAAGTGTTTGGATGCCATGGGTCCAATGATACAGTTCATCTTAGCCAAGAGGAAACTAAGAAAGAAGTTCGGTTTTGTTTCAGACATGGTCACTATGTAGCCTAAATTGGCTATAACCTGTCATCCTCATGTCTCAGCCTCTGAAGTGTCATGATCATTCTGTTGCTTTTTAACTTTTATTGTGTCCATGAAAACCTCAATTTTTAAAAAAAGTAAAATAGGCTTCTTGGTTTATGAGCATGGCAAAATGATTCTAGTCTTAGTTCAATGTTCTGAGTTGAAGACATGCTGTATGTCTCAGTGATAAAAAGTAGTTCATGAGTGGGGGGAGGGCGATGGGGACCAAGACATGAGAAAGGGTATCAATGTTTGTGAAGTAATGCACCATCTATCTGATGTAACCCTTCTATTAATTACAATAAAAATATATGAAAAACGTAGTTCATAAAACATAATGAAAGTACATTAAATGTACACAGCTTTTTTTTTTTGTGGGTCATGGGTCTTGAACTCTGAGCCTGGGAACTGTCCCTGAGCTCTTCAGCTCAAGGCTACCACTCTACCCCTTAAGCCCCACTTCCTGATTTCTAGTGGTTTATTGGAGATAAGAGTCTCAGGTTCTTTAGTGCCGGGCTGGCTTTGAATGGAGATCCTCAGATCTCAGCCTGCTGAGTAGCTAGGATTACAGTTGTGAGGCCCTGTGCCTGGCTGTATACAAAGCTTTTTACAACTACATGGTTCAAGATACACCGAGATAACTTAAGTTCTCCATTAGTGATTTGAGATATTTTTATTATTTTTAAGTTGTTGTGCGAAGAGTTGGCATTCAACAAAGCAGTTTATGAACACAGTGCATCTTCATCAGTGTCACCACTTTTAATCATTCTTTTCCGTCCTTCAAGCTCACTCTTCCCTCAGTTTTCTTTATTCTGCAGCATGTGAATTCAATTTTATTATTATTATTATTATCATCATCATCATCATCATCATTATTATTATTATTCTCTACTTTCTTCTCTGCTTCTCCCTCCCCTGGACTCCACTTACCCTCTCAAGTATCCATTTCCTGGTGTTGATTTTTTGGGGCCTGGTGCTTGACTTGGATTTTCTAAAGAATTACAACTTTTGGGTTTCCCTCAAAGTTCTTACATTTTAATTAATACATTTATTTAGACTTCCACCCTGAAGTGTCTTACATTTCTATAAATTAATTCTAGATTGTACATATAGGAGAAAATATGCATCCTTTCTCTTTCTGGATCTGACTTATTTCCATTAACATAATTTTTCCAGGTCCTTTGGAATTGATGCAGTTTCATTCTTTATAATGCACGAATAAAATTCCATGACATTTTTAAAGGCACCTTAATGAAACTGTCATATCACAACAGGAGCATCCTTTTAATGTTTTTTAAAACAGGGAAACCATACTGGAATATGCTTTTATCACTTACTAAATTGTCAGTTAACCTAATACAAGTTGTATTTATTACTGTAAAAATGCAATCTACTTTGTACAGAAGAAATTTTTGTGAATAATCATTAAAGTGGAATTTATTTTATTCTTTACACTTAATCTTTTCCAAGACGTCTCGGAGTATCAAAAATAGTAAGCATTATTTTTTCATCATGACATTGATTTCTTACAAATGTTATAGAAACACATAATGACAATCACATTTACTGAACTGAATTTTCAATAAATGTCTTAGACATGGCTCTTGTCCTAAAGGTTTCCTTCCATTTCATGCCTGAGTATACCTTTAAGTAACATTTCTATCACCAATGGTAGTCCCTGAAATTCATAAAATATTTTGTAGAGAGCACAGAAAACTCCTCAGTGTCTAAAACTCTCAGTGAATTTTCCAAAACTTTGGAACGATTTTATATTTAAATTTACCCATCAGATTTCAGTTAGTTCAATGGCACTTACACATATATATTTTTTTCTTCTGACAGTGGGTTGCTGGTTCTGGGACCTGAACTCAGTTCCCTGGATGCTGCTGTCCCTCATCTTGTTTGTTTTTATTGTTTTTTTCTTTCTCAAGGGTAACACTCTCCACTTGAGCCACAACTCCAGCTCTACTTTCAGCTTTTCAGTGATTAATTTGAAATAAGAGTCTCTCAAACTTTACTGCTTGCAGCTTGGTTTTCAGCTGTGATTCTCTAATTTCAGCTGCCAGAGTAGCTAGGATTTACAGGCAAGATACCATGTCTCCCAGTGCCCTGGTAATGCTCTTCCTTTTGGCATGAGGCTTAAGAGTATTTTATGTATTTTCAGAGGGCTAACAGTCCTAAAAGAATAATCCTCAAGAGTATGACCTTGGGTTCAAGCTAATATCTGTCAGTAATACATTAGAAATTCTGGAATTTCACACAGTGTAGTACCCATTATCACATCAAAAGAATAATTCTTCCAGGAAAGCCATCGTGGGTTGATTTGGCCTCACTTTCCCCAGACTAACAGTAAGGTCAAAATACAGCAAGTCTTTTAAATTTGTACATCTATTTTATCTTTTAGTTTTCCTAATACAAAAATTGTACATACAAATAATAGAAAGTGCAAGAAAATAGCAACAATCATCACAACAATATCCCTGCTAGCCAAATAATTGACAGCAATAAAAGTTGTAACATTTATCCATTTTGAGTTAATACTTGTGCATGGCGAAAGTCAAAGACCTCAATGTCAGACCGAAACCGTGAAACTGCTACATGACAGAGTAGGAGAGACACTGGAACTCATAGGCACAGGCAAAAGATTCTTGAACAGAATTCCAGGGTCACAACAGATTGGAGAGAGACTCGATAAATGGGACTACCTAAAAATAAAAAGTTTCTTCACAGATAAAAGCATAGTCACAAAAGTAGAGAGACAGCCAACCAACTTGGAAAAGATATTTACCAATAATACATCTGACAAATGCTTAATATCCAGTATTTACAGGGAACTCAAGAAACTAATCCCCCCCAAACCCAACACCCATTCACTAAATGGGCAAGGGAACTAAAAAAAGACTTATCAGAAGAAGAGATAAAATGGCAGAAAAGCATATGAGAAAATGTTCATCATCCATGGTCATAAAGGACGTGCAAATAAAAACAACCCAAAGATACCACCTTACCCCAACAAGAATGGCCAAGATTTTGAATTCAGACAATGACAGTTGCTGGCGGGGTTGTGGAGAAAAAGAAACCCTACTACACTGCTGGTGGGGTTGTGAACTAGTTCATACACTGTGGAAAGCAGTGTGGAGATTTCTTAAAGAATTGAAAATAGACCTTCCCTACGATCCCGCCATACGACTTCTGGGCCTCTACCCTGAACATCATAATCCAAGATATGATAAGGACACCTGCTCAGCTATGTTCATCTCTGCACTGTTCCCAATAGGGAGGCGATGGAAACAGTCCAGATGCCCTACTGCAGATGAATGGATACAGAAAATGTGGTATATATATACCTATATATATGTGTACATATATACATATATATATGATGGAATTCTACATAGCCAACAGACAAGATAAAATAATGGCATTCACAGGGAAGTGGATGAATCTAGAGCGAATCATGTTGAATGAGACAAGTCAAGACCTAAGGAACAAAAGGCGCATGGCATCTTTGCATATCCAATGCTGTGGACATGGCATTGGAAATATAAACATAACTACATAGATATAAAAACCTATGACTCTATAGACATAATGTTTTATTTCATAAATTAATATGTATCTATGATATACAAACCCTTAGCCTTATTTTGATTATGTTCTAAAAACTAAGTGCCAGTGATTGTATATAGAGATTCCCTTCTTGAACACTCATTTGTTAAACATGTCATTTAACATATGATGTAAAAATCAATGTTAATAAATTCTTTAATAAAAAAATTTGTAACATTTAGATTGTCTGTAGAAGACAAAATAGGGAGACCGTCTGGTCTGCAAAACTGGGAGGTGCCTTCAAAAAGGATTATAAATCTTGGGAATAAATATTGAATAAAGAGAAAATAGTGAGAAGGATGTTTGGGTGTCAATGCCAAATAAACGTGGATCATAATGAGATCAATTGTTTTGTACAAATAAAGAAATGTTAATCAACAAGTAAATGGTCTTTCTAGAGAGACACATGTGGCCTCAGATAATAAGGAAGTATGATTCAAGAATAGTAGAAGGATAGTAATCTTTTTCTTTTATCTTTATTTTTGTCAGTCATGGAATTTGAACTCTGGCCCTGAGCTCTTCATCTAAAGACTATCCCCTACCCTTTGAGCCACAAAACCATTGGTTTTCTGGTGGTAAATTGGACATGAATCTCACAGACTTTAGTACCCAGGCTGGCTTTGAACCACAATCCTCAGATCTCAGCCTCCTGAGTAGCTAGGATTACAGCCTTGAGCCACTGCTCCCTACTTAATCTTTTTTTTTTTTTTTTGTGGGTCAAGGAGTTTGAACTCAGCCTGAGCGCTGTGCCTGAATTTTTCAGCTCAAGACTACAGCCCTACCCTTGAGCCAAGGCCCGCTTCCCATTTTCCAGAAGTTAATTAGAGATAAGAGTCTCAGGTTCTTTTGTGCCAGGGCTGCTTTGAACCTTGATCCTCAGATCTCAGCCTCCTGAGTAGCTAGGATTATAGGCTTGAGTTACTGCTCTCAGTAACCTTTTTTTTTTTTTATGTGTGTGTCTGTAGTGATGCTTGAATATAAGACTTGGGCACTGTCCCTTAGCTTTTTTGCTTAAAGTTAGCCCTCTACCACTTGGGCCACAGCTCCCTTCCAGCTTTATGCTGGCTAATTGGATGCAACAATCTCTTAAAATGGTCCTTCCAGGGTGGTTTTGTATCATGATCTTCAAATCTCAGTCTCTAAGTAGCCAGGACTAGAGGTTTTGGTTGCCATCTTTCTTAAGAGAATGTTTTTTGTTTTGTTTTTTGGTCTTCTTTTTCCTTTATCCTTCCCTTCTGCTGCCTGCCACACACTGGCACGGTTGCTCGGGAACACACCCTGGCTTCCTCTGCTCTTCACTCTGTGCAGGAGAAAGCAAAACACCAGTTTCCTAGGGAACCATCATGTATATTCAGTGGATATAGTATGTAATGTGAAGGAAGTGGCAGAGGAAGTAAGGATTGGAGGAGAATTTCATTTCCCTTCTAGAAACTGGCACTCTGATTCAGAAGGTGAAGAATGAAGCTTCAGCTCCTCAGGAGGCTGAGTTCTGAGGATGACAGTTCAAAGCCAGCCCGGAAAAGTCCATGAGATTCTTATTTCTCGTTGACTACCAATAAGCCAATAGTGAAAATGTGGCTTATGTGGTAGAGCACTAGCCAAAGAAGGTCTGTGACAGCTCCCTATCCCTGAGTTCAAACCCCAGGACCTCTCTCTCTCTCTCTCTCTCTCTCTCTCTCTCTCTCTCTCTCTCTCTCTCTCTCTCTCTCTCTCTCTCTCTCTCTCTCTCTCTCACACACACACACACACACACACACACACACACACACGATGGATATGTTTCTGATTTTGAGAGAGTTGTATTTATTATAGCTGAAACTTATTATAACATTGATACTGAGGTTTTTTCCCAAACTTTTCCTTAAAGCTATTTAATCAAACAATCCTAACATTACTGAAAGCAATATTTCATTTCTTTTTATTTTTGACTTTTGTGTCATTATACAAGGCTTTTTTAAAGCAAATTTACACTTTTGGAGATAATTTCTTAAAAGTGCTCTATTTTAGAGCTAAGAATTTGGCCTAGTAGTAGAGTGCCTGCCTAGCATGCACAAAGACCCAGGTTCAATTCCTTGGCACCACATACATAGAAAAAAGCCAGAAGTGGTGCTGAGGCTCAAGTGGTAGAACTCTAGCCTTGAGAAAGTCCAAGGACAGTGCTCAGGTCCTGAGCTCAAGCCCAGGACAGGCAAAAAAAAGTGCTCCATTTTAATACATCATGCAACCTTAAATATTAAGCCAGACATGTATTTCATGTAATAGGCAAATAATGAAATTAGCACTTTTTTAGCTTTGTTTTTAAAATATGCATAACTATATATATATAGTCTTTTAGTAGTTGTACAAAGGAGTTAAACAAATCAAATTAGTTTACAAGTGCAAATAGCAGGCCATTTCCTTATTCTTCCCCATCCTTCCTAATCCCACCCCTCTCCTCAATTTTCCTGATGTCATAGGATTTCATTGAATATTACAACTGCACTTCTTATAACCAGCTCCCCACGCCTCTCAAGTTTCCTAATAGGTACAGAGAAGGATAAAATATGTTATCCCTAAGACTCTCTTAATATCAAGGACAAAGAATATTGAAATTAAAATTATAGCAAGTGAAATGCATTTCTGTTTTGCTTCTTGAATGTTTTGGTGGTTTCTTAATCAATGTACATTCTTCAGCTATAATTTAACTGTGAGGAAACAAAAATTCACAAAATTCACAAGCAGCCTTGCACAACATACATTCTATCTGGTGAATTAATAAAGTAGGGTGTGAAGTCATGTGACTCTAATTTTGTTTCTTGATTTTGTTTATGATATTTGGATTGCATCCAGAACTTCACTTGAGCCATAGTCACAGTTCTTTTGTTTGTTTATATCTTGTGTTTTTGAGATAAGATCAGCAGGTACCCTTGCTTGGACCAGCCTCAAATTACAGTCCTCTTGTGTCCCTCTCAAGTTGGTAGGATTACATAAATATCAAACACCCGTGGCTAGAAATAATACTTCATTAGTGGTATCAGTTCTACAGAGGTGATTCACTGGAACATTTACATGCATGTATATAATGTATACATTACTTTTTCTAATCCCTTACAGTTTATCTTGCTTTTTAATGTATTTCATTATGCTAATCTTATACATACTTAATGTAATGCACTCGATCGTATTTATCCTCACCATCCTCTATACCTCTCTTGCCGAAAGCCATCCTTTTAAACTGGGCACTGGTGGCTCATCCTTGCAATCCAGAATGCTCAGGAGGCTGAGGTAGAAGGACTGCAGTGAAGCCATAAAAGTCCATGAAACTCTGAGCTCTAGTTAACCACCATCCAGCTGGAAGTGGAGCTGTGCATCGAGCGATAGAGCACTAACCTTGAGCAAAAACATCTCAGGGACAGTGCCCAGGACCTAAGATTATGTCCCAGGACTGGCACACATGTGCACATATGCACATGCGTGCACGGGCGCACACACACACGCTCGCACACACACAAACACACACAAATCCCTATATTCCTAGGCAATCCATTTTATCTATTTATTCATTTATTGATGTGCTTATTTACTGACTCTGACTAGGAGCCAGAACATTCCACATTTCTCTTTCTGAGCTTGGCTAATGCTGCCCGACATAATGCCGTCCGTCCCCCGATTTGTCCTGAAGATGTGTTGTTAAATAGTACTCCACTGTGCATACAGTCCACATCTTCTTTCTGCATTCACTGGTTGTGGGACGTTCAGACTGACGCCATACCCTGGCTGATCAGTGCTTCATTCTGAGTCACTGCTTCTTCTTCTTTGCCCTCAGAGAATAGAACACTGCTGGAGGAAAACATACAAGGAATTCCCACACCTAATCTTTCCCTTGGGTGTAATTTCACTACATGAATTTTGAACTCACATTGTCCAAAGTATTCAACTTGCTTCCTGACTTGGGAAAAAATGATGTATCCTTGTGGTTCATTGTAAACCCCTTTCTGTATACACTGTCAACTCCAGCAAGCATGCTCTATTCCTCACCTTTTCCCTCCACCATTACTCTACTGCTATTGATTATTATTATTATTATTATTATTATTATTATTATTATTGATCTTTTTTGGCTACTGCAAAATCACAGTGAAGATTCCATGTAGAAAATGTTTGGGTCTGGTTTCGTCAAGTAAAAAAGGAAAGGCTCTCATGTAGTATTAGTAGAATTCATCTTTCAAAAGCTAAATGGAAATCATAATGTATATGACTCCTATTCCAGATTCACTGATAGATGGATGATGCTTAAATACATCCCTTAATGTATTCAACCAAATTATGCACCTTTGAAAGTTTGTAAGTATTTCCTTACCTAATGATGGAAACAACTGTTTCACAGAATATGTCCCCAAACCAATGTCTGGAAACTTAACATTTTATATAATACATAATGAAATGTCTTATATATTTTATATAATGAAATGTACAATATATTTTATTTAGTATATAAAATAGATAATAGAAGATAACTGAGATATAAAAAGTATGTTAGTAAGAAGTTTTTCAGGGCATGATATTGAAATAGCTGCAACTGCATCTTCTCTCATCAAGGATCTTCATGTACCTCATAGCTACACCTATCTTTCCTGTCTCTATACACCTGTCTAATTATGTGTACCATCTGTCTACCTGTCTACCTGTGCCTCTATCCTTAGAAAATTCACAGACCTAGACACATTCCTTGGGAAAGCACAGATGCATTAGAAGCCAACACTTTTTGTCTGCTATTGTGATTTTAAGAATTGGATGTAATATGGGTTTACATGAGGAAATCTATCTTTCCATTTTGCATTCTGCACTTACAGGTCTGCCTTCTCCTTATTACATCATTTCTCCTTCCATCTATCATAGGCTTCTTCATGCACTTTCCAAGCATTTGAAGATGTTCTACAAATCATTCAGTGTACACTGTTGCCCATCCTTTATGCAGAGAAGTCATCCTGTGTGGGGGAAGAGATGAGTGAGTGGTGATCAAGGTTCCAGTCCCTAAGTGGAATCTCTGAGACTCTTACAGAGGTAGCAGCCCTCACTTCCCTCAAAAGCCTTTTGAATTCTGGAGACAAGGGGCACTGTGACAATGCAGGCTTTTAAGTACAACCCTGATACCCAAGCTCACCTGGGTAGAGCTATGGTGTTTGGCTAGAGCAACATCAGCTAAACTCTTCTGGGTTTTCTTCAACCAAGTTTTGTGAGTAGAGATTTGTTGCTCCATTTTTACTGCCACCAAATTCCAGAGACTTTCCTCATTTGCCCTCGGCAATGCTATAACGATGTGCTGGCACATACTTCTGCCTCCACTCACTCCTTGACAGATGTCAGTCTGACTAGCATCCAAACCCTTTGTCCTGTTTCCTAGTAGTGTTTCAGAGGCCCTGGCAGTCATTAGAATAGGACAAGATTACTTTTTTGTGGGGTCTTAGGGCTTGAACTCACCCTGGGAACTGGCTCTGAGCTGTTCAGCTCAAGGCTACCACTCTAACCTTGAGTCAAGCCCCACTTCCTGTTTTCTAGAGGTTAATTGGAGATAAGAGTCTCAGGTCTTTTTGTTCCTGGGCTGGCTTTGAACATTGATCCTCAGATCTCAGCCTCCTGAGTAGCTAGGATTACAGGCATGAGCCACTGTGCCCAGCAAGCCAATCCTATTTTAATAGCAAAGATTTCCAAATTATCCAATTTATCTTAAGGCTTGCACGGTTGCTCCTGTTTTCAGGCAATTAAGAAGCAAGCAGAGCTTCCTCCTATTAATACACATCTAGCTAAAGATTTTCTGTCATCTCTGTGTGATCCTCAGTTTTTACTACATATTGTTAGGCAGTTGTCCAATGTCAACTCATTTGAAATTGTATGTGGTATGCATTGTTGTTCACATTTTCTTCAGGTGAAGACAGCAATATTAAAAATAGCGTAGGAAGCTCACAGTTAATTTATGATAGACGTTGGATCTAGAGATTATTGAACTACTGCAGAAATTGCACTCTTATTAGTCACTTAGACTGGCCTTTATTTTTTCATGACTTTTTGTGTATTTATTAATCAAATTGAGTACTAGTGGTTAAGAACTATACTCCTAGCTAATCAGGAAGCTGACATCTGAGGGTCATTGTTTAAAGTCAGCTCAGGCAGGAAAATCTGAGAGACTCTGATCTCCAATCAATCACAGAAAAAGCTAGAAGTGGTGCTGTGGCTCAAGTGGTAGTATTAACCTTGAGCAAAAAAGAGCTCCAGGATAGAACCCAGGCCCTAATTATTCCCAAAATTGATTTTAAAAAGGAAGAAATAAAAATGGAAAAAGAAAAAAAAGAATAATTCCTTTGTGTTTAGGTAGCATTTGTCACCTAATTACCTTTTCTAAATTTACATAGATTCAGGATCTTCATCCAAAACAGATTTGAGCCACTTCTATATGATCATATATTCATTTTTAGTTGAGTTCCATATTTTATAGAACATATATGTGAAGGCTTCAGAAAAAACTCAGGAATGAGGAAAAGATTCCCATCTTAGAATTTTTTTTATCAGATTTACTTTACTATAACAAAATGCCTGAGGTAGTTAGCTTAAAATAGGAACAGTAAGTTCTTTCACTTTGCATTTGGAAGGTTGAAAGTCTAACTAGAAAAGCGGGGGCCCATGGAAGAGGAGGGGAAAGCACCTTAGGCCAACCAGAAGCCACTTGGTAGTCCAAGGCCAGTCTTCTATAACAAATCTATACTGTAAGCACTCTCTCTGGGAACTCAGTACTTCTTCCTAAAGCAGTGAGCTCTATTGACCTAAGCAATTCAAGACTTCCCAGTAGCATTCTAGGTTCCTATCACCTCAGCACTTACACACTGAAAACTGCACCCTGACACATGCACCCTTGTAGGAAAAACCAAGTCCAAAATAACAGAGAAAGGACATACTTTGAAGGAGGATTGCTTAAGCTTTCATCCTTAATCTTTTATTTTTTGTTTGTCAGTTCTGGACTTTGAAATCGGGGCCTGGGCACTGTCCTTGAGCTTTTTTGCTCAAGGCTAGCACTCTACCACAGCCTACTTCCCAGCTTTTTCTGTGTATGTGGTAATGAGGAATCAAACCCACGCTTTACCACTAGGCCATGCTCCCTCTCCCTCATCCTTAACCTTAATACTTAGACATATCATGTCTGAAAAAGAACGGACTAATGGTCCTGAAAGAATCATTGTTAACATACATGGACGTATCTATACACTTGTGTTTATTGAGGCACTATTCACAATAGTCATATTTTTACAATTAGCTTAATTGCCCAGCAATAGATGAATGGCTAATGAACGTGTTTTGCAAATATACCTTGGAATATTACTTAGCTATCAAGACAAATTAAATCATTTTATTTGGAAAAAATAGAACTAGAGGTTGTCACATTAACCAAAATTTTCTAGAGCCATGGATTCATGTTGCATATTTTCTCACATGTATAGGATCTCAAGTTTTGAAAAAGATATGAAGGAAGAAGGGAGATATTAGAGAATAGGATGAGGATTGGTGGGAGGAGGGAGAGCAATGTGTCCATTATATACATGTAAGAGAATAACATCCTGAAACCTATTATTTATCTCTTCCACGGGATAGAAGAGTTGGATACCATAGGCAAAGTCTTAAAAAATATCTATCACTGCCACCCTTCTGCCCTAAATAGTTCAGAAATGGGAATGTTATATTATATTTTAATGTTTCAGAAATAGTCTGAGAATAAAAGAGTTAATGTACAGAAAGATTGTACTTTGGAAGAAAGCAATACAATGTATCTATAAGTGGATACAAAAATTATAGCATTTAATTTGAAGGGCTGTTTTTCATTAGCTTACTCAAGACAAATGTGTAACCATAGACATAATTCTGTATCATATTTCTGGGCTGTATTAACTAGCAAATAAGTATAATTAATGTCACAAGTGGTAATGATCTATGCTTGTGATTGGCACACACCTCTGATAACCTGCAATTTAGACAGGGAAAACAGTCAATTCCTTTATAAACATGTGGGCAGCACAGTTTTATGATGAACTAGATGCTTAAAAATGAAAAAGATTCTGTTTTATAGTTCTAATTCGAAAAATTTCACAATGCCTGTGAACAATTGCATTCTCTGTGTAACACCCACTCTGCCTTTGGTGTCACACAGAATAGGATACAGCAAAAGATCAATCATCTCTGCCCTGCAAAGATTTTTCACCTCAGTGAGACAAGGCCATTATGAAATTCTCTCTATTTCTTTTTCTTTCTTTGTTTTTGCAAAATGAGTTGGATAAAACTGACAAATATATTTATAATTTCTATACTGACTCACTTTTTCCTGTTGGTATTAGGTAATTTTCAATTATATCTGTTTAAACTTCAGTTTGGCTTCTGTTTCAGAGAATGGAATTGATGTCCTATATGGAAACCCTTGGAATAGAAGCAAAGGATGTTCCCTTTAGAAAGCCTGCAAGGGCAGGACAACAAAGGCTCACACTTGTAATCCTAGCTACTCAGGAGGATCGCAGTTCGAAAGCAGCCCAGAGAGAAAAGTCAACAAACATTTATCCATCAAAAAGACATACGTGGAGCTATGGACCAAGCAGTAGAGGACCTTCCCTGAACTAACAATCCAAGCTACAGAGTCAGGTCCTGAGTTCAATACACACACACACACACACACACACACACACACACACACACACACACACACACAAACGGAAGAGAGGGAGAGAAGAAAGACTAGCAAGAAACTGAAAGGGAGGAAAAATAACGATGCGACAAACTTCAACTAGTAAATAATAAACAGAAGCTTAATTAAACCACAGAATATCTGAAACTCATTTTGCCAAGCAAAATAAACATAGCTCAGAAGACACACCTTTCTTTGCTCCTATAAAGAATCTAGACATATAAAAATAGATATTGGACATGATTTTAAACAGGAACCTGCTTTGGGAGAACTCATTAAGCATGTACTAAGAGGTAGCAAAATGGCTTTATTTTTGCTGAGAAATATGGACCTGTATCCATGAATGAAATGGGAGAAGGAAGGAAGTCTAAGCTTCTCAGATTCCATTTTGCATCTTCGTTTCTGATCTGAGCTGTTCTTTCCTGCAGTCTCCTAGCTACAGTGTTGGAATCCTGACAAGGTCAGATCAACTGCCAAGTGTCAACAATTTTTTCTGTAACAAGGCCCTGAACAAGGTCCCACCTGAGCCATCCTGAACCCACAGACTCTCTATACACCTAACACCACCCCGACCACTGCTGAGCCTTCTGTGATGATTTTAACTATTCATATCTTATCACTCCCTAGAGCCTTCACTGGTCTATATATGACTAAAGACTGAAGACAGCTGAAGATGGACTGATGTGCTCTCTTCCCATGCTTGCATATAATAAATCTTTCTCTGTTTTTCACTGTGTCCCTTTATTTGGCATAAAATGGGTGAGGAGGCAGACCTGATATGCAGAAATCCTGGAGTTTGGGTCTGGAGTCAAAAGCTCAGATTTCAGAAACATTATCTATCTATCTATCATCTATCTATCTATCTATCTATCTATCTGTCTGTCTGTCTATCTATCTATCTATCTATCTATCATCTATCTATGAAAACAGCACAGTAAAACTCACTGCAAACAAACTTGTTTTAAATACATGGGGGGAAGGAAGTTGGTTAAGATAAAACACTATGGATAGGAGTGGACTTGAGGCAGGTTAGCTATAAGGAGATAAAGAAAGCTGCAACGGAGGAACTCTTCTTCATTTCTCCCCAGGAGACACCTAGAGTCCTGTGTCTTCCCTAGGCCCTCTAGGGCCTCTCCTTGGTAGTAACTAGTGGTCAGCTTGTTGTTAGGACCTCCCCTTTGGCCGAATGGAAAAATCTTTGCAGTAGAACCTCTTACGTTCTTAGCCTGACTTTTGTGCAACAAAATCCTACCTAAGGCTTCATGAATACAGTTTGCAACTCATACGTATTCTTAAAATCATAGGAGAGCAACCTGTACATGCTCCCATCCCTTCCACAACTCTGCAGCAGCTTCATGTCTCATTTCCCTGAGATCTGCCCAACTATCACCACCACATCATTCCCTTAAGCTCCTCTCACACTCTCCCAGTTCTGGAAAACTGAAATCCTGTGTGTGTGTGTGTGTGTGTGTGTGTGTGTGTGTGTGTGTGTGTGTGTGCGCGCGCGTGCGTACTAGACCCCTGGGCCTTGAACTTAGTGACCTGGTGCTGCTCCCATGCTTATTTGTTCAAGGCCACAGCTCCAGCTCTACTTCCTGGGGGTTTTTCTGGAGGTTATCTGGAGATGAGAATCTCACAGAATTTCTTTCCTGGGCTGTCTTTGATCACTAGATCTCATCCTCCTAAATATCTAGGACTACAGGTATGAGCCACAACCACCCCGTTTTTATTTTTTGACAGTCCTGGAGTTGAACTCAGGGCTTGGGTACTGTCTTCGAGCTTTCTCAAGGCTAGTGCTCCACCACTTGAGTCACAGCCCCACTTCTGGCTTTCTCTGGGTATGTGGTACTAAGGAACCAAACCCATGACTTCATGCATGTGAGGCAAGCACTCCACCACTATCATGCTCCCTGTTGAAAACTGAATTTTCTTTTTTAACTGAAATTCTTAATTGCATATTTTTCTCTTGAACCACCTAGCACCAGCTTGTTGTTTCCTGGGGCAGTGTGCTCTCTCTTCTAATAAACTTCTGCACTTTACATTTGTGCAAATGTGTTCCTTCTTTCTTATTCCTGTTGTTATTATTGTTATATCAAGAATTTGTGAACTTTACTTCCGCCACTATGCACCATCATATCTATTTTACAGATGGGGAAATAAACAAAGCAAAGACAAACTGCTCACATTCATGTACCAGGTTCCTTTGACTTTCCATACCTTATTTCTCCAGAATGCCATGACTCAAATCTATAATTTCAGAATCTCATGGCTTTGAAGTGATACACCTTTAAAGAGGTGCCTAACAGGTCATATTGGAAATGCCTTGAAGAATAGATGGGGAACTTTCTCTTTCTCTCTCTCTGTCTCTCTCTGTCTCTCTGTCTCTCTGTCTCTCTCTCTCTCTCTCTCTCTCTCTCTCTCTCTCTCCATGTATATATATATATATATATTTATACACATATATACAATATATGAATATATATAACTGTGAAATGAGCTTATGGTGGTTAACAAAGAAAATTACACAAACTTATCTGATATGAAAAAAGATCACATATTTTATGAAGACTAAGATACTAATAAGTATTTCTTTCCCATAAAACATATGCTTTCCCGATGAATCCATTATTTGCATAATGTTTGTCAAAGTACTTTGCATAGACTTACTAAACATTTCTTTCCTATAGCTAGTGAAATGGCTTTTATCATTATCATTTGGAGCCGAGCTGCTAATTGGCGCAGAGTGATAGTTGTAGTAGAATGTATGAACCCCTTTTCTTAACTTTAACTTGTATTTATTGTGTAATGAGTTGCAGGTTGCCAGTCTCTATCATTAATGTTCCAGTTTAGGGCTTTGAGAAGATAATCTCTTTGTTAAGACAATGTATCTTTCTAGAGAGATGAAAAGTTTGCCAGCATTTGCATGGCTATTACTATAAAAGTTAAATTAAACATATTCAAATAATTATTGTCTACCTCTGTGTGTGTGTGTGTGTGTGTGTGTGTGTGTGTCTGTGTGTGTCTGTGTGACGGCACTGGGATTTCTACTTGGGGCCTCATGTTCTTGCTTTGCTTTTTCACTCAATGCTAGCACTCTACCACTTGAGCCACATCTCTGTTTCTGGGCTTTTTCTTATTAGTTAGATATTAGAATCTTGAAGATTTGTCAGTCTAAGCTGACTTCAAACCTGGGTCCTCCAATCTGTCTTCTGACTAGCTAGGATAGCAAGCATGAGCCCTTGGCACCTAGCCTCCTGTAGACTTTATTCAGTCATGTATTTTACCATATTTAAAGTTTACTGCCTTGTTATCTTAAAGTAGAAAACATTTGCTATAGGAACTGATGCTTGTTTGAACATTTGCTAAAGAAAATGGCTCATTTAAAGTCACAAACTATCTCTGCCAAATGAGGTTAATTTTACCTACCAGCACTGCTAATTAGCTGATTCTGACCTAACTGAAATTGCTCTGATTAACTACATCAGTATAAAAGAACCATACAAAAGTTCTTAACATCAAGAATATTAGCTGTGGGCAGTTTAATCTTTATAAAAATGTATTTTACAAGTCAAACTAAAATGATGTGTGATTCCCAAAGGATAAAAGGTACATTGAAGTGTCGATTATAGAGAAGGATCAAGTGGGAGGACAAAGGCTAAAGAAACATTCATGAAGAGGGATAGCCATCCCTAAATGGTGACATACCCTGAGCCCAGCAGGAAGCTATTAGTACCTTGTGTTGACAGGGTGAAGAAAAAGGAGCAATTACAGACATTTGGAAATGTGCCATCATGGTGGCGTGGTAACTATATAGAATCTGTGGTCTTTAGAAGGTCTTTAGATGGCGGATCACCAGCCAACTGCATGTGTGTATCATGAAATGACCATCCATCTTTCTGTCTCCTAGTACCTCCTATGGCCTTGACACACCAGAAGCCAGAGAATCAGGGAATGTAGTGTTCCACAAGCAAATGTCTGCATTCCAGAACATAGGCAAATACGGAGGATCAAAGTAGAATACATTGCTTTGATTTTGTTTTGCTCTTTGCTATCCTCCTCTTCCCTTTCTTGGGTGAAAATTGTGTGGGCTCAGCTCAGCCACCTGAGTTTCAGGGACATACCAACTGCTATGAAATAAGTCAACATCGCCATTGAAACCCATGATATTGACTAAAAATGATGGGGTGGGGGCATAATATATGGTTTCTAAAGACATTACTATTAACAATGGTTCAAAGTATTAGTTAGCAAGTAGTCCTCCAGGCTTCTATATCCACCCAAATCATCCATGCGGTGAAATTGGTAGTACCATAGATAAGACAAGTTACTGAGAGCCAACAACTGGTGACTGCCCAATCTGTGTCCTCAATAATCTCCTCTATCAAGAGATCCCAGTCAATTCTGGGAAGAATCTTGGGATATTACTCATTTAGATGTAGTCTTCTAACACTTCCATGTAAATCAAAACTAGTCCCTCCTCTTCTTCCTCCTCCTACTTCTCCTCCTCTTCCTTCTCCCCCCCCTTTCATCCTCCTCCTCCTTTTCCTTCTTTCTTCTTTGTCTGGGCTCTATCTCTGAGCATTTTTGGCTCAAGGCTAGCACTGTACCACTTGAGCCAGGGCTCCACTTTTGGCTGTTTTGGAGTTTAATTGGAGATAAGTCTCACAGATTTTCCTGTCAGAGCTGACTTCTAAAACTCAACCCTCAGATCTCAGTCTCCTGGATAACTAGGATTACATGCATGAGCCACTAGCTCCCAGTTCTGCAGTTTCTTCTTAATAACTCAAACAATGACTACAAGCCTGTTCAGTGATAAAGACAGCCATAAGTGGTAACATAAATATCTAAGCTAATTAATTATCACAATAATTAATTCTTACAATTCTACACAAGCAGTCATTGAATTGACCTTAGTTACAATCGCCAGCATTGATGTAAAATCTTCAGAGATGCATTCCCCTAGGTTGTACAGTAACTTTTTGAAACAATTGTCATTAGCTGAGAACTGATGGCTCACAACAATAATTGTAGTTACTTGGGAGCTGAAGTCCAGGAGTTGTGGTTCAAAACCAGCCATGGCAGGAAAGTCCATGAGACTTGTCTCTGATTAACCAGCCCAAATCTGATAATAGGGCTGTGTCTCAGGTGGTAGAGTAGTATCTATGAAGAAAAAAATGCTTAGGGACAGTTTCCAGGCCTGAAAGTCAAGCTGCAGGACTGGAAGAAAAGAAACACACACACACGAGAGTGGGTACAAGAATCTGAGTTCAAGTCACAAGAAAGAAAGAATGAAAGAAATAGAAGGAAGGAAGGAAGGAAGGAGGAAGGAAGGAAGGAAGGAAGGAAAGAAGGAAGGAAGGAAGGAAGGAAGGACAAAAAAGAAAGAATCAAAGATTTTTTTCTTTTGGTATACAGGCACTCAGATAGGTTTAGAAGGCTAGAAGCTCAGTTAGAAAATTCACAAGGTGAACATTATTAGCACTTGTAAATGTATTTTCTGTCCCTGTCTCTGTCTCAGGCTCTCATTTCTCCTACATTAGATGTTCACAATTTTTGCTGAAATTATATGTCTCTATACTTTATCCTTAATCATATGCCCTGTTGAATACAGGACGTAAGAGGCACCTTAAAGCTAGAATAGGAGTATTTGGTTCTCTTCCTCCTATACTGGGTTGGGTACATTGTCAGTTGGCCTTCTTGGCTTCTCTGGGGTAATCAGACACAACATTTATTGGTGACGGACTGCTGCTGGCACTTGCTGGATGGATGTCTAGCCCCTATCTGTGCATTCCACTCTCCTGCTACCTGAGACAATCTGGGTCACCAATACTCCATATAAAGTTGGTTCTTCCAGAAAGAAAATTGTGCAAGTGCTTCTCAAATACATGTGCACTCAAATCTGGTCTTTGGCAGGCGAATGTTGTTCTGTCTTAATGTACACCCTAAACAGAAGATACGTTCTCTTTTCCTAAACACATTCTTTTCCCTGCCTTCTAAATTCAAGCTGGGGATGTATGGCAAGGGTCCTGCTGATGGAGTCTGGACAGCTGGAGGGAGAGCTAACCAAACCACACGTTGGGAATAATTTGAGAATGTAGCGCAGAATCTTCATCGGAGCTGATCATGATGGGTATTTAATCCAGATTATTTGACTATGTTAACGTTTTCTCATTGCCTAAAGACACAGCAATTTCTAGCTACTCTCACTGAAGATATTGAAGATGAAGAAACCACATAACCAGTGAGCTAGGTGAGAGAAGTTAGTACTTATCAATATGACAATTTTTATTAGTTCCATTAGTGGCGCCACTGTATATTTTGCATGCCAAGCTTAATTTAGGGTTGTAGAGATTAAAATACAAAACAGTGTGAACCCAGGTACTAAATCAATATAGGACTTAGAAAGTTGATAAACCTCTCTTCCCATCCAATGTTTTCTGTCTGGATGCTAGCTGCTGTGGCCTCTCCCTACGAAGTGTGAGGGTCCTATATGTCACATCATGTGACTAGGATCCTACACAGAGCAGGATGTGGATTTTTTGAGTCATAGGGCTTGAACTTGGCTTGGACACTGTCCTTCAGCTCTTCAGCTACTGTACTACCCTTGAGCCAAGCCCCACTTTCTAGAGGTTAATTGGAGATAACAGTCCTAGGTCCTTTTGTATCCAGGCTGGCTTTGAACCTTGATCCTAACATCTTAGCCTCCTGAGCAGCTATGATTACGGGTATGAGCTACCACGCCCAACTTTATTCTTGTTGTAGGTTATGGGGCTTAAACTCTGGGTGTGTGCAATGTCCCTGAGTTCTTCAGTTCAAGGCTAGTGCTCTAATACTTCGAGCCAGAGAGCCACTTCTCCTTTTCTGGTGGTTAATTGGAGATAAAAGTTGTATGGTCTGAATTTGAACCACAAACCTTAGATCTCAGCCTCCTGAGTAGCTAGGATTACAGGCATGAGCCACCATTGCCCAGCAAGAGAACTCAGTTTGGACAGATGCTATCTAGTTATTTATCTCACTGGAGAATACTGTCTCCTCATCATCAGAATGAAGAATGGCCTTCCACCAGCTCTCCATGGTCCACTTCCATATTTTGCCATTTTTTCTGTGGTTCTCATTAGATAGATGGTTTTGAATGCTCAGGAATAAAAGTGTGGTGAGCTTCCCTGAAATGCTACTTTAGGAAAATAGGTTGAATGTATTACTGCTCTAATAGGAGACTAGAGTCTGAAAAAAATTATCTAGAATCTCAGTTGCTTCAATAATTGGGGCAACGCAACTGCATAAAGTTGTTTGCAAATAGAATCTTTCCCCAAATGATTTCATTTACGAGTTCTGTTTAAACTTTTACATGTTTAATTAAAAGTTCAGGTCAGGAACATGGCTCAAATAGTAGAGCACCCATGAGGAAAACATGAGATTCTGAGATCAGAACCAAGTATCAACAAAAATAACCAAAAAACTAACAAATGATTGCTTATTTTATACTTGTCTAAGCAGTACCAGTGGCTCACTACAGTAATCCTAGCTATTCAGGAGGATTGTAGTTCAAAGCCAGCCTTGAGAGTTCATAGGACTCTTATTTCTGATTTTGTTAGCCAGAGCACAATAGCTCAGGGACAATACCCAGATCCTGAGTTCTAAGCCCCAGGACAGGCATGATGGGTGTGTGTTTGTGTGTGTGTGTGTGTGTGTGTGTGTGTGTGTGTGAGAGAGAGAGAGAGAGAGAGAGAGAGAGAGAGAGAGAGAGAGAGAGAGAGAGACAGACAGACAGACAGACAGACAGACAGACAGAGACAGAGACAGAGAGAGAGAGACAGAGAGAGAGACAGAGACAGAGATTATGACAACTTTCTTGTATTCATTAAAAAATACTCTCTAGTTCAAATAATAATCCTGGGAATTAATATATAATACAAGTGTTTTACTTCATCAAAACTTTTTTCTAGGAAAATTCCTTAATGTGGAACTGAGCTAAATGGAAATAGAGTGGCTAAGAGATTGTTCCTGTGAAAGTGGAGTCAGAGGAGAGTCCAGTGAGGTTAGGAGAGAGATACAGAGGAGAAGATATCTCGGAACCTTCAAGCCTGGCCTCAGATGATAGAAAACTGATGGAGGTGCAACGATTATGATGAAGGATGCACCCAAGAACAGCAACTAACATTTTGTGTGGATATGGCTGAAATCCGTTCTCACACACAGGAATAAAAGTGGATACTTCCAAGTTTCCAGGATGGATGTGGCCATTTATACCATTTCATAGCAGCAAAGAAGGGATTTTAAAATTGCACAGTCTGCTATACATTTTGTCGTAAAAACAAAGCTGGAGATGCAAAGACCAGATGAACACTTAGCTTAGTGTGCACATTTCTTTCCATAGAAGTTGCAAATCTAGGGCAACTCAAATTTATTTTAATGCATGAGAAACCAAATAATTTGAGTTTTCTGAATGCCCACAAACCAAAAATTGATGAAATTGTCTTACAACAATGAAGTCTGCTTAGAAAAAATGATCTATTGCTGTACATAACAAAAATATAATCTAATTCAATCAAAATTACCTGATCTCATCATAGTTGTCAATACTATGTCCTTCTCCCTAGGCCTCTCTTTATAAAACTTCTAGAAACTACCAGAATAGGAAGAACAGACATATTTTGTTCATATAATCAAGTACGAAACTTTGGCCTAGTTTATAAAAATTAAATTTCTTATTCATAAAGATTTTGAATATTCCTAAAGCAATGCCACATATTTAGCACTTAATAGAGTTGCTATGAGTTACAGTTTTGATTTTGAGAGTCTATCTAACTGGAAAGTTCTTTTACCATGTTTGCAATTGAGACCTTCAGTTATGAGAACTGCAATTTACATTCCCTCATGCTGGAATAGAAACAGATGTGTTGAATGATAGATAGATTCCCAAATGAATGGGGCCAGTCGCCTGGTTTCCCAGAACTGTACCAGGGGAAGAGGGAATACTACATGAGGTCTCCTTTCCAAGGAATCTCCCTGATGCAGGAAAATGAGGAACCAGAAGAGAGAGCATAATTAAGTCCGCCTCTCTCAAGTCCCTCTACACTTAGTGAATCTACAAGAATTATTTTCTCAGTACTAGGAAAGACATTTTATGGCACACTCACACTTAAAAGATAAAATTCTTCGTGTTAAGTAAAGGATGTTGTTATTTTAAGAATGTTGTTATTTTAAATAGCGTGGGATGGTATACATTATTTGACAAGTGGCATATGGACAAAGGCGGAAAGAGAGGGAGGAAGAAGAGAATTGGGGTGGGAGAAGAGACTCTCAAGAGAGGAAACAGTCGTCATGCAGCTAGCTGTGACTGTTGCTCAGAGATTCAGAAATGGCAGGAAGACCTTCTGGCTGGAGCAAAGGGAAGAGAGGTGAGGTTGGAGATTCCTGGAGTCGGGCACCATGGAGATGTTCCTGGCCCTATAAGCCTTTCTAAGGATTGTGGTTTTATCCTAAGTGAGCCAGAATGCCAGAAGAGGGTTTGGCGAGGAGAGGCTGGCAGAGTGCAAGGGATTAGCTGCATGCTGCATAAAACACAGAAGGAAGGAGACATGAGCAAGAGGAGCAAGGCAGAGGGGGGTTGAGATTATCAGGTGAGAGGGGATGAGCACTGACGTTAAGAATCTAAGAAAAACAGAACTGTGAAGGCTCATTCCAGGGCTTTAATCCTGAGAGACTAGAATGACTTAACTTGCATGGTGGACTTTATACTGCTAGCTAGAAGTGTGCCAGCCCCGTCTTCTGTCATAGGATGGAGTATTTGCATAGAGCTTTGAACAGCACAGCAAAAACTGATTCTGGAATTTTCTCCCTTGAATTCTATAATCTTTAGGATACATCTTATCCTCCTCCAGAGACCCAAAGCCACTCTACAGCAACTAGAAAATAACCTGCTGTTGTTCCAAGATGGTGCATGTCTGGACTGTTACCAGCAGCTCTCTCCACCAGGACTGAGCTGAGGACATTGCCCAAGTATGGCTCATCTCTCATTGGCATCCAGAGGCAGATCATTGCAAAAGCCAAATGTGGGCTTTGGAATGAGTCCCAGCAAAGTTTGCATTGCACTTCTGTCCCTTATAACATTAGCTTTGAGCTCTCATCTGTAAAGTGGTGCATATAATAGGACTTGCTGAGTTAAAACATCGCATTTAATTAAATACATACATAATTTCAGTAACGGCTGCTTCTCATTTTCGCTTAGCCTTCTTCTACATTCCTCCCCCTTTTTCCTTTTCTTTTTGACAGCACTGCTGTTTGAACTCAGGGCTTCTGATTGCCAGGCAGGTGCTATGCCACTGAGCCACACTTCCAGCCCTTTTATTTTGAGATAAGACCTAGTGCAAGCCAGGACTATGGTCCTCCTATTTTCCATTTCCCTTTACAGTGGGTATAACAAGAATGTGCCACCATGCCAAGCTTCTTCCAATGAGATCAAGTTAGGTATGGAAAAATATTCCTTTGACATCGTAAAAATCTTATTCCTTCAAACAATCTTTCTGCTTTTGTTACTTAAAAACTTGTTTTCAGTTTTTACAGTCATTATCTGTATGCTTATTTTCATCCAGTATGTATCACATAGCAAAAACTTACACAATATTATCTATTATGAATAACAGTTCTATTACTAGCGTGCAATGACGGGCCATACAAGAGGTCTAACCTTGTTGACTGGCTTTCCTCTGAAGCCCATGCAGACCCATCCATCTGCAGCACCTGCCTTTTTTGTAGTAAAAGAAAGAAGTTGGCAGGTTTGCCTAGTTCTGTTTAACAGATTCTCATCACCCCTGGAAGGCCTCTCTGTATTTAGATATCTCTTCCCCTTCTTCCCCTTTCAGTTTCCTTTTCTTACTTTTTTCTCTTTCTTTCTTTCTTTTTTTCTTTCTTTCTTTCTTTCTTTCTTTCTTTCTTTCTTTCTTTCTTTCTTCTTTCTTTCTTTCTTTCTTTCTGCCAGCCCTGGGCTTGAGCTCAGGGCCTGAGCACTGTCCTTGGGCTTACTCAAGGCTAGAGCTCTACCACTTGAGCCATAGCACCATTTTCAGATTTTTTCTATGTATGTGATACCAAAGAATTGAACCCGGGTCTTCATGCATGCTAGGCAAGCACTCTACCACTAGGCCAAACTCCTGGCCGCCCCTTTCAGTTTTCTATCTGTGGTATGAAGCACCCACTGTTGCTGGTTTCTGACTAAGTGGACTTGTGCCTCCTTGAGTTTGCTGGAAAACTTTTTCCATCTTCCTCACCCATACATCACAAGGGAAACTAAGGAGCATTGAGGTGGATGCAATAAAAATGACAGGGAGCAGGTAAAAATAATGGGAGAAAAAACTATTTGGGAACAGGGTGTAGATTCTTTATAAAGGCGGGAATGGGAAGATGCACTTCAAAAATATAACTTAGAACTTGCTCCTTGTCTGAAGTGACTATTTGCCAAGAAAGATTTCACAATAAAGCCCACTCAGCTAATTCCCAACTATCAGCTCTTCCCAGAAGGACTCATCAATACAGGGACTGATTAAAATCTTTTATCCCTAAAGAGATTAAAATAACTATTTTATTACAATTCTTGTGTCACAACAAGGCCACCACAGTTCATTGTGCTATCAAGTATTTTGCATAACCTTATGAGGTTTTCCTTTCTTCCACACATAGCTGTTTGAGGTCTTTCTATCACAAATCTTATGATAATTTATATATGTATAGCTTATCTTTGTACCCTCTTTCCCTCTCCTTTCACTCTTCCCTTTCCCACCTTCAGACTGTTTTCATTTGATCATGCATTACTTACAGGTACATGTAAGAGAGAGAGGGCAGGAAATACTTGTTTTAAGTCTACTTTAGTTTACTTACCTTCTTAAGAAAAAAGAAAGAACCCATACTTTTAGTCTTCTTAATGGCTGAATAATTCTCCATTGCATCAGACTCATCACATCATGTTCTGATATAAGCTCAGTTTTGACAGGCAGCGAACAGGCTGCCTTCCAGAGGAAGCAACGCCATCCAAAGAATTGCCAGGATATGCAAGTCAGTGAAATCACAAGTATCGTTATTCTCTTTCTTCTTCTGTCTGTTTCCAGATCCGTGGCTATTTCTATCTCTCTTCTATCTCTCTGTTGCACTCTTTCTCACTCATTTTCTACATGTATGTCTCTGTCTTGATCTCTCTGTATCTCTTTTTCTGTTTCTTTCTGTTCCTATGCACTTCTATCTGCTCTGTGTGTGTGTCTCTCCATCTGTCTCATCTATCTTCTGCTTGCCTGTCTGTATCTCTGTATCTGTCTTTCCTCTCTCTCTTTCCTTTGTTCCCCCCCTTTCTCTCCTCCTCCTTTACCTAACATTTAACAACCTGGAAAATTCATATTTCTCGTCTCTGAACAAATCATTGGTCTATCTTGGCATTTCAGTTCCTCTTTCCTTATTTTTATGCCTTCCAGAGGTGGTAGAAGGATTATTCTCTAATTATTATTTAAGTAGTTACAAAAGATATTGTTTAGTTGTTCTGAAAAAGTCAAGTAAGCTGATAAATTCTTTGCATTAAATAGAGATTCCTGAATATTTATCTGACAATTATGTTTGGACAGTGGTGACTCACCCAGTATAAAAGGACATTTTTATCCAGTGGCTTCAATTAAGGAACAACTTCAAATGGAAGGTGATCTATGAATGTAATTACTTAGGTAGGTCTATTTCTCAAAAGTAAAAATAAATATTTGTTTATAGAATTAGAAACAAGAAAATCAGCTATCTGTGTTACTCTGTCCTAGACAATTAGTGAGACAGTCAATAGACATTAATATCTTTGTGGCTCAGAGAAATTGATTAGGAATTTATTTTAGACTCTGTAAAAATATAATAAAATTTCAAAATTAAAGTGTTGGCACAGGTAGCTCTTCTTTATTATGATATTTTAATGCATATTTTCTTTATATTTTTTGTGTGGTCATGAAGCTTGAACTTTGGACCTCGGTGCTGTCCTTGAACTCTTCAGCTCAAGGCTACCACCCTACTACCCCTTGAGCCACAGCCCCACTCTCTGTTCTCTAGTGGTTAATTGGAGATAAGAGTCTCACAGTCTTTAGTGCCCAGGCAGGCTTTGCATAGTGATCTTCAGATCTCAGCTTCCTGAGTAGCCACTGTGCACAGCTTTTTCTTTACTTTTGTACAGATTAAAATAATAAAATCTCTGCAATAATAAAGCATAATTTTGCTTCTCAAATAGAAATAGTGATTTTCACTGGGTGCTGTGGCTCACACCTGTAATTCTAGCTAACCATGAGGCTGAGATCTGAGGATCAAGGTTCAAAGCCAGCCCAGGCACAAAAGGACCTAAACCCTTATTTCCAGTTAACCTCTAGAAAACAGGAAGTGGGGCTTGACTCAAGGGTAGGGTGGTAGCCTTGAGCTGAAGAGCTCAGGGACAGCGCCCACGCCTAGTTCAAGCCCCATGACCCACATAAAAAAATAAATAAATAAAGACAAGACAAAGAAAAGAAAAAGAAAGACATAGTGACTTTCATCTATAAATATTTAAGAAAAAAATACTCAAAAAGCAGTTTTCCTGTTACGCATTGGTTAAAGAATGGTAAACTCATTATTATCAGTATCATTATACATTATTTACATTTTTGGGTGTGGTGTGTGTGTGAGGTTTATACTCCAAGCTGGCATTGTAACACTTAAGATTTAGCTTCATTTCTTCTCTTCTGGCTTTTTTCTGGTAAATTGGGTTGAATGCTTGGGGTGGCGTCAAATCATGATTTTTGGCTTTCAACTTCCTGAGTAGCTAGGATGAAAGGAATGAGTCATTACTGTCTCCCCCGCCACCTTTAAGGTTATTCTTCTATCATTTATTATCTTTCCGAATGAATTTTAGAAGAACTAGAAGAGCTGTGGAAGTTTGGTGTGAGACTGATACATTCTTGGAACTTTCCATAGCTTACCTTCATTTAGCATGCAGACTCCACCTGTGCTGTCATGAGAGTGAGCAAAGTGTCATTTCAGTGACAAGCATCATAGTGCATATAAATCCCTCCCACTGGCAAGTGGCCAGCAGCTCGTGGCTCATACCCATGATCCTAGCTACTCAGGTGGCTGAGGCCTGAGATTCCAGACATCAGGCAGGGCAGAAAAGCTTGTGATACTCTTATCTCCAATTAACCACCCCAAAATCTGGAAGTGCAACTGTGATTTGAACGGTAAAGTGATAAACATCGAACAAGGGTGTTACAATATAATATGTCCCAGTAAGTGTCCAGTCCTTTCTGACCCTATTTGCCTAACCCTGCCATCTTTTTTGGCAATCCCCAATTCTTTTACATCCCTTAATATCCCCTTTAGTGGAATGCTGGAAAGCTGTTTAGCTAATGAGTTGCAATGAAAAAATAAATCATGTTTGGCTGAAAGACATTAGACCTGTGAATTTCTCATGTGCAGTATTCAGATCTTCCAGGATTCAGCTTTTCCAGGTTTGAAATAATCACCCAATCAGTGCCCTCCATTACAGATAAAATTCTGAATGGCCCTTCCAGAATGAGCATGCTAAGCAGCAGGAAGGCCCAAGGGAACCTGTGTGCTAACCTGCACAGCATGTGCCAGTAAGTGTCCAGCTGCTGCACTCATTGAAAATGGATGTTTGTGTATCACTTTATAGATTGGGGTTCTTGTGGGATTTCATTTGGAGAAGCCATTTTACTGCCTCACAAAATTTGAAAACTAAAGTCCTTATTTGTTGAGATGACTTATTCTTTAGTTTTGATGTGTGGCAAGAAGAGCGTGGCTACATCCAGCTGACTTGTTGACAAGTATTAGGTCAGACTAAAAAAGGAATCAGTGATTTGCATAGATATTGAGCCTGTGCCAAACACTTCTATGCATAGCCTCTTTTTGTCTCAGTATTTAAATGAGTCCTATATAATTTACCATGTCCTAGTGTGTGTGCATAAATATGTATGCATATATATTATATATACATATATACTTCAGTGTGTTTACTTGTAGATATATAGGCATACTCTAGTTGCCACAAATGAGGGAAATCATGCAGCCTGAGTTTCTTTGGTTCTTGCTTACTTTGTTTAATATAATATTTTCCAAGTCTTTCCATTTCCTTGTGAATGATACATATCACTGTTTCTGATGAATGAGTACAATTCAGTTGTTTATGTATACCATATTTTCTTGATCCATTTGTCCACTGAAGCACATCTAGGCTGAGATGATCCTATAGAATAATTTCCTCTGAAATAAACTCTAAATAAAGGAAACAAGAGACATTTTTAGTTGCCATTGTTGCTGTTTTGTTTTCTTTTCCTTTTATTTTGTGTGTTAGTTTGTAGTTTGTGAGGGCAAGGTAGGGAGGGTACACAAAAGAAAGAATAAATACAATAGTGATACTGACTAGATATTATATAGAAAAGGAAGTGTATATCTTGTGGGTGGGGATGCGAAGGAAAACCCAGGAGAGAGCAAAGCAAGGGTAAATATGGTTCAAAAAGAATTGCATTCCTTACTCATTAATGATTTGTGTAACTGTAACAACTCTCTATATTAACTCTCAAATAACAATAAAAAAGAATTTACCTAGGAAACCCTTGTGGTCATCTTTGTTTAGTGTTTATGAAAATGATTAACTGTAGCCTATGATTTAATCAGGGCTTTTCAAACTATTATATACACTGGAATTACATGGAAGACTATGTCAAAATACACACTTCAGGGTTCACCTACAGAGTTTCTATGGAGAAGGATCAAGACATCGCATTTCCAAGTTATTATTTTGTTTGCTAATATTCTGGATCCAACTTTAAGAATGCATTGCGGGCTTAGAAATGATTATTGTTTACTTTTAAATTAAATATTTTCCATGTTGCCTCTCTCTAGTGGCTTTTCTTGTCTTAGTTTGTTAACTCTGTGCTCTGAAGTGGTCCAAATTAGTCAAAGAAGAGGTTTGATTCTAATAAACAACATAGCTAAAAGATAATCTGCAATCTGGACCATTGGGAGGTAATTTCAATTCTATAATAGGCTAGGCAACTGAAGCCACCTCCTTTTGACTACAGGTAGAACTATGATGTATTAAAAAATTTGTACATATACAGAGAGATGGTTTCTGTTTGGAGGTATAGATAGATGGAAAAATGTTACTCTGATACTGATTTTAAGAAGTCAGGTGAATTCAAATGCATGGTTGTTTGCAAACCTATTAGAAATGTAAGGGCACAGACAATCCAACTGGGTAGAAAAGAGAAAAGAAATCACAGTGGCTAAAAGGGTAAAATTGATACAGACATGCATTTCCCTGCATGTGATAAAACCAAATACCTGCAAGGACTGATAAGCTTCAATCGCCTGAAAAGGCTAGTGGAACAGAGAATTCCAGAGAGGGAATAGAAATGGAAGTGTCTGAATTCTCTTCTAGGCCTTTTTCATATGAATTCATACCAAATATTCCTGTGAAAAGACCAATAAAAAACCTATCCCTATAAAGAGTAATTAGAGTTCAAAACTCAGGGAAAGATGGAGAAAGCAGCAAGAATTCCATCCAGCCCTTTTGTGTGTTTCTTCTTTACAAAAGGGATTTGTATGTGGAGGAAACGAAAGAGGTCAACAGAATTTCTTTAATCTAATGAAAGGAAATCTATAGAATTCTCCCAAAGGACATCACACAAGGGATGACAAAATGAAGCCTTTCTCTCCAAGATTAGCAGTAAGGCAAATTTCTTCTCTCCCATCATTTTTATATTTTAACGCCATAGAGGAAAGTCTAAGCCAGCCTAAAAAGTTAAGAAAAAAGCAAGATAAAAGGGTGGATGGGATGGTGGGGAGGAGGGTGATGGGTACCAAGACATGTGAAAGGGTATCAATGTATGTGAATTAATGCACCTTCTATCTGGCAAATATCATGTAACCCTTTTATTAATTACAATAAAAATATTTTTTAAAAAGGTGGATTTGATTATGATTAAGATATAACATGTCTCCTCCAGGTTAATTTGTTGGGATTCAGTTCCAGTTAATGACATTATGCAAAGTGAGTGCACTCTATGAGAGGTCCTTCATATTATTAGATGGAAATACTCAGGGTGGATAATGTGGCATTTATTAGCAAATTTAGTAGTAAAGTCAACACAATACCTATCAAATAAATGTGTAATTTTTCTTAAAAAATGGCAAATTGATACTCAGATCTTGTTCAAATATGAAATATCTTTAATAGAATGTCTTATTTAAAATAAACCACGTTGGAGAACTTTTACTCTATAGTCTCAAATTTATTTTTAGGTTATAGTTATCAAATTAATGTTTATATAGGATTATATATAGGTCAATGTATCTATTCTGATTGAAAGTTCTAAACTAACATAATAGTAATGGTCAGTTAATTTTCAGCAAATTCATTCATTGAGAAATAATTGTCTTTTTAAAATATGATACTGCAACAACTGGATATGCATGTGCAAAAGCAAACTGTAAGTATAAACTTTTTGAATAACACAAAACTTTTTAACTTGATTATTTGTTAGATTAAAAAAGCAAATTTCAGTGAATTTTAATGACTTCCTTAGAGAAATCATAGTCTATGTCTAAACATAGACTATGTATTTGAATACAAAGGAACAATTTTCCAAATGATTTCAAGTTGAATTAGAAAATAAAAATGACCTACTACTTATAGAAAAGTGGCACACAACTAAATTGCTTCTTTGAGGTAAGTCTAGGGAATTAATTAACTATCTTGAGTTAGAAAATGAACCAAATGAAATCTGATGAATGTACAGGAGTAAACTAATAAACTGGAAAAACTATATAGAATATAAACATAAGACAAAGAAAACAGAAGTTTCTTTCAAAAATGAGTAAATTTAGCCTGGGGCAGTGGCTTATGACTGTAATCCTAGCTACTCAGGTGAGATCTGAGGATCATGGTTCAAAGCCAGCTTTGGCACTAAAGATGATGAGTCTCTTATCTCAAATTAACCATCAGAAAAACAGAAGCGGCACTGTGGCTCCAGGAGTAGGGATGTAGCCTGGAGCTGAAGTGGTCAGGGACAACACCCCAGAGTTCAAGCCCCATGACAGATTAAAAAAAAAGATAATACAAAAAGCATTTATCATAAATAAGCGAATACAATTTAAAAATTAACCAGAACAAAATATTGAATGTGGTGATAGTCATAACTCCAGCATCAGAGAGCCTGCCGAGCAAGCATCAAGCTCTGAATTCAAATCCCAGAGCCAGCAAAAAATAAAAAAATAGACAGTTCTTATAACGTTGTATATACTTGTTTGTTCATTTGAAATAGGGAAAGGAAGGGGAAAACAAGACGATTGGGAGGGAGGTGGGGGGAGGGAATGGATGACAAAAACATAAGAAGGGGCAACAATGTTCAAAAAGTAATCTGCCCACTACCTGATGAAGGTAACTGTAACCTCTCTATGGAACAATAAAATACAATAAAAAAGTTCTGATAGCAGAAATGAAGCAAAGGTGTTTTCTCTCAACCATTTACCTATCAGTGTTCCAGACAGCCTCAGCTGCTCTCCCAGACAAGAAAGAGAAACATGTAACATAAGAAATAGACAAAAGTATCAAATACAGATTCTTGTTTCAGAATAATTAGAATAATTCCATAGCTAGCTATTCAATGACATTTTTTTCTGAGATGAGTACTTGTACTTGCTGTTGGTCATGTGGACTAAATGGTAAATCCAAACTGCTCACCAGGGTATTCTTTTGTGAATAAAATATCCAAGCATATTCCAGCACATTGTTTGTATTTTCAAAACAATAGAAAGCAACCTTTGAGATGGACAAATGTATCACATCTCCCCATTCCACGTAGGGCTGGCATCAGAACATTTTTTATTGCAATCCTGGCCTTCCATTCACTGGCTCTGTGAGTCCTCTTTCTCACCTCTTACTTCCTCATCTATAAAATATGAATAATTCATTTACCTTGCAAGCTTGTAAGGAAAAAGCAGCATAATACTTGACATATTCCTTTTCCATGTTACCTTTAGATCACTGATATTGTAAGTGATTATTAACATAAATTTTCACGTTGTTTTCTTTGTTACAGTTCAATCACATGGCAAAATATTTTCCTTAAACTGTAAATGTCAATAACATAATTCTTATATTTTTTAATTTCAGAAAAAGTTCCTAAACTATTTTTGTACATTTACTTACATAAACATAATTTGGATTTATTTTTGTCATCTCAATTAGCTTCAAAATTGTTCATTTGTTTTTTATATTGGCTTAATGCTGAGAAAGTGTGACTATGAATGTTAAGACATAAAAGGCGTCATTCTTATTCTATCTGCCTTTCCTCCCACCTATCCAACCAAGAGCTCAGCCTAATTTCCGTCTGTTAGCACAGCTGCTGCGCTGGCAAAACCCCTGTGTAGCCAGATGGGCACCTGGAATCAAACCAAGCATCCATTAACTCTACACAAGCGCATGTTTTCCTGTTGCAGCCAGATTCCTGAACAGTTCAACTCACACCTCTCTGGAATTCTCTCATCTGTCTTCATTCATCACTGCACCCATTCCTGTGTTGGCACCTTGCAGGATCTTTGCCCAAGTGCCTTTTGATTCTACTCCACTGTGGTCCTGCTATGCTCTCCCGGTGGCCCTAGATTCACTTTCAACCATCAAAGTTCCTCCTGGCTTGGTTTTATCTTCACAGGCAGTTGTAATCCTAGCTACTCTGGAGGCTGAGATCGGATTTCTGTTTGAAGCTAGATTGGGCAGGAAAATCCAGGAGATTTTATCTCCAATTAATCACCAAAAGGCCAGAAGTGGAGCTGTGGTGCATGTGGTAGAGTGCTATCTCTGAGCAATATATCTGAGTTCAAGCCCCAGGACCAGCAACAACAAAAGTCAAGATAGGCCTTACTGAATCTTATTGGTTTAGGTTAGACATACAGGTTGTCCATAGTGCTAATCAAATGTATGTCCAAGTTGATATCATTTAAGCTTAAACCAAAGGCTTCCACAGTCACAGACTGTGACTTATTTTATTGTCTTCTCTCTTGCCCCAGCCTATAGGGTAAAGAAGGTAAGGGAAATTAAAGTTTATTGGATAGCAAACTAAATTAAATTATACTGGACAGCAAACTAAATTAACTTATACTGGATGGCAAACTAAATGGTCAATCAGATGGATGATTTCAATCCAGGAGAGAAGTTACATATGAAAAGACTATTCAAAAATGCAGGTCTGCCTATTTCCTGAGGAGAAATTTAGTATTTTTACATGAAACATTTAGTATTTGTAAGTAATTACGATTCTTCAAAACTCATCTTAGGCCCAATAAAAAGGTGAATTCAAGCCACTTGCAGTGGTTGAGCACCAATCCAAGGCCTTTGTTTTAGGAACAAATCTAAGTGTATGTAGCATCCCATCTCAAAAGACATTTACACTTCAAAGAATATCAAAATGTCACAGTATAGTTCGAGTTTCACCTCAAGGCCTGAAGAATGGGTACGGTCTTAATGATGTTCTCTAAGAATGCATTTATTTCTTCGGTATTCTCAAATTTATTGGCATAGAGATTTGCAAATAATTCCCTTTCACTATTCTGAATCTTGCAAATTTCTGTTGTGATGTTCCCAACTTCATCTCTAATTATTTTTTGTTTTGTTTTTGTTTTGCCAGTCCTGGGCCTTGAACTCAGGGTCTGGGTACTCTCCTTGGGCTTTCTCAAGGCTAGAGCTCTACCACTTGAACCACAATACCATTTCTGACTTTTTTCCTACGTATGTGGAACAAGGAATCGAACCCAGATCTTAATGCATGCTAGGCAAGCACTCTACCACTAGACCAAACTCCTGGCCCATTTCTAATTTTATTAAATTTGGGTTTGTTTCCCTATTTTTTTTAGTCAAATTTGCTAAAGGTCTATCAATTTTGTTAGTTTTTTGAAGAACCAGCTTTTTGCTTCATTGATGTTTTCTATGGATTTTTGTTCTCTTATTTCTGATTTAATTTTTATTATTTGTGTCTATCTTTTGGTTTGGGGTTTGGCTTGTTTTTGCTCTTCAAGGAGCTAGAGGCACATTATTAAAATGTTGATTTTTCTCCAATTTCTTGATGTAGGAACTAAGAGGTATAAATTTTCCTTCAAATACTGCTTTCACTGTGTCCCAGAGGATCTGGCATTGTGTGTATTCATGTTTTTTAAATTTCACAAATATTTTAATTCTTCTCAATGACCCACTGATCTGCAATGTGTTGCTTAGTCTCTATGAGTTAGAGAGTTTTCTGTAATGGCTTTTGCTCTTGACCTCTAATTTCATTTCATTGTAGTCTGAAAGGTTGCAGGGGATAATTTCAGGTTTTTTTTAATTGCACAGATTTGCTTTGTGAACTAACATATGATCAATTTTGGAGAATGTGCCATGTGCTTCTGAGATGAATGTATATTCTCAGGCTATTGATTGAAATAGTCTGTTGATGTCTGTTAAATTGATGTAATTATTAGGTCTAAGGTTTTTTGTGAGTCCTTAATCATGTTCATTGCAGCATTGTTTACCAAAGCCACAATATGGAACCAACCTTGAGGTCCCTCAGTGGATAAAAAAATGTGGCCTATATACACAATAGAATTCTATTCATCCATTAGAAAGAATGATATTGAACTGTATGTAAGGAAATGGAAAGACTTGAAAAAAAATTTATTAGTAAACATGATAAATTATATAAGACTCTAGACATTCACACACTGAGGTCAAAGTAGGCTATGCATAGGGGTGGCTGACAAAGTCTCAATAGCGCTGTGCATTTGATCATATGAATTAATATTCTGTGAAATGAACTCCAAGGAAAGGAAACAAGAGACAATTTTTAGTTGCCATTGTTGCTGTTTTTCTATTTTTTTGTCTTGTTTGTTTGTATTTGGGAGAATAAGAGGGAACATATAAAATGGAAGTGGCACAGTGTCTTAAGAAGTAGAGCCTTGAGATGAAGAGCTCAGGGATAGCACCAAGGCACAGAGTTCAAGCCTAACAACAACAACAACAAAAGAAAAGAAAAAAGAAAAGAGGGAGCATAAAAAGGTGGAACAAGGTTGAACAAATACAACAGTGAAATGGAAAATGAACTGTATATCTTGTGGGTGAGGATGGAAGGGAAAAACCAGGAGAGAGCAATTGAATGAGAGACATGGTTCAAAAAGAATTGTAGTCATTACTCATTACCTGATTCATGTAACTGTAACCCCTCTGTATATCAACTCTACAACAGCAATTTAAAAGAAAGAATGAGTAGGACCCCTTTTGTATAGGCTAGTGTGTGGCCTCACCTCCTTTAGGTTTGTTATCGTTTTCTTCAGCACCAAAAATCCATGAAATGCAATTTACAGCATTAACACTCCTGGGAGTTTGAAAATTGATCCATTTGTTGTTGCCACTAATATTATTGTTTTCTGGATTAACTTACTTGGTGCCTGAATCCTAAATCCTGTTGCTGAGCATTTAAAGATGTGACAGCAGTACAAATGAGTTCATTATAATGCATTATGACATCCCAAACCTCTCTAATGGGAAAATGCCCTGGCAAAAAATAACAAATGTACAAAAAGCAATCTACATTATCTGGTTCCACAGATCCATGAATGTTCCTCACTCTACAGAGGAGCGAGTCATGACTTCTGAGGTCAAAGAAATTGAAAATCAAGTGATTATACCTAGTGCTAAGGGAACTCAAGAAAAAGACCTTAAGAAAAGCCATTGATTGAGAGATGTTAGGACATTGAGTGCCTTAATCACACTATGTAGTTTGTAAAATAGTCTCGTTACTATTTTGACATTTATGTACAATGTGTCAATGTAATCATTTATGTAAATATTCATGTAAATTTTGCTAAAGAAAAGCCTAATATTTGACATTCATGAAAGGTTTAAAATGTGCAGTGAATTACAATAAGAGAAGTCTGATACACCAAGTCTTTATTTCATTAGTATCCTAGAAAGTAATTTATTCTTTAAACTACAGTAAATTTATAATGGTAGACAAAGATGTTAACTCCATGGTTAATATCTTTGGAAAAATTTTAAGACATACCTTTTTTCCATTTAGGTTGCTTTAATTTTTATTTTTCATGCATTTTATTGTAATTATTAGAAGGGTTACATTATATTCACCAGGTAGAAGGTACATTACTTCACAAAAATTGATACCCTTTTCTCATGCCTTGGTCCCCATTTCCTTCACCCCACCCTTACCCCTCATCTTGTTTTTCCCCCTTCCCTATGTGATTTCAAATAACCAAATAAGCACATATACAATATATTAGATAACAAGGTAAAATACTGTAACAAATCATTTTGATTGTCATCATGTGGGTCTAAAGTTAAAAATGAACGAACTATCTGCCTTTAAGTCTTAAATTAATGAAAATCTTTCTGAGCAATTCTTTTCCCAAAGATTCATATTACAATGATCACTTCTGAAAGTTTAGCTTGGTCTGAATTTAACGCAGTCTTCCTGTTCTGTATCTGGAATGATCATATGAAAGATCATGAATACATGTAAAATGCTATCTGCTGGTTACAAATACATGATGCATGCAAAAACTTAGCTTCCATAAAATAAAACTAGTTTATATAATAGCTCTCCCACATGTATCAGAGTAATATATTAAATATTCTTTTCTCTTTACTTTCAGCACAGGAAAAGGGACACAGAGAAACAGGAGAACAAGGATGAATTCTAGAACATTGACACTCAGAGACAGTATGTCGGATATGAATGGTATTGGGGTGGAGGTGGGTTAGGGGACAAGAGAGGGGTAAGCAGGAGAAAAGGAGGGATGGAGCAACATTGTTTAAAAACAAATCTACAGAAAAAGTTCAGGAAGATGGCCGAGGTTCAGTGTGAGTCTTTCTGAGCTCTCGCCAAGATACCAGTTCTGGCAAGGAGGGGAAAGTTCATAGCTAAAGATTGATCCTAAGTAAGCTTTAGCACCTCAGAGATCTCAGCTGGAAAAGAAAAAGGCAGAAAACCAGAGCAAGAAGACAGCTTGGAGTGGAGCCGCTGCAGAGAAAAAGCCTCTCTCCCGAACTGGAGCAGAAAAACTGGAGCAGATTCAGAAACACTGAAATTATTCCCTGCATTCTCTCAGACCACAAGGGCATCAAATTGGAAATGAACACCAATCTCCACCAAGGAAAACCATGTAACTCATGGAGACTGAACAACATATTGTTGAATCACCAATGGGTCATCGAGGAGATCAGAACAGAAATTCAAAATTTTATGAAATTTAACAAAAAGGAGCACACAAAATACCAGCTCCTTTGGGACACAGCAAAGGCAGTACTCAGAGGAAAATTTATAGCTTTGAGTGCCTACATTGACAAATTGGAAAAATCGCAAACCAACAGTTCAATGTTGCACCATAAGAGCAACAAACCAACCCTAATTCGAGTAGAAGGAAGCAAATTATTAAAATCAAAAGACTAAACATAGAGCTCCCTATGACCAGCAATTCCACTACTTGGCATTTACCCAATTGTCCAGAAACAAGGACATACTAAATCCACTAGCATAACGAAGTTCATTGCAGCACTATTTACCATAGCAAAGATATGGAACCAACCCAGATGTCCCTCAGTTGATGAGTGGATCAACAAGATGTGGTATTTATACACAATGGAATTCTATGTTACTGTCTGAAAGAATGACATCGCCCCATTTGTAAGGAAATGAAAAGACTTAGAAAAAATCCTATTAAGTGAAGTAAGCCAGACTCAATGGAACATAGGCTCAATAGTTTCCCTCATTTGTCATAATCAGTAGAAACCTTGGACTCTCCTAACAGAGATTTACAATAGAACAAAATCTAGATACATTAGACCATATAGAATGATGCTAAATGAAAGGACCTCCAGGATATAGAAACAAAAGCCATATAATGAGTGATTGTTGTCCTTAATGTACTATGTTATCTCTCATCTCTTTTGCTGTCCCTTGGTTATCTCATATCGTTACAGTATTTCACCTCGTTATCTGATATGTTATATATGTCTGTATTCGGTTATTTGAAGTTGAATAGGGAAGGGAGGAAAACAAGATGAGAGGCGGGTGTGGGGGGAGAGAAATGGGGACCAAGACATGAGAAAGGGTATCAAAGTATGTGAAGTAATGCTCCTTCTATCTGGTGAATATAATGTAACCCTTATATGAAGTACAACATAAATATATGAAAAAAAAAACAAATATACTTATTACATGTTGGGAACTGAGTGCAGGGTCAGGCTGGCCCATGAATCTGCATCACTGTTTAAGATAATCACACAAAGAAATAAGCTGTCCTGTATGAATACCATGCCTAACTTTTAGCTATATCATCAGTATTGTAAATCACTTTCTACTGAGACTTGATTATCATTGGGTATGAATACATTGCTTTATCACTCTGCTGAGACATACAGTGAGAGTAAACATGTGAACCTCCTCTGCCCTGCCCACCTTTGTGCTGATAGGCTCCTGCATCCTATATTAGCTAAATGTACTTCTTCAGTAAATGAGTTCCTGCCTTGACGGGTCTCCTGACGCATATGATTGTCCTCCTGCGAGGGAGGGCTGGGTGCGAGTGGTCAGTCACCCCCTCCTTTCGTCCTGGTCAGGGCATGTTCTTTCTATCCCTCCTGAGGGTCAGGAGGGACCGAGGACTAAAACCCCCAATAATCATCTTCTTTATGTAATTATAACCCTCCTGCTCATCATGTTTTCAGTAAAAAAAAGAATGATAAAAATTGTTTAAATATAAATTCTCAAATAAGAAAAAATTTTATTGAAATATTTGAATCCTTTTTCTTGATTCAACTCTATGCCACAGCTCTATTCTGTATATTTTTTCAATAAACATTGAAAATGTAACCAAGGGTATAAATCTATCTCAGTCAAGATAGAGATAGATAGATAGATAAATAGATGGATAGATAGATAGATAGATAGATAGAGATAAATATAGATCTTCACCATTTCCTTAATTCTAACCCCAGAAAGTCATTTCTCTACTTTCTCTCACTAGATTAGGTTATGTTCTCTGTTATTTCAGGGAAATGTAATCTCCATTCTTTCATGTTTTCAAATTTTGTTTTGAAAACTGCCTTGGAGATTAATTTATTATTGTTCCATAGATCTATGATTTATTTCTTTTAAATGCTAAGTAGAAAGAAGTACTCAGTTTATTCATTCCCCTGATTACAGTTTTAGTTTTCAAGATTAATATAAACAAAGCTAATCTTCATATATTTACATGTCTTGCATCTGTGAAAAAAAATGTTTTGTTCCTAGTTCTCCGTTTCTCTAGCAGTGCACAACTAGCATAGACATAAAAAGTTGATATCCTCAGAGTCAGAAATAGTAATGAAGTGGATGATTTTAAGAAATGAAATGAAGTTGTATTTTTCACAGTATGTGGGGAGATGTAGTAAGAGCATTAAAGCCCTACCTCCAACCCCCCACAGCAAGGCTCAGTGTGGGAAAGGCATGTGAGGAACTATCTAGGGCCTGGTGTTGGAAGAAGACAAAATAACTTTAGGGAGGGAGAGAGAGGGAGGAGAAGGAGAGGGAAGAGAGAGGGAGAGAGAGAGAGGAGGAAAAGGAGGAGAAGAAGGAGGAGGAGGAGGAAGAGGAGGAGGAAGAGGAGGAGGAGGAGAAGGAGGAGGAGGAGCAGAGGAGGAGGAGGAGGAGGAGAGAGAGAGAAAGCCAAGCAGACACGTGATCAGACTTCTGATCCAAAGATGGACAAGTGTAATCAGTCTGTCTGGGCAGCCACATATATGAATCTATGGTCTCTGGTTCCTTATCTTTGAACCAGAATGACTCAAAACCCACTGATACTGTCTTGCTAAAGGTTGACTTATTGAACACTCTATCTTGGCTATGTCTACAAAAATTATGTAATTATAATAGTATGAATATAACATATAATATAATGTAATAATTATAATTCTAGGTAATTCAGCCATATTTTAAAAAATTCAAGGGAGTGAATTGTTTTTTGAGTGAATGTTTAAATTTTACATACTTTTAAGTCTTGATATGTTATATATTAGAGTTTACTGACTGGTAACTGAAAGGTAATGAGAGTCACAGATAGAGTGTGTTAGTCCTTTACATTTAGAAATAAGACTTACAACTGTTCAATGTCAGATTTCATCTCTGTTGGAGATAATTATTCATTGTATAGCCAAATAACAGACAAATCTTCTTGCTTAGTTTTGTTTAAAACAATAAATATGTTCCCTTCTTCAAGGGGTAGTACATCTGACTGTGCCTGTCTGTACATCCTTGTATCAAACTGATAATTAACAATCCCAGCTATGTAAACGCTCACTGGTCTGATGAAGTGAGGCTCACGGAGTGAGTACAGCATTCAGTTGTAATCACGTTTTTCATTTAGTCTCTCCTTCCTATGTCCCATAAGAAGCATAATTTTGACCAGTGTGAATCACACAATTTTTTTTTGTTTATGTGTGGGGGTCATAGGGCTTGAACTCAGCCTGGATGTTGCCCTGAGCTCTTCAGCTCAATGCTACCACCCTACCCTTGAAGCAAGCCCCACTTCCTGTTTTCTAGAGGTTAATTGGACATAAGAGTCTCGCTGACTTTAGTGCCCAGGCTGGCTTTGAACTTTGATCCTCAGATCTCAGTCTCCTGAGTAGCTAGGATGACAGGCGTGAGCCACACATGTTCTTCCTTGCTGTGTATTTAATTTATTTTTCCTTATTGGTGTGACTCTACTAAACCTGTCTAATGCAGTTGCCATTTATATGAATGTTGGTTCTGAAATATGAATTTAAAGAGCAGTACTAAATTTGCAACAAACATTATATATTGCAGATAATAATATAATTGGGTATAAAATGCATGGCACTACAAATACATATGGCATATAAAAAAAGAGATAATAATTCACACCACTGTATAATTCTCTTTGGAACAGGACTGTAACTGTGCTATTGTTATGCTCATGGATATGCCTTCTGGCATTTATCTTGGAAGAGATTTTAGTTGACTTAGCACCTCAAAATATACCAACAGACTCATGAAAATATCTAGGAAATAGGATGGAATGCGCCAGCAGACATTAAAGGCCGTGGTGAGTGGTTTCTCGAAATGATAGGTCATGCTTTCTCTTTCTCCCACCTGGACTGTAAAACTAGGAAACATTGACAAAAACATCACACCAACGTTGGCCAATGGAAATGCAATTTGCCATCAAAAGAAATCTGCATAAAGTCACTCTGTGGACCATTATAAGACCAGCTGGCCTTGGCAGTAGTTCCAGTAAGGATACGTATAGATAAAAACTAGCTCACATCATGCAGACTTTTAGTGATTGCTCTAAGTTGGCTGTCTGTTGCTTAGCAATACCATTGACTTTTTTTATCTCCCTGGTCTGCCAATAACTATGTTGACTTCTCACTCTATATTTTAGCCAAAGTACTTGTCTGTACCACAACTAGCTGAGCAATACATCAAAAGGCACCCCCCAAAAAAACCTTTAGTCAAGTGTAGGAACTGAATTATCAGTGATAGAGTAGTTTAGTCGGCCTGGATGAAATGATTATTAAAGCCAGGAGTGAATAAGGTTCCCTCCATCAGCTCCAGGCATGCTTCAGATGGAAGGTTCATGACAGTCAGTTCAGGGAATTCCCTGGATGTGTGAAAGATAGATTCCATACTTCTATGTGTCTTGAGTGCTGTGTGACACACATGTCCAGTTATTATGTGCTTTCCAGGGTACTTTCCAGTCAATCCCAATCAATCACCTATTTGTCCTTCACAGGTATCATAAGGGTGATGTAGTATAGTTATTTTCTATTGTCCTTATAACAAATTACCTCAGACTCAACAGGTCCAAAAAGAAGTTCTGGAGGTATGATGAAAGTTTTAATCATAGTGTCACTGGGGCTTTCTTTCCCAGTTGCCCAAGGAGAAGTGCTGTCTCTCCACATTTATTTTCTAGTTTATAGAGGCTGTCCACTTTCATGAAATCATGGCCTCTCTCCATCATCAACTGGGACAGGGAGAGAGTTACCTGTCACTTAGCATTCTTCTAATGTCATTTTCATTCCCACAGTTCCTGCTTTTATTTCTACCTTTTACTTCAACTTTTTGAGACTTCTGTGAATGTTTGTTAGACTCACCAAGATGGCCTTCTTTATTTTAAGGGTGGTTGAGTTACACATTCTCTTCCTTCTTCACCTTTCCTTCCATTTCCTCTCATGGCATAAGGTGTTCTCAGGTGTCACAGATGAGGACAGGAATATCTATGATATCTATGATTTTATCTTATGTACCACATAGAGGTGTCATGTTTTGTTTTCACAGATAATGAAAGGAGGAAACGGAATTGAAGTATTTGTAGACAGCCAGACATCTAATAACTGACAGGTAAGGATTCGACTTTGGGTCAGCAACTCAGAGAAATACTTCAGGAGACAGAAAACTTGCTTCCAAATGGCGATCTGAAGAGTGTTTTCTGTTGTTTTTCATATGGCAAATTCACATCACTTGTAAATATTGAATAGAATTATCTGAAGCTTTAACAGGAAAGTGTCTTTTTACTACATTTCCTTGAAATGTGACCACACATTACTTTGAATGAGTGTCCAGTCAAAAGATATCACTTCTGGTTGGGCACAGCTGGTTCATGACTATAATGGTACCTATTCAAAAGGCTGAGGTCTGGTGCAAAGATAGGGCAAAAATATGTGAAATTTGCATTCCCAACTAACCACAAAAAAGCTGGAAATGGAGCTCAAGTGGTAGCGGGATAGCCTTGAGCATATAAGCTCAAAAACAGGACCCAACAACTGAGCTCAAGCTCCAGAATGGCAACCCCCTACATACATACACTCGTACAAACACACACATACACACATCACTTTTGATCCTGGATCTAAGTTCAGTGGTAGCAGGAGGGTTTCTGTCTAGACAGTTCCCCTTATCATGATCATACCTAATCCTATTTCCCCAGGGCATGAATCATTGTATGAAATAATCCTGCTAATATGTTTATTCATTTGATCAATACCTTTCTCTTTTCACAAACATTTGCGTGTCAATGTAAGGTTACTGTAATAATTGCTTTATAATGACTGCTACAGTAGAACCCGATGTTTAGTAGAAAATTGACACACAACTGCTCAATAAATGATTGTTAAAAGTACTTGCACAGAGGAAGTTAGAGTCAGCATAAAATAGAAGGGGGTCTTCAACTCTCCCTTTGCATTAGAGACAATGATGAACCGGTGAGAACTTTACACGCCAAAAGTCATTTCACCATCTATTCAGAGTTTGATATTCAATTGTTTCTTGTTGCTGTTTAATCCTACTAAAATATTACTGAGATTAATGTTTTATAGGATTATTTTTATTATCTTTATTCTAGTCTTAGAATAAATACACAGAAATAAAATTATTGGGATAAAGATTCAGTGCATTTTTTTTGTCTATTATAAGGCTTGAATTCAGGACCTGGAAATTGTCCCTGAGCCACTCTGTGCTCAAAGCTTACACTCTAACCCTTGAGCCACAGTTTCAGGGGGACTTTTCTGTCCAGACTGGCTTTGAACTGTTCTTCTCAGGTCTCAGCCTCCTGAGTAGCTAGAATTACAGGCATTAGCTACCAGCGCCCAGCTTCCTCCTCCTCCTCCTCCTCCTCCTCCTCCTCCTCCTCCTCCTCCTCTTCCTCCTCTTCCTTCTCCTCATTGTCCTCCTCCTCCTCCTTTTCCTCTTCTTTTTCTATCTTCTTCTTCTTCTTCTTCTTCTTCTTCTTCTTCTTCTTCTTCTTCTTCTTCTTCTTCTTCTTCTTCTTCTTCTTCTTCGCTTGTTTGATTTTTTATGAAATGAAAGCCTGGACACTATCCTTTAGCTTCATTAGCTAGATGATGGCACTTTACCACTTGAGCTCTAGCTTTGATTTTGACTTCTGCGGAATTAACTGGAGAAGTCCATGTGGAATTTCCTGCAGTGGCTGGCTTCAAACTGTGATCCTCACATTTCAGCCTCCTGAGTAGCTAAGATCTCAAGTATGAATCACTAGCATCTGCAAGATTCTTAAGCATTGTATGATTTCTGAAAATGTCTTATCAAACCATATTCTTATCAGCATGAATGGAAGTCTCTGGTCAGACCCTTAGAAATAAACAATTGTTTGCTGCTGGGTGCTGGTGGCTCATATCTATAATCCTAACTCCTCAGGAGGCTGAGATCTGAAGATCATAGTTTAAAGACAGCCCAGGCAGAAAAGTCCTTAGACTCGTATCTCTAAGGTAATCATCAGAAAATTGGAAGTGGGGTTGTGGCTCAGTGTGGTAGAGCATTAGCCATGAGCAAAAGAGCTCAAGAGCAGTGCCCAGGCCCTATGTTCAAGCCTCATGCCTGACAAAGAAGCACAAATAATCTTTACTAATTAAAAACACAAAAGAAACTCTCTATTGTTTTTCTTTAATTGTGAATGACTTGCACAATTTTCATTCTGGTTATGTATTATGACTTCATATGTTGTACATTTTTTTGGTTTTCTTTTTGTGGTTCATATGATACAAAATATTTGATTCGTGTGTGTGTGTGTGTGTGTGTGTGTGTGTGTGTGTGTAGATCATAGGGTTTGAACTCAGAGCCTGTCTTCTATCTCTTTTATGCTCAAAGACAGTACTCTACGATTTGAGTTAGAACTTCAGTTTGGGCTTTTGCTACTTAATTGGATATAAGTGTGTCATTGATTCATCATGTTCTGGATTCAAATCATAACCTTCATACCAGTCATTTTATCAACATTCTAGAAAAAAATTAGGGGAATTGATTAAAAAATGCCTTTAATTCACATATTAGTGAGCAGAGAACTGCCTTTGTAACAATTTTATATAATATGTATTTTGCCTTCTACTTCTACTAAGATTAGATCTCTACCTATATATTCACAAATACTTTTCCAAAACGTTTAGTAGATTTATTTTATATATTTACTCTTTATTTAAGGGGAGTAATACCAGGATTCAAATTCAGAGACTCATATCTGCCAGGCAGTCTCTTTACATTAATCCTTTATACTTCAATTAATTTTGACATAAGGTCTTCTTTCTTCTCAGGTCATCTTGAGAAGAACCTTCCTGGTGATAAGGTTGTGAATTATTTCGAGATGTGATGTCAAATTTATTGCATAATGTCGGGGTTTTTAGTCCTTGGTACCTCCCGACCTGCAGGAGGGATGGAAAGAACACGCCCCAACCAGGACTGACCGCCTGCACCCAGCCCTCCCTCGCCGAGGTCATCACACGTGTCAGGGAGACCCGTCAAGGCAGGAACTCATTTATTGAGGAAGTACATTCAGCTAATATAAGGTGCAGAAGCCTATCAGCCCAAAGGTGGGCAGGGCAGGGGAGGTCCACATGTTTATTCTCACTATAGGTCTCAGCAGAGAGTGATAAAGCAATAACACATTTGTACCCAATGGTAATCAAGTCTCCGCAGAAAATGATTCATAATACTGTTGATATAGCTCAAAGTTAGGCATGGAGTTCATACATAACAGCTCATTTCTTTGTGTGGTTATCTTACTCAGTGACGCAGATTCATGGGCCAGCCCAATCCTGCACTCAGCTCCCAACAGCATAAAAATAATCTTGAGGGGCCAGGAGCATAGCCTAGTGGTAGAGTGTTTGCCTAGCATGCACAAAGCCCTGGGTTTGATTCCTCAGTATCACATATGCAGAAAAGGCTGGAAGCAGCACTGTGGTTCAAGTGGCAGACCACTAGCCTTGAGCAAAAACTGTCCAAGGGCAGTGCCCAGGCTCTGATTCAAGCACCAGGATGGGCAAAACATAAACAAACAAAATGGTTTCCCTTATTTGTCATAATCAGTAGAAACCTTGGGCTCTCTTAGCAGAGATTTACAATAGAGCAAAACCTAGATACATAAGTCCACATAAGATGATGTTAAATGAAAGGACCTCCAGGATATAGAAACAAAAGCCATATAATGAGTGGTTGTTGTCCTTAATGTACTATATTATCTCTCATCTCCTTTGTTGTCATGTGGTTATCCCATATAACAACGTTTTATCTTGTTATCTGATATAATGTATATATGTTTATCTGGTTATTTGAAATAGGATAGGGAAGGGAGGAAAACAAGATGAGGGGTGGGGGTAGGAAGAGGGAAATGGAGACCAAAACATGAGAAAGGGTATCAATGTTTGTAAAGCAATACACCTTCTATCTGGTGAATATAATGTAACCCTTCTCTTAATTACAATAAAAATTATATGAAAAAAGAGAAAAATCGAATGTTCTGGTATTGTCTTAGAGTTAAATCACTTTGTTTTTTGCCAGTCCTGTGCTTGGGCACTGTGCCTGAGCACTGTGCTTGGGTTTTCTTAAGGCTGGAAATTTACCACTTGAGCACCAGCACAACCTCTGGCTTTTATTTTTTTTTCTATACATGTGGTACCAAAGCATCAAACCTGGGTCTTCTTGCATGCTAGACAAGCACTCTACCACTAATCCAAACTCCTGGCCCCCAGAGTTAAGTAACTTTTAAGATGTTGCTGCTATACTAAGAAATATATTATCCCAAGAGATAAGCATTAAGTAGTAAGTATTAACTTAAATGGGGCTTGATACAAAGATTATACTCAGAGATTTGAAGACTGAATAATTGAAAGTTGGAATTCAAACTAGAAGACTCCACTTCTAAATGTTATAGACTGAAATGATTTATGTAGTCATTCAACAGAATTGGACTATCACAATGGAGAAGTATTCATTTAGAGGTCCTGTCATATCAATGCAAATACTCATCCTTCTGGCTGAACTAATTAAAGCTTTGCAAACCACACATTGTTTGCCTTAATTTTCTGATTTTAGCACCAGCTTCGGAAACCTTGCACGCAGCAAATATTGTCTCCAGCACATGACTTCACTAATCATTACTGAGCTGGGAAAGAAGCCAGAACACTTGCTAGTCATGCTGTTTTTCATCGGTAATCTGAATGTGCAGTGCACGCTCCCTTTATTTTTCCTGGTATGTGTTATTTAATGATTATAATTGCATTGTAGAAGCAGACTATATAGATTGAGTCAGGAAAATAAGATTAAGGTTACCCTTGAGGAACAACTCTCCAGGCACCTCATTAATCTTTACCTAGGTAGCTTGTGCTATAATAGTGATACTAGTCACAGATTAGTGCAAAACTTAAATGAAAGTTCAGAGCAGTAACAAAGTTATCAAGTGGTGACTGTTCACATACTAACATCATGACAGAAGGACTCATTTCATCATTGAGATGCAGTTTTCCTTTAAAGTTATGACTTCTGAATCACAGAAAATTTTCCAGAATAATCACTTGAGTGGTTTTGGGCTGTGGTATAAAATTTATTGTACTATGCCTAACAAAACAAAGCAAGTTCAGAGAGTTAAGAATAGAACTGCACATAATGATTTGCCTTTTATTATAAGTCAGTAGTAAAGTATTATAAGAAGGTGGTGAAGATGAATTGAATTACTGTTCACAGCCAAATCATACTTCAAATCTGAGATCACAGGGTTTGAACCCACAAGACTCCAAGCTTATGACCTATTTCTAGCTGATATTTATCACCGATCAACCTTTTAATCTTTATAGAATTTACAGATTCTTAAATATAACTATAACATGACATCACTCTTATAGTCAAGCTTCCCAATGTCAGAATCGATTCTCTCTTCCATTTTTTTTTTGCACAGTACTGGTGTTTGAACTTAATATTCCACCTTTGCGGGGCCAATGCTTTACTACTAGAGTTATGCCACCAGCCCTCAAGTGCTTTTACATTGCCAAGAAGATTCTCTGTGTGGCCGTCCCCTCTGTATCCTATCTGAATTCATCTGGCTCACTTCACTCCGTGGACACTTGTGAGGCACATTCCTACCTCAGGTCCTCTGTACTGATAGTCCCTCTCCTCAAAACAATCTTTTCCCTGAATTACTGCTGATTACTTTCTCATTCTATAGAAGTCTCTGCTCAAGGTCAGTGCCTCCTCAAACTCTTATTTAAATGGTTTGTCTACATCGAAATGATGAAAGGGTGACCTTGACCAAGACACACTGTATTCATACACTGCTTTGTTAAATGGCAGCTACTGTACAAGGACTTAATGATTTTTTTGAAGAACAATTGTAAGTACTTTATTAGTCTACCTTCTTTTGTACAACCTTTAGACTGTCTCCTTGTGCTAATATTTTAGACACATGGATTAAGGATTCTTTTATGGTGTATACTGCATGTTCCCATTTTTAGACTTTATAAATATGTATTTATGTGCAAAAAATATGTGTGAGAACCAAAGAGAAGTTTGATTCAATTTACATGATTCTAACTAAGAGAGAGATATACAATATGACTCCTTCACATTTTTAGCCTAAGGAATTTTTGATCATTAGTTGTTAAGTGTTAAGCAACTCAAAACTGAGCACCTGCTGAGTTGATGGGGTGAATAAACCAGATCCCAGAGTTTATTTCTTGGTGATGTTTATATTGGAATTATGGCAAGTTTTGACTCAGTGGAATGAACCATATTCATCTTGAGTTGCAATAAGGTAAGAACCTTCCCACTGATGAGTTCATTTCTCCATTGCCAGAACCTATGAAGGAAAGGGAAACAGAAGGCTATCACCATCTCCCGTGATTAAAAAACCACTCTCAGGACCCAGTAGATACTGATAAAATCAAGTGCAAAAGAAATAAGTCTGCTGCTGATACTCATTTTCCACTCAAGAGTAGCACTCCACCACTCAAGTCACAGCTCTACTTTGGCATTTGCTGATGAGTTTCACAGACTGTCTTAACCAGGCTGGCTTCAAATGGAAATCCTCAGATCTCAGCCTCCCGAGTAACTGAAATGAGAGGAATGAGCCACCAGTGCTTAGTTGAACAATTAACTTTTAAAGATGTACAGAAGCACAATGCAAAGCATTGTCAGTGGCTGCACCACACTCCTTTTATTTTCCTTAGATTACCATCCAGTGGGAGAGTGTATGTGTCTGTACTCTTCCACAGTGTATGTTTACAATTTGGGGTCCAGCAATTTGCTTTGATTTACCGACAAGACTCACAAAACTTAAGGCCCAAAAGACTTGAAGAGAGTCATCTCTGAAGAAGAAATAAGAATGGCCTATAGACACATGAAGAAATGCTCCACATCTCTGGCCATAAAAGAAATGCAAATCAAAACAACTCTGAGATTCCACCTCACTCCAGTTAGAATGGCCATGATCAAGAAATTTAATAACAACAGATGCTGGAGGGGATGTGGCCAGGAGAGATCACTACTACACTGTTGTGGGAGTGCAAACTCATTCAACCACTATGGAAAGCAGTATGACAGTGCCTCAAAAGACTAAACATAGAGCTCCCCTATGACCCAGCCATTCCAGTCCTTGGCATTTACCCAATGGTAAATCCAATAGCACCACAATGTTCATTGGAGCACTACTTACTGTAGCAAAGGTATGGAACCAACCCAGATGCCCCCTCAGTTGATGAGTGAATCGACAAGATGTATTTGTACACCATGGAATTCTATGCTGCAGTCAGTAAGAACAACATCACCCCATATGTAAGGGAATGAAAATACAGAAAAAATCCTATTAAGTGAAGTAAGCCAGACTCAAAGGAACATAGGCTCAATGGTTTCCCTCATTTGTCATAATCGGTAGAAACCTTGGGCTCTCCTAGCAAAGATTTACAATAGAACCTAGATACATAAGGCCATATAGTATGACATTAAATGAAAGGACCTCCAGGATATAGAAACAAAATCCATATAATGAGTGATTGTTGTCCTTAATGTACTATGTTATCTCTCATCTCTTTTGCTGCCACTTGGTTATCTCATATCGTTACAGTATTTCACCTGGTTTTTGATATATTGTATATATGGGTATTTGGTTATTTGAAATCAGATAGGGAAAGGGGGAAAACAAGATGAGGGGTGGGGGTGGGGAGGAGGAAAATGGGAACCAAGACATGAGAAAGGGTATCAATGTTTGTGAAGTAATATACCTCCTATCTGGTGAATATAATGTAACCCTTATATCAATTACAATAAAAATATGTACCAAAAACTTTTTTTAAAAAGTCTTTCAGGCCCAGAGCCTATGCCTATCCACGCACACTGCATGTACAAGGTACAAAGGAAGGAAGGTGATTGTATCCTTTGTCACCAGTAGCATCTTCATGAGCATGAAAGGCTCAACAGAGGGCCTGGGCCTGACTGTATGCAAGAGTTGCTGAGCTAATTAATCCCTCAAGTGAACTCTCAGTGCTTTGCCTCTGGATGTATGTGAAGTGGAGCAGTCCTCTACGGCTGTTGACACACGTGTTCACACCTGAGAGAGCCTGAGGCTATAGGACATATTCATTCTCTTCTTCCTTCACCATGGCTAGACAACCCTTTTCATTGATAACGGCAATTATGAAGACATTATCACAAACAACAGGAAATTATTTTCAGTAATCAGATCATCTGGAGAAAAGGATCCAGAACGGGCTGAGTTCAGCAAGTGCAGAAGCAGTTACAATGGGATATGCCCAGGAGAGGTAATGGGCCCTGAATTCATGGCTTGAAAAGAACAAAATTAAATTAGAGACTATGTCTCTCATACATTAATAACAGCTCCTCAATAAAAACAAACTTCTAATTGAATAAAGTACTGCTCTCCCGTCCGGAGACTAATATTTGCTTGGAATTGGAAAGAGTATGCCGTAACAAAATAGCACATAGATAGTGAAGAGGAGAAATGCTAGGAGAAAATTATTCAAAATTTGATTTTTGCATTTACTTAATTAGTACAAATGCATACAGGCATAAATATATCCATTCTTTTGCAGTTTTATTGCACAATAAGGTAATAAGCCCTTAATAAATGTCCATTTGCTATTTTGGCTGTCGTTTCCTTTTTAAAAATATTTATAACAGTTTAAAATATTTATAAACTTCTGTAAAATTATGTAAAGTATTCTTGTAAAGGTATTTAGATATTCTACATTACCATCACACCTATTTAAACTGTAAAGTTAGATAGATAACAGCGGTCTTTTTTTTAAGGTAACTTTCTTTCTGTTAGGCCAGCTTCTTTTTCTGGCTTCAACTGCCTGGCCTGGCAGAAGAACTAAAGGACTCCAGAGTACAAAGATATTGAAATGTGGTTTTGGTTTTCTTGCAAAAACAAACTGTTCACTGTGAGCTAGGTGGAAAGGTCTGCCACTCTAAATGTCAACCACCAGAAGCAGGGCAGTTGTAGTTTATGAGTTATAATGAATGTTTTTTGTGTGGTGGTACCAGAGTTTTAACTTGGGTCTTCAAGATTACTGGGTGAATATTCTTACCAAGCCATCCAGATTTTTGAGATAGGGTCTTCCTTACTACCCCATAGTGTGCTAGACATAATCTCTCTGTATTACATTCCCTAGAGCTGGTCTTATAGGCACTCTCCCTCGGGGCATCCAGCCTTTCACTGAATAAAAGGGAATTGTGAGCTCTGGCCAAGACCTGTGATCTTCCCATTCACATCTTCATAAATAGCAAGCTCTACTGTCATGAGGCCAGTTTAAGTGTGAGAAATTGTAAATTTCCTTGCTATAAATATATTTATTTTACTACAACAAAAACCTGTTCTAATTCTGCAAAGTTGATTCACCACACTTCTTTTCAGCCAGTGTCAGTTAACTTCCCTTACATGAGAACATTTGCCCGAGAGATGTTTGGAGATAGGATATTCTCACCTCTCTTTCCTGGAATCCCTTTCAGTAATTAGAATTGTGATCCCAGGAACTACTGTCTAAAATCTTTATGATAGGTGACAGGGCCTTGTATATGTGACTTGACAAAATGTGTTCTCTGTTGCAAACTTGTTATGCTATTGAACCATCTAGGTTTAGATCCATTCCAGTGATGATCTCAGCCTTTGGTTGCATCAGAGTGTCAGTCACCAACTTTCTACCTGGCTATGTGACTTTAGAAAACACTTGCCAACATGTGAGTGAGAACAGGATGCCAGGCCAAGCAGCAGAATTTCTGTACTGGCCCAGGGTATGAAATACACTACAAGCCAAATTGGATTTCATTGAGCAGAAGCTAATAAAATCTATGAGTTTCCAGTTGAGAAGGGATTTATTCTGCCCTTTCATTTAGAACTGCAATTATGGAAGCATTATCACAAACAAAAGGAAATTATCTTCAGTAATCAGATGTTCTGGTGCAAGTGATCAGAGTTGGTTGAATTCGGGGAATACAGATGCAGTTAAAATGAAATGTGGCCAAACAAAATGGATGGACCCATCCACATTCATGGCTTGAAAGGGCAAAAATTAAATGAATTGTTTTGCTAGTTAAAATCAAACACAGCAAAAGTGAAATTGTTTTTTGGTACTAAGAAGAATTCAAAGGAGTAAATAAGACAACAAAGACCCCTTAAAGCAGCAAATGATTCAAATATTTCTCAGTAAGATTTGTGGCACCTTTTGAAGCACGCTGTAAGTAAAGCAATTCTTCAAAGAAGAAATGAAATGATACATGACCATTGAGTACTGTGACATGAACTGAAGGTCTGAGATTTTTGTAAAGGTACCACAAGACCTCAGTGCCTTCACAGGACCAGTAAGTATGCTAAGACTACAGGAAGAACTATCCATGTTAGTTACAAAATGTAAAAATACAAGTCTTTCCAAAACTAGGCTTGTGCTTTCTTTTTATCCTCCTCTCCCCACCTCTGGACACTTATGTGGAAAAAAACCAACAACAACAACTCTGGAAGACAGCTTGAGCTGGTCAGGTACAAGTGGTTTACTGCTATCATCCTAGCTATTCAGGAGGCTGAGATAGAGAGACTGTGTTTCAAAACCAGCCTAGGTAGGAATTCCAGAACCCCCTTATCTTCAATTGAGCAGAACCATGTGATAAGTGAAGCTGGGGCTCAAGTGGTAGAGTGCATGTCTGGAGCAAAAATGCTAAGGGGTACTGTCCAGGGCCTGGGCTCAGGTCCATGAACAAATCAATGGAGAAATAAAAGACAGCTTGCTCTGGAAAACTTTCTAACTCAAGGTAATGAGGAATCAGAAGAAGCTGTGAGTGACTTTTCTCTCCTCAGACTGCCGTGACATTCATATATATGACTCAGGAGTTGAAGACTTGAATTTCTTCTCCATGAGCCACCGCAGACAAGATTTCACACACAAAACCCCCATTGTCAAAATATCTCTGAAAAACCTAGACATCATGCCTCGCTGAAAATAGAAGACATATATCCAAGCAATTGCAAGGCTCTGACCTGGCTTCTTGTTCTGACGACAGATGGTCAGGGGAAGCGTGGACAGACATCTTCAAGTCCATATCCCCTGGGAACTTCCCAGCTGCCATAAGCAGACAGCTAGAAAGTGGGCCCTAACTTCTCCTTCTTTGTGAAGGCTCAGGGTCCTACGTCACAGATGTCATCCCACCTCTGAGGTTTCATCCCATTACACTTACTGGGAAAATTACATGCTCAGTATTACTAGACCTTAAACAACCACAGAAGTAACAACAAAAACATGTCCCTAAATAGAAGAGGATAAGCAAAGAGAGACAAGCCTCCTTGCAAAAACGAGTGTGCTATCTTGGACGTACACATGTGCTTTTCTTTCCATGGCGTTTTCTCCCAGCATCGTGTGGTTCTTTGAAGGATAGCTCTAGGCTCTAAATTTGCCAAAATGGAGAAAGTAAAATTTCAATGGTGTTGCCTACAGAAAGCTTATTCCATCATTTTTCCCACCATTTTCCTTTGAACATATAACCCTATTTGTATTAAATATACAGTGAACATGCCACATTTCCACAATTCCTTTCTGATTAAGCTTTGTGCACATGACAAAGATGTTTCCAAGGAGAACTGAGAAGCTGAAAGATTAGATTGAGAGGAAAATGTCTCAATGAGAATACAGGACAGTAGATAGGCAATGCTTATAGTCTGTAGTCCCAAGTCCTAATTCTTCTTCTTTAAGATGCAAATATGACGATGGTACCAAGTATGAGTGTGTGTGTGTGTGTGTGTGTGTGTGTGTGTGTGTGTGTGTGTGTGTGTGTGTGTGTGTTCTGGTTCTGGGACTTGAAGTCAGGGTCTGGGTGCTGGTTCTTAGATTTTGTGCTCAAAGCTATTGCTCTATACTTGAACCTCAGCTTCACTTATGGCTTCTTTTGGCACTTAATTGGAGATAAAATTCTCATGATTCACTTTGTGTGGGCTGCTGCAAACCAAGATCCTCAGATCTCAGCCTCCTGTGTGTAGCACAAGCATGAGGTAATCACTATATTTTCTATGATTAGTGTGAGGTATCCTTTGGTTGAGCAGAGAAATCAAGTAAGTGTGCATGAGTGTGTATGTGTGTGTGTGTACCTATGTACAAATAAGTATAGAAGTTTATATTTATACACAAAAGAATGTAAGAAAAATGTGTGTATATGAATACATGTATATACACACGAATACATGTGTGCATACATATATTCACGTATGTATTCCCTTGCCTTTTTTTTCAAGAGATTGGTATCTTGTGATCTCCAGATGACAAGCAGTTCATTTTCATACATGCTACACTTTCGTACATGCTATTCTAAGTTAATTGGTTGAAATGTGTATAATGAACTTCAGCCCATTGTAATTGCCTATTCACACAAATTGTTCTATTGGCGCTGCTTTACTTCTTCCCACTGACTTTCCGTGCTTTGATATTTGGATATGACTTTAGTCTTATCTGGTAAAGATCCTCAGGTTCATAACAATCAGTTCTCCAAAACACCCCAAATTTCCCCAGAGCTAAGGGGAAATATTTCCATAAATCACACAGAGTGATCAACTGATTTTTGTTTAATGTAACTAGTATTGCAAGGTATCATCATATGTTAAATTATGAAACAGTATGACTTTTCTCTAATAATAATTTATGCCTTTCTTTTCTCCAAAACATTGCTTTAAAATCATTCAAGCATCCAATAAAGAAAGACAAACAGTTGCCATGGCTACCCATTGAACATTATTCAGTGTCGTTTGAGGCCATGTGAACTCATGGAGTAGCAGCTCTGTCCACCCATCAACCCTCCCCATAGATTTGTTTTAACAGCTGAAGTCCCCAAATTAGATGACAACTTTCTCATTAACATTCCAATTAATTTTTGCAAATTTATATAATTAGTCATCTCTCACTGTGATTGTTTTTATGTGAGAAGTAGATAGATTGAACATCTCCAACATGATTTTTTGAGAAATGTACACAGCGTGGGGTGGCTAAACTGAGCTAACGACACAGGCATTGCCTTTCCTCCCACAGTTTTGAAGAGAGAGCACGTAAAATAGACACTATGCAATTTTCAAGAATATACAATACATTGTTATCAATGTTTTTGATAGGTCTCTTGAAGTTTTTCCTCATGAGAGTTCATATTCTTTAACTATCATCTCTCCAATCTCCACATCAATCTGTGCTAACCATTATTTTATTTTCTGCTTCTGTAAATTCAATGTTATTTCAGATTTTATAAGTGAGAAAGAACTTGGAAATATTTTCCAAGATCATACATGTTGTCGAAACCTAAAGAATTCATTTTCCCTCCCTTCCTCCCTCCCTCCCTCTCTTCCTTCCTTCCTTCCTTCCTTCCTTCCTTCCTTCCTTCCTTCCTTCCTTCCTTCCTACTTTCCTTCTGTCCTCTCAACTTTGCTCCCTTCTCTTCCTCTCTCCATCCTTCCCACCTTTTCTCTTTGTTTAAACTTTTTTTTCTTTTCCTTATTCTTCTTTCCCTTTCTTTGAGAAAGGGTCTAACCATTTAACCCAGCCTGGTTTTGAACTCACTGTATAGCACAGACTGTCCTTAAATTCGGACTCCTTCAGCCTCAGCTTCCTGGGTGCTGGAAATGCCATGCCACGTATAGCTTAGGTCCTCTTCATGTTAAGGCAACTCATTTCCTTTATGTATTCATCTGAAGTAGACATATAGACTGATTTTTTTTGTGCTTTCAGATCCAAAGGAATGTGAAGATTGGCTTTTATAACACCACAAAGATGCTTCCTGAAACCACTTAGTTGAATGCAATTGCTGCTAATAATCACTTAAGAGATACTATGAATAGTTACTTCACATTATGCACACACACTTCAGAAAACATGATGAAACTCTCCTATGGAGCTTTCACTTGTGCTCAATTTAATGTATTTTTTGAGAAAAATAGCTTTTGGCATATGTCAAAGAGCAGTTGGCAAAGTTAATTTTAACTGTGGAGAGTCTGTGCTGTCCTTCGGGCTCCCTGAAGACCTTGGAAGTGCACTTCAGAGCTGTGTGTCTGCTCATTGAGGTGATGCATCCATGGCTCTTTATAAGGAGTTAATGAGTAGGCAGATGAATTTAAATAAGGCATACTGAAAATGCTGTTTGGAAAGTGACTTAAAAAAATGCTGTGACATAGGCAAGGATTCCAAGTGTCAGACAAAATACACTTAATTTGTCCTAGACGATAGCACTCAAGTTCTTCACTTTTAGAAAATGCACACTATTTGTAAATTATCAGAAAATGATATCCCATATCTTTTCCTTAAAGATAAATCCTAATTGGTGCTAGTATAGCAATACCTAAAGTTATTATTTACTAGCAATGATACAAACATGTTTTTTACTTTGTCCAGACGTTTCTTATAGGGATTCCTCAGCTTCTGCTTTGTAACATTAGCATTTAACTTCCATGTACACTGAATACATGGCACAATGGAGATAATATTATTTCAGTTTAAAATTTTGGAATAAAATCACAGTTACAAATGCACTATGCTATACACTTTGACTATGTGGTCTCAAGCCTACCTAATAATGCATAACTTATTAGAAATACTTATTTTCCATGAGGAGTAATTTGACCAACTTTAGACAGTTTTAAAGGCCATATATATATATATATATATATATATATATATATATATATATATAACTCAGTGCTTGGGTGGGAGTTTGGCCTAGTGGTAGAATGTTTGCCTAGCATGCACCAAGACCAGGGTTTGATTCCTCAGTACCACATATATTTTTTTTAAAAAAAGCCAGAAATGGTGCTGTGGCTCAAGTGGAAGAGCTCTAGCCTTGAGAAAGCCCGAGGACATCACTCAGGCCATAAGTTCAAGCCCAGGACTGGCTAAATAAACCCCTCACTGCTTACTATCTATGGTCTATAATGAAGCATTGCTGTTCAGTACAGCAGTATCTGTACATTTATCTTTAGTAGCTGCATTTTGCCAGGAATTCTTGCTTTTCCTGAATTGTAAGACCTGAACCTTCAGGTGAAGTTTCCTTCAGTTTTCCCATAATAAACAAATCTGTTTTCCACTAGAAAACTCAGGCTTTGCCAGTCACTCTTTATGATACAGTCTTTTATTTTCTTCTATGTTTTTCTCAAATAAATTGTATTCTTCTTTCAAACTTACACTCCTCAAATCTTTGAACTACGTCTAATATCTGTCTTGGTATTATTTATGTCTGACACAATTTCATTTTGATTGTCTTATATTTAGAAAGCTAACTTGTAATCTTGCATAAAACACACATTTTATTATTTTTGTTTCCATGTTAATATTCTATTAATCCTTGAATATATTTAACTCCAAGGCATATTTTTCCTTCAAGTACAATACAACATTTTATATAGGTCACAATTCTATTAAAATGTATTTAATTATCCATTAATGAATTTATTTATTTTGGAGGTCCTAGGATTTTAATTCAAGATTGCTAGGAATATGCTCTACTACTGAAACCATACCTCTAGAGCTCTCTGCTTTTTAAACTATTTGTTCAAGTAGGGTCTTGCATGTGCATTTGTGCCCTTGGACTGTAGTCCTCCTATTTAGACTCTCTTGCAAAGCTAGGAATATAGGCGTGTGATATCCCACTTGAATTATTTGTCAAACTGGTTCTTGCTAACTTTGTGCTCAGGTTGTCTTCCATCTGCATTTCTCAAAATTTTTACCTCCCTCTTGAAGAGCTCATAGCACAACCATGAGCCACTGTCCTGATTTTCAAACTTTTAAGTGATCTATCTATACAATGTTTCATCTATTTTATAGCTTAGTTTATCTACTAATAAACTGCCCTTGACAAAAATAAAGTTATACAACATTTCTAAACCACTTTCTCAAATAAAAGCTTATCCACATTCAAAGTTTGCATCTATTTATTTTTTGTCTAGTAGAGCTTACAAAGCCATTAGCAAAATGTTAATTGAATCAGATTTAGAAATTGCTGACACATCTATCTCCTTCAATCAATGAATAGTAGATTGTCAGCAGATGTTAAATGGCACAATGTATTGAGTTATTAGCTAGCAATTTCTCACTTAATCCTTAGGTAAAATGCTTCTGTTTGGGTTATTTAACTGTTATTTGTTTAGATATAATAATGTAGATATGCAAATTCAATTAACTGTGATGTTTTCTGTATAGTTTGGCATTTTTTTGTTGGTTGTTGGGCTTGACTCTGGGCCTGGGCACTACCCCTGAGCTCTTCAGCTCAAGGCCATTGCTCTACCACTTTGAGCTACCATGCCCTATCCAGTTTTTTCATGGTTAATTGAAAAGACTCATGGACTTTTATGCCTGGGCCGGCTTTGAACCATCATCCTCACATCAGCCACCAGAACCTGGGTTTGCATTCTGTTTTATGTTTTTTTTTTTTTACAAATAAGTATATACCAACACCATCAGATGCCTGTTTGCTCTTTTCTAGAGACATTGATTCCAGTCTGCTTGGAGAGACTAGAATTTCAGTTGTATTCTCTGATTTATTGGGGAATGAGGATGGCTGCATTTCCTGACTCTGAACTAGTCAATTGAACCTAATAACTTTCCATCTATAATTATTTTCAAAAGTATTTCTTTTGGGGATCAGCGAAAGATGGTGGTGGTTCAGTGTGAATCTTCCTGAGCTCTCACCAACATACCAGTTCTGACATCATAGAGGAAAGTTCATACCCAAAGATCCATCCTGCGTAAGCTTTAGCACCAGAGATCTCAGTCAGAAAGGAGAAAGACAGGAAACCAGTACAAAAAGACAGTGGAGACAAAGCCTCCCTTTGGAACCTGAGCAGCATTGCTTCTTGCTTCAGACCTGCTGGCTCCAGATAGAGCCAGACAGAGCCTGCCCCAGCCCAGAGCCGTCACCCAGAAGTGGAGTGGACCTGCCAGATTCACGGAACCAGAAAACCCAGCAATTTGTGAGTAAATCCATGGAGAAGTTTCTACTTCTGCGCGCAGAACAGCAATGGGAAGGAATCCCCTCACCCAACAGCTGAGAGCAGCGCCATCTTGACTGCTGGTAAAGACCCTGTCAAATCAACTGGAGACTGAGAAGTGGTTCTGACAGTGATATGATTCAGAAGGGCAAAGGCTTTCCCAGAGGCAGCTTAGCATGATGTCTGGCCCCAATGCTAGCAGAAGCTCAACCTACTGGGCAAGACCCACTCCTGGTAAACAAAGCGGCCAGCAGCTCCACCAGCTTTTTTTTCTGCCCAATTAAGCAAATTGATCAGGAAAAGCTCAAAGCCAAATGGCAAGAGAAAAAGACTTTTTGAAAAGTTTGGATCCCAAATTTAGTGGAGACACAAGTTTCATACCTTGTTCCCCACTAACACAAACACAAAATTAAACTGAAGAATACCCTCTTTTTTCTACCTTTTTCATTTGCATTTTTCATATATTTTTATTGTAATTAATAGAAGGGTTACATTATATTCACCAGATAGAAAGTACAATACTTCACAAATATTGATACCCTTGCTCATGTCATGGTCCCCATTTCCCTCTCACTCCCCCCACTCATCTTGATTTCCCCCCTTCCTTCTCCTATTTCAAATAACCAATTAAGCATAAATAAAATACATCAGATAACAAGGTGAAATATTGTACACTGTGAGATAACCAAGGGACAGCAAAAGAGATGAGAGATAAAATACTACATTAAGGAAAACAATCACTCATTATATGGCTTTTTTTCTATATCCTGGAGGTATTTACATTTAGCTTCATACTATATGGCCTTATGTATCTAGATTTTCTTCTATTGTGAATCTCTGCTAGGAGAGCCCAACGTTTCTACTGATTATGACAAATGAGAGAAACCACCAAGTCTATGTTCCTTGGAGTCTGGCTTACTTCACTTAATAGGATTTTTTCTAAGTCTTTCCATTTCCTTACAAATGGGACAATATCATTCTTTCTGACAGAAGCATAGAATTCCATTGTGTATAAATACCACATCTTGTTGATCCATTCATCTATTTAGGGGCATCTGGGTTGGTTCCATATCTTTGCTATGATAAATGGTGCTGCATGAACATGGTTGTGCAAGTTGATCTAGTATGTCCTTGTTTCTGGACGAATGGGTAAATGCCAAGTAGTGGAATTGGTGGGTCATAGGGGAGTTCTATATTTAGTGTTTTGAGGAACTGCCATATTGATTTCCATAGTGGTTGAATAAGTTTGCACTCCCACCAACAGTGTAGTAGTGACCCTTCCTGTCCACATCCTATCCAGCATCTGTTGTAATTACATTTCTTGATACTGGCCATTCTAACTGGAGTGAGGTGGAATCATGGAGTTGTTTTGATTTGCATTTCTTTTAAGACAAGAAATGTCAAGCATTTCTTCATGTGTATATACGCCATTCTTATTTCTTCATCAGATAAGACTCTCTTTAAGTTTTGGCCCATCTTTTAATGGGATGGTTGTTTCTTTGGAGATTAGTTTTGGAGTAATTCAATTTTTTGATCTGTTGATATATTTTAGATATGAGGCCTTTGTCTGTTGTATGGTTAGTGAAGATCTTTTCCCATTCTGTAGGCTTTCTAATTAATTTGCTAACTATGCCCTTTGCCATACAGAAGCTCTGCAGTTTAATGCAGTCCAACTTATCCAGCCTTTCTCTTATTTTTTTTGTTTCTTGAACATTAAGTATGTTTTGACCTGTGCCAAGGAGACCTAGAGTATCTCCAATTTGTTCTTGTAAAGTTTTCAGTGTATCAGGTTGTACTTCGAGGTCTTTGATCCATTTGGAGTTAATCCTAGTGCAGGGTGACAAAGAAGGATCCAAGTTTAGATTTTTGCAGGTGCTTAAACAGTTCTGCCAGCAACATTTGTTGAAGAGGCTGTCTTTCTTCCATTCTATTTTTTTTGCTCCCTTATCAAAGATTAAGTGACCATAGATCTGTGCATTAATTTCTGGGTCCTCAGGTCTATTCCACTGGTCTTCAGGCCTGTTCATGTGCCAGTACCAAGCTGTTTTGGTCAATATAGCTCTGTAATGGAGTCTAAAGTTTGGTATTGAAACTCTTCCTGTGTTGTTCTTTCTGCTAAGAAGTGTTTTTGCTATACATGGCCTTTTATTGTTCCCTATGAAATTTTGGATTTCTTTTTCTATTTCTTTAAAGAATGATATTGGATATTGATGGGTATTGCATTGAATTTGTAGATAGCCCTTGGCAAGATTGCCATTTTCATTATGTTGATTCTTCCAATCCAGGAGCATGGAAGGTTTTTCCATTTCCTCAGTTCTGCTTTAATTTCCTTTTTCAGGGTTTTAAAGTTTTCATCAAAAATTTCCTTTACATTCTTAGTTAAGCTAATTCCTAGGTACTTTATTTTCTTTGAGGGTATTGCAAAAGATTTGCCTTCCTGATTGTTGCCTCGTTCTTCTCACTGTTGGCGTAGAGGAAGGCAGTTGATTTTTGAGGGTTAATTTTATAACCTGCTACCTTGCCAAAGTTTTGAATCAGTTCAAGGAGCTTGGCAGTGGAGTCTATAGGGTTCTTTAAGTACAGAATCATGTCATCTGCAAATAGGGAATGTTTTACTTCCTCTTTCCATATTTGGATCCCCTTTATGCTTGCTTCTTGCCTTATTGCTCTGTCTAGGAATTCTAATACTATGTTAAAGAGGAGTGGAGAGAGTGGGCATCCTTGTCTCATTCCTGATTTTAGAGTGAATGGCTTTAGCGTTTTGCCATTAAGTACAATGCTACCTGTGGGTTTGTCATACACAGCCTTTATTATACTGAGAAAGGTTCCATGGATTCCTAGTTTCTCCAGAGTTTTTAGCATAAAATTTTGTTGGGTCTTGTCAAATGCCTTTTCTGCATCTATTGAGGCAATCATGTGATTTTTGTCCTTGCTCCTGTTGTTGTGTTGAATTATTTTAGTTGATTTTCATATGTTGAACCAGCTTTGCATCCCTGTGATGAATCTTGTTTGATCATTGTGTATGATTTTTTCTTCCATACTTTTTATTATAATTAATAGAAATGTTATATTATATTCACCAGATAGAAAGTACACTAATTCACATACATTGATACCCTTTCTCATGTCTTGGTCCCCATTTCCCTCCCCCCAACCCCCAGCCTGTGTATGATTTTTTTGATGAGTTGTTGAAGATGTTTGGCCAGTATTTGTTGAGAAGTTTTGCACCAATATTCATCAAAGAAATGGGTCTATAATACTCTTTCTTTGATGAATCTGTGCTGGCTTTGGGATGAGGGTTATACTAGCTTTGTAGAATGAGTTTGGCAAAGAGCCTTTGTTTTCAATTTCGTTGAAGAGCTTAAAGAGTGTTGATGTGAGCTCTGCTTTGAAGACCTTATAGAATTTAATTGTGAATCCATCTGGCCCTGGGATTTTCTTAGATGGAAGTTCTCTTATTGCCATTTCTATTTCAGTGCTTGAAATAGGCCTGTTTAGTTGGATTAGGTCTTCTTGGTTCAGTGTGGGTATCTTAATATTGGCTAGAAATTCATCCATTTCTTCTAGATTCTCAAATTTGTTTGCAGAAAGGTTTGAAAAGCATTCCCTCATGGGACTCTGGATCTTGGTAATTTCTGTCGTGATATTACCATTCTTCTCTGTGATTTTGTTTATTTGGGTGTGCTCCCTTCTTTTTTTGGTAAGATTTGGTAAGGACCTGTCAATTTTGTTAATTTTTTCAAAGAACCAACTCCCTTTTTTGTTAATTCTTTCTATAGTTTTTTGGGAGTCCAATTCATTTAATTCTGCTTTGATTTTAATAATTTGCTTCCTTCTACTGGGATGAGGGTTGGTTTGTTGCTCTTTTTCCAGGTGCTGAAGGTGCAACATTAAATTATTGGTTTGCAATTTTTCTAATTTGTTGTTGTAGGCACCCAGAGCTATAAATTTTCCTCTGAGTACTGCCTTTGCTGTGTCCCAAAGGAACTGGTTTTTTTGTGTGCTTTTTTTTCCTTAAATTTCATAAACAGTTGAAGTTCCATTCTGATCTCCTCGATGACCCATTGGTGATTCAACAATATGTTGTTCAAACTCCATGAGTTACAGGGTTTTCATTGGTGGAGATGGGTGTTCAATTCCAATTTGATGCCCTTGTGGTCTGAGAGAATGCAGTGTTTCTGAATCTACACAGGTTTGTTTTATGCCCTAATATGTGGTCTATTGTAGAAAATGTTCCATGTGCAACTTATATTGTGGTGTTTCTGGGTGAAATAATCTGCAGATGTCTGTTAGATCTAGTTGGTCTATACAGCTGTTCAATTCAGAAATTCTCTGTTGAGTTTTTGCCTGATTGATCTGTCCATAGGTGAGAGTGGTGTGTTAAAGTCACCAACAATCATTGTGTTTTGATCTATGTATGGTTTCAGTGAAAGTAAAGTTTGCTTGATGAAGTTCGGTGCTCTGGGATTAGGTGTGTAGATGTTTAGGATGGTTATGTCCTCCTGGAGGAGAGATCCCTTTATTAGTATGTAATAACCTTCTTTGTCTTTTCTCCCCAATTTTAGTCAGAAGTCTATTTTATCTGATATAGGATGGCAACTCCAGCCTGTTTATGGGGCCATTAACTTGATATACTTTATTCCAACCTCTAACTTTCAAAAAATATTTGTGTGTTTGGTCAAGATGTGTCTCTTGAAGACAGCAGAACGACAGATCTTGCTTTTTGATCCAACTAGACAGTTTATGCCATTTAATTGGAGAGTTAAGTCTATTAATATTGAGGGTTAGGATTGAAAAATATTTATTAGTTCCTGACATTTTTAAAAGCTTTCATTAGGGCCTGTGGGTTAACAGTGCTTGTGGTACTTAGATGGTATGAGTTTTAGGTGCCATTTATTTGTCAGTATTACATTTGTGTTGGTTTTCAAGGTGTTAAATATCTTTGAGAATTTTTTGTAATGCTGGTTTGGTTGCTATATACTGTTGCAACTTTTCCTTGGAATGGAATGTTTTTATTGTGCCCTCAGTTATGAATGAGAGCTTAGCTGGGTACAGTATTCTTGGTTGGTAGTTATTTGACTTCAGGGCATGACTTATATCCTTCTAATCCCTTCTTTCTTGATTGGTCTCTGCTGAGAAATCTGTGGTTATTCAGATTTATTTTCCTTTGTAGGTGATTATTTTCTTCTCCCTGGCTGCTTTTAGGATCCTTTCTTTGGTCTCCTTGGGATCCTTTATGGATTATAATATAGCGATGGGATGTCCTTTTCTGGTCAGGTCTGTTTGGGGTTCTAAAAGCTTCTTGTATCTGGATGAGCCTGCACTTCTGGATATTTCGGAAGTTCTCTGAGATGATTCCCTGAAGTATATTTCCAATATCATTGACCTCTTTTTCCAGACCCTTCTCAATACCAATTAGCCTTAAATTAGGCTTCCTAATTATTTCTTGGACCTCCTGAAGCATTCTCTCATATTTCCTAGATTTGGTTTGATTCATTTTCTGTTCTTTCTCTATAACAACTAAATTATTTTCAACCCTGGAAATTCTCTCTTCTGCGTTATCTAACCTGCTATCAAAGCTATCTACTTTATTCTTCATCTCCCTTGCTTCTAATTGCTTTTTTGATGCCTTGCATCTCTTGTTTTAGATCATGTATGGATTTCTTTAGCTCCTTGATTTCCATTTGAGTGATTAGCTCAGCAGCTTTATTCTCTTTGGAAATTTGTTGGAGTTCAATCACCTTTTTTTTGGTGGATTCTATGAATTTGTCCATTTTTCTTTGAAAAACCTTTATTACGGCCTCCTTTATGGCTCCCTCCTTTTCACATATCATCTTGTTCATGGTTTCATCGCGTTTAGCTATAGCTTCCTCCCATATCTCTTTCTGTATGTTTTCAAGCTTTTCATTAATCATGTTTACCAATTGCGTGTGTATTGCACTTAGAGGACTCTGCTCTAGTTTTGCCATTGACTGCCTATTTATATTGAGTGGGAGATGCTATTCCTTGATTGGCATTTTTCTTGAGTTTCTTGTTCTGCCCATTTGAAAATGGGAGCAAGATTAATACTAAACAAGATTACAATTTTTCAAATATAACCAACCTAGACCTCTTTAGCTGGCTGGCAATAGACGTTCACAATTTTAGATTGGTATTATCACTCTCTCTTTCTTTTTGTGCACTTACAGACAAGTTTAATACCACCACTGATCACCTATTTATGACCAAAACAATAAACCCCTCAATCCAATCTCTATTGTATTTAAGTCCCTCTGGACTAGAGTATAATTGAACACCTAGATATACAATATTGCTCAACAACCATCAAATGTAGATCCATGCATTGTAAGAGTTGAAGGATGAACAGAAGATCAGAGATAGAAAAATAGTATGAAAGACAACAGGGGAGGTAAGAAAAGAATAATGTAGGAGTGTCAGATTAATTTAGTATTGAAGAAAAGGGATTGCGTAAGGATAACTGAGCTAAGGTGATAGAATATTTGATTACAAAGTCTAGAAGTAATAAGATAAAACTTATTAAAATAAGAAGAATGATAAGAATATATAGAGAAAAGAGGAAGGTATATATAGGGGATTTGAATGATAAAAATTTTGAAAAGTAAAATCAAAGAAAACAAAACAAGAATAAAAGAAAGAAAAGAAAAGAACCAGCAGATTAAGAAGCAGGTGATTGTATCATTATAGATATCATTTGTATCCAGACTGAACACAGAGCTGTCACTATGTTTCTAGGAATGACCACAATGACAGAAGGAATGTGGGAAAAGAAAGAGAAAAAAAAGAAAGAATCATAACATTTACAAAAATGTGTAGGTAAAATGGCAAAGAAAAAATAAGAACACAAAAAATGCAATTGAAAAGGGGTAGAAGAAAAAAATAAAAAGAAAAAGAGAAAAGAAAGAGAAAAAGGAAAAAAAGAGGGGGGTGTTCAGGTTTTTTTTTGCGGGGGGGGGGCAGGATAGGAAACTTGTTTCTTCACTAAATTCAGGATCCAAACACTTCAGAAAGTCTTTTTCTCTTGTGATTTGGCTTTGCGGTTTTTCGGATCAGATTGCCTGATTGGGAAAACAAAGCTGAAAGAGACATGGGCATGTTTGTTTACAAGGCCTGTGGCCTGGTGCAGGGGACAGACTTCCGGCTAAGCTGTCTCTGGGAAATCCTTTGCCCTTTTGAATGATGGCAGTGCCAGCACCACCTCTCAGGCTCCAATGGCCTTGGCCAGGTCTTTGCCAGCAGTCAAGATGGCGCTGCTCTCAGCTCCTGGGGGAGAGGATTCCTTCCCAATGCCATTCCACAAGCAGAAGTGGAAACTTCTCCTCAGAGGTATTCAAAAATTGCTGGATTTTCTGGTTTCATGAAGCTGGCAGGTCTGCCCATGGCCGGGTGACGGCTCTGGGCTCATACAGGCTGTCTCGCTCTGTCTGGAGCTGGCGGGACTGTGCTTCCTAGAAGCACTGTTTGCTCAGGTCACTGGCCACACAGAGCATGCCGCTCCATGCTGTCTTCTTGCTCTGGTTTTCTGCCTTTTGCCTCTCTGACTGAGATCTCTGTGGTGGTAAAGCTTACTTAGGATCTATCTTCGTGTACGAATTTTCCCCTAAAATGCCAGAGCTGGTATCTTGGTGATAGCTCAGAAAGACTCACACTGAGCCACCACCATCCTCCACTGATTTCTCTCTCTCTCTCTCTCTCTCCTCTCTCTCTCTCTCTCTCTCTCTCTCTCTCTCTCTCTCTCTCTCTCTCTGTCTTTCATTTGCATTTTATGTGTCCTTTTTTTGCCATTTGACTTCCTTCCTTTCTTTTTTTTAATATTATGACTCTCTCCATTTTTTTTTCTTTCCCTTTCCTTCTGCCATTGGCACAGGTTGAAATTTTCTTAATAAGGCCAAAGTAAAAAAACAAATCAAAGAAAGGCTGGGTAATTGGGACTGCATTAAACTGCAGAGCTTCTGTATGGCAAAGGACATAGCTAGCAAAACTAATTAGAAAACGTACAGAGTGGGAGATCTTCATGAACCACACAATGGACAAAGGCCTCATATCGAAAATACATCAACAGCTCAAAAAATTGTAATGCTCCGAATCTAATCTCCAAAGAAACAACCATCCCATTAAAATATGGGCCAAAGACTTAAAGAGAGTCTTCTCTGAAGAAGAAATACAAATGGCCTATGGACACATGCTCCACATCTCTGTCCGTAAAAGAAATGCAAATCGGGCCCAGAGTTTGGCCTAGTGGTAGAGTGTTTGCCCAGCATGCACAAAGACTCGGGTTCAATTCCTTGGTACCACATACATAGAAAAAAGCCAGAAATGGTATTGAGGCTCAAGTGGTAGAGCTCTAGCCTTGAGTCCAGAACTGGCAAAAAAAAAGAAAAAGAAAAAAAAAGAAATGCAAATTAAAACAACTCTAGGTTTCCACCTCACTCCAGTTAGAATGGCCACGATCAAGAAATTTAATAACAACAGATGCTGGAGGGGATGTGGCCAGGAGGGATCACTACTACACTGTTGGTGGGAGTGCAAAGTTGTTCAGCCACTATGGAAAGCACTATAGCAGTTCCTCAAAAGACTAAACATAGAGCTCCCCTATGACCTAGCAATTCCACTCCTTGGCATTTACCCAATGGTAAATCCACTAGCACAATGATGTTCATTGCAGCACTATTTACTATAACAAAGATATGGAACCAACCTAGATGCCCCTCCATTGATGAGTGGATCAACAAGATGTGGTATTTGTACACAGTAGAATTCTGTGCTGCACTCAATTAGAACAGCATCACCCCATTTGTAAGGGAATGGAAAGACAGAAAAAATCCTATTCAGTGAAGTAAGCCAGACTCAAAGTAACAGAGGCTCAATGGTTTCCCTCATTTGTCATAATCAGTAGAAACCTTGGGCTCTCCTAGCGGAGATTTACAATAGAACAAAACCTAGACATAATTCCATATAGTATAATGCTAAATGAAAGGACCTCCAGGATATAGAAACAAAAGCTATATAATGAGTGATTGTTGTCCTTAATGTACTATGGTATGTCTCATTTCTTTTGCTGTCTCTTGGTTATCTCATATTGTATTTTACCTGGTTATCTAATATATTGTATATATGGGTATTATGTTATTTGAAATTGGATATGGAAGGGGGGAAAACAAGTTGAGGGGTTGGGGTAGGGGAAGGGAAATGGGGACCAAGGTATGAGAAAGGGTATCAATGTTTGTGAAGTAATGCACCTTCTATCTGGTGAATATAATATAACCCTTCCATTAATTACAATAAAATATATGGAAAAATATTTCTTTCATCTATTCATTTGAATGGAAACTCTTACACATTACTGCGTGAACTCAAATCTAAAAATTTGTCATAAAAATAATTTCTGATCTCTATCATTGTATTGGCCTCTGCTTCATTCAATCTGTGGGGTGCAAAGATTTTCCAAAATTTTCATTTCCTTCCTTTCCAGCTTTCTGAAACTTTTACTAAACATTCTGAGTAAATGTCGAGAAACAACAACAGCAATAATAACAACACTCACACACACACACACACACACACACACACACACACACACTAAAACTCTCATTCACCTGGGATAACTGGGAAGCAAAAATAACTGGGAAGCAAAATGGGGAGAATGCTATCTGGAATTCAATATCTATCCTACAAAATTAAGAGTGAGGGGAGGGCTGGGTAGGTGAGTGCTGGGTGAGAATGTTGAAAGTGGTGACCTAGATCAAGATAAATTGTATTTTTGAACTACTTTAAAGCCAGTTGCCTGTGGCTCACACCTGTTATCTAGCTCAGCAGGCTGAGATCTGAGGATCAAGGTTCAAAGGCAGACAGAGTTTGGCAGTCTTTGAGACTCTCAGCTCCAATTTACCACCAGAAAGCTAGATGTGGCACTCTGGCTCAAGTGGTAGAGCGTTAGCCTTGAAATGAAGAGCTCAGGGATAGCGCCCAGGCTCACTGTTCAAGCCCTGTGACTGATAAAAAAAAAAAACCACCCCAAACCCTAAAACAAAAAAAAACCCCTACTTTATTAAATAGTAGCTCCTCTTTACAATTACTTAAAGATAATAACAATAAAAGACAGATTTCTTGGTGCTGTAGGACTTCATGTGGTTTATGAGCTCTGTCCCATCCCTTGTTGTCCTAAATTTAACCTAACATTAGAGATTTGAATCTTATGATTTTGCCAGTTGTTTTTACTCTTCTTGTATGTTTTTGGTTCCTGATCTGAGTACATTGCCCATTCCATATATTTGAAATCTGAAAAAAAATCTAATCCCTCAAGTCTTGCAATTTTATTAAGCAGCCTATTTTAGGACATCGATAAAATCATACTAATCTCGGGGAATTTATATCATTTTCTGTAAATGAACCTGAAAGAGGCAAGAAAATGATAATCCATTAAAGAATTACAGGGGGAAAAATGGAATAGCAGCGTGGAAGGGGTATCATTGATCAAGATTCATTGCACATATAACCTGACTTATGGAACTGAAACCTTTGTACAACTATGTAATAATACATAATAAACATTAATAGTAATAATAACTATTTAATAACAATCAACATTAATATTAATAATAATGAAACAACTGTTTCTCCCATCTCCAACCAGAGAAACTTAAGCTTTTACAGTTTGCTGGTGAGAGAGTAGAAAGTTCATGGCCTACCTTTAATTGTGGATAACATTATTATTGCAGTACTGGGAATTGAACCAGGATCTGATACATGTTATACAAGCACTCTACAACTTGAGCTAGACTCCCAGATTCTTTGCTTTTTACTTTGATTTGGAGATAGAATCACAACTTTTCTCAGGCTGGCCTTGATCTTGTGATTCATTTGCCTCCACTTCTTGAGTAACTGGGACTACAGTTCCGTATCTCTATGTCTGAGTTTTTTATTGGTCAAGTTGTAGTTAAAGGATTCCCTTGCAGTAGACAGTTCAATTCAGCATAAGATAAGGCAACCTGGCTCTAGCTTTATCACCATGGTGTAGTTTCCTCTCTTTCTGCTTTCTTCTATCCCCAGATATGCATTAGAGAAGATCTTTTTATTTAACCTTCAAACACTTACTCTTACACAGATTACTCTCCCCTGTTCCTCCTATAATTCCCTTTATTCTTCACCATTATCTTTTCCACTGCCCTGTTAACTGATTGATTGTTTGCCCATATTGGGGTTAAACTCAGGACCTCAAATTCTTTCTTACCTTTTTCATTCAAGTCTGGTGCTTGAACCACACCTCCACTTTCAGCTTTTTACTGATTAATTGGGATAATAGTGTCTTGTATTTTATTTCCAGGCTGGCTTCAAACCAGGATCCTCGGATTTCATCCTTTTGAGCAACTAGAGTTGCAGGTGTGAGCCTCCAGTGCTTGACCAACAGACAGTTAAAAAAAAAAAAAGACCTGTCCACCAAAATGTACATTAAGGCAGACAATGTGTTGGCCTGAATATATCTGAAGGTTTTCTACTAACTTCTTAGCTATTCAAAACATATTTTATGAATCAACAGAATAAAAAATAAATGAAATAAAACTTCAATGCATCCACAAAGCTGTCAAAATGTGCATTGAGATGCAACTAAATGTCCTAATTAGAAGTATGCTCTAGTATACCAGCCTCTGCACTTGCTTCATTGTTCAGCACTGCTCACGGACCACTGGCTTGCGTGTACAGGAAGCCTTGCCCTGAGAATGGCAGCAGAACTCATGTACTTCCTGCACTACCTATGGTTTCCTATGACAGTTCTAGGCATCTAACAAGAGCTCGGGCTATTTATTGAATTGTGGAACAGAGAAGTAAACTAATCTCATATTAATGAAAATGTGTTGCAAATTACCAGTTGGTATTTCTAAATCACTGTTAAACTGGCCAAAATAATCATTGATAGAGCCTGAAGTGAATACCCGGCATCTTTAAGTGAAAGCTTTTGACTCAGAACTCTGTGAGATACTTATACCTGCATCTATTTAATTACTATAGGGGTGTAAGAAAGAAATGAAATGTTAAGGCTGAGTAAAAATAATTTGTCATTAGTGACTAAATGTCCATCATATGAATACTGGTTTAAGAAGTAGTAGGATGCCAGTGGCTCATACTTATTCTAGCTACAGGAGATTGAGATATGGAAGACTGTACCTCAAAGCTAGCCTTGGACGAACCATGAGATTCTCTCTCCCAAACAATAAGCACAAAACTCAGTTGGCAGCATGCCACTATGGTAGAGCACCAGCCAAACAAGCTGAGCAAGTGAGAGGCCCTAAGATCCCCCCAAATAAAATAAAATTAAAAAGTGACTAGGATCAGCACATTCCTGACATCTCCCACCAGATTCTAGTGTTTTGTTCCCACCAAATACAGTGTTATGAATCTGCATCCATGCTACCTAAATGTCAGTAAAAATCTTCTTTACATTCCTTGGCATGCTCTGCCTTCTCCTTTCTTGACTTTTATCATTATTTCAAATAATATTGTTTTTAAAAATCTTACTGTTGCTTAATTCTGAAGTTTAACACCAACAATGCTACTTGCTCTGAATTCTGACATTTACATGTTTCTTATTATTTCACATGTATTAGTGCTATCATTATTCATTACTTTATTCAATTGTAATGACTTAAATAATGTTAAAATTGTTTTAGTCCAATATTAATGTGTCTGGATCAGCATTCTCCTTTCCATTACTTTCTCCCATTTATCCCAACCATACCCATTTTTTAAATCAGTTTCTTTTGCTGGGAAGAGAACTGTAAATAAGAATCTTGTTCCAAACCATAACTTCCCTTAAGTGCTTTTACTACATGAAAATTATGACTCCCTTACTTTCCAACTGTAGAGCCAAGCTTACTTGAATTCTGAATACTTATTTCTAAAAGTCTTTTAAATATGCACTTCCACAATGCAGTTCTTTCCTCTTCAAATCTACCTTAGAAATTCTGGAAGTGAGAATCTTAATATAAACTGCAGAAAGATTCTTGCTGGGAAGTCCTGCAGCAGCCTACGTTCTTTCACAGTCAGGGTATACAAGGCAATGAGCTGGAGTTGGAGAACCATTGAGCTGTCAATGAACAGACTGACTGCATGAAAATTAGTAGGACTGAATGGATAATAAGTGGTGATTTAAAAAAACATAATTTTCATGAAGTACCTAAAAGAGGGACTATAGAAACAAATTAGAATGGCAACTCAAATTAAATGCTTCCAGGTCATTAAAATATTTCCCAAATTGTGACTGCTAGAGAAAAGCTACATGCCTTACAAAGTATTAGAGTTTACCTCATGGAGTAATTTTATTGTATTGTAAAGGTGGGTACAGAGTGAATACAGTTATATAAGTAAGGTAATGAGTACATTTCTTTTCAAACCTGATTTTTCAAAAGCACTTTCCTTGTCTTGACTTTTGAAATATACCTTTTCTTTCCTTTTGTAGCTCTTTTCTTATTTCCTCCTCTTCTTCCCCCTTTCTCTTCCGTTTTCCTCTTTCTTTTTCTTTCCTTACTCCTCCCTTTCTGTGTCCTCCCTTCCCTTTTTCCTGACCTCCTCTCTCCTGTCCCAATCCTTCTCCTCTTTTATATATATTGTTGGTTGTGGGTCTTGAACTCTGGGCCTGGGCATTGTCCCAGAGAGCTTCAGCTCAAGGCTACCGACCTAACCCTTGAACTTCAGCACGTCAGCCCCACTTCCCGTTGTCTACTGATTAATTGGAGAAAAGAGCCTCATGTTTTTAGTGCCCAGACTGGCTTCAAACCTTGATCCTCAGATCTCAGTCTCCTGAGTATCTAGTGTTACAAGCATGATCCACTGCACCTGGCACCCTTCTCTTCTTACCTCTGCTCTTTCCTTTTTTCTTCCCTCAACTGGGGAAAATGCAGTTATAGAAAAGCAATGACTTTGGTTCAGGAAAATGAATAAAAGCTCTTTTACTGTGCTTGAGATGATACTTTCTGTGTTATTAGACTTTAGAATATAGGTAAGCTACAGAATCCTGAAGAATGAGTTGTAACTACCAAATAGTCATTTTTGACTCTATTTTGGACTTATGTACTTGTGAGATTTTTTTACTCTACATTTCACGTTTTTATGATGCACTCCTAATGCTACACAGCTCAAGTAGAGGTGTCACCTTCCTAATTATAGTGTTTCACAGGACCCTGACAGGAACTTTTTTCTTAACAGGAAATGTGTGGTGACATTTCATAGTCATCTGTCTTAGTAATTATTTTAGGGAAATGAAACATGAATATCTCATACTGAGAAATCAGCTTTCAATGAGTTTCCACTTCCTTTTCTTATCTCCTCTGGTATAGGCCAAAGGAGTTATTGACCATGACTCTCAGACCTTCACCTTGTTTAGAACTTTCCTTTCTGGAGTTCGTCCTTTTGTGTCCTTGATCCATCTATCAGTGGCTGAGGATAAAAAGCCTCTCCTCGACCAAATTTCCATCAGATACTCTTGAGCCCCTCTGATGACTAGGCTTGCACATGGAGCTTCTATGGTCTTTGGTCAACCTACCCCAGTGTCAGAAATCCAGAAAATTCTGGATCATCATTGAGCCGGTCAAGTTCCTTATCTACTACCTTTGAGGACTAAGCCTTGGTTCTTTAGCAAAGGATAATCTCAGGTTATGTTAGCAAGAATTCTTCTACTCCAGGGATCCTCAGTTAGCAAGTTTCCATTCTTGTGCCTCCTTAGCCCTGCTCTTTGGCTGGAGGACCACAATTATTCTTAGTGCATTAGAAGGAGAGGCACAGCTGTGCTCTATGTATCCTAGGTCCCTGTTACCGTGTGAGACATGGCAACAATCTTGGATAAATTCTTCATCAGGGTTTGAAGATGTCTCAAGAGCAGTTTTTTGTTTGTTTGTTTTTGCTTTTTCTCTGGGGTATTCTGAACTTAGGGATAAATACATCCATTGTTGGACTCCAGACCTCTGATCTGGGAACACCAATGCACTGTTGCCACTATTTCTGAGTGCCTGAAGATCCAATGGTGAGTCATTCTTTGGATGCATCCAGAGTTTGGGATGATAATATCCTGAACTAGCATCCTGTTGTTCCAGTCGTGCTAAATTTTAATTCTTACACTCCTGAGTATACTCTTACAGGCTATGTTAACATCTCGTGTTTCTTTATTAGGAAGCACAATTAGTTAAAACTTTGTAGTTTCTTAAGTCAACTGAAACACTGTATTTTGAATATTTTACAAACACTTTCATTATGGTATTAATGGAACTAATTTTCTTTGTCGGTATGAGTTTTACCAAGGAGAGTCTATAATCTCATTAGCTTTTTTTGGAATCTTAAGCTTTCACATTGAATGCCTCCCAATTTCTATAGCCTCCTTTCTCCTTACTCTTTGGCCTCACCTTCACTATTTTTGACTACTTGTTTTTTATCTCTTTATTTTATTTTATTTTATTTTGCTGGTGCTAGGGCTTGACCTCAGGGTCTGGTCACTGTCTCTGAGCTTCATTTGCCCAAGGCTAGCTTCCTACCACTCAAGCCACAATTCCATTTCCAGATTTTTATGAATGCTTTACCGAAGATAAGATTCTCATGGACTTTCTTACCTGGGCTGGCTTCAAACTATGATCCTCAGACCTCATCCTCCTGAGTAGGTAGGGTTACAGTTGTGAGCCACCCTGAGCTCAGCTCTTTCATCTCTTCAAAACCTCAGTCACTCTGTTTACCCAAGCAGAACTTTGCTTTTCCACTCTACCTTCACCATTTGACAACATATCAAGGTGAGTAACATTCTCCAAAGTCTTCTGTACACATCAGGTCTTATTTTAAATTCATCATAAATTTTACAATATATAATGTATCATTATAACTATATATCATTTTGTATGCTTAAAACTACTTGTATTCTTTACAAAAATTTATATTGAATCTGTTATAAGACATTAAAATAGCTTATTGATTTCAGTTTTTCTTCATGTACATTACTTTGTGCTGGAGATCTAGAAAAGTACTGTATCACCGAGCAACTATCTTAAGCATCTTTTAACTTTTATTTGCGATATTTGAAAGTATTGAACTGTCATTCAACTAAGAAATTCCTGTGTACCCATTTTAAGATGTGATGGACCCCTTTCTTTAACAACAGAAAGTGATTCAGATATTCTAATTGGCAAGTGTCCTCTATGTCCTTCGTCTTTTGCCACCTACAGATACTCAATATGTGGAGAAAAGTCTGTTGCTGTGGGATATTTGAGGCATATAGCTATATAGCCATATGGCAAAGCCATATAACCATAGCTACATAGTATTTATAGATAAAAAATAATCATTGTTAATCTCAAAAGTAACTTAATGTGAATTTTCCATTGCACTGTATTTTCCTACTTAAGCTTTATAATCATGAAGCAATAAAAATCAAAGAAAGTCTTGGTATTGTATGGGTATAAATCTACAACTGCTAGAATGCCTCTTTAAGGAGTCTTTAACTTTTCAAATAAATCACAACTGAGCTGCTTAAAATGATGGAGAATGGAATGGTGTGTTTCAACATGTTTAGCATTTTTCTCATCAAAAAATCAATATAAGCCAGACACCAGTGGCTCATACCTCTTATCCTAGCTTCTCAGGAGTCTGAGATGTGAGGATCAAGGTTCAAGGCCAGCTGTGAGAATCTCATCTCCAATTAAGCACCAAAATTAGCCTGATGTTGAGTTGTGTCTCAAGAGATTGAGGAGCTTGCTTTGAGCAAACAAGTTCAGAGATAGCTCTGAGTTCAAGCCACAGCGTGGTATACTCAGATTCACACCCACACACTTGCACATACACAACCACAGCCACACACAACACACACACATTCAGAAAGAAATCAATCTATGCTGAGGACTTTTCAAAAAACACAAAGAATAAATTAAGAATTATTCCCAAATCTTACCACCCAATAATAATAACATCAATGTATTATTTTCTCCATTCTGCTTACTACCATCCATCACATATGATGTCACACACAAAACAGACAATCAGAGCAAAAACATACATGACGTCCCCCTCTTCTTAATTATAAGAAAAGTAATTTATATTGTATCATTAAGCCCTCAAAATAGAGGACAATTTTATAGTTGCATGTTAGGACACTAGTAAAGGTAAAATTGAACAAAATGCTATTTTTAAATAAACATATGTAGTACATGTTCACTGGAAATGTTCACAATAGTCTCACCTGTTTATTTTTTCTTGCTGAAGTCCATGTGGTTTGCCATGACTAACACAGAAACAACATTTTGTTTGATCTCCAGGTCAAGTGGTTCTCTACCAGTTGAGCCATGCTTCCTGTCTGCACTTTTCTGCTTGCATTGGAGATAATTTTTCTACCAATGTATCTTCTGATCTCAACAGTCAACTTAAAATGTCCAAACTTCAACTTTTAAGTTTTTAATAAACTGCAGTTACCCAAAGAAATGCTTCAAACAGAAAGACTTGCAAATGAATCTCTATAAAAAAATAAAAATGAATAAATTACACTGTTGGACTCAAATGCTCATACTCTTTCGTTCAGAAATGCTGTCTTCATGCTTTGAATATTTTGACTTGAACGAATAACATTGTAATGGAGCTACATGCTTTTGTTTTGAGATGGAACGAAATTTAAAAAAAATTTACAATGTTCTGGCACCCACAATTTGTACAACATTTGAAAGTATAACTAAAGAAAAGTGATTCAATAAATTTTGTTTTCTTAAAAGGTCTTGAAGGAAAGGTAAGTTTTTCTATTTAACCTTTACTCACGTATTATTGCACATCTAATGGGTTTCGGTGTGATGTGTTCATACATGAATTTAATTGTTTTTTTCATGTATGAATTTAGTATATGCTGATCAAATACAGCCTTCACTTTTCAAGACCACTTCCACTTCCTGAAGACAAATATTTATTGTTTATTTAGATCAATGAATCCAAAGTTTAGTAAATAGAAAAGGTTTATTATGATGGGCTATATACTCTGGACCTAATGTTTTATTAGATATATTAATATCTATCTATGACATACAAATCCTCAGCTTAATTTTAATTATGTTCTAAAATATATGTGCCAGTGATTGTATATAGAGATTCCCTTATTAAATACTTGTTTATTAACCATGACATTTGAAATATGATGTAAAAATAAATGTTAATAACTTCTTTAATAAAAAAAAGTTACTAGCTAACTTAACAGTGAAGTTTCCTGAAGGGAAATGTGGTATTAAGAACTTGGCTTTTGGTGGGCCTTTTCTATTTGTATTCATGTTTGTATTGCTCCTGGCCTCCACAGGACTGTTTCCTAATACTTCATTTAATTAGTTTACATACTGAGAGTCCCAAGGTATTAAGACTAATGACATTACAAAATACAGTGATTTATGTGTCACTTTATTAGTTCTAAATATTTAGAGGAAGAAAAAATATTATTAAGCATTATTCTTTGTAGAAATGACACAATTCTAAGAAATATCAGAACACAGAACTCAAGCTTTAAAAGACATACTCACTTTTATTTAAATAGAGGATCTAGAAGAAATTAATTTCTCTCTCCACTAAAGGAGTTTCTCCTTTTAGCTGATTTACATCTTACATATTGCAAAAGAATGAAGGTTATAACCCTCGCTACCCATATCTAAACTCTAAGAGAATGGTATTAGCCGTGGATGGTCATAGCTAGGAAGGTGAATAGAAGACCCTTCTTTGAACAAAATTTCAGAATTATCCTTCCTTCCTCAGCCATATAAATTTACAGTAAGGCACAGTGAGTGGTTTGTGAACCAGGAAGCAAGACCTTCGTAGACACTAAATCTACCAAGACTTTGGTCTTTGGCTTCCCAGCTTCCACAACTGTAAGAAATAAGTTGGTTTCTTAAAAGCCATTCCGAGAGTGGGATTTTGTTATAGCTGTGCAAAGTACTAAGACAACTTCAGTTTGTCACTTAAAAAGCAATAGTGAAACAGGTCATTAGTGGGTCATACCTTGTAAACCCTAACTACTCAGAAGGCTGAGATCTAATGACTGAGGTTCAAAGCCAACCCAGGCAGACAAATCTCAGATTCTTATTTCCAATTCACTAGCAAAAATCTGGAAGTGGATGTGTGCCTCAAGTGGTGCTCCAGTAGAGTACTAGCCATAGCCAAGTAAGAGTACATGCTTGTGACTTCAAGCCCCTGTACTGCATACATACAAATTATTGCTGTAAGTACATACTTACTTCCTCCTTTGTTTCCTTTCCCAGAAATAAAAGAAAAAATAGTTATAACCACTATTAGAAAAAAATAATACTTTTCTTGTACTTCCTAAATTTAACTGCACTGGGCTCATAACTTTAAATAAGGAGTCCTATTGAAAACTCATCCACACAAGTAAAGCGTTCCATTACTAAACTAACTTTAGGCCTTGCAAGAATTACTGTAATGAAGGTAAATGAAGCCAAAATCAGGCAGAAATGCTTATAGAAGGAAACACATTGCTTTCGATGCTTAGATCAATAGCAAATGCTCTGTCAAATGATGTATCATAAGGAGGAATAAAAAGGGATTAAAGGGAATAGAAGCATCGAGCCTAACTTAAATGTGATGCATTGTAGAGATTTGTAGAAGAGCAAGCCGATGGGAAAATGCCTGCCAATATTAAAGACTGATTTCATGATCTTGGGGGAAAAACAGGTGTGAATCAAAGAGACAAAGATGTCAAGAGACAGGAATAAAAGCTCACAAGCTAAGATAAAACTGTTAAAGTGTGGGACAAAAGTTATGTAATTTAAGAAGCCTAGCAAAAAATGGACACCTACTGGGAACAAGCGATTTCATGGCCCTTCTCTTGAACACTTAATCAAGAAAGATTCAACCAATGTGCAACAGCACTATTCTGTCTGTGGAGCTATTATGAAGACATCTAAATTTCACAGATAGATGTATAGGTTAGAAGAGAGCAAGATTTAAGGCTATGATGATTTCTTTGGGCAATATAAAATAAGGTTATGCAAAGTTCTTTGAAGACAAATCTTTACTCTTTCCTATATGTTTGAGTTTGCTTTGAACAAATGAATTCCCTCCAACTGCTTTTCTTTTTTTTATTGTAATTAGTAAAAGGGTTACATGATATTTGCCAGATAGAAGGTGCATTAATTCACATACATTGATACCCTTTCACATGTCTTGGTACCCATTTCCCTCCCCCCCCCAAACCCCCCACCCGTCTTGGTTTTCCCCCCTTCCCTATCAAATTTCAAATATCCAAATACAAATAAATTCAATATATCAGATAACAAAGTGAGATACTATACCAATATGAGATAACCAAGGGACAGCAAAGGAGATGAGAGACAACATAGTACATTAAGGACAACAATCATTCATTATATGGCTTTTGTTTCAATATCCTGGAGGTCCTTTCAATTAGCTTCACATTATATGGCCTTATGTATCAAGATTTTGCTCTATTGCAGATCTCTGCTAGTAGAGCCCAAGGTTTCTACTGATTATGACAATTGAGGGAAACCATTGAGCCTAAGTTCCTTTGAGTCTGGCTTACTTCACTTAATATGATTTTTTCTAAGTCTTTCCATTTCCTAACAAATGGGGCGATGTCATTCTTTCTGACAGCAGCATAGAATTCCATTGTGTACAAATACCACAACTTGTTGATCCACTCATCAACTGAGGGACATCTAGGTTGGTTCCATATCTTTGCTATGGTGAATAGTGCTGCAATGAACATCATTGTGCTAGTGGATTTAGTATGTCCTTGTTTCTGGATGGTTGGGTAAATGCCAAGTAGTGGAATTGCTGGGTCATAGGGGAGTTCTATGTTTAGCCTTTTGAGGCACTGCCACACTGCTTTCCATAGTGGTTGAATGAGTTTGCACTCCCACCAACAGTGTAGTAGTGATCCCTCCTGGCCACATCTCCTCCAGCATCTGTTGTTATTCGTTTTCCTGATCCTGGCCATTCTAGCTGGAGTAAGGTGGAATCTTAGAGTTGTTTTGATTTGCATTTCTTTTATGACCAGAGATGTTGAGCATTTCTTCATGTGTCTATAGGACATTTTTGTTTCTTCTTCAGAGAAGACTCTCTTTAAGTCTTTGGCCCATTTTTTAATGGGATGGTTGTTACTTTGGAGGTTAGTTTTGGAGTGATTCAATTTTTTGAGTTGTTGATATATTTTAGATATGAGGCCTTTGTCCGTTGTTTGGTTGGTGAAGATCTTCTCCCACTCTGTAGGCTTCCTATAGCTTACTAGCTATGTCCTTTGCCATACAAAAGCTCTGCAGTTTAATGCAGTCCCACTTATCCAGCCTTTCTCTGATTTGTTGTGATTCTTGGTCCTTATTAAGAAAGTTGCGACCTGTGCCAAGGAGGCCTACTGTATCTCCTATTCCTTCCTGTAAAGTTTGCAGTGTGTCAGCTTTTACCTCCAGGTCTTTGATCCATTTGGAGTTAATTCTAGTGCAAGGTGACAAAGAAGGATCCAGCTTTAGTTTTCTGCAGGTGCTTAACCAGTTCTGCCAGCACAACTTGTTGAAGAGGCTGTCTTTCTTCCATTCTATTTTTTTTGGCTCCCTTGTCAAAGATTAGGTGGCCGTAGGTCTGTGGTTTAATATCTGGGTCCTCAGTTCTATTCCATTGGTCTTCAGGCCTTTTCCTGTGCCAGTACCAAGCTGTTTTGATAATTATAGCTCTGTAATAGAGTCTAAAGTTTGGAATTGAAATTCCTCCAGCGCTGTTCTTTCTGCTAAGAAGTGTTTTTGCTATACAGGGTCTTTTATTATTCCACATGAAATTTTGGATTGCCTCTTCTATTTCTTTAAAGAATGCCATTGGGATATTGATGGGTATTGCATTGAATTTGTAGATAGCTCTTGGCAAGATTGTCATTTTCACAAGGTTGATTCTTCCAATCCAGGAGCATGGGAGGTTTTTTCCATTTCCTTAGTTCTGCTTTAATTTCCTTTTTTAGGGTTTTAAAGTTTTCATCAAAAAGGTCCTTTACATTCTTAGTTAAGCTAATTCCTAGGTACTTTATTTTCTTTGAGGCTATTGGGAAAGGAGTTTCTTTCCTGATTATTGCCTTGTTCCTCTCACTGTTGGCGTAAAGGAAGGCAGTTGATTCATGAGGGTTGATTTTATAGCCTGCTACTCTTGCAAAGCTTTGAATCAGCTCGAGGAGCTTGGGAGTGGAGTCTATAGGATTCTTTAAATACAGAATCATGTCATCTGCAAAGAGGGATAGTTTTATTTCCTGTTTCCCTACTTGGATCCCCTTTATGCTTGCTTCTTGCCTTATTTCACTGGCTAGGAATTCTAGGATTAGGGTTAGAGGATTAGGGTTATGTTTAGGGTTAGAGGGCAAGGGTTAGAGTTAGGGTTAATGTGAGGGTGAGGGTGAGGGTTAGGGTTAGGGTTAGGTTAGGTTTAGGGTGAGGGTGAGGGTAAGGTTCAGGGTGAGGGTGTGGGTGAGGGTGATGGTGAGGATTAGGGTTAGGGTTAGGGTTAGGGTTAGGGTTTGGTTTAGGGTTAGGGTCAGGGTTAGAGGGTTAGGGTTAGGGTTAGGAGGAAGGAAGATGGCGCCGAGACAATAGGGACGCTGCCTAGCTCTCTCTGACAAAAAGAGAGAACCAGGGAGTCCCACGAGCCAACTACCTAAAGAAATCCACAACAACAAACTCAAAAAGCAACAGAGAAGGACTCAAACCGGAAAAGAAATCCAGATAAAGCTCACATCCAACTTTCTCAAAGAATTCGGAACGCGAGGACCCCTCCCCCACCTCTCGCCCAAAGCCACAGAAAGCCACAAAAAGCGGCAGCTGCCGCCGGACCAAGCCACGAAAACTGGCTTGAGTGGGTGTCGGCTCCACGAGGGGAAAGCGGCGGCGGGCGCCAGATATAATCCACGAAAAGCGGCGGCAGTGGAGGGCGCCAGGCTGGGAGCCCTATGGCTGCAGAAACCAGCACAGAACCGGGCCAGCGAACGGCAGAAGCAGCGGAACCCAGACGCGGAACCAGAACAGCAAGCCGCGGAACCCAGACGCAGAACACAGGCAGCGGCCGAGACCCGAGGGGAGTGAAAGACTCCCCACCACCGTGGAGCACCCGCAGACAGATGCAGAGGCATGAGTAATACAGCGCATCCCCAAACACATCGGGAAAGCAGAGTGGGTGCCAAGCAATAGAACTTAACTCAGACCCCAACACCCCGCCCGAGAAAGACTGGCGGGAGCAGGGGGGCAAGGAATTTAGAATCCTGTCCCTCCCCTCAACAGCCCCCTCCCTCAGGCCATTGACTGGAGATTGACAGGCGGGCTACCCATAAGACCCAGCACCCCACCAAGGGCAGCGGGGCTGTCCCAACTCCCACCCGCCCAACGGGCTCAACCCCCAGCCCTCTGACTGGAGACTGACGAGCGGGCGGACCCTAAGACTCAGCACCCCACCAGGGGAGGCGGAGCTGTCCCAGCTCCCACCCACCCACCAGGCTCCTCACCCAGGCCACTGGATCTGGAGAGTGGAGGACTTTGGGACCCTGCCTTACAAAAGTGGGTAGGGGGTGTGGGTAAATAGGAGCCAGCATCTGCCCCCCCTCAATTCTCGAGCGGGGCATCCTCCAGCTCGGAATCCTGAGCAAGACACCACCAAGGCCCCCCCCCCCACAGTCACAGACTCTGACAAAGCAGTGGAAACACAGCAGGGATCTGAAGGGCCAACCAGCAGCCAAGCTCCCCTTCTGAGAACCAAAAATGCGCGGCTCCGCCCTTGGAGCCCACGTCCTCAGCTGGGCCCCGCCCCTGGGAACAGAGGGGCCTCCTGCTGGTCCTGCTGAGAGCCCCTGAAACTCTCAATCCCCAGACCCTTGGCTTGGGGCCGCCCCTGGAAGCAGCACAGGAAAACGTCCACCAACCGCGCTCAGATGGAAGCTCGCAGAGCCATCCCATGGTCCACTGTGAGGCCACTGGTTGGTCTAAGAGCTAGTCGCGCAGCAACACATAAGTTTTATTCTAATACTTTCCAAACTTTGTACTCAAATACGCTACCTACTTACCCCCTGACCTCTCTCATTCTATTTTTCTATCTCTGGACCTCTGCTCGTCTTTCAACCCTTATACTGCATGGATCTACACTTGATGGCTGTTCAGCAACACTGTATATCCAGGTGTTTAATTATTCTCTAGGCTCAGAGGAACTTAAAGACAATAGAGATTGGATTGAGAGGCTTATTGTTTTGGGTATAAATCGCTTATCAGTGGATTATTAGACTGGTCGGTAACTGCACAAAAAGAAAGAGTGATAACACCAATCAAAACCTGTGAACATCTAGAGTCTGCCAGCTACAGAGGTCTACGTTGGTTATATCTGAAAAACTATAATCGTGTTTAGTATTAATCTTGCTCCCATTTTCAAATGGGCAGAACAAGAAACTCAAGAAAATGTCAAATAAAGAAACAAGATCCCCCACCACCCTCACCCAATGTAAACAGCCAATGGAACAGTCACTGGCAAACCTAGAGGAGAGTCTTCCAAGTGCTGTACAAATGCAATTGATAAACATCATGAATGAAAAATGTGAAAATATAAAGAAAGAGATAAGGGAGGAAGCCATAGCTGAACAAGAGGAAACCATAAACAAGGTGATAAGTGAAAAAGAAGAAGCCATAAAGGAGGCCATAATAAAGGCTGTTCAAAGAAAGATGGATGAATTCATAGAATCCACAAATAAAAAGGTGACTGAACTCCAGCAAATGCTCAAAGAAAATAAAGCTACTGAGCTAACCACTCAAATGGAAATCAAGGAGCTAAAGAAATCCATACATGATCTAAAAGAAGAGATGCAAGGCATCAAAAATGAGCAATTAGTAGCAAGGGAGATGAAAAATAAAGTAGATAGCTTTGATAGCAGGTTAGACAATGCAGAGGAGAGAATTTCCGGGGCTGAAGATAATTTAGTTATTATAGAGAAAGAACAGAAAATGAGTCAATCCAAATCTAGGAAAAATGAGAGAGCGCTTCAGGAGGTCCAAGATACAATTAGGAAGCCTAATTTAAGGCTAATTGGTATTGAGGAGGGCATGGAGAAAGAGGTCAATGGCATTGGAAATATACTTCAGGGAATCATCTCAGAGAATTTCCCAAATATCCAGAAGGGCAGGCCCATCCAGATACAAGAAGCTTTTAGAACCCCAAACAGACCTGACCAGAAAAGAACATCCCACCGCCACATCGTAATCCGAATTGGATCAATAGAAACCAAAAAAAGGATCCTAGAGGCAGCCAGGGAAAAGGGTTCAGTAACCTATAAAGGAAAAACCAATCAGAATAACTCCAGATTTCTCAGCAGAGACCATGCAAGCAAGAAGTGACTGGAAGCATATATGTCATGCCCTTAAGTCAAATAACTACCAACCAAGAATCCTGTACCCAGCTAAGCTCTCATTCATAACTGAGGGAACAATAAAAATATTCCATTCCAGGGAAAAGCTGAAACAATATGTCGCAACAAAACCAACACTACAGAGAATTCTCAAAGATGTTCTATACATAGAAAACCAAAATAAATGCAATATAGGGAAAGAAATGGCACCTAAACAGCATACCATCTAAGGACCACAAGAACTGTCAAGACACAGGCCCAAATAAAAGCTTTTAAAAATGGTAGGACCTAATAAATGTCTCTCAATCCTAACTCTCAATTAAACGGCATAGGCTGTCTAGTTGGATCAAAAAGCAAGAGCCATTGTTCTGCTGTCTTCAAGAGACACATCTTACCCCAAAAAACAATCATCTTTTGAAAGTGAGAGGTTGGAATAAACTCTATCAAGCTAACGGCCCCCATAAACAGGCTGGAGTTGCCATCCTCACATCAGATAAAGTAGACTTCAAACTAAAATTAGTAAAAAAAAAAGACAAAGAAGGTTACTACATACTACTAAAAGGATCTTTCCTCCAGGAAGACATAACGATCCTAAATATTTACACACCCAATCCCGGAGCTCCAAACTTCATCAAGCAAACTTTACTTACACTGAAACCATACATAGATCGAAATACAGTGATTGTCGGTGACTTTAACACAGCACTCTCACCTATGGACAGATCAACAAGGCAAAAACTCAACAGAGAAACCTTAGAACTGAACAACTGTATAGACCAACTAGATCTAACAGACATCTGCAGAATATTCCACCCAGCAACAACACAATATACATTTTTCTCAGCAGCACATGGAACATTTTCCAAAATAGATCACATGTTAGGCCATAAAACAAACCTGGACAGATTCAGAAACACTGAAATTATTCCATGCACACTCTCAGACCACAAAGGCATCAAACTGGAACTGAACACACATCTCCACCAACGAAAACCCTGTAACTCATGGAGACTGAACAACACATTGTTGAATCACCAATGGGTCATCGAAGAGATCAGAGCAGAAATCCAACAGTTTATGAAATTTAACAGTAAGGAGCACACAAAATACCAACTCCTTTGGGACACAGCAAAGGCAGTACTCAGAGGAAAATTTATAGCACTGAGTGCCTACAACAACAAGTTGGAAAAATTGCAAACCAACAAGTTAAAGTCTCACCTTAAGATCCTGGAAAAAGAGCAACAAACCAACCCTAATCCCAGTAGAAGAAAGCAAATTATTAAAATCAAAGCAGAATTAAATGATTTGGAATCCAAAAAAACTATAGAAAGAATCAACAAAACAAGGAGTTGGTTCTTTGAAAGAATTAACAAAATTGACAAGCCCTTAGCAAATCTTACCAAAAAAAGAAGAGAGCATATCAAAATAAACAAAATCGCAGATGAAAATGGTAATATCATGACAGAAATTACCAAGATCCAGAATATCATGAGGGAATACTTCTCAAACCTTTATGCCAACAAATTTGAGAATCCAACTGCTTTTCTATAATTCATCAACACCAAGCCACACTGTGGTTATTGAAAATGTGCCCATTAACCTGTACAGATCTTGTCACATGATTAACTGCATCATACAAAAATTGAAAGGATCAACAAATAAGCCAACCCATCAGACACCCACTCAAGAGGAAGAAAATGCACTCATAATTTAGCATAGGGGCAAAGGAAGATTGTGATACCATCCCAGAGATCTCTACACCTTCTATCAGTTTCTCCACCTCTTAAACAAGGGCTCCAACACTCTTTTAATGGCTCAAATAAAAATTGCTGGCTTAGGTTTGGATTTTCTTTTATACCTCACAGCCAATTTGAGGAATCTATTCAGTCCACCATTTTTACCTTTGTCAGGGCACTATATTGTGTTCCCTGAATTATGTTAATGAGCTCAGCCTGACTCTCTAGCTCCATTGCTGCACTATTCTTTAAACCTTTCACTCTGCATTAAATAAACTTATCACCTCTCCTAATATATATCTACTAATAAATTCACAGTGCATTTTCAAATGAAATCTGCAGTCTCATAATGAATTATAAGAAATGACTGTAGCTATTCTTCTCCATCTCATTTTTGTATGCATCTCTTTTACATGCATTGAGATTTGGGTATGCCACACTTTCCCTCCTGAAATGAAATAGGATCTACTTTTAGTCATTTGCCTCTTCAATAACTCTGTTTCACTAAGTGTTTCTCCATAAGGCCAACATTAAAAGAATATGGTCACATCTTTCCTATTATATCAACTATGACATTCATATATCTCTATATTTATGCATTTATATATTTACTTTGTTCGTGCCTTTATGAAAACTGATACTATGTCATGTCAATACTAAAAAAATCTGTAGAATAAATGAATTTATCTATATCGATATCTTCAGTTTTGTGGCAAGCTTGAAAACTATGGGGTCAAAAGTAAGAATATACTCATTTAAGGAATAACAATGATCATATTTTTAGTGATCAGGAAATTACTTCACAAATATGGTAGAGGAGAGGAAGATCCAAAACTTACTAAGATAGAGCACTGGAGAAAGGAACAAAGTTGAAAGGAAAAGCAATTAAGAGAAAAGTTGCCTGACTACTTCAAGGAAGTCTTCCCTCCACAACAATAGATGACTCTAACTTAAAGCATGGATTCTTTTTTGTAATTGTCAGAGTAATATAGAGAGGGGTTACAGTCACATTCATCAGGTAGTAGGTGCATTATTTCTCACACATTGATACCCCTTCTCATGTTTTTGTCCCCATTTCCCGTTCCCTACCCCAATCTGGTCGTCTTGTTTTTCCTTTCCTATTTCAAATAATCAAATAAATGTATATACAATATACCAGTTAACAAAGTCAGATACAGTAACAATATGAGATTAATCAAAGGGTAGCAAAGGAGAAGAGAAATAACATAGTACATTAAGAACAACAATCACACAAGATAAAGCACGGGTTCCCATATCCTGGAGATCCTTTCATTTAGTCTCATCCTAAATGACCTAATGTACCTAGCTTTTGCATTATTGTAATCCCCTGCTAGTAGGGGCCTAGGTGTGTACTAATTATTACAAATGAAAGAAACCATGGAGCCTATGTTCCTTTGGTCTGGCTTACTTCACTTAATATGAATTTTCCAAGTATTTCCATTTCCTTACAAATGGGGCAATGTCATTCTTTCTGATGGCAGCATAGAATTCCATTGTGTATAAATACCACATCTTGTTGATCCATTCATCTGTTGAGGGGCATCTGGGTTGGTTCCATATCTTTGCTATGGTAAATAGTGCTGCAGTGAACATAGTTGTGCTAGTGGCTTTAGCATGTCCTTGTTTCTGGATGATTGGGTAAATGCCTAGGAGTGGAATTGCTGAGTCATAGGGGAGTTTTATGTTTAGTCTTTTTGAGGAAACTGCCATACTGCTTTCCATAGTGGTTGAATGAGTTTGCACTCCCACCAACAGTGTAGTAGTGATCCCTCCTGGCCATATTCCAGCCAGCACCTGTTGTTATTAGATTTCTTGATCCTGACCATTCTAACCGGAGTGAGGTGGAATCTCAGAGTTGTTTTGATTTGCATTTCTTTTATGGCCAGAGATGTTGAGCATTTCTTCATGTTCATAGGCCATTCTTATTTCCTCTTCAGAGAAGTCTCTCTTTAAATCTTTAGCCCACCTTTTAATGGGATGTTTGTTTCTCTGAAGATTTGTTTTGGAGGGATTCAATTTTTTTAGATGTAGATATATTTTAGATATGAGGCCGGTCTGTTGTATGGTTAGTGAAGATCTTCTCCCATTCTGTGGGCTTTCTATTTAACTTGGGCGCTATGTCCTTTGCTATATAGAAACTCTGCAGTTTAATGCAGTCTCGTTTGTCCAAAATCTCTTTAATTTGTTGTTTCTGAGTCTTTATTAAGAATTTTCCAACCTGTGCCAAGGAGACCTAGTGTATCTCCTATTCTTTCTTGTAAGGTTTTTAGTCTATCTGCTTTTACCTCATGGTCTTTGATCCATTTGGTATTAATCTTGGTGCAGGTTGACATAGAAGGTTCCAACTTTAGTTTTCTGCAGGTAAAGCATAGATTCTTAGCACTAAGATTTTCCTTCTTTGCCTATTCTGTTGATTTGAGATCTTGGTGAGCGATATCTTATAGCATTTAAATTTCATTTTTCTTTTATAACAGTTCCTCAGTGCTTTCCTTTAGCACCATGTACTGAAACTTCTCAAATAGACATCAGCACCTCATCCATGTACTGGATTTGGCCCTACTTCTCTGAAAGAGGTTATGTGGGTAAAGTAGAGGAACAAGGAAAAGGGTATCTAGGATGACCCAGTAAAGATAGCTATAGTGTAATATCAAAAGCTTGATACTGATATCATTTCTTAAAGGGCCAACATGATAAACCCTACTTTAGACTATTCAGGATAGCATAAAAATACACTTCAAAATGTTATCGATAATTACTGTTTTACATACAGAAATTACTCAAGTAATGCTATAACAATAGGTATGAAATAAGGATTTAGCAGTAATAGTAGCCATGCAACTAACTGTAAAAATTCCATTTATTCAACCTTTATGAAACAGCAGAAAATGCACCCATGTTTTCTTGTTTGATCTTTTTTGGAAATATAAATTCTAAATACTTTAAATGTGTACTTTCAGACAAAGAGACTGAATTTTAGGCCTAAATCTCAAAGCTGAAAACTTGAGCTAAGATTTGAATGTGAGTCTGTCTAAGTTCACTGTGAAAATCTGCAAGATCACTTTATAGAATTAGGCTATTAAAAATAATAGAATTTGGGAACATGGCTGATATGCTAGACAACAGAAAATGTGCATATCTGTTTGTGGAAGAATTTGACCTAATTAAGAATTCTGATAGAACTCTTCATTGAAAACACATACTGCTAGGATAGCCAAATAATTCCAAGCAGACTATTCATTATCATTTGTAAGTATTCAAGAAAACTATCTGTCATTCTTGGACTTTATATTCTGAATGATACTTATTTGAGCAACAGATATTTCAGACTGTTGGGCTCATCATCTTCTAACTTTCAATGTAGTTCCTTAGACCAAAAACCAAACAGGAGGAAAAGAGTTATTTCATCTCAGGTATTCAGAGGCTACAATTCCTGGTGTTTTGACCTCTTGCCTTTGATCAGATAAGAAGACACTATATCCTAACAGGAAGTTCATGGTAGAGAAGGAATCTCATCTCATGGGGCCAGGAAGCAGGAGCCAGCAGTCAGGGGTAGGGTAGCCCTCAAGACCACATTCCCCAAGGACCTAAGTTTATTCCACTAGGTACCACATCCCCAGAGTTCCTCCACATTCCAATAGTGCCACAGAATTGTGTCTAGTTCATTTTTAGTACAGATTCCTTTAGGATAGAGTTAAGCTCCAAATTATAGAAACTGCCAAACAAAGAGAAGGAATGTTTTTCTTTTAAAATCTATGAAAATTTCACTTCTCAGAGGTATTCATTTTGTAGTCATTTTTTATAGCAAAAATTCTACTTTTTTGTGTGTGCTGTTATTGGGTCTTTAACTTACGGTCTTGTGCTCTTGATTGACTTTTTTACTCAAGGCTTGTGCTACATAACTTAAGCTACTCCTCCCAGCCCAGGGCTGGTGATACGCAGATTTCAACCTTCTAAATAGCTAAAATTACAGGCACCAGCCACACAGGCCCAAATTTTGATTCAATTATATTTGTGTTCTGCTACATCTTGTTATATATTAGATAGAGATAAATATGAATTACACCTAGATAGTTGCAAACAATTCCACTTTGATCCATTCTAGTTAGAGTTAATTCATGAGGGCAGAAATCCACCAGAACTTTCCAGGGGTCCATCTGCAGGTCACACCTGAGCTTGCGCTCCAGGACTCTATCCAAACAAGCTCCTCACTGGTGTGCAATCTCTTCATGATTCTTTCGCCCAAAGCCAAATTTCCTAGGGCTGGAAAAAAAAGCCAGAAGAAGTAGAATGTAGTGGTGACAAGGAACTGTTTTCACTTGTTAAATATAGACATTTGAAATTTGGACATGACTCTACAGAAATCGTTTGTCATTCACTTTTGAAACTTAGCAAATCTACTTATGATTGCATATTCTTTCCTATGAATATGAAAACCATTTCTTCACAAGTAATAATGTGGACCAACAGTGCAGCTGAGGATCACTTTGAATGCTGGAGTTACCTTTAACTATTGTATAGATAAACGCCCTGCTTACATAGGTCTAAGCACCAAAAATAGCAAAATCAATTGTGAACAGGGACACCTAATGTGAGCAAAGGAAAACAAATTGAATGTATTGCTGTCTCTTAATTGCTTTGAGGACAAACTGAATTGGAGATATGTCCTTCTTAATATTTTCTTCTTTTTCATTAGCAATCACTTGTAAAATGCAAGTTTATGAACTGGGATTTTTGTGTTTATTGTCTCTGTGTGTGTCTGTATCTGTCTATGTGCCAGACTGGGGCTTGAACTCAGGACTCAGGATGTTCTTCTCTTAGTTTTTGTGTTCAGGGTTGGAACTCTGCCATGTGAAATATATTTCCACTGGAAATTGGAGTCTTATGGGCTTTTCTGCACAGGCTGGCTTTAAACCACTATTCTTAACCCTTAACCTCATAAAGAGCTAGGATTTTAGATATTTGCCACCAGTGCCTAGTAACAGACTTATTTTTAAGTTGAAAAATAAATAATACCTTGACATTTGTTTTTGCCAGTACCAGAGCTTGAACTCAGGGCCTGGGCACTGTCCTGAGCTCCTTTGTGCTCAAGGCTATTACTCTACCATTTGACTCTGTCAGGGACTTTCTTGCCCAGGCTGGCTTTGAACCAAAAGCTTCAGATGTCAGCCTTCTAAGTAGACAGAATTCCAGGCATAAGCCAGCAGTGCCTGGTTCTTGACTATTTTTGAACATAAAAACTAAAAGTCTATTTTCAAATTATTTCCCTTTAAATGTTTTCCATGTAATTAAGTAAAATATGGCATTCTAAAAATGTTTCTGCTCTATAATATATCAATTTACTTAAGTTTTGTAAGGTAATGAGAGTTCAACTTTACAGGCTGGATTATAGTAGAATAGTCACTTTGCAGGCATGTCTGAAGAGATGATCTTTCTTCATTGTAATAAAGTAAAAATCCTAATTATACATACATATGAGAACATGACTACAATAGTTAAATAAACATTACACATCGTTATGTAATTCATTAAATAAATATTGCATGTGTCTAGTGAAGAATAATGGTATGTTGTTTTCCTCATATTAGCATAGCTTTACTCTATTTTTTCTTTTTCTTGTATTTCTTCCATGAACTATTTAAAAGTGTCTTTCCTCTTTTTTCCTGAGGTGTTTGTTTTGAATGGATTTGATCATAAATGTTATTCTACTTACCACTTGCTTTTATCTGTTTGGGGTGGGTCTCATATGATGTTATTAAGTTAAATATTCTTCCAAGAAAGCATTTGTGTGCCAGCCACTTAAGACTTTACTAACGACAGTCGATTTGTTTGTACTAACATCAATTAGTTTCCAGATCTCTCAACATTCACACCCTCTGGGCACCTACAAATTAGTTTTCATCAGACCCTGTGATTGTCAATAGATGTTTGATGTCTAAGTCCATCACATAAGCTATCCATTTCAAAACTTTTCAGTGCTTTAATATACAGGGTGAACCACCTGATAGTTCTGTAAAACATAAACACTGGAAGATCTCAAACAATCTTCTCTATCCTGTGAAGCAACACCACAGTATTGAAGCTTCCCCTTTTGCACACACACAATTCATTTTCACTATGATCTTTGAATCAGGAGATGTATCTTTATTGAGTTCCATCAGGAAATCTAAGGAAAAGTATAATAAGAGAGATTTGGTTTTGTGGCACACCCAAGCTATCTAAAGGTGTTAGGAGCTTCCCCAGGAGAACTCACCTGAAGAAAATCAGCATGCGATGAGAAAACTGACTTGACTATTTTCTTTTCTGGCCAGAAAGGAAGCAGAGGCAGGAAGAGAACACAGAGAAGGAAAGAAAGAGAATGAGGTCTTAGATTTACAAATCAAAAATTCTTCTAATTAAAAAAAAGAAATAATGAATGTTTTCTGACTACTGCATTACATCCAAATATCTTAGCATTTCATAGAAATACATTTTTCCTCTTTTATTTCAAATTACCCTAGTTAGTAAGCCAAATCATTGGAGGGCTAAAAAGACCATCCTAGGCTGGTTTTGCACTTCCCATCTTTATCCAAATTCTCAGCAACAAAGAACACATCAAATTACTAAGAAAACTGTCACAAACCAGAGTAAGAAATAAGCACAGTAGGGAATAAATGATGATTTAAACTCTGTGATTGAAGCTTAGCATTTAGATACCTGGTGTTTGGTACTTTATATTTAATTTGTGTATTTTAATTATCATTTGGGAGGCCATTCATAAGCAGTGCAAACTAGTAATATCACTTTAATTTAATTATGCAACCATTTGAACTTACAGTGAAAATGATATATTAAAATTTTATTTTAATTACTTTTTTTTGGAGGGGTCAGTCCTAGGGCTTGAACTTAGAGCCCCAGCACAGTCCTTGCAGATTTTTTACAGGTCCTAGGGCCTGAACTTAGGACCCCAGCACAATCCTTGTGGCTCTTTATGCTCACAGCTGCCACTCTACCACTTAAGCCAAAGTACAACTTTTGGCTTTTCCGGAGTCTCAGACTTTTTGCCCAGGCTGGCTTAGAACCATGATCCTCAGATCTCAGGCTCCTGAGTAGCGAACATTATGGGTGTGAGCTAGCAGCTCCCAGCTTTAATATGCATTTTAAAGCAGTCAGTTAGCATGGGGTACTTAAATAACAATATGTTTATTATATTATTAATAGTTATACCAGTATTATGATATATATATTATGTCATATTTCTTTTTCATTTTTTATTTTTATTATAAATGTGAGCTACTTAAGTCAGATAAAGAGGGCATTTCTTCAAGTTTTTCTCTCCCATTCCCACACACAAGCTACACAGTTCATTTTCAACACTGCTCATTTGATCGTCCTTTATCCTTCTATATCTGTGCTTGCCAAAGACAGAAACACAAGACAAAAAAGGAAATAGAAATTGCAACAAAGAAACTTCCTGTTCCCATTTTCTGGAGTTCATTTCGATAGATATTGTTTTATACAATCAGATGCACATAGACATTGTGCCTTTGTGATCCTCTTCTAAGAATATCCTCCTTGGTCTCACTGTGTGGGAATGTCTAGTGCCTTATATAATTTATCATGATCTACTGTTTTAATATACATTTTTACAATGTATTTCTTTCTACATTTTTATTAGTACTTAATAATCCAAATCCCTTGGAACAGAATTCTGTTTATCCATATCATATGTAATAAAACCTTAATCTTCTCTCAGATTCATTTTCTGTGTAAAAAAATACTTTTCCAGTAGAATTCATTAGAAATAGAGTGTGTGACCATGTTATCAGACTTACTGACTGCAACTACTGCTAATGCACACCTCATAAAAAGAAGTATTGATGAACAGGTGCTCACAAAGTAAATGAAACTCTTCTAATTCTTCAACAGGTATAGGAAATACTTGTGGGTATGTTGTATCTTGGTCATTAGGTTAAGTTTTTAATTCATCTTGACAAAAGTGGCTACATAATTATGGAAGAACAAATCGTAAGTCTTCTCATTACTGATAATTTATGAAGCAGTGGCATGTATTATGTTCTATTAATGCTCTAAATTTCACAAGTGAGTTAGTTAAAAATCTCTTTTACTACTGGAATTAATATTAAATATCAGTAGATAAAACTGAAATTTTATCAGGATTATAACATATTTCTCTCATTCCACTTAAGCTAGAGGAAACAACCTAAGTCTACACACAGCTAAGAATGGACAAAGGCAAAGTGTGGTATAGAGGGGAATTTAATACTTTCTTTTTTTTCTCTCTGTTTTTAAATTGTTCTAAGAAATGTGGTGTGGAGAATGGTTATTGCTTCACAAGTCAGATAAAGAGTGCATTTCTTTTTGGAGTATGTCACTCCTTTCATTCTCTCCTACTTTTTCCCTCCCATCCCTATTCACAAGTAGTGTTTTCAACATAGTGTTTTGTGAGCATCACCGCTGTGTTTGTTCACCAGTTGTCTCTCCAGTTCTGAGCCCCACCTACCCAGTTATTTTCTTCTTATCAATACCAGGACTTGAACTCAGGAGATGTGTGTTGTCCCTTTGCAGTTTTGCTCAAGACTTTTACTCTAGTCAAGCCACAGTTCTACTGGGACTGGGGATTATCTCATTAAGAGAAATAAGCCAGGCTCAGAAAGACAAATATCACATGCTTGCTTTCTCCTATATGTGTAATCTAGACTTTTTGTTAGGCCACGGAAGTAGCAGGAGCAGTATTTTAGAAGAGGAAGAACAAAATGAGGGGGCAATTAAAGTAGAAAGGGTAGACCACCACAGGGATTAGCTTGGGTTGCTAAAATAACTGTTCACTGTGTACTCATGAGAGTCACATCCTCAGGGGAAACAAAGTTATTTCATTCCTGTGAATAAAGTACTGAAGACACCTGCTAGGAGAATATGCAGTAGGTTGTGGGGTCTGGACTAACCTTTCATGAATGGGATTCCAAAGTCAGTGTCTCTGATCTTATAGCAGATGATTTTTCCTATCATTCCTGAGAAGCAATTTGTAAAGAATTGTAAGCAGGTAGCTTTGCTTGTTGGGGTGTACTAGGCACCCAGATTATTTCAAACATGTTCCTTCATCTCTCAGCTACCTCCCAGCTTCATGTGAGATCTCTAATAATAAACAATAAGCTGAAGGCAGATGCAATTTTTTTTCATTTGGAAGTAACACAGAAATAGAAGATATCACTATTGCCCATACACCATTTATGCTAATATGCTCACTTAATTCTTCTAGGGGCCTGCACAAGTATGTTTCTAATTAAGCAGTCACATCTTCAGCTAAAAGGCAGAGAGGGATGTCTGCTGCTAAAGTACTCATGGAAGAATGATGCTGAGCACTGGCCAGCCATCTTGGTCACATTGAATGTCACTAAAAATAGCAGACATTTATCCAGCAAGCATGATTTGAACCCTGTCACGGGCAGATCCTCCCTTAGGTATCCACTACCAAGAAGAAAAACACGGTTCTTACCCTCAATGATGGCAGAATGTAAGGGAATCTAAGTAGAAAAAGTGAAATGATGTCTAATGGGATCAATGACACATGAAGAAAATATGAAGGGACCTTAGCAGCTCTGCCTAGAAGGAAGGAAGGTGACCTCATATTGAACTGGGATGTCTAGGAATCTCTCCTTTCATGGGGAAGGAGCAAGCTTCTTGACATCCCTGACATGCAGGCCCAGTATTAGATGATCCTGTGGTAAAACCAAGTACTCAGAATTGCTGAGAAAAATGTGTTTGAAGGATTAAAAACTGAGTCATAAAATTATAAAATGCTGTAATTAGTGTGAAACACATAACACGTTCATTTACAGATAACATTTTTTAAAATGTCATTTATAAACTTTAGTCCTAGCTGGGCTATACTGTCTCATGCCTGTAACCCATGCTACTCCAGAGGATGACAACTGAGGACTGATTTTTGAAATCTAACGGGACAATGAAATCCAAGGAAGTATGATCCCTGGTTAAGCAGGAAAGCATCAGAAGTGAAAATGTGACTCAAGTGGCAGAATGCCAACCTTGAGGAGAAAGGTAAGCTGAAGCAAAAGGAATTTAGTTAGAGCCCTGGACATTCTCTGTCTCTTTCTTTCTTTCTTTCTTTCTTTCTTTCTTTCTTTCTTTCTTTCAATATTTCTTTATCTCTGTCTGTCTCTCTCTCATACAAAGACACACACACATATACACACACACTCACACTTAGTTTTGTTATTATATAGAATTTATGCATAAGGGATAGAAGAGACAGAGGTAGGCTATCATTTACCTGAGGCTCTTCACTTGCTGCTTTGAGTCACTTGTCCATTGAAAGCTCTGAATTTCACTCTGCTAATACTGTCTGACTAGACCTGCTCAGAAATGAGAGTACATGGTTTGAAAACAACCCACTTCTCTCTTTCTAATCTATTCTACAAAGGAGATGAGTTTAATGATAAATTTATATATTGCCTTTTATTTGATGACATGGTTTTACTTCTCCACTCCTTGCTTAGATGAAATTGTATTGTTTCTCTTTCCTAATGCAGGACTTGGAAAATAGCATCATTGACCTACTCAGAGGTTAGAATTCTTTGTGGTCACACACATTTAAATCAATGAATCGTCATCTTCAAGTAAACAACTTTATTTTTCAAAGCACTAAAATAATTTGATAAACCACTCCTGATACAGATGTTGTTTAATGGAACTCATTTTCCTCCACCCACTTTGGCTAACAGTTTTTATGAACACAATCCATGTGGCAGTATTTTCTTGATTTCTTGACAAAATTTTTAAAGCAGAATCTAATATCACTTGCATTCTGAACAGCATTGGAAAGAGTAGCATTTCTTTTTGTTTTATTGAAAGTATTGGAGTAAGAAGATCTCTAGAAAAAGCATGTCCAAGAATCTAAACAACTTTGTAAGAAGCTGGGAGTAATACATCCTCTTAAGCAATGAACTTGAGCTCATGGTTTCTTTGCAATCACCGCAGTGCTCTCTGTAATAAAATTGGGGCAAGCCCAACTGTTAGGCTTGTTCTGAGAAGATGCATATCTGGAAAGGAGCTATGAGATTGGTTCCCTGTCCAATTATATAGTAAAATAGAGATTCAATGTGACTCACAAAGTGAAAGAGAGCCAACACAGTATTGCCATAATGCTTTAATGCTTTTCAACTAGGATGGTAAATATATTGTGGCATTACAGATTGGGGCATTTGGGGAAAAGCAGATTTTAATTCTTTATTTATCCATTGGTCCTGGGGATTGAACTCAGGCCTGGGTACTGTCCCTGAGCTTTTTGTCTCAAGGCTAGTGCTCTACCACATGGAGCTACAGTGCCACATCCACATCCACATTTCTTGGTGGTTAATAAGAATCTCACAGTCAGGCACTAGCAGCTCAAAGCTGTAATCCTAGCTATTCAGGAGGCTGAGATTTGAGGGTAACCGTTCAAAGCCAGCCCAGGTATGAAAATCTGAGAGACTCTTATATCCAATTAGCCACGCTAAACTAGAAGTGGTGTTGTGACTCAAAGCAGCAGAGTGCTAGCCTTGAGCTGAAGAGCTCAGGGACAGTACCCAGGCCCAGCTCTCTAGCCCCAGGACCAACAAAAACCAAACAAAACAAATCACTCTTAGACTTTCTGGTCCAAGGTGGCTTTGAACCTCAATCCTCAGCTAATGAACTCCTGAGTTGCTAGTATTACAGGCATAAGCAACCAGTACCAGGCTTAGTATTTTTTATTAAAGAATTTATTAACATTGATTTTTACATCATATTTCAAATGACAAGTTTAACAAACAAGTGTTCAAGAAGGGAATCTCTATATACAATCACTGGGACTAGTTTTTAGAACTTAATCCAAATTATTTATGAAAACATTTAAGTATAGAGAGTCATATGTTTTTATGTCTATATAGTTATGATTATATTCCCATTACCCTGTCCATAGCTTTGGGTATGCAAATATTGAGTCCTCGCTCTTGTACTCTTTGGCTTTAATAGCCACATATTAAGGATACCATGCGCCTTTTGTTCCTTAGGTCTTGACTTGTCTCACTCAAATGATTGCCTCTAGATTCATCCCTTCCCTGCGAATGCCATTATTTTATCTTGTTTGTTGGCTATGTAGAATTCCATTATATATATACCACATTTTCTGTATCCATTCATCTGCAGTAGGGCATCTGCATTGTTTCCATAACCTGCCTATTGGGAATAGCGCAAATAAACATAGCTGAGCAGGTGTCCTTATCATATCTTGGGTTATGATGTTCAGGGTAGATGCCCAGAAGTGGTATGGCGGGATCATAGGGAAGGTCTATTTTCAATTCTTTAAGAAACCTCCACACTGCTTTCCAGAGTGGCTGAACTAGTTTACATTCCCACCAGGAGTGTAGTAGGGTTCCTTTTTCTCCACAACCCCACCAGCAACTGTCATTGTCGGAGTTCAAGAACTTGGCCATTCTTGTTGGGGTAAGGTGGTATCTTAGGGTTGTTTCCATTTGCATTTCCTTTATGACCATGGATGATGAACATTTTCTCATATGCTTTTCTGCCATTTTAATCTCTTCTTCTGATAAGTCTCTCTTTAGCTCCCTTACCCATTTAGTGAATGGTTTGTTGGGTTTGTGGGGGATTAGCTTCTTGAGTTCCCTGTATATACTTGTTATTAAGAATTTGTCAGATGCATTATTGGTGAAAATCTTTTCCCAGTTGGTTGGCTGTCTCTCTACTTTTGCGACTATGTTTTTATCTGTACAGAAACTTTTTATTTTTAGATAGTCCCATTTATCGAGTCTCTCTCCAATCTGTTGTGACCCTGGGATTCTGTTCAGGAATCTTTTGCCTGTGCCTATGAGTTACAGTGTCTCTTCTACTTTATCATGTAGCAGTTTAATGGTTTCTGATCTGACGTTGAGGTCTTTGATCCACTTTGAGTTAATGCTTGTGCATGGTGAAAGGCTAGGGTCAATTTTTAGTTTTCTGCATGTGGCTGCCCAGTTTTGTCAGCACCAATAATTGAAGAAACTGTGTTTGTTCCATTGTATATCTTTGGCTCCTTTGTCAAATACAAGTTGCCTGTAGGTATGTGGTTCTATTTCTGGGTCTTCTATTCTGTTCCACTGATCTTCTGGTCTGTTTTTGTGCCAATACCATGCAGTTTTTGTTATTATGACTCTATACTAGAGTTTGAAGTCTGATATTGTAATACCCCCAGCATTGCTCTCTTTGCCTAGAATTGTTTTGGCTATTCTAGGTCTTTTCTTTTTCCATATGAACCATTGGATTGTATCTTCCATTTCAGTAAAGAATGTCCTTGGGATTTTGATGGGGATTGCACTGAATTTGTATATCAATTTTGGTAGTATGGCCATTTTCATTATGTTGGTTCTCCTTAGGCATGAGTATGGGATGTCTTTCCATTTCCTAGTGTCCTCTTTAATTTCTTTCATTAGGCTTTTATAGTTTTCATTGAATAATTCCTTTACATCTTTGGCTAAATTTATTCCTAATATTTTATTCTTTGGGGGGCTATTGCGAATGGGATAATTTTCTTGATTTGGCATTCTGTTTGTGTATTGTTGGTGTAGAAGAAGGCTACTGACTTCTGAAGGTTAATTTTGTATCCTGCCACTTTGCTAAAGTAGTTTATTAATTCTAGGAGCTTGGGAGTGGAGTTTGTTGGGTCACTCCCATAGAGGATCATGTCATCTGTGAATAGGGATAGTTTGATTTCTTCTTTCCCTGTGGGGATCCCTTTGATGTCCTTTTCTTGCCTTATTGCTCTGGCTAAGGGTTCCAGCATTATATTGAAGAGAAGTTGAGAGAGTGAGCATCCCTGTCTAGTTCCTTATTTTAAGGCAAATGGTTCCAGTCTTTCACCATTTAGTATAATACTGGCTGTAGGTTTTTCATATATGGCTTTAACTATTTTGAGGAATGTACCTCTTATTCCTATTTTTTCTAGTGCTTTCAACATGAATGGATGTTGTATTTTGTCAAATGCCTTCTCCACATCCAGAGAAATTATCATATGATTCTTATCCTAAGCTCTATTGACGTGATGGATTACATTGATTGATTTGTGAATGTTAAACCAGCCTTACATCTATGGGATGAAGCCTACTTGATTATAGAGTATGATTTTTTAAATTTGTTTCTGGATTCTGTTGGCTAATATTTTATTGAGGAGTTTTGCATCTGTGTTCATTAGAGAGATAGGTCTGTAGTTTTCTTTTTTTGTTTGGTCTTTCCCTGGTTTGGGGATGACAGTGATATTAGCCTCGTAAAATGCGTTTGGTATTGCTCCTTCTGTTTCTGTTTCTCGGAAGAGTTTCAAGATTATAGGTGTTATTTCATCTTTAAACGTCTTGTAGAATTCTGCAGTGAAACCATCTGGACCTGGGCAGTTTTTGTTTGGCATTTCCCTGATTGCTTCCACAATTTCATTGTAAGACATTGGTTCATTCAATTTGTTGACCTCATCGTTGTCCAGTGTGAGTAGGATATATTTATTTAAGAAATCAGCCATTTCTACTAGAATTTCTTATTTCTTTGAATATAGGCAAGGGTAGTACTTATTCATTATGGATTGAATTTCTTGGATATCAGTTGTGATTGTTCCTGTGGAGTCTCTAATCTTGTCTGAGTTTCTTCTCTCCTTTTTTTGATTAATCTTGCCAGGGATCTGTCTATTTTGTTGACTCTTTCAAAGAACCAACTTTTTGATTTATCAATTTTGTGTATAATAGATCTTGTTTCGATCTCTGATATTTCTGATTTTATTTTTGTTATTTCTGTCCTTCTAGTTGTTATAGAATTAACTTTTTCTTGTTCCTCTAAGTGTTTCAGCTTTTTTTAGGTTATTTACATGCTCTTCTTCTGTCTTTTTAATATGCACTCCTAGGGCGATAAATTTGCCTCTTAGAAATGCCTTTGCTGTGTCCCATAAGTTCCTTTGTGATGTCTCTTGATTGTCATTACATTCAAGGAGGTTTTCAATTTCTTTTCTGATCTTATCTGTTACCCAGGAGTTATTCAGAAGTGCATTGTTCAGCTTCCAAGTGATTGAATGTATTTTGACTTTGACTGCATTGTTCAGAATTAGTCTGACTCCACTATGATCAGATAGAATGCATGGGATTATTATCAGTCCTCTTCTATCTGCTTAAGTTTTCTGTATGAACGATTATATGATCTATTTTGGAGTGTGTTCCATGTGTATAAAGTTTCGCCATTGGGTGGAAGACTCTGTGTACATCTGTTAAGCCCAGCTGGGCTATGGTGTCGTTCAAGTTGATGGTGTCTTTGCTTAACTTTTATTGAGTTGACCTGTCATTTGGTGAGAGTAATGTATTGAGGGCTCCCACTATGATTGTGTTTGACTCTATCTTGTTCTGTAATTCTAAGAGAGTTTGTTTGATGAATTTGGGTATTCCCGTGATGGGGGAGTAAATGTTTATAACTAATATTGTGGGTATGAATTGTACCCTTTACTAACATGTAATGGCCCTCTCTATCTTTATGTAATGATTTTACTGAGAAGTTAATTTTGTGGGAGATTAAGATTGCTACTCCTGCTTTTTTGCAGGGTGTATTGGACTGGAAAATTCGTTTCCATTCTTTCACTTCGAATTTGTTTCTGTCTTTGGCCGTGAGGTGGGTCTCTTGAAGGCAACATACGGATGGGAGGTGTTTCTTGATCCAGTCTGCTGCTCTGTGTCTTTTGATTGGATTGTTCAGCTCGTTCACATTTAGGAAAATCATGGAGAAGTGGTCAGTGTCCGTTGTCATTAATTTTTACTTCTAAGTTTCTTTCTCCCTCTTTTTTCCCCTTTTGTGTTTAGTGAATTATAGAAATTTGCTTCTTGATAGGGATTCTTGATGTTCTACAATTTGTTCTCGATTAATTAATATTTTTTGTAATGCTGGTTTAGTGTGCACGTATTCACAAAACTTCTCTTTGGAGTGAAATATTCTTGTTTCTCCCTCAAATGTAAATGCTAGTTTTGCTGGATATATCAGTCTGGGTTGGCAGTTGTTGGTCTTCAGGGCATGAATGATGTTTTTCCAAGCTTTTCTTGCATTTAGAGTTTGCATGGAGAGATCTGCTGTAATTCTATTTTTCCCCATTGTAGTATAGCTCTTTCTTTGTTTTTGCAGCATTTAAGGTCAATTCCTTGATATTCGGGTCTAGTGTCTTTACTATAATATGTCTTGATGAGTTCCTTCTAGGATCTTGCCTGTTTGGAGTCGTGAAACCTTCGATAATCAGAGTATTTTCCCTTTTGAGGTTGGGGAAGTTCTCTGCTATGATTTTGGTGAATAAGGGTTGCATTCCTTTGTCCTGGAATTCTGCGCCCCCATCAATCCCTAGTATATGAAGATTAGATTTCTTGGCTGCATCTGCCAGGTCCTGGAGTTCCCTTTGATGGATTCTGACTAATCTTTTCAGGCTAATGATTCTCTGTTCCAGCTCTTGTGTTTCATCTTCCATTCCTGATGTTTTATTCTCCATCTCAGTCAATCTGTTGCTTAATGCCTCCATTTTTGCTTGAATTGTGGACATTAAGCTGATCATGTCTGCTGAAAGGGCATTGAACTTTTCTTCCACTTCTCTTTTGAATCCGAAGAGTTCCTTGGAAATTTCTTTCTTTTGTTTTTGGAACTCCACCTTCATTTCATTAGTCATTTCCAAAATTATCTCCATGATTAGAGTCATATTTCGTGTCTCTTAAGGTGTTATTTCTTGGGATGGTGACATCTCTCTCATCCCTTCATTCTTGTTTCCTTTTGGGATTTACATGGGACTTTATTTATGTATGTTGTAATTTGTCTTTGTGCTCTCCTAGGCATCGAGAACTGTTGTTGTAGGTTCACCCTGTGGTCGGTAGGTGGCGGTCTTTACTTGGATTGGGACTGGTGGTTCTTGGCCAAATTGATTCCTCTGCTGACTAGGTTAGAGTTTGCGATTTTTGCAGGCTTTTGGCCTATTCCCAGAGGCTGTGTGCCATTGTACGAGTAGCTGTCAGCCCAACCAGTGGCCTCACAGTGGGCCGTGGGATGGATCTGCATGCTTCAGCCTCAGCACACTGGGCGGATGGTTGATTTTCCTACCTGCTTCCAAGGGCAGGCCCCCGGCCAAGGGTCTGGGATTTGGGAGTTTCTGGAAGCTCTCAGCTAGACCAGCTGGTTTCCTCTCTGTTCCCAGGGGCGGGACCCAGCCAAGGACATGGGCTCCGCGTTCCTTTCTAACTCCCAGAAAGCGAGCTTGGCTATTAGTCTGCCCTTCAGTTCCCTGCTGTGTTTCCGCAGCTTTGGCCAAGAGTCTGTGACTGTGGGGGGCCCCTTGGTGCTGTCTTGCTGGGGATTCCCAGCAGGAGGGTGCCCGGCTCAAGATTTGGGTGGGACAGATGCTCGGTTCCTAGACTTCCACACACACCAATCACTGTTGGAAGGCAGGGTCTCAGCGACCCTAGTCTCCAGATCGAGTGGCCTGGGAAAGGAGGCTGTTGGGTGGGTGCTAGCAGGGACACCTCCGCCCCCTTGGTGGGGTGCTGGGTCTTTGAGAAAGTTGGATGTAAGCTTTATCTGGATTTCTTTTCCAGTTTGAGTCCTTCTCCGTTGCTTCTTGACTTTGTTATTGTGGATTTCTTAAGGTAGTTGGCTCGTGGGATTCCCTGGTTCTCTCTTTTTGTGGGAGAGAGCTAGCTTGGGTCCCTATTGTCTCGGCGCCATCTTCCAATCTTCAGGCTTAGTATTTTTATCTTAAAAATCTTCAATCATATGCAATAATACATTGAATAATGCTAATATTAGCAAGAATTTTAAACTAGTGACATCAGAATTGCATATTCATGATAGCTTCACACACCCATGTATAAGAGGTCAGTAGGAAGTGATTTAGTTCCCCAGGGGTAACAGGTACCATGAGAATGGCATTTTGGGCGGAGGCTCTGATTGTCACCCTGTGTAGGCAGAAGCCAAGGATTCTGCCATTATGCATCCTGAACAAAATATCAAAACTTCTGAGATAAAGAAAGCCTGAACTGCACTGAACTTCATTGCAATTTTCTAATCCACAAAATTGGATCTTTACATTATCTCAGGGCTCTGATTAAGACCCAGTTCAAGCAAACTGGACTGTGAATGCTGGGATAAATGGATGTGGAAATAGTGGTTCTCAGGAACTCGTAGTCTGATTTAAAGTTTTAATGTAATGTCAGTATATAGCCTGATTTCTCCCCAGTGGAACAATTTCCTTTCCAACCCCTCATCTCTTCCCTCTCACCTCTCCTGCCAGGGATCCAGTAAATCTATCCATCAGCTCAGGGTGCTACATCTTTTTAAAGACTCCATCTTCTTTCTGTCATGTTCATTCATAGATTCCAGAGTGAGAGCGCTTTTATTCACTACCTGATTAGAATTCCAATATTGGAAACTAGCCCTCACATCCATGACCTGTTTCTCTTCCTTAACTCCTTTCTTCATTACTCCACTGCACCTAAAAACTTTTCTATGTACCTCCACTCCACGCCCCGCCCTCAGAACCTAACACCATTCTGGGTTTGTTGTAGGTTTGTTTCTTTTGTTTTGATTGGTGTGTGTGTGTGTGTGTGTGTGTGTGTGTGTGTGTGTGTGTGTGTGTCTGTCTGTCTGTCTGCCTGTCTGTCTTGGGGCTGAGTAGTTTATTGGAGATAAGAACCTAACTAGCCATTTCTGCCCGGGCTGACTTTGTATGGCAATCCACTGGTCTTAACCTCCTGAGTAGCAAAAAAGTACAGGTGTGAGCCAATAGTTCTGTTGATTTAAAAACACATGGCATTCATTTTATGAAGAATGTTTTCCAGCTGTGACTGGGAACTGCTGCTGTACTGTATTGCTTTGATGCTACTCTTCTGGCAGGCTGAGATTTGAAGGTTTATATTCAAGCTGATGTGCTATACTTTTTGTTCACATGGATTGAGGACCAGTAGCCATTTCTCCAATTCAATTGTTCATGCTTCAGCCTTGGCTTTGAAGGCTAGTAAAATACTCATTCCAGCCCCTGTGGCTCATACCTGTAATCCTGACTCCTTTAGAATATGAGATCTGAAGATATTATATCAAATAATGAATAATAAGGATAGAGAAGAAAGTGAAGTGGCATTGGAGACATGCTGTACGTCCAGGTTCTCTGAATCCCCATTCCCACTGACCAGAGTGTCCCATGCTGAAAAATCACCCAAAGTTGTGTCTCATTTCATCAGCTATATAAAGTGAGCACCTTATAGGAATGCAATCAGGATTCAGAGCACAAGAGTTTGTTAAAACATATGGCATGCTATTGCCTACAGCAGTGGTCAATAAGTAAACAAATAAATAGAAGAATCTGTAATTACTAATGAAATGGCAGTGAAAGGAATCCAAATAAAACCATGTTTCCTTGAGTTTCAATTCCAAAGAAATGCTCAGAATATCAGACCAAACACTGACAGAAAATGTATCTTGAGAGTTTGATATAAAACTAGTAGACTCTAAATCCTATTAACCAAGAAAATAGAATATATATCCAAGTTTTCTCTTCCCTTTCTTTCTTTACTCTTCTTTTCTCTTCTCTTGTCTTCCTTCCTTTCTTCCTTTCTTCCTTCTATCCTTCTCTTGCTGTCTATTGTGCCCTCTTATTCTCTTTCTCTCCTCCCCATTCCTCCTTTCCTCCCTTTCTTCCTGTCTTTCTTACTTTACATTTTATACCATACTGAGGGTTACACTTTTGGTCTTGCACTTGGCTCAGTGGGCATTCTACAACGTGAGCAGCCCTCTTTCTTACTCTAATTCGTTTTGGGTAAGACAATTTGTTCTTGCTATGGGCAGCTTTGGAATGCATTTCTCCTGCCCATCCTTCTCACTAAGAAGGAAGGCAGGCACATACTTTCATACTTTAATGGTTGAAAGAGGGTCTTTCTTTTTCCTCATGGGCTGAACTTTAAAATTTCTATTTGCTCATCATCCTAAGTAGAATGACAGATGTAGACACTGGCGCCAGGCCTTGCTAATGGATTAAGAATTGTGGTATGTGTATGTGTGAGTGTGTGTGTGTGTGTGTGTGTGTGTGTGTGTGTGTGTGAATAGTGGTGTGATTTTACAGCCGAGATGTGTTAAAGGGTATTGATATCCAGGCTTCAGTGGCTCATACCTGTAAGCCTTGCTTCTCAAGAAGATGAGATCTGAGGGTTGAGCTAGCAGGAACAGAAACCACTGTAAGATTCTCATCTCCAATTAACCAGCAACATGTCATGTCAGAAATGGATCTGTAATTCAAATGATAGAGCAATAGCCTGGAGTAGGAAAAGTCAAGTGAGAGCTTGAGGTCTTGAGTTCGAGCCCCAGGTACTAGTGCGCACACACGCACACACACACTCATCAAATAAGATAGTTTATGGGGGCACACACTTATGAAATGGTACACCTGACAACAACTGTGGCTCTAAGTGTTATTTTAACCCTTCTTGTTCAAGATTCTCCAATGCATTCATTCATAGATTTCTCCCCACTAATGCAGATTGAATTTGTGATAGAATCTAGTCAGGGAAAACACATATACAAAACATGTGGTAGTAAAATGAAACATGTGGTAGTAAAATACCTTCAATAGTGAATTGAAGGTGCTATATAACTTTCATGTGGAAAATTTTTTCCTTATTCTGCCAGTGTTACTCCTCTAAGAAGGATGATGCTTAACACCAGACCGAGAAAGGGTGTTTTCTAATGGCCAGGGAAATGATGATTGGAACCTGTCAGGCACTGCTTGGGCTTTCTCTCAATACTCTCCTGGTTCATTCCTTTAAGCTATGCTCACCTTCATTCTCCCACATTCCTTTGTCACACTTCCTTTTTTTCTCTTTATTATTATTTTTAAGTAGTTATACAAAGGAGGTTGCTATGTAAAAAATGTTTATGAATACCATGCATCTTGATAAATGTCACCCCTTTCAACCTTCTCACCCATCCCTCCCCAATCTACGCCTTCCTTCATTCTTAATGTTGTCAAATATGCTCTGGACATTTTCTTATTTCTGGCAGCTGATATGATATTTGAACACTACTTAGACTTCTGTCATCCTGCCACTTGAGAATCTGTCAACAACATGATGAAATCCTGGCAAAATGAAAAAAGGAGAAGAGTTTGATTGCCTTTCACTCTGCCAGTGGCTGAGTGAGGATTCATTTTTATCTCTTCCGCTGGGCCTCAGGATAAGAGGTATTGGTTTAAGTAGGATTAATGAACAGTGTGTGGTGCTATTTTTATCAAGACACAATATTTATATTTGTGGGCTGAGGGAACCAGAGCATCCTTCCTATTATGGGAGGTGGTAAGGATCAAGTAAAGAATAAAAGGGCATAATCATTTCTCCTTTTATCCCAAAACTTTCCTTGTCTATAATCATGGACAAAGGGGAAAATGGAGAGTTACCTGACAGAATCTTTTCCAATGGGGTTAATTTTGCAGGGTTTTACATAATGATTAAATTAGAGTTTATGCTTTGAGAAGTGTATTTACATTTGGTTATCATCAGCTTTGTTTTCCTTCAGAGAGTTCAGAAGAGGGCTTCAGGAATGACAGTAGTATTTTAGAGCAATAATTAATTGGATCCTAAAAAGTCACAGAGTACATTTATATGCAAATTTATGTCCATTTAATAACATTTGAAAGGGAGGAAGTTTGATAAAAGAAAATTCATAGATTTGAAAGTGTTTATAGCCATATAAGTGTTTATAGTTCATCATGTTGGTGACATTTGAAAGGAAGGAAGTTTGATAGAAGAAAATACATATATTTGAAAGTATTTATAGCCATAAGGTTTAAAGATTTCTTTATTATAAAAATGTATCCATTGCATGCATCCTGGTATTAGTTGAATAGAAAAGATAGAGGCAAATTAGGACCTAGAAACAACATTCTTAAAATCTACAAAAAGTGGATTAGGAATACATTTTCAGGCTGGGGTATAAGAGGAGATGAATGTTTTTTTTGTTGTTTTTTTATTTAGATTTTTATTGTAATTAATAGAAGGATTATATTATATTCACCAGATAGAAGGTGCATTACTTCACAAACATTGATACCCTTTCTCATGACATGGTCCCCATTTCTCTCCCCCCCCTCATCTTGATTTCCCCCCTTCCCTATCCAATTTCAAATAACCAATTAAGCACATATAAAATATATCAGATAACAAGGTGAAATATTGTAACAATATGAGATAACCAAGGGATAGCAAAAGAGATGAGAGATAACATAGTACATTAAGGACAATAATCACTCATTATGTGGTTTTTGTTTCTATATCCTGGAAGTCCTTTCATTAACCATCATACTATATGGCCTTATGTATCCAGATTTTGTTCTATTGTAAATCTCTGCCCAAGGTTTCTACTGACTAGGACAAATGAGGGAAACCATTGAGCCTATGTTACTTTGAGTCTGGCTTACTTCACTTAATATGATTTTTTCTGATTTTTTTCTAAGTCTTGAGGAGATGTATGTTTTAAATAAAACACAGAAACATGCAAAATGGTGGTTTAATAAAAAGCAAATTGAATTGAATTAATTGGGAAAGTAATAGGGTAATACTAGATTTAGGAGATTTAACTAGAAAATGCCAAGCAAGCTAATTTAATGATCCATAGATGATAGATAGATAGATAGATAGATAGATAGATAGATAGATAGATAATAGGCAGAAAGACTGTTAAAACTAGTTGTAGAAAGCATCCTCAGAGCACATGTATTCTTCTTTTGAAGCCGTTATATACTTTTTACTATTCAGATGAGACACCATTGTTAAACCCATGTATCTCCCCACTTTGATATCCATGTTTAAATATACAGATGATAAAGGTTAACAAGGGATACTTGCCAAAAGGTCCCAAGTAGTTTTTTATACCAATCTATAACTTGATCTCTGCCTCTTCTTTTTGAATATAGGCTTTTGGAAGTTAAGTTTTATCTACTTTATGACCAAACTATTCTCACCTAACACAATGCCCTGCATGACATTGAAGGATGATGGTTAAATAGTAACATTTAATTACTGGGCATTGCAAGGTCACTAATCAGAGCAGCCCTCAGGGAGCCAGGTTCTTTTGATTTGGCATATTGTGAAATGAATGCCTGTAGTCTTTTGTCTTTCTCTAATATGTTTTATATTAGTGTCAGCTCTGTCCTCACTAAGAGTTCAAATCTCCCTGGTCACTTACATTACTTACTTAGACTTATAAAAATATTGTAAGCCAGTCACTTGTGTCTCATGCTTGAAATCCTAGCTGAGACCTGAGAATCACAGTTCAAACCATCCCAGGCAGAAAAATCCTAAAACTAGGATCTCCAATTAACCACCAAAGAGTCAGGAACTGCATTGTGAATTAAGCAAAATATCTAAGTGACAATGCCCAGGCCCATAAGTTCAAGCCCCAGGACTTGCATCAAAATGTATATTGTTTCATACACTCTGTAATTCTATATGCGATTGAAGTTAGCCAAACTCAAGTTCAATATAATAGAAATAGACCATGGAAGATGCTTCTTCCTAGACTGTTTTATTCTGTTATACAGTGTATGTCAAAGCCAGAAATGGTGTTTCAAGACATTCTTTCACCCTGGATATGTGTGGTTCTACCTCTTATTTTTTCTTGAAGATAGGTTGCTCTAATGCAAACACTGGCCAGACACCTTGGTTCTAAGGATTGTCCTACTGAGAACAGGTCATACTGTATGGAAACAATCTCCCATTTCTATCCAATTGAGGAAATCCTGTAAGTATTTAATTGTGGGCTCTGTGCCAATTTACCTATCAGTCCTCACCCAACTCTGGGGTATTTCCTGCATGCCTGTGCTTTTGCTGTCATATTTTGACCTTTTCCCCAACAACAAACACTTGCTTGTGACAATTAATTATAGTGCTTAGTGGCCTTGGTTAATTGTCTGTTCCACAGTAACAACACAATCATTTGCCATAATTAGCATATATAATGATTGCTTCATTGAAAAACAATTTCCTCCTTTGGATCAAAGAACTGACAATTACATCCACTGAAAGACACTACTCCACTGCTAGCCAAGGCAAGGAAACTGCTCTAAGTCTTGGGCTATTATCATTAATAATAATATTTATAATAGTAGTAAGAAATGGTCTGCATGGATCAAAAGAATGATGATTCAGTCCTGAGTCTTGAAAATAATGTTTATACAAACCATTTATTATTACTGTAAGCTTTTCTTATTTTATCCTCTGCCTAGTGGTTATTTATATTTGAGAATGCGGTCATGGCAAGGAAGCTTAATTTTCTTATGAATTATTTTGTCTTACCAATTTAGAAAATTTTTAAAGTAATCAGCACTGTGTCCTTTTACACATAGTCCCAGTTCGGCACTTGCTCTTCAGCCCCCATGGAGTAGTTGCTAGCTTTTATTGTACTGGTCTAGCTGAGCATAAACTATTACCTATGGTTGTTGGAATTAAATTTGTTTCTCTCTATCTCTATCTCTACTCGGTCACTGTCTTTGTTTCTATCTTTCTCTCTGTCTCTGTCTCTGTCTCTTTCCCTCCTCCCTCCCCTGAGCTCTCTCCCCTACACTCTGTCAACATCTTCCATGCATTTATTGGCCATTTATATTTCTTCTTTTAAAAAGTACGTATTTATTCACCTGATTGCAAGAATTTTAATTTTGTGATTAGTTTTTAGATAGCTTTGTAAATAAATGAATAATACAATGCTGTAATTAATTGTGAGTACTGCAAAAAGTCTCAAATATTTATAAAAAGATTAGCATGTTCTCTTCTCATTTAGGTTATATTTTATAGAAATATTATCTAAAGTATTTTTTATTTTATTTATTTATTTTTGCCAGTCCTGGGCTTGAGCTCAGGGCCTGAGCACTCTCCTTAGACTTTCTCAAGGCTAGAGCTCTACCACTTGAGCCTCAGCACCACTTCTGGCTTTTTTCTATGTATGTGGTACTGAGGAATCAAACCAGGGTCTTCGTGCATGGCAGGCAACACTTTACCACTAGGCCAAACTCCCGGCCCTAACATAATTATTTAAAAGCTTGTCCCTCTTTATGGGCCAATGTACTTGTTCCTTGGTATGTTAGCAAATTTTTAGTCATACAATGTGATTGTGATCACATTTTAGTTGTGCTGGGTCTATAAAGATCACTCTACAAAGTCATATCCACAGTTTCCGGGACCTAGAATTTCAATACGCCAATTTTGTTAAAGTTATTTGATAACTGTTCTGTGCTATCTGAAGTTCACAGGTCCACTATAGCATCACGATAAGGAGATTATCATTGCCTTTAAATTTTGGTAAGTCATTCATTTAATCTAATTGAGATACAAATAATAGAGTCCACTTTCTCCATCCCTTAATATGATTCCACATATATTAAATAACAATAAGAAAAAAATATAGTTGAAAGTCAAAACTGGTTTTTTTTCCCCTGGATTAGGAGCTGTATTTATATATGGCCTCATGCTAGACAAGCACTCTTTCACTTGAGCAAACTCTCTGGCTTATCAAGCTGCTTTTGCAGACATAATTCAGTCTAAGATCCTGAATAATGCACCTTCTTCAAATGTCATTACCAATAGTCTTTTGAGAAAGGAAAGATAATCTCTCTAGACAGAGAGGGACAAGGTTGATAAGGCTACCAAATAAATATGAGGCATGAAGAGGTTAAACATATTGAAATTCTCCTGAACACACACAAATTAACCCATATAGTCTATGTTAAAAGTCTTTTTTTTTCCATCCATATCACTAAGTACTTAATTTGTTCTATAATTATCTCAATGATGAGATAGTAAATTAAGACTCCTCTTTTCAACTGCTTTTGTACTGTAAAAAGAGATAAGAAATTATTTTTATGTAGTCATAAAACCTCTGCTTTGCTCATCCTACTTCTGTCTGATAATTTAGGGCCTGGTGCTGTCATTGTCTTCCTGCAATTTCTCCAGTGCAGTAAATATTAGAACAACACAATATGTTCAAACCATCTTTTCTATCATTAAATTACATTTCCCAACCCTTTTTATTTTCCTATTAAATATCCTTTTGGTGGGTATGACAGTCCAGAGAACTAGGCAGACAATTTAAGAAATTGTTTTGTACAATCCGTAGTTCATAGGTAAACTGTCACCTACTAATAATGAAATTATCATTGCATTTAAATCTCAGGAGGTCATTCATTCACTCATCTAATTTCGGTGACTTAATTTAGGTTCTACTTCATCATTTCTGGGTATCTGTTACCTATTAGTGTTTGTTCAAGAAATAAATGTGACTCTACATACTTTAAATAGAGAAATATTCATTAACACAGTTTTCAACTTCAGATGATTAAAAATTAAAGACATCTGCTACTTTCCTTTTCTAATGAAAGAATTAAAGCACTGTAGAAGCTAAATGGAAACACCTGACATGAGACTCCACACTGATATCTATAAAATAAATGATCTTTGGAGAGTTCCCTGGCCTATTACAAAGTTTCCCATGTTCCAAGCTCCGTAATCGGAGATTGTGTTTTCTGATAATGACACAGTATCAAGTATTCCTCACATTCCTCCAGAATGATACCTTTTACTACTACAAGTCACAGACCTCTCTATTATCATTTTATGGATCACTAAGAAGGGGTGCGGTAGAAAGCAGCTTTGAGAGATAGTTCAGTCTCAAAGATCTCATAGTGAGATTATTATTATTTTTTTAGTGCCAGCTTTGGCACTTGAACTCATAGCTTGGTCAATGTCACTGAACTACTTTCCCCCCTCAACTGAACACCATACCACTTGAGTCACAGCTCCACTTCTGGCTTTTCCGGTGGTTAATTGAAGATGAAAGTCTTCTACTCAGGCTGGATTTGATCTGAGTAGCTGGAATTGCAGGTACAAACCACCGATGCCCAGCATTTTTAAAGAGGAAAGGAGAGAGCCATGGAGACAATACCAAAAAGGCAGCCATTTAGATAGGAATTTGGCCTTCAGTAGGAGCCCCACCAATGGGTGCCTTGAACATGGCTTTTTCAAACTCCACAAGTATAATAAATGTAAGCTTATGATTTATATCACCCTTTTGACCACCCTTTGTTATAGCACTCTGAGATAATTAAAGTGGCCAGGCGACTTTTATGTAGAGATATTCATCATCATCATCATCATCATCATCATCATCATCATCATCATCACTATCAACATCAGCAGCAGCAGCATAAAATAACAGCAATGAAAGCTCTGTCAGTTGTAGTCATAAAATTCTGGGACTTGCACTCTCCTAACTTTCAGGACAGTATGTTTTTTTTATAAGATGCTTCTCAGGAGTGCATGCTGAGCCAAAGACTCCCATCCCTAGGCATGGATATTCTTGTCAACTTGCCCATGATAACCAGGTCAGCACTTTGCCAGCCCTGTGAAGGTTCTATGTTGTAGGCAGGACGCAGATGAGCCTGACACTAAGTCCAGTCCCAGGTGACATCTACTTGCATTCACACACAGTGAGACCTCTGGGGAGAGATATAAAGGCACCAATGCCTCTGTGCATCTCCTCATAAAAAAATATCAAAGTGAACTCCAGGAAATAGAAACAAGATTGTTATTGTTTTATTTTCTTTTTTGTAGAGTTTATCAGTCTTTGGTAGAAGAAGTAGGAGTACAGAAACAGAGGGACAAAGGGTAGACAAATGTAACAGTGATACTCACTGGATACTATGCTGAAAATGAAATCTACAACTTGTGGTTCAAGACAAAAGGAAAATGCTGGGGTAAACAGGGAAGGACTCACATTGTCCAAAATGAAATGGACTCATTACCTGACTTACCTAACTGTAACCCCGCTGTAATAATAACAATAACAATAAAATATTTCAACACTTGGAAATCCCCAAGCAAAAAACCATTTAAAATGAACACAGTCAAACAAAGAACTAAGGGCCAATAAATTTGAGGTAACTCAAATTTTAATATCTACATAGAAACTGAGCTTCTATATCTCCTTAACCTCCTTGGCAAATCAGAACTGTTCCGGGAACTCTTTTGCTTTTCATATCTGTATCACAAATTCACACGTGCATGGATCTACTAAAAATAACCCACTAGAGAGAAATTCTGAGAATTATGGATGCCCCTTAGACATACCTTCTCATGTAAGAAAGAAGCAACAAAAAGCAAAAGTATACTAAGTTGCACATAAAAATCCATTGGTGAAATAATAAATAAAACCATAATCAATAAAAAAAATCATCAGAAAAAAACAGAAAGCATATCATCTAAACATGTACAAGTTAGAATTTGCAATTCTGGGGGTGAAAGATGAGTCTTTCTGAGCTCTCACCAAGATACCAGTTTTGGCAGTTTAGGGGACAGTACATACCTCAAATCGATCCTAAGTAAGCTTTAGAGATACAGAGACCACAGTCACAGAGGAAAAAGGCAGAAATCTGGCACAAAGAAGACAGCGGGGACCGGTTCCAGCCGCTCAGAGCAGCCCCGGAGACAAAGCGGCTCTTCTGAACCTGCAGCAGTGCTTCCTGGAGCCACAACCTGCCAGCTGCAGATAGAGCCACACAGAGCTGCGCAAGCCCAGAGGAGACACCCAGCTGTGCACAGGCCTGCCAGCTTCACGGAACCAGACAATCCAGCAATTTATGAGTACATCCAAGGAGAAGTTTCCACTTCTGCTCGTGGATTGGCATTGGGAGGGAGCCCCTCCCCCACAAGCTGCGAGCAGCGCCATATTGACTACTGGCAATGACCTGGACAAAGCAATTGGAGCCTGACAGCACCATCTTTCTTACTGGCAAAGGATTTCCCAGAGATCCCTTAGCGGGAAATTCGTCCCCAGCGCTGCTGAAGTCCATCCCCCTGCACAGCCCACAGACCTGGTAAACAAAGCTGCCCGCGGATCTTTCAGCTTCATTTTCCCAAACAAACAATCGATCCGAAAAACCTTATAGACAAATCACAACAGAAAAAGACTTTCTGAACTGGTCGGATCCCGAATTTAGTGGAGACCGCCCTCCCCCCCCAAAAATCCTGAAGAATACCCTTCTTTTTCTTTATTTTTTTTTTGTTGTTGTTCTTTTTCTTTGTATTTGGTTTTTTTTTCTTTTTTTTCTTCCACCCCTTTTTTAATTTGCATTTATAGGTGTTCTTATTTTCTCTTTACCATCCTACCTGAACTTTTTTTTTTCCCTCTTTTCTCTCCCGCATCCCAATGTCACTGTGGTCATTCCTGGAAACATAGTGACAGCTCTGGGTACAGTCTGAATAAAAACGATATCTATATTGATATAGTCACCTGCTTTTTAATCTCCTGGTCTCAACCCTAGTATTTCTTAAGTAAGAGCTCACAATGGTGAGGAATCTCCCCCCACCTTTTTCTTTTTCTTTCTTTTTTTTGATTTTGTTGTTGTTGTTGTTGCTTTTTTGTTTTTGTTTTTTGTTTCTCTGTTTTTCGTTCTGTATGGGTTTTTTTTTTTCATTTTTATGCTTGTTATAGTTTTTGTCTTACTTTCCCTTTTTTTTCTTTCTTTCTTTTTAAAACTTTTCATCATTGAAATCTCCTATATCTACCTCCCTCTTTTCTCGATATATTCTGTTTATTACTCTTCTTACTTTCATAAGTTTTATCTAATACTTTCCAAACTTTGTACACAAATACGCTACCTGCTTATCAACTTAGGTCAGTTATCCTTACGCTATACCTTTTCTTCATTACTACAATATTCTTACACTCCTACGTTAATCCTCTTGTACCTGCCCTGTTCTCTCTCATACTCTTTTTCTATCTCTGGTCCTCTGTCCATCTTTCAACCCTTATAATGCATGGACCTACACTTGATGGCTGTTGAGCAATACTGTATATCTAGGTGTTCAATTATACTCTAGGTCCAGAGGGACTTAAATACAATAGAGATTGGATTGAGAGGCTTATTGTTTTGGTTATAAATCGGTTATTAGTGGTTGTATTAGACTGGTGTGTAAGTGCACAAAAAGAAAGAGTGATAACACCAATCAAAAATTGTGAACATCTAGTGTCTACCAGCTAAACCGGTCTAGGTTGGTTATATCTGAACAATTATAATCGTGTTTAGTATTACTTTTGCTCCCATTTTCAAATGGGCAGAACAAGAAACTCAAGAAAAATGTCAAATGAAGGAATAACATCCCCCACCCAATATAAACAGACAATGGAACAGTCACTGGCAAACCTAGAGGAGAGTCTTCCAAGTGCTATACAAACACAATTGATAAACACCATTAATGAAAAATGTGAAAATATAAAGAAAGAGATAAGGGAGGAAGCCACAGCTAAACAAGAGGAAACCATAAACAAGGTGATAAGTGAAAAAGGAGAAGCCATAAAGGAGGCCATAATAAAGGTTTTTCAAAGAAAAATGGATGAATTCATAGAATCCACAAACAAAAAGGTGACTGAACTCCAGCAAATATCTAAAGAGAATAAAGCTACTGAGCTAACCACTCAAATGGAAATAAAGGAGCTAAAGAAATCCATACATGATCTAAAAGAAGAGATGCAAAGCATCAAAAATGAGCAATTAGAAGCAAGGGAGATGAATAAAGTAGATAGCTTTGATAGCAGGTTAGACAATGCAGAAGAGAGAATTTCTGGGGCTGAAGATAATTTAGTTGTTATAGAGAAAGAACAGAAAATGAGTCAATCCAAATCTAGGAAATATGAGAGAGAGCTTCAGGAGGTCCAAGATACAATTAGGAAGCCTAATTTAAGGCTAATTGTATTGAGGAGGGTCTGGAGAAAGAGGTCAATGGTATTGGAAATATACTTCAGGGAATCATCTCAGAGAATTTCCCAAATATCCAGAAGGGCAGACCCATCCAGATACAAGAAGCTTTTAGAACCCCAAACAGAGCTGACCAGAAAAGAACATCCCACCACCACATTATAATCTGAACTGGATCAATAGAGTCCAAAGAAAGGATCCTAAAGGCAGCCAGGGAGACAGGATAAATCACCTATAAAGGCAAACCAATCAGAATAACTCCAGATTTCTCAACAGAGACCATGCAAACAAGAAATGACTGGAAGCATATATGTCATGCCCTTAAGTCAAATAACTACCAACCAAGAATACTGTACCCAGCTAAGCTCTCATTCATAACTGAGGGAACAATAGAAACATTCCATTCCAGGGAAAAGCTGCAACGTTATGTAGCAACCAAACCAACATTACAAAAAATTCTCAAAGATATTCTACACATAGAAAACCAACACAAATGCAATACAGAGAAAGAAATGGCACCTAAACATCATACCATCTAAGTACCACAAGAACTGTCAAGACACAGGCCCAAATAAAAGCTTTTAAAAATGGTAGGAACTAATAAATATCTCTCAATCCTAACTCTCAATATCAATGGACTTAACTCTCTAATTAAACGGCATATACTGTCTAGTTGGATCAAAAACAAGATCCATCGTTCTGCTGTCTTCAAGAGACACATCTTACCCAAAAAAGAAACATTTTTTTAAAGTGAGAGGTTGGAATAAACTCTATCAAGTTAACGGCCCCCATAAATAGGCTGGAGTTGCCATCCTCATATCAGATAAAATAGACTTCAAACTAAAATTAGTGAGAAAAGACAAAGAAGGTTACTACATACTACTAAAGGGATCTTTCCTCCAGGAAGACATAACGATCCTAAATATCTACACACCCAATCCCGGAGCTCTGAACTTCATCAAGCAAAATTTACTTTCACTGAAACCATACATAGATCAAAACACAGTGATTGTTGGTGACTTTAACACACTACTCTCACTTATGGACAGATCAACAAGGCAAAAACTCAACAGAGAAACCTTAGACTTGAACAACTATATAGACCAACTAGATCTAACAGACATCTGCAGAATATTCCACCCAGCAACAACACAATATACGTTTTTCTCAGCAGCACATGGAACATTTTCCAAAATAGATCACATGTTAGGCCATAAAACAAACCTGGACAGATTCAGAAACACTGAAATTATTCCATGCACACTCTCAGACCACAAAGGCATCAAACTGGAACTGAACACACATCTCCACCAACGAAAACCCTGTAACTCATGGAGACTGAACAACACATTGTTGAATCACCAATGCGTCATCGAAGAGATCAGAACAGAAATCCAACAGTTTATGAAACTTAACAATAAAGAGCACACAAAATAGCAACTCCTTTGGGACACTGGGGAGCCGGATGGCACCTGTTTCCTGCCTCGCTCCTTGTAACTTATTTGGTATGTGAGTGCGAGGCCTTTACTCGTTACTAAGTATCAAGTTGCTCTTCAGTCTGCGCATGACGAAAAAGGGCGTGACCAATCCCGAGTCTCAAAATGGCCTTAGCAACAGAGCAGCCAATGGTAGAGAGCCCCTTGTTCCTTGGGCCTATATAAGCAGTTGCATTTCCCGGCCCAGGGCCCCTCTGCTTCAGCTCTCCCTTTAATCAAGTTGCTCTTCATTAAAAGCGTGATACGAGAAGGATCCTCGGGTGGTGTCCGTTCTTCCCTGCTGGTCAGGGGTGCCGGGCGCCACACCTGGTGCCGAAACCCGGGACCTGCGGAGGGGCCAAAGAGGATCCAGAACTTGACAGGTGAAGAGGACTCCTTCTAGGTATGTTGTTCTGAGAAGTTCTTGTCTGGGTGCTTGTTATCGTTCTTCCTCTGTGGTTTGTGTTAACTCGGTCTTTAAACATCAGTATGGGTAACTCTTCAGGAAGTGTGTGCCGTATAAGGGACTTCTGTGCCCCTTTACAGGCCCTTCTTAAACAGCGTGGGCTGAGAATTTCCCGCGGCACAATACATAGAGTGTTAACAGATATTGAGATACATGCCCCATGGTTTGCGGAGTCTGGAGATCTCTCACTGGCCTGTTGGGATATATTAGGCGAGGACCTGGATAGAGCTCTACAAAAGGGAGGGGTCTCCCGCGCCACGTTGCCCATATGGAGAATGGTGCGCGCTTGTTTGGAGGAGGACAGAAATACTGAGATTATTAAAGAAGGGAGGAAGGTATTAATTAAGCACCAGGATAGTCTCTCGGAGTCATCGTACAAGGAAGGAGGGACCACCAAGAGTGGGGTAAAATGTAAGAGAAAACAAAAGAATGGAATTGAGGGACTGCAGCCCTCACAAAGTACAGTGCAGGAGGAGGAGAGAAGAGAAAAGAAAAAACAGGAGGAGAGAAGAGAAAAGAAAAAACAGGAGGGACCAAGGAGCTCCCTCTATCAGGATGCAGGAGAGTCAGATCAAAGCACAGAAAATGAGGGGGATGGGCTCCCGGAGGAGCTAAGTTCAAATGAAGAGGAGGAGCTAGAGGAACAGGCTGCCGCGTATGAGGCTGACAGATACAGCCCCAGGGGAGGATTTGGTGCAGACAATGGCCAGGCCCGACCTGCCCCCTCTGCCCCACCCCCCTACGTCCCAAAGGGAAGTTCCTTTATCAAGGCCCGCACCTGGTCTCGGTTGGCCTCTGCTTTTCCTGTTTTTGAAAATCCCATTACGGGACAGAGAGTTTTTGAGCCAGTTTCTTATAAAGCTTTAAAGGATCTCATGGCCGCTGTACAAAATTATGGTCATTCTGCAAATTACACCATTGCTTTGGTTCGTCGATTGCAGACTACCAGCATGACTCCCACAGACTGGTACGAAATTGGACGTTCTTGCCTGACGCATGGCCAGTACCTTGATTATTGTGCTTCTGCAGCAGATTTGGCCGCTACCCGACATAGGGAAAATACACTGGCAGGCCACCCCAATTGGTCAACCGAAATGTTATTAGGAAAAGGCCCCTATGCAGCAGACCAGACTGGATATCCCAATGAGGTTTATCAACAGATTAATAATATTTTTTACACGGCTTGGAAATCTCTTGCCAGTCGGGGGGAACGCCGTGGTAACCTTACCAAAGTTGTTCAAGGACCTACCAAGCCCTTTACAGATTTTGTTGGGCGAGTCCTAGAAACTGCAGAGAAATTGTTTGGGGACCCAGAGGATCACATGCTCTTAATTCAACAAATTATTTTTGAACAAAGCCTCCCTGAATGCCAAAAGGCTATAATTCCTGTAAAAGATAAGCCCTTACAAGATTGGATTAGGACCTGTCGGGAGGTGGGAGCCCCTGTGAGCTTGGATAAAATTATTGCTGCGGTAGCTGAGACTACTAGAATTAATTCAGGATTATGCTTCAATTGCCAACAGCCAGGACATTTCAGGAGACAGTGTCCCAATTTAAAATATTTAAAGCAGAGGCCCCCTCGCGAACCGGGACTTTGTCCACGATGTAAAAAGGGAAAACATTGGGCAAATGAGTGCAGATCCGTTAAAGATGTGAATGGACAGCTTATCCGGCAACCTCAGGCCTTGAAGCCAAAAAACGGGCAGAGGGGCCCATTGCCCCAGGGCCCGCAAAATCAGGGGATTCGGTGCCAGGAAACTTATCAGAGGCTTTCACCTCATCTCCAACAGCCATTTGTTCCTGCAGAGCAACCGCAGGATCTGCAGGGTTGGACCTCCGTGCCACCGCCGGAGTGGTCTTAACTGGCGACATGGGGGCTCAGCTCATAGCAATTGACCTAATAGGCCCCCTACCTGAAAAAATGGTGGGGATAGTGTTGGGACGTGCTTCTAACACTATGAAAGGCCTTATGGTGTTCCCCGGGGTTGTCGACCCTAATTACATGGGAGTCATCCAAATCCTCTGTTCAGTCTCTCGAGGAGCCATTTCGGTGGCCCCTGGAGATCGAATTGCCCAATTAATTTTGGTGCCTTCCCATCATCAAATTTTCCCTAGACAAGAAAAGGAAAGAAGTTTAAGTACCTCAGGAGCAGACCTTGTCTGCTTGTCCATGGCCTTAAATAACCATCCCATGTTAACATTAACAATTGAAGGTAGGACCTTTAGTGGTCTGGTGGACACGGGGGCTGACCGGAGTATCATCCAAATAACTCAGTGGCCAAAGACATGGCCCCAACAATTTTCTTCACAAACCCTGCAAGGCTTAGGTTATGCAGATACTCCTCGGGTCAGCGCAAAACAGCTGACCTGGTCCACGGAGGAAGGTCAAAAGGGAAAAATTCAGCCGTTTGTCCTCCAGGTCCCAGTTAATTTGTGGGGCTGGGATATCCAACAGCAAATGGGTTTAATTCTAACCACTGATTGCTCTTCAACGGTACAAACTATAATGAGAAATCAGGGTTTTGTCCCTACTGGTGGATTAGGAAAACATTTACAGGGCCGACATACCCCTGTAGAGCCAGTTGCCAACAAAGATAAACGAGGTTTGGGTTTTTCTTGGGGGTCACTGAAAGTTTAGCCTCCGCTGGTCCAACACCCATACCCTGGTTAACAAATAAAGCGGTGTGGGTGCCTCAGTGGCCCCTGTCCCAAGAGAAACTGGAGGCTATAACTCAATTGGTACAGGAACAACTACAATTGGAGCATGTAGAACCTTCTGTTTCCCCGTGGAACACTCCTATCTTTGTTATTAAAAAGACCTCAGGCAAGTGGAGACTATTACATGATCTTAGAGCCATTAATGCTCAAATGCAGGTATTAGGGTCAGTTCAGCGCGGTCTTCCGCTGCTTTCTGCCTTGCCTCAAAAGTGGCCCATTATATCTATTGATATTAAGGACTGTTTCTTTTCTATTCCTTTGCATCCCAGGGATAGAGAACGTTTTGCCTTTACCTTGCCTTCTGTTAATCATGAACAACCTGATGCACGATTTCAGTGGAGGGTTCTTCCACAAGGAATGGCTAATAGCCCTATAATATGCCAACTATATGTTGACACAGTTCTTTTCCCTGTGAGACAGCAATTTCCCATTGTTAGAATTCTTCACTATATGAATGATATTCTAATAGCTGCCCCTGAGCAGAATATCCTTTTTCAAGTATTTAGTAAATTATCTAAACTCCTTGCAAAGGCAGGCTTAAACTTGGCACCAGAAAAGGTGCAATTTTCAGAAAAGGTTCAGTTTTTAGGTTCCATAATTTCTCCCATAGCTGTGACACCCCAAAAGGTCGTCTTGAAAACAAAGCATTTGCATACCCTTCATGATTTTCAAAAATTAATGGGGGACGTAAATTGGGTGCGAAATTTTCTTAATGTCCCTCGCTCTGAATTGTTGCCCCTCTTTTCCTTATTGGAGGGAGACCCGGATGTTACCTCACCTAGAAAATTGACTGTTCAGGCTAAGAGTTCCATTCAGCGTCTTGAACAGGCCATAGAAAATGCACAACTCTTGCATGTAAATCCATCAGTGCCAATCTTACTGTGCATATTTAAAACAAAGAATTATCCTACAGGAGTATTATGGCAAGAAGGCCCATTGTTATGGTTGCATGGAAATTCTTATGGCTTAAAAACTATTCAGTATTTTCCAGAATTAGTTGCTTTGCTAGCTCTTACAGGTTGCAAGGCGTGTTTGACTCACTTTGCAAAATTTCCTGACAAATTAATTATTCCTTATACCCGGCAACAAGTACAAATATTGGCTGCCTCTGTTGACTGGTGGGCAGTTTTGGTGTGCTCCTTTCCAAATATAATTGACAATCATTATCCCAAACATCCACTGCTGAATTTTGTGCGTGAAGATTGGGTGTATTTCCCCAAAGTTACGAAAAAACTGCCTCTGAATAATGCCCTAATTATATTTACAGATGGGTCAAAAACAGGCCGAGGTGCCTATGTAGTTCAAGGAAAAGAGCCAGTAACTTTAAATTTTCAACCAGAAACTCCACAAGTAGTTGAATGTCTAACAGTTTTAGAAGTATTCAGGAAATTTCCTGAGCCTTTTAACCTATATTCTGATTCACAATATGTAGTTAATGCAGTGGCATCCCTGGAAGTCGCAGCCTCCATAAAAGGTAGCAGTACAGTTTCAAATATATTATCCCAACTTCAGAGTTTAATTTTACAAAGGAAAAATCCTTTTTTCATTGGTCATATTCGGGCACATACTGGCTTGCCTGGTCCCATGTCAGAGGCCAATGCCTTAGTGGATTTGACTGCCAGAGCCCTGGTGGGCCTTTCCCATAATTCTGTTCAATTAGTGTGAGATTTTCATCAACTTTATCATGTTTCTGCAAAAACCCTTCGATATAAATTTTCCATTTCACACCAACAGGCTAGAGAAATTGTTAAATCTTGTCAATCCTGTGTAGTATATCACCCCTCTTTTATAATCGGGGATAATCCTAGAGGACTTTGCTCTAGCGCCTTATGGCAAATGGATGTTACTCATGTGCCTGAGTTTGGCCAGACAAAATATGTTCATGTTTCTGTGGATACTTTCTCTGGCATAATGCATGCCACTGCCCTTACTGGGGAAAGGGTGTCCCATGTCAAAGTTCATTGCTTGGAAGCCTGGGCAGCATGGGGAAAACCATTAAAATTAAAAACAGATAATGGCCCTGCTTATGCCTCTGCTGGATTTCGCTCCTTTTGCACTCAAATGCAGGTGGTTCATTCTACTGGCCTTCCCTATAATCCCCAGGGTCAGGGAATTGTGGAACGTGCCAATAGGACTCTTAAACAACTTTTATTTAAACAAAAGGAGGGAATAGGCCGAGATGCCTCCCCCAGAGAAAGGCTGGCCATTGCACTGTTTACCCTAAATTATGTAACAGTGGATGATAGAGGACAAACAGCCGCTGATCGGCATGCTAATAAAATGGCGATGCCATCTATACAAAAAGCAATGTGGAGAAATGTCATTGATAATAAATGGTATGGACCGGATCCTGTAATTCAGAGATCCAGGGGAGCTGTTTGTGTTTTTCCACAGGGACAAGATTCCCCCCATTGGGTACCACAGCGCCTCGTAAGAATATTGGAAGAAAATCAAACGCCCAAAGAGGATGATGCGAAACAAAGTCCTGGGAATAATCCTGTTAATAATTCTTCTGCTGCCATGACTTTGGACGAAGAGACAGAGGGGAAAGAGCAACAAGGAAAAAATGATGTGGGCAATAATGAAGACCTTCCCATTACTGATGCCCGTGACTAATGCCTCGATGACTGCAGTGACTTCAGCGGCGGCCCTTGCCATCAGCCGCAGGGTCAACAGCCATGGAGACGCGGACGGAGACTAATCAGCACTTGTATCGTGGTTTTATGATTCTCAATCAACGGGTGGACTTATTGCAGGAACAAATGGATTTAATGTATAGGTATTCTCAGCTTGTATGTGCAGCCAGTTATTCTGGAATGTGTGTAACAACCCTACCTTATAATAATTTTTCCTATGCTGCAAATTTGCCTAGAAAGTTAGGTGGTTATTAAAAGAACAGTGGACGGAACAGTTTGAGGACCTAACAGAACGTCTAAGATCAGAAATTATGGTGATCAATCAGACCAGGGTCACAATAACTGCAGGACAAGTTTTGGATTGGATTGAAAGTTCCTTGTCATTTGTTAAGGAGTGGGCTGGGCTGGGAGTGTTTGTTGCAGCCTGTTGTGGATTTTGTGTCTCTAGCCTCTGGTTGCTCTGTCGCATGAGATCTCGCAATAGAAGGGATAGAGTACTGGTTGCTCATGCACTCACTGCTTTAGAGCAAGGATGTTCTCCCCAGGTATAGCTTGCAGCTTTAAAGGCCAATTGAAACTACCCTGTACTGCCTTTGCACCCTCGAGACCTCGGTCCATTGCACGAGGAATAGGAGTATGGACAGCCAAGAGTTGTGAAATGCTGGACAAAGTACCACTCCTGACCCTAACAGGTCAGGGAGAGCATGTGCGTCAGCATATGGGTCTGAGCCCCTAGCCCATCTCCACAAAGGGGATAGAGAACCTGGAGGGGAGGGATCCAGGGTTGGCCTCCTGGGTCACTCCTCTAGAATAGGACCTCGAATTTTACTTTGGAGGACAGCACCTCTACTCTCTTCACAACAGGCATTTTGGCTTGCTGCTATAAAACAAAAGGGGGGAGATGTGGGGAGCCGGATGGCACCTGTTTCCTGCCTCGCTCCTTGTAACTTATTTGGTATGTGAGTGCGAGGCCTTTACTCGTTACTAAGTATCAAGTTGCTCTTCAGTCTGCGCATGACGAAAAAGGGCGTGACCAATCCCGAGTCTCAAAACGGCCTTAGCAACAGAGCAGCCAATGGTAGAGAGCCCCTTGTTCCTTGGGCCTATATAAGCAGTTGCATTTCCCGGCCCAGGGCCCCTCTGCTTCAGCTCTCCCTTTAATCAAGTTGCTCTTCATTAAAAGCGTGATACGAGAAGGATCCTCGGGTGGTGTCCGTTCTTCCCTGCTGGTCAGGGGTGCCGGGCGCCGCAGGACACAGCAAAGGCAGTACTCAGAGGAAAATTTATAGCGTTGAGTGCCTACAACAACAAGTTTGAAAAATCGCAAACCACCAAGTTAATGTGTCACCTTAAGCTCCTGGAAAAAGAGGAACAAACCAACCCTAATCCCAGAAGAAGAAAGCAAATTATTAAAATCAAAGCAGAATTAAATGAATTGGACTCCAAAAAACGAGAGAAAGAATCAACAAAACAAGGAGTTGGTTCTTTGAAAGAATTAACAAAATTGACAAACCCTTAGCAAATCTTACCAAAAAAAGAAGAGAGCATACCGAAATAAACAACATTGCAGACGAAAATGGTAATATCACGACAGAAATTACCAAGATCCAGAATATCATGAGGGACTACTTGTCAAACCTTTACGCCAACAAATTTGAGAATCTAGATGAAATGGATGAATTCCTAGCCAATATTAACATACCCACACTGAACCAAGAAGAACTAACCCAACTAAACAGACCTATTTCAAGCACTGAAATAAAAATGTCAATAAGAGACCTTCCACCTAAGAAAAGCCTAGGGCCAGATGGATTCACAGCTGAATTCTATAAGGTCTTCAAAGCAGAGCTCACACCAATACTCCTCAAGCTCTTCAACGAAATTGAAAATGAAGTTCTTTACCAAACTCATTCTATGAAGCCAGTATAACCCTCATCCCCAAACCAGACAGAGATTCATCAAAGAAAGAGAACTATAGACCTATTTCTTTGAAGAACATGGACGCAAAACTTCTCAACAAAATACTGGCCAACCATCTACAACAACTCATCAAAAAAATTATACCCTATGATCAAACAGGATTCATCACAGGGAGGCAAAGCTGGTTCAACATACACGTCAATTAATGTGACTCAACACATCAACAGGAGCAAGGACAAAAATCACATGATTGTCTCAATAGATGCAGAAAGGCATTTGACAAGATCCAACTCCCCTTTATGTTAAAAGCTCTGGAGAAACTAGGAATCCATGGAACATTCCTCAATATAATAAAGGCTGTGTATGACAAACCCACTGCTAGTATTACACTTAATGGAGAAAAGCTAAAGTCATTCCCTCTAAAATCAGGAAGGAGACAAGGATGCCCACTCTCTCCACTCCTCTTTAACATAGTATTAGAATTCCTAGCCAGTGCAATAAGGCAAGAAGCAAGCATAAAGGGGATCCAAGTAGGGAAAGAAGTAAAACTATCCCTTTGCAGATGACATGATTCTGTATTTAAAGAATCCTATAGACTCTACTCCCAAGCTCCTTGAGCTGATTCAAAACTTTGGAAGAGTAGCAGGCTATAAAATTAACCTTCAAAAATCAACTGCCTTCCTCTATGCCAACAGTGAGAGGAAGGAGACAACAATCAGCAACTCCTTTCGCAATAGCCTCAAAGAAAATAAAGTACCTAGGAATTACCTTAACTAAGAATGTAAAGGACCATTTTGATGAAAACTTTAAAATCCTGAAAAAGGAATTAAAGCAGAACTGAGGAAATGGAAAAATCTCCTATGTTCCTGGATGGGAAGAATCAACATCGTGAAAATGACAATCTTGCTAAGGTCTATCTAGAATCCAACGCAATACCCATCAATATCCCGATGTCATTCTTTGAAGAAATAGAAGAGGCAATTCAATTGTGTCCTTCTTTGCAAGTATCAAATTGCTCATTTTCTCTCCTTCCCTTCCTTCCTCCCTCCCTCCTTCCCCCCTTCCTTCCTCCCTCACTCCTTCAATCCCTGCCTCCTTCCTTGATCATCTTGTTATATACCCAAGCCTGGCCTTGAACTCTGTGATCTTCCTGCCTCAGATTCCCAGTTGCTGGCATTACAGGCAGAAACTTCTATGCCTGGAAAGATTCATATTCTCTGATGAACAGTGCTCCTTTTGAGGTATGTTTGTTTCCTGGTTTGTTTCTCTTTTCTGGATTACTCTAAACTTTACCTCTTATTCTTTTTCCCCTTGGGTAACCCATTGTCAAAGGTGCATCTAACTTTCTTGTATGTTTCTTCTCCATGATTTACATCTAAGGTGCAAGAGCTTCAAAATCCCTCTGTTATCTAGACTCTAAGTCAGAGAAAAGTCTAAGGAATTTCTGATTTATGATACAGCCCTGTGATCTGCTTTGGCTCACGCACAGCTGAACCTCGCCTAAGTAACTCTACCATGCAGGGCTCTTGCACGTCCTTGTCTCTCTCTTCTGTGCCACGGATCTTATGTGATGCTGTCAGAACAGAAGCAACAACTCCTTGGAATTTGGTATTGAAAGTGATTAAATTCAAATTATTTTAAAGTTTAGACAGCTTCATTTTTCAACATAGGCTAAGGGAATACTTGTTCTGTATTACTTATTCTTCCTTCTTTTCCATGAAACCCAGACAGGTGGAGTCAGGCACCTGCTGCTCCCTTTCACTTTCCCAAAATTCCTATGAAGAACCTTCAAAAGGAAAAGTCACATTACTCAGTATGGTTCATTATTATAAAAACACTGAAAAATAAGATTTCATATATTTCATCTAATGAAAGTCTTCCCTCCAACTCCCTCCAAAAATGTTAACTTACAATTGTAAGTTAACTTACAATTGTGAAGAAGCAAGTTGTACGAGAGAAGTTCAAGTTGGACTAAACAGTTTTTTATTGAAAGGGAAGGAGTTACATAAAACTATCATGAATCACAAATTGGGAATTTAACTATTTAATTTAGAGATCCTGGCACAGGAAACTCACATCTGCAACCATAGCTGCTCAAGAGGCTGAGGTCTATAACCAGGGGTCCAGTTAACCAGCAAAGAGCTTAAACTGGAGGTCTGGCTCAAATGGTACAGTGCCACACTTGGGAGAAAAAAAAGCCAAGCAAGAACGCAAAGGTTTGAGTTCAAGTCCCAGAATTAGAAAGCAAACAAACATAATAAAAACTATAGGGAAAAATGGAAGTGGTTGATTAAAATCATGGGGAAAAAATGAACAAAACTCACTTTTCTCAGAGCTCAGTGCTAAACTGCATGTTTTCTTCCAGAAAATAAGTGGGTATGTGATGTTCAGTGATTTGAAAAGCAGGAAAATAAATCTGCGAACTGAGATAAAATGAGATTTTTAAAGTGACAGCTCTCTTGTCTAGTCAGCTTGTTTGTTAGATACTTTCATTCTGACTCCCTAGATATACTAGAAAGTTTTATTTTCTAGACAATTGTGCATGCCATATAAGACTTAAACTAATTGCAATATGCATACTTATTCAAAGAATCTTTCATTATTAAAAATATCTGTTGTTTCTTTGGTTATGTATCTTTTCATTATTTTTCTTTTGTCTAGATTCATATAACGGTCTTTTACATTTTTAATGATTCTTTGAACCAGTTTTTAATTTCGTGTTCAATTCTCATTTCTTTTTGTATTTCTTCATTCCTCTTTCTGTATTATTATATTTCTATATTCTTTGACATTACTTACTTTTTGAGTTTTTGCTCTGGAGAGATTCTTTAGAGTTCTTTAGTGTATGCAAAATGCTATTTATTCAATGTATTCCACAATATATTAGTCATTGGGAACATCTTGAAATTTCTACTTTTAATGAAATTTTATTATAAACTGAAATCAGGTGGTACATTATATGTAATTGAACTAATTAAATCAATGCTAATTTCATCTGCATTATTGTCCAATTTTCAGAAACTACACATATGTATATTTTTTAATATTCTGATGTCTTTCTGCAAACACCTGTTAAATAAGCTACTTGCTTACCTCATTATATAATTCAAATGGAGATTGTTGAATAGTATAAACAAAGTAAGGTTATCAAGGTCTATATGTTTTGTTTATGTACTTGGGTAGATAATAAAAAATAATTATGTGTTCAAATTTTATGTCATGCTATGGATTTACCCATGCCTTGACTATTGTTTGATACATAATTTCAAGTTTAATCACAATGTTGTGACTTTGTTCTTTTGTGATAATTACTCCTTAGAGTTTATCTAGCACTCTATATTGTTTTATTAATTTCTAGGCTTTTCATATTAAAAATAATTGGTTCTCTACTTCATATAATAACCTTCATTTCAATAATATAGTCCTAGTAAATGACCTTTGGTTTGCTTTAACTGATACATTTAATGTTGTGACTGTATGTTTTCCTTATATTTTCACTTCCTTTTTCTTACCAGGTTTTTTTTATCACTTTATGCCTCATTTTGATTTAACTATTTCTTTGCTCTTTTCCTTTGAAACTATCTATTGAAAATTCACATCCATAGACACAATAAAGTGCCAAAATATATCATTATGTTTACTCCTTTCCTGGAAAGCACAAGAATCTGAAAAACATTTTATCCTTAACAGTAGTCTATCTCTTACCTCTATGGGATCCAAAGTGTTTTATTTTAGCTCTACAATTTAATAGTAAAATCCATCCTCGTCATTACTGTTTTAACTATTTACCTATTAGTCAGTTGTGGGATTTTACTCAGGGTCTGGTCTCTTTCCCAGAGCCCCTTTGTGCTCAAGGCTAGCCCTCTATCACTTGAAACAGAGTGCCATTTCTGGGTCTTGAGTGGTTAATTGGAGATTCTCATGGGGATTTGTCTGTTCAGACTGGCTTTGAACCTCAATCTTCCGTTCTCAATATCCTGAGTAGCTAGGATTACAGGCATGAGACATCAGTGCCCAACTTCATTATTGTTTTATATATTCAAATTTTGCTTTAACTGCCTTGAATCTTGTTCAGCACCATTCTTTATAATATTACAATTCTACTTTGAGTGCAGTGGAATGCATGTTATGTAATTCATTGCAAAGTTTTTTTTTTATTGAGGCTCTCTAGTAATAAACATCAGTAGTTATGATCTCACAGAAAGTGTAGGTTTTTCTCATGCCTGTTAAAGATTTGGGTGTGAATCTGAGTCCTGAGTGGCTCATGCTTGTAATTCTAGCTACGCCAGGGGCTGAGATCTGAGGATTGTGATTCAAAGCTAGCCCAGTCAGGACAAAGTCTATGAGACTCTCTCTTATCCTCAATTAACCATCAGAAAATCAAAATTTGAGCTGTGGCTCAAAGTTTTAGAGTGCTAGCCATGAGCATAAAAAAGCCCAGGGACAGTATTCAGGCCTGAGTTCAAGCTCTGTGTCTGGAAAATTAAAGAAAGAAAGAAAAAAACATTGACATTTACATTCTTGTGCAAAGGAGGTACCATTTAACAGAGAAGTTTATGAATACAACAAGATCTTGAGCAGTGTCATCACCTTCAACATTCTTCAACCAACATGTTCCCTTCCTTTTCTTAATTTGATGGTACATATAATGAAGTCTTGACTACATTCTGCCCCTGTCGGCTCTACCTCTTCATTCTTCTACCTCTTGCCTCTTGGTCCCACCCCCTTCTTGCAAGTACCCATTTCTGGGTGCTTATTTTGTTGGGCTTTGACTTTATCTTTCTAAAAATTGCACTATTTGAGCTCTGTACAGGTTCTAGTATGTTTCAGTCAATTTATTTGTAATCACTTGCCTACCACCCAATGCGTACTGCAAATGAGGGAAGCCATACAACCTTTGTTTCTCTGGTTTTTTTTGTTTGTTTCCCTAAATATTGCTGCCATTGTGCGTGTGGATTTCTGTATCCTTCTCTCCACACCTCATTCATTCATTTAGGACCAGTTCAAGCTTTTGATTGGGAATTTCCTGGCCACACAAATCATCTCATGAAATCAATCATTAAATTCATGTTTGCCTGTGTGTAAGGCAAAAGTATTTTGGCCTTTCACTTCCTACTCTGGTTTGCAAAGTTTGAAACAAAGTGTTTTGGTCAGTGGGTAGACACAATCAACTGTCCAGTATCACGTGTTGAGTTGACCTATGCTCAACCCAGATAGAAAAAAAAAAAACAAGTCAAGGCTCTCTGTCACTTGGTAGTTCAGAAGCTCAAGTTACATATTAGCTTGTGAAGTTCCACCTTACTCTCCTGTGTTTCTAGCTATGCATTTATGTAAATATTTATACTTTACATCAAGCATTTCTGAGTTCTTTCTTTTTTTCTGGAGACAACTTTCAGGATATTTCATATACCATATGGCTAGAAATAGTAACCTTTAATTTAATTGTGAATCCATCTGCTCAAATACTTTTGAGTTCCTTTCATGCATTAGGTAGGACGAATGCAGATGAGTGATGAAAACAGACAGGAAGCTGTTTTCTTCTGGAACTTCCTCCACGCTCCTATAAGTGAAGGTATGCTATGTCAGATGGAAAATGCACAAGCAAGGAATTGAAGTGCCTTGGGGAGGGGAGTGGGTCGGAAGCCAACTTTTCAGCCTGGCCTACTGTGCACATGCTGACCTTGAAGAGCATTCTAGGCAGGAAGTAGTCAAAAGGTGCAAAGGCCCTGAGATGGCACTTGCTTCGCGTATTTCAAGCCCAGCTAATAAAGTAGACAAAGTAAAAAGGGCATGGGATAATTCTAAGGATGTAGACTTTTACACAGAGACTCATAGACATCTAAAACAAATTTTTTCTGGATGAGGAATTAACAGACCTAAATTGACTTATAGCATACTATTTTTATAGCTATTATATGAAATGCTCCGTTTATTAAATTGCTGAATGAGAGTTGGGCTAGGGATATAAAAATGGATCTGGTAGTCACATTAATTGACTGCTCTTGACAGCTAATTTGAGTCTTCATATAGAAATTTTGGCTTCAGTTTCGCTGTAGTACACTTACAAACTTTGTTTCTCCAAGTTTCCAACCTAATTATAGCTACTGCCTGAGACTGCGAAACCCTTGCACTCTCCTGACAAGGGAAAAAGTGCCAAAAACATAGGGCTCCTGGTAAAACACACCTTTCTTAGACCTCGGGGTTAGTTTTATAACCATAATAAAATTAAATTTCTTGTTTGTTTGTTCTTACATATCATAAGACTCAATTTTTTTCTGTTACTATCTTCCTCTCATCAAACTTTTATAGCTAATTTCTAACAAAGTACACTACAACACACAGTAATGCAAGATCTGGGATCATAAAACAAGATGAAGAAAAATGATGTATAAAGGAACTAAAAAATGCCGTACCTTTTAAAGTTTTTGTTCCACAATCTTTCACAATCTCATCTTTGAATGCAGATACATATTCTAAGAAAAAGCTCAAGTTCAGTGAAATGGATAAAATGGCATGTCTAATAGTTCTGAAGGTATATTTAATTTTTATATTTAATCATCCATGATAATCTGAAGGCAGGAGTAATATTTGGAGAGATTGGGGTGGTAATGATGGGAGAGGCAACATTGATTAAGATGCCTTGTCTTCACAAGTGGACAAAAATCCCTTTGTACAACTACCTAAAATTAATTTAAAAGATAAAGTAGAGAAAATTACCAACATAACATACCAAAATTTGCACAATTCCATCTTAAGTTTTGATTTAACATTTCTTGCTTAAAACCAAAAGATAATCAAGAAGAGATTTAAGTAATTGTAGACAAGGGAAGAAGAGATACTTTACATATTAGTAACAATAGTAATGAAAACCCTGTAATAGAAAGTATAACACTTAGTTTTTGAAAGAAAATAGGTATTCAAAACAATCACTTGAGCATGATTCATACTAACTCATTTTTCCAAGGTTAGACAAATGTGTATGGAAGTTATATATCACCATATTAATTGCTTGTTTATGCTTTGCCCACCACATTGTTCTAATCAATTTTGCATACTTTCATTACATATTCAGAGATTAAGTCAGGGTTTGAAACTTGTTGCCTTAGAGAATTCTCTTGTTAACAAAGTAGGAGTTGTTTTATAGAACTTCTATTCCTGGATTGTATTGGCCTCAGCCCTGTACCACTGAATAGTTTGTGCTGGACATACTGTGAACAAGGACAATGAAAAGCTACAGGAGTGAAAATGTGAGCAGATTAATGTCCAACTGTAGTAGGGTAATGCTAAGTGACACATTTGAATACTTGAATTTGGAACCTGAAACTGCACCCACTAAATCTAAGCATTCTAGGTCATGCATCTTGAAGTGTGAGGGGATGAAATCAAAGTCCACTTCGTTCATTTGTTTTAAGTGACACTAGTCTATAGCTTGGAACTGCAGGCAGTGTGTTAATAATATAAACAAAATTATTGGTCCCAACACGTGCCAATCATGGTTCTTTGTGCTGGGGTTCAGCAGAGGAAATGTTAAACCACAATTCTGGCCCTGTAGGATTTACAGTTTTATTAGTGCAACTACGCCTTTCTTTTCTTTCTTTTTATATTTTGTGCCAGTACTAGGACTTGAATTTAGGGCGTGTATTCTGTCCCTTGGCTTTCTCACTCATAACTGGTATTCTACTACTTGAACCACAGCACTAATTTTGGCTTTGTGTTGGCTAAATTGAGGTAAGAATCTTTTCAATCTTTTCTGCCCTTCTCCCCTTACTGTCTTCAAACTGTGAGTCTCAGATCTCAGCTTCCTTCATCAGAAGCTAGGGTTACAGACGTGAATCACCAGTGTCAGTTTAGAGGCTTTATAGACATCATCTATAGAAATTATTTTCTTCTGAGATTGTGATTCAATATGAAATTTTGACAAGACTTATTTATGATTCTGAAACAGCTGTTGTTATAGAGAAATATATATATACATATATATATATATACATCATCACTGGACTCAATGTTTTATTTGAAAATAACCCTGTCAACATACTTCATCCTAAAATACATGAAGCAAAGTGGAAAAAAAATCATCTTGCCAAATAGTAATTAAGATATATGGGAATCATGTATCTTGATGCTATCTTAGCTGGATTAGCCATAATTTATGTAATTCTAATTCATTGTGCATATTCTTTTGCCTCAAGAAGAAAAAAGTAAAATATTGATTTCAAACAGAATTGGAGCCATGCTCTGATGGATCAGGCTCAAGGGGATGAAATCTGAGGATAAGAGCTCAAAGATAACATGGGCAAACACATCTGGGAGACTTATTTCATCCAACCAGCAAGAATGACCAGAAGTGGAGTTATGGCTCAAATGGTAGAGCTCCAGCTTTGAACAGAAAAAAATCTAAGCAAGAGTGTCAGATAATGAATTCAGGTTCCTGTATTAGCATAGATAGATGAAGAGAGAGAGAGAGAGAGAGAGAGAGAGAGAGAGAGAGAGAGAGAGAGAGAGAGAGAGAGAGAGAGAGAGAAAGAATGAAAATTGTTGGATGGATGAAGGAATAGATGAAAATAGATTATTGATAGTTGATAAAACATGATGGATAGATAATGGATGAATAAATAAATAATAAAAACTATATTAAGTGGATGATGTTTGAGTAGATGATAGGCAGACAGGCAGACAGATGGATAGGGAATAAGAGCTTTGTTGGGTGTTCGACAGATGAATAAATATAGAAGTAGACAGACAGACAGATAAGAACTATGTTGGATGGTCTGGTCTGTAGATAAATATAGAGAAGTAGACAGACAAATGGATGCATAGATCCATTGATACACAGAACTGGAGACAGAGGAGTTTAACTCGTTTAACTCACACGCCCTCTAGTAGCACTTATCTAATGTGGGCTCTATCTGCTGGGCTGCACATCTATGGTGTGAATGCTTCCATCGAGGCAGATGTATTCTGCTTCTATCTCACCTTACATGGAGCTCATCACAGTATTTGATACACGATGGAGCCTTTCAGTCTTGAACTTCACCTGACTCAGCATCTGGGAGCTTTGATTATGGAATGTGCTGTGAGGATGTTTACATAAATAATAGATTGCCTTCTGCCTAGGTCACTTCCAGTGTTTTTCTCCAAGCAAAAGCAGGGGACTTTTCCTCTAGGTGGCAATAAGGATGTAATTAGGTCACAGAGACACCTCAGGTTATTACGTGGAGATGGATGGTGGCTCTGGGACATGTGTTGTGGGTGAGCTCCTGGCTGGCACCCAGGTTCCCGTGCTGCACCCAGCAAGGGATTTTGGTAGTGGTTTGGCCCCAGTTAGTGATCCCCAAGTCTGGATGCTCTCACGCCCACAGATTTTCTGCTATGTCAAGCTCATACAGAATGCTTTTCTTAAATCCTGTCCCCTGAGCTTCATACAATGTGGTCATGTCCTAAATAACTAAAGAAGTGGAAAGTGATTGCGGGTCGATTGGAATTTTCTGCCAGATAGTGGAATATGCTGTGCCATCAACGTGGGAAACCAAATGGTGTCAATAACGGGAGGTGCAGAAAACAAGAGGTCATGCAGAGAGCGAGCCCTTGTGTGTTCCCTGCAGTACCCGGACCTGTGAATCTATAGACTGAATCTACAGGACCTGAGAAAGAGGACTTCAGCAAATCACCTCCTACCTTCCAGTTCCGCCCCCCGCCCACTGTCATGGGCCTATTAGGAGAAATCCAGGTTGTTCTGACCCACTCAAGGAAGGAACTAACTCTAGGCTGCAATCTCATCTCTCTAATCCTTGTAATGTATCTCTTCAAATCTGTGAGTAAAAACTAAGACTAAAGAGACAGATGCCTTTTAGGGCCAGAATATTTCAGTTATAAGATTAAGAGACAAGAGTTAATTAGTGTAGTGATAACCATGCCTGAAATTTCTGAACTACTTTACTTTTCTTTGTATTATATGAATTCACCATAACCTCATGTCCTTTCCTAAGCACAATTGCAAATTTAAACACTTTACCCTTAAGCTGGCCACTGGTAGCACATTCCTGTATTTCTAGATGCTTAGAACTTGAAATATTTGGATCATGGGTCAAAGGCAGCCAAGGCACACAAATTAACCAGCAAAAAAAGCTGGAAGGAAAGGGATGGCTGAGGAGGTAGAGTACCAATCTTGAGCAAAAGAATGTTAAGTGAGATTGGGAGGCCCTGAGTTCAAGCCCCAGTACTAGCACAGAAAAAAAGTTCCTCCTTGCTTCCAAGAAATCATCTTATTTTCCAAGTCTTCTTCAAGTTCATTCACAATAAGAAAGATATTTTAGTGATCAGGAATTATAGACATTTTTTACTAAGTAGTCATTTTGCACCAAATTATAAATGTTTTTCCAGTGGCTTTTATTAACAGAATGTTTTATTTTAGAAAAGCGGAGTAATCTTCAACTTTATAAAGTTTTATACTAAGGTTTGGAGTTGTAACTCCAGAGTGCCAGCTAAAGAGCACAAGTGCCAAATAATGAATTCAAGTCCTAGTCTCAGAAAAATAAAACTTTTGTACTAAATCACTTACTATAATTATTTTTAAATAAAAGAAGCAAAAGCCTTGGAAGAGGCAATAGTTTATGAAGCTATCCAGTAAAAATAGTTGTGAGTGAATACATTTAAATATTTCTCCATTTTTAAAAATTTTTGTTTACGATATTAACTAGTTCCAAGATTGGCCACATTTTTTTCAGAAGCAGTTTGTGGACTATTATATATCTTGAGTTGCAGCTCTAGTTATCATCAAATTACAGTGATAGTCCAATTGTCCCTTTACAGTAGTAGGAAAAAAAAGTGATTTGTTGATTAATAACCATTCTGTACTGAGTGAATTTATTAGCAATTGGCTTTATTATAAAGAGATCATCCTTGAAAACCTGTATAAATTTGATGTTTATACTCTGATTAATGCATTGTAAATTTAGACTTGTTTCTTGTGTTTTATTTTGATACAATTAATCTGTAAATTGCTTTCTATGTTAGCTTATCAAATGAAGGATTATTTAATGGACCAGAAGACAGTGGATAAAAATAACTTTTAAGTTAAATAAATACATAATTCTGTTTTCAATTTCTGTTGTCAATTACTGGAGACTTGACAAAAAATTCTGGTTAACACAGAAATTAAATCTCTCAGTCTTAAGTGTTACACTATCCAGGCTTTAAACACAGAATTTTGATGTAATAAACTTCTGACCTTACTATACTTTTTTATCTGAATATAATATATAAATTTGAAATTTGTCTTTTTTTGGAAGTTAACAATTTCTTTAATCTGTTGTGGATAGAAGTGAGGAGGAAGAGGGGGAGAGAAGGAAAAGAAAAGAGTGTAAGTGGTCAAGGTAACAGGCCTCAGATCATTTGTACTTTGTACCTGTAAATTTTGTATTAAACTGTCATACCTGTAAATTTTTTAATAAATGGTTATACATCAAGGAAACAATATATTTTAGTACACACACGCACACAAGCATATCACTGACATTCAAACCAGAACTTATAGGCTCATGTTGATGCAACCCAGTGTTTTCTGTGGTTTGTATTCTTGTCTACCTTTTGGTTGATCTGCAAAATGATCAACCAAATGCACACTTCACAGTGGGCGTACTTGTGATATGATTGGTTTTCATGCAGGCAAAACATTTTGAGGGTACACCATCATTGAACATCCCCTAAGCTGAAAGGGGAGCGATTTCAAGTACATTGTCCTCAATAGAGGTACCAATAAGAGTAGCCGTGGGTGAAGCACGTGCTAGGAGTTGGTTTGCTATGTGAAACCACTCACTCTATTCACCAGCCATCTGCCAAAGCAAAGCTAGCCACCAAATATGACACTAAGCAAGCATGGTCCATGTACAGGAATGAAGGACAAACTCATGTAGACCACCTGCTGCATCACATGCAGACCTCACATCCCATCAATCTCAACCCCTACTGATTGAAGAGCATATTAAAACTTCTTCAGTATGGAAACCTGAAGATCATAGAGCCTAGGACTATTAAGTGACAAGGTCTATAATTAGGCAGACCTGAGACATATCAACTACATTTGATTTTTCTTTTTTTTCCCCCCTTCGGTGTTTAAGCATATGCTAGAGCCTCCTGAGTGCTACTCAAGTAGTACACTGCTGGACTCATGCCCCTGCTCCTTTGTTGTTTTTAGTTATTTTATTCGGTTCGTTTTCTTTTCTTCTTTTTTTCTTTCTTGGTGTTGATCCTAGGTCTGAGCACTGTCCTTGAGTATTTTCACTGAAGGATAGCACTCTACCACTTCAGCCACAGCTCCATTTCAGTCTTTTTTTGGTGATTCATTGGAGATAAGAGTTTTTGAGTCCTCAATTGTTATCTCTAGTGAGTCTCATGGATTCTTTCTCCAATAGCCTGTGCTGGCATTAAACCATGATCCTCGCACCACAACTTCTTGGTTAGCTAGGATTGCAAATGTGAGCCATCTGCTTTGCCTCCCCATCCCTCTCCTACACTCACATCCTCTCTCATAGAAGTGAGGTGACAGAATCACCCATTCCACACATTCAGAAACCACTAAAGTGAGGTCCATTTTGTATGTAGATTTGTTTGCCCCATACTGGAGCACAATAAATAATCATTAGATATGAAATGGTACATAATCATAGCAGTTCCTTGTTAAGCAAGTAAAGCAGCTTGGTGAACTCATGAGTTAGCACCAACTAAATTCTGGAACAGGGCTGGTGTGTGTGTGTGTGTGTGTGTGTGTGTGTGTGTGTGTGTGTGTGTGTGTACATACATGGAATTATGCAATTAAGCATTATTACTTATTTTGCAAATGTGTCCAGATTGCGCATGATACACTGGAGTTTGTTCACTGATTTGGAGAACTAGATGAAGAAGACAAGAAGACAGGATTCTTATGTCTACTTGTCTTGAAATCTCATGGAGTCAGTACCATAATGTGTTAATACTACCAAAAGTAATATTTTCAGGGGTTTCTCGAGATTGCCCCTAATGCTGTGCCTGTATGGACTTGGGAAGAAGCATGATAGGGCTGGTGACATAATTCTGAGCAAGAATGCATTCTTAGCAAGTATGAAGCTCTGAGTTCAAATCCCAGTATCATCAAAAAACATGTGATACTATTTGTTGTTTGGAAATGGAGGCAAACTGTAGATCCATGCAGTGTTGGCCATGGGTGGAAAAGGCAAGTTCACTAATTAAAAACAATGCTAGAAGCCTGGGGCCAGTGGCTCATGACCAATCCTTGCTATTCAGGAGGCTGAGTTCTGAGGATGGTTTGAAGCCTTCCTTGGCAGGAAAGAAACTCTGATCTCCAATTAAACAGTAAAAAGCCAGAAATGGAAATGTAGCTCAAGTATGAATGAAAAAGCCAAGGAATGGCAACTAGACCCTGAGTTCAATCCTAGTATGCCAATACACACACACACTAACACACGCACACACACACATACTGCTGGGCATCCTAAACAGACCTTGCACATCTTAAACCATTTTGTTCCCGATAGTGGCACTGCTTATGTATAATCACTCTTTCCCTTTACTTGCCTAACTCTTATTTTTTTAAGCAAATTGAAAAGTTACTACATGCCAAGTAGAGAGTTCGATGTAGGTTTATTAACTGCAATCCTTAATGAGCATAGAGAGATAATAAATTTTCACCAATAAATTCTCTTTTCTCCCACACAAGAGTAATTGTGCCCCAAGGGAACCCCTTATTCCCTTAAAGAGTATTTCCTTCTTTTCCACATTATACATTATATAGTCCACATTATAACTAGCTTTTTATTTTGACCAATCCTGATATTCTTCAGGATGAGGATTCTGTTTATTTGACCATTTTTATTCCCAGTGTTTTAATCATTAAAAAAACTGAGGTGGATGAATGAACAAATTATTGCCCTACCGTTTTCCAGATCCCTTATATTCAAGACTTATTCACACAGTGAGACCAAAGGAGAATATTCTTAGGAATGGAGCATGAGAGAGAAATACTTATATTCATCTGATCATATAAAAATGGTATTTATCAACATAAACTCCAGGAAAAGGAAACAATAAACATTTGGTTTTCTTTTCCATTTGTCTTATTTGTTTTTTATCTGTCTTTGAGAGGGCAAGGGGGAGCACAGAAATGGTGGGACAAAAGGTGAACAAATACAACAGGAGTACTCATTAGCCAATATACTGAAAATGAACTATACGAACTGTGGGTAGGAGTCGGAGGGGAAAAAACTGGGATAGAGTGAAGGAGGTGATGACATTGTCCAAAAAGAAATGTATTCATCACCTGATTTATGTCTATAAATCACCTGTACAGAAATGATAAAAATGCATGAAAAAGAAAAGGTTATTTACTGAACTATGTGCCATGCAACATTTTATATAAAAGTGGATATAAATGAATAGTCCAGTTCATCAGCCCCATATGAAAGGCAGGTAGATAGCCCTAAGTAAGGAAGGCTGATATTCCTCTTAAAAAGACAGCAAGAACACTTAATACTGATCTTTAAGAAGTCACAGTGATGAAGACCGAGCAGAAAGAGGAACAGCAAAGGTGTCCTGTGGGGCAGGAAATTCCAGGAGACCTCAGTGTCCAGCCACTATAAATCCAAAAAAATATACACGCCCATGTGTGTGCCAAAGTGTCAGTAAATTGCACCACATTGATCTGCAGCTTCTTCAGAGATAAAAATAATGGTTTAAAGATGATTTTATTTTTTTAAAGATTATTTTAGTTTACCCATTTTTAAAATGTACCTCATCTACATTTTTATTAACAATAGCAATGATTTTCATAGGTAAAACTCCACTGATATAATCGTTAGCTATTCTGTATACCTATTCCAAGACTGTGAAAATCACATGAGATTTTGAAGCTAATTTCTTTGTTCTTTTTTTAAATAGAATTTATTAACATTGATTTTTTATATCATATTTCAAATCAAAATTAGGCTAAGGGTTTCTATAACATAGATACATATTAATCTATGTAATAAAACATTATGTCTATAGAGTCATAGGGTTTTTTTTCTTAATTTAATTTTATTTTCAGGGTGATGTACAGAGGGGTTACAGTTACAAACATAAGGCAGTAAGTATAGTTCTTATTCGATATTGTTATTCCTTTCTATGTTTTTCTCCCACTTTCCCCACCACCCCTCCTCAAGTTGTAGAGCTCATGTCCAACATATTTTCTTGTGGGATCACTGTTACATTGGTTCACACGTTGTCCTTTGTCTCACCATTTTGTTGTTTCCCTTCCCTTCCTACACCAGGTAGCAAAATCAGATACAGTGACAGCAGGAAATAAACCATGGGGGCGGGGGAACACAAAAGAAAAAAGAAGTAACTTCACATAGTACACTGAAAAGAACAACCCAAAACAAAATCTCTTGTTTCCATGTCCTGGAGTTCATTTCACTTAGCATCATCTTATATGGTCAGATGCACATAGCTATTGAGCTATTGTAGTCCTCTGCTAGGAAAATCCTAGACATAGACTAATTATTACAAATAGGGAAATTGTGGAGCCTATGTTTCTTTGGTTCTGGCTTACATCATTTAATATGATGTTTTCCAAATCTTTCCATTTCCTTACAAATATGGTGAGACCATTCTTTCTGATGGCAGCATAGAATTCCATTCAGTATGTACACCACATTGTCTTGTTCCATTCATCCACTGAGGGGTATCTGGGGAGTCATAGGGTTTTATGTCTATGTAGTTGTGTTTATATTTCCAATACCATATGCAAATATTGCATCTGCAATATTTGAGTCCTCACTCTTGTACTGTTTGGATCTAATAGCCCCATATTAAGGATGCGCCTTTTGTTCCTTAGGTCTTGACTTGTCCCACTCAACATGATTCACTCTAGATTCATCTACTTCCCTGCAAATGCCATTATTTTATCTTGTCTGTTGGCTATGTAGAATTCCATTGTAAATATATATATATATATATATATATCACATTTTCTGTACCCATTCATCTGCAGTAGGGCATCTGAATAGTTTCCATCACCTGGTTATTGTGAATAGTGCAGAGATGAACATGGCTGAGCAGGTGTCCTTATCATATCTTGGGTTATGAGGTTCAGGATAGATGTCCAGAGTGGTATGGCAGGATCGTAGGGAAGGTCTATTTTCAGTTCTTTAAGAAACCTCCACACTGCTTTCCAGAGTGGCTAAACTAGTTTACAATCCCACCAGCAGTATAGTAGGGTTCCTTTTTCTCCACAACCCCGCCAGCATCTGTCATTGTCTGAGTTCAAAATCTTGGCCATTCTTATTGGAGTAAGCTGGTATCTTAGGGTTGTTTTTATTTGCATTTCCTTTATGACCATGAATGATGAAAATATTCTCATGTTTTTCTGCCATTTTAATCTTGTCTTCTGATAAGTTTGGAGTGTATTCCATGTGCTGCTGAGAGAAATGTAAAAGGTTTCGCCATTGGATGGAAGACTGTGTATATCTCTTAAGCCTAGCTGGGCTACAGTGTCGTTTAAGTCGATGGTATCTTTGCTTAACTTATGTTGAGTTGACCTGTCATTTGGTGAGAGTAACGTATTGAGGGCTCCCACTATGATTGTGTTTGACTCTATCTTGTTCTGAAATTGTAAGAGTTTGTTTCATGTATTTGGGTGCTTCTGGGTTGGGGGAATAAATGTTTATAACTTTAATATTGTGGGTATGGATTGTACCTTTTACTAATATGTAGTGGCAATCTATATCTTTATGTACTAATTTTACTGAGATGTTAATTTTGTCAGAGATTAAGATTGCTACTCCTGCTTTTTTGCACAGTGCATTAGAGTGGAAAATTCATTTCCATCCTTTCACTTGGAATTTGTTTCTGTCTTTGGCAGTGAGGTGGGTCTCTTAGAGGCAATATATGGGTGGGTCTTGTTTCTTAATCCAGTCTGCTGCTCTGTGTCTTTTGATTGGATTGTTCAGCCAGTTCACATTTAGGAAATTTATGGAGAAGTGGTCAGTGTCCATTGTCATTATTTATTTTTACTTCTAAGTTTCTTTCTCTCTGTTTTTTCCCTTTTTGTGTTTAGTGATTTATAGGTAATTGCTTCTTGATGCGTGTCCTTGATGTTCTACAATTTGCACTCAATTAATTAATCTTTTTTGTAATGCTGGTTTCATGTGCACATATCCATATAGCTTCTCTTTGGAGTAAAATATTCTTGTTTCTTCCTCAAATGTAAATGCTAGTTTTGCTGGATATATCAGTCTGGGTTGACAGTTGTTGGTCTTCAGGACATGAATGTTGTTTTTCCAAGCTTTTCTTGCATTTAGGGTTTCCGTGGAGAGATCTGCAGTTATTCTAATTTTTTTCCCAGTGTAATATATCTCTTTCTTTGTTTTTGCAGCAACCTACCATCTTGTCATGCATTAAACTAATACTGTAGAAGCCACGTGACTCCTGGCACAATCTTAGCCAAGACAGATTACAGTGCAGCCCAAACGTGATAAAGTTGAAGTTATTTCAGGTGTTTCAAGGCACCATATAGACTAGTTTAACATTTTTTCAGGTTTCCCTTACTTCCTCATAGCAATCAAAGAAAACACAGTGATAACTCTTTGCTTTTAAAATATTTATGCTTCCTTCTAAAGTATCCTGAAGAATAGAGGAAGTTACATGCAAAGTTAAGTGTCAGCACTCTGAAAATACCCCCAAAGCGGCTCAGTGTCTAGACGAGTTCCTTCTAGGATCTTGCCTGTTTGGAGTCATGAAACCTTCAATAATGTATTTTCCCCTTTAAGTTTGGGAAAGTTCTCTGCTATGATTTTGTTGAATAAGGGTTGCATTCCTTTGTCCTCATACTCGGACTCCTCATCGATCCCTATGCTGTCCACGCCTGGTCTGTGTGGGTTCTTGTGTCTGGATTCCGCTGCTTGCTGGAGTTACTGGAGGTCGGGTATTCCAGGGGCCTGCTGCTATTTTCCTGGCTTGGAGCCGGCAGTGAGGGGTGAGGGGAGGGTTCCTCTCATTTCAGATTCTTTGAGAACGTTGGATATAAACTTTATCTGGATTTCTTTTCCAGTTTCTGTACCTCTCCGTTGCTTCTTGAAGTTTTAGTTGTTGATTTCTTAAGGTAGTTGGCTGGTGAGATTCCTTGATTCTCTCTTTTTTGTGGGAGAGAGCTAGCTGGGACCTTATTGTCTCAGCACCATCTTCCAACTCCTTCTTTGTTCTTTTTAAAACTTATTTTTATTGTTATTTTAGAGTTGATATACAAAGTGGAATCAATTCTTTTTAAATCATCTTTCCCCCTCCTTCACGCTTTCTCAGTCTTTCCCTCCAGCCCCCCATCCCAGCTATCCAGTTTGTTTTTCACGTACTGTGTAGTGAGTGCCACAGTTATATTTGTTCACTCTTTATCCATCTTTTTCTATGTCTCCACTTACCTTCCCTAATACAAACAGACAACACAAAAAGAAAAGAAAACAAACAAAAGAAAGCAGCAACCACAGCAACTGAAAAATAGCTCTTGTTTCCTTTTCTTAGCGTTCATTTCTTAAAATATGATTTTATATGTTCATCTGTATATAGCTATTGAGCCTCATACACTGGAGCAGAAGGAAGATCCTTACAGTAGTGGTATTTAAAGACTATTTTATTGTTGTTTGTTTGTTTGTTCTTATTGTTGCCAGTCCTGGCGTTTGAGCTCAGGGCCTGAGCACTGTCCTTGGGTTTACTCAAGGCTAGAGCTCTACTACTTGATCCACAGCACCACTTCTGGCTTTTTTCTATGTATGTGATACTGAGGAATCAAACCTGGGTCTTCCTGCATGCTAGGCAAGCACTTTATCACTAGGTCAAACTCCTGGTCCCTTAAAGACTATTTGAATTATCAAATTCTTTTTGTAAAATGTAGTGGATACTTGGCTCTAAAAATATTTGCTATTTTGGGGTTTTGTTGAGGCACTCGGATCTGGATTCATGCTATGCAGACACTGAGCCGCTTTGGGGGTATTTTCAGAGTGCTGACACTTAACTTTGCATGTAACTTCCTCTATTCTTCAGGATACTTTAGAAGGAAGCATAAATATTTTAAAAGCAAAGAGTTATCACTGTGTTTTCTTTGATTGCTATGAAGAAGTAAGGGAAACCTGAAAAAATGTTAAACTAGTCTATATGGTGCCTTGAAACCACCTGAAATAACTTCACCTCTATCACGTTTCAGCTGCTAAGATTGTGCCAGGAGTCACGTGGCTTCTACAGTATTAGTTTAATGCATGACAAGATGGTAGGGAGAATAATAGCTTCTTCTACAGACCTAGATGAAATCAGTGAGTATTAAAATGAGCAGACTGGATTAAAAATGAACTTGACATTTAGCTACACCAAGTTTTCTTCATTTGTAGAGAGGAAAAATACCTTTCTCTAACATGATAAGAACAGAAAGTGAAAATTTCCAGCTTTGTTCCATACAGCCTTTCAGCGTGCAGCCCAGGCTGTGTATGTTTTATTAATTCCTGTCAGGAAGCTGGAAAGGATGGATAAACAGCTCTCACAGAGGCACGCTGTAGCTTATATGTGATATCCTATTTCTCTTCATCCTGTTAATCTCCTTTTGATCAAGGTTAACATCCTAATCCCTAATAATGATGTACCATCATGTTGAGGCATCACATTTTTCTATCATTTTATATGTCTAATTTAATAGCCCCTTACTTTTATGGGCACAAATTCAGTCAGAGAGCAGACTGATAAGATCTCAGATGGAATGACCTCAATGACCTATGACCTTCCACAAAATTCCAGCAATTCCACACTCTAAGCCTCCATTTGACTCATGATTCCAGTGGAAGATGAGCCACACCCAAAGCGTGGCACCAAATATGTGCTTCTCTCCACTGCTGTCAGTTTTGGCTCAAAGCATGAGGCAGCAGGAAAGGTGTCCTGATCAGGAATCAAGCATGGCTCTTGTGTCTGAGATTCTGCAGCCTAGCTCTTTAGGACAGACGTATTTCATTACTGAACCCCTTCACTGAATCCTTGAGAGTACTTAACAAGAAAGTTTATATGTACGACAAAGGAAAATCAATAATAGTCTGAGGACTTGCAATTGATTTTACTTTGCGACAGTTTTAGGAGCAAGTACAAATCATTGGCAATATTGCTCCACGTAAAGACTTTGCATTAAAATATACATATCTAGTAGGAATGGTAAAACATGAATTGTTTTTTAATTCTTATAAAAAGAATTGAAGGAATTCTGAAGCAACACGCAAAATATGAAAGCATGTGCTTTTCAAAGATGTTCTGATGAGACATCTGATGCCTATTTCATGTTGCTATTTCTTAATTCTCTTTAAATGACAGTATACTATCTGTAGAATCAATCTTAGTTTCCCTGCTTTTGTTCTAGAGTATTTTTTATTTATGTCTTGACCTTTTATCCCTAAATTTTACTTCTTTTTTCATATTTTCCCTTCAAGGAAAAAATGTTTCACGAGTTCATTTATTTTCTGTGGGCATTTTAATAGCTGAAATAATAACCTTCCATAATTAGGATGTAAATGATAATTTTCTTTAGACGTTCTGACAAAAATAGACCCACATTTCCCAGTGGACTCAGAAAAGTCGCTAATAAATACCCAGAACTGCTCATTTTTGGTGACCTTAGGCAAATTTTGTAGTGTTCATCTGCCAAAGGTGTTCATTAATTTTACTCGTTCTGAGTCATAAAATAATGCTTCCTGTTCGTCTCTTGATATGATCAATGTTGCATAGAATTTTAACATTGGGAAGGAATTAATACACAAAGGGAAAAGAAAGCTCGATTCACTATATGGCTGGAGATGCAGAGCACAGAAATAAGTGAAGAGTTTGAAATAACTCCTTTCAGGGATTTCCCTGCACAGCTATGCCTAAAACTTCACCCAAACAAAGCTGATATGAAAACTGTTGAGCATTGGCATGTGTGCCTGTGTGCATCACCTCCAAGCCTTGTTTACACTCAGCCAAACGATGGCCCCTCAGAGGCCTGCTGTATAGCCTTGCTGGTGAGGTGTGCAAAATTCCTCATCCAAAGTGTGTCTTGTGACCATACTCATTGCCAAATGACAAAATCCTACAGCAAAGTGTCATTTGGGCCTGTGGAACATTGTTTGAGAACAACACGCAGTTATCAATCAGTTCAGGCAGACAGGATGTTGGCCGCTATGAGAAGAATGTATGGACCACCTGTGTTGCAGGACTTACCTGGCTTTGGGCAAGAAGTCACATATTTCCACCAGGTTTGCTCACTCTTCGAGAATGGTAGCTTCACCGTCACTCATGGCTACTAGAATTCTAGCTATCCTACCTGTCTCTAATATATAACTATTGGATCATTTCCCCCTACATTTTTGTTTCTTTTTGTTTTCTTGTTTTGTTCCAAAATTGGGACTCAAATTCTTAATTTTGTGCTTTAGCTCATTGGCTGATACTCTACTACCTGAGCCATGCCCGAATCACCACCTCTACATTTGTAATATCCACCTTATGCCTTGCTTTTGCTTATCTACAAACAATGCCTTCAATTACGGCATTATAATTATAAGCATTAAATGTATAGTTTATTCTTTTTATCAGATTAAAATAAATTGTAGTCATATCATCATAAAAATGTCTAACAAGTTCTATGTCCATATTATATTTATGTGGGTTTCCAAAATTCTAGGCATCATCTTTTTTTCATATATTTTTATTGTAATTAATAGAAGGGTTACATGATATTTGCCAGATAGATGGTGCATTAATTCCCATACATTGATACCCTTTCACATGTCTTGGTCCCCATTTCCCTCCCCCTCAGCCCACTCCTCATCTTGTTTTCCCCCGTTCCCTATCCAATTTCAAAAAACCAAATACAAATATATCTGATATATCAGGTAACAAAGTGAGATACTGTAACAATATGAGATAACCAAGGGACAGTAGAAGTGATGAGAGATAACATTATATGGCTTATGTTTCTTCTAAGAACAGAAAAGATAATGTTATTGCTCATTAGCCTTAATATAAAAGTGTTCATAGCTTACTCAAAGCATCAAAACAAATAAAATGGAAAGAACTAAAATAATTCTGCCCTCATGCAGAAAGACACCTGAGACTCTTTAATGCATGTGAGATTGTGGACATAAAGGTTTGTAGGCATCTCTCTTCTTATAAAGACAGTTTCTTGGAGGACAAACTGTTTCTCTGATCTACCCTTTGATCCTCCATGTCTAAAACCTACAACATTATGTAAGGTCTATTAAGAGAGTGGATAAATACACTCTTTCCATTAATACTTGAATCCATGATCCACACTTTTCTTCTCAAATCTATTAGTTCATTTGTTTAGTTAACGTTTATATATTACAGACAGTATATGAGATCATTAATGAGTTTTGCGTTTGTAGTGTGTGTGTGTGTGTGTGTGTGTGTCAGAGCTTTGATTTTCTCTTTATGTTCTTTAAAAAAATTTTAATTATATTTAGGTGGTTGTACAAAGGAGCTGACATTTAACAAGGCAGTTTATGTCTTGATCACTCCATTCAACATTCTCCGCCATCCCTCCCCTACTCACTCCCTCCTTCATTCTTCTTAATTTTCTAGGATATACATTGGATTATTGCCTGCATTTACCTCTCTTTGCTTATTTATTCATCTACTCTTTTCCCCTTGAAACTACCCTGCCCATTCTAGTAAGTATTAACTGATACTGGTAGATTCAAGGGTGAGCTCATATACTAGAATGCTTTAGAAAGACAGAAGCAAAGTTCACCAAAATAAAACACCAGATATTTTTATAGACTTATTTTGGGAAGGATATCTAACTACTGTAAATGAGAAGAAAAATCAAAGTTCAAGGAAATTTTATCTTAGAATTATTATATGCACACACTAGAAGTGTAAAGGCAAATCTTTGTACTGCAGTCTGGCAGCCCATGGATCCTGGCTTTGTCATCCATCCTGAATTATCTGATGGGAGACACAAGAAGGTAAGGGTTCATAATGTCCACTGCAAGCCCGAGTAGACTGAATAAGCCATGTGTGAAGAAAGAAAGTGATTTTGCTCATCTACTGGGTAGCATGTAAATTTAGGTTGAAAATTATGAATTTAAATATACATTTTGAAATTTTCCAAAGGAGTAAATTGTAGACTTCTTCAAGTAGAGGTAATTTTAAAAAATAAATGTTAAGTATATTGAGACTTGATTCTCCTCTCCATTTTAAACACTTTCTAGATATATTTAGCTTTCTCATTTTCCATCATTCTCTACTTATACTTAGTTTGACTTAACAAAATTCCAGTGAAACTCATTTTTCTTCAACACACTGCATTAGAGCTATGAGATCTTTTGTGAAAGACCAATGGAATAGCTGAGAGAAAGCTGTAACTGTCTTATACAATTCAAATTAAGATTTGCCTTTTTAACTGAGTAGGAAGCACCTTCTGTATTATTGTTTACCAGCAATACCATCGTCTTTGGAAACTATCAAAAGTATGACAAAAGTGAGACACTGGCTGCTCATGTCTATAATCCTAGCTACTTAGGGGGCTGAGATACAAGGATCATGGTTCAAAGCAAGCCCAGGCAGGAAAGTCTAGGAGACTCTCATCTCTAATTAACCACCAGAAAACTGGAAGTTGTACTATGGCTCAAAGTAGTAGAGCACGAGCCTTGAACAGAAAAGCTCAAGGACAGCAACTAGGCTCTGAGTTCAAGCCACACAACTGACCAGGAAAAAAAAAAGACAATAATGTATGGAAAGAAATCAAATAAAAAATTTTAGTATAAATACAATAAAACATATATTTGAGTTTGAAGTTGATTACACATGGAGATTAACACAATCGCCTTAATAGTTGTCTTCTATATGGACATGTGTTTGGAATTCAGAATTATCAGTAGCATATGGTTGAGAAGTCTATAACAAGAGCATTTCAGAAGAGACCTCGCTCTCCTAAGCAGATTGTCAGTATGTGGGTCTGGCCAGCAGATTGCATGCTCTTTTAATTCTGCTTCCCACAGTTAAGTAGGCGTAGAGAGTGATATTTACAAGTAGAAATTCTTTAATATATTTACAAAATAATTGCTAATATTTTGTGATAGCTCCCTTGGATTAAAGACGAGCTGCCATGCTAAAGGGCTTTACATATCATGAACTTTCACTAAAATCCTTCTGCACGTAGTTCTGTATCTTCTATAGATGGAGGAGAAAATGGAGATATGAAGTGATGCAACAACCTCCCTCAGTAGGAACTAAACAAATGAGATTTAAATCTAGCTTTGAGCTCTTGATTCCTGTTATGTAAGAATAAATATACCCTTAAACACTCCATAAAGGTAAATGTGCCTAAAATACTATACATTTGTGTGAAAATGGAATAAGATTGTGTGTTGAGATTGATTTTGGAAGAGGGTATGAGTCATGGAAAAATACAGGAAAAAGATAATAGTAGAGGAGTGTGATCAAAGTACATTGTATACAAATATGTATGTTGCCAAATAAAGCCCCCGTTCAACAATTTGAAGGTAATTAAAAATATGGAACTAAACCTCTACTAAATGGCTTTGGAATATTTTAATTTTAATACCAAAAACATTTCATGAAGTAAAGCACAAAAGATAATTCTTTCTGTGTGTGTGTGTGTGTGTGTGTGTGTGTGTGTGTGTGTGCGCGCGCACGCGTGTGTGTGTCCCTGTGCAAGTACAGGCTCAGGGCCTTGAACTTTTGCTTAGATATTTCACTCAAAGTTACTTGCTCCTCTATCACTTGAGCCACACTTCCATTTTTTTCTTTCCTGATTAATTGGAGATGACAGTGTCTCAGAGGTTTCGGCTCTGGCTAACTTAGAAACATGATTCTCAGATTTATACATACCAAGTCGCTAGGATTGCAGGTGTAAGGCACTAGCATCCAGCTAAAAAATAAGATCTAATAGTGGGTGTCCTTCATGATTGTGTTTGAATTCATGCAAGCTGCGTGGACTGACTCCAGTAAACTAGCTAATCATTTAATTAAGTTCAAGTGACTCTTCATCAGAAGCGTCTCCAGAGAACAGCCAGAACAGGCAAGGCATGGCATCTCTCTAGAGAACAGCACTTGCACTCACATTATCACAGTAATTTCCATATGGAAAGCTGAGAGGCAAACATTTCATTTAGAATCAGAAAGATAAAGCCAAGTTTCAACAATGAGAGCCAGGAGAAACATCACTGCATGGACATCCCGGCAGAGCTTCAGATTCTAGAATATTCCTACTGGAATCTGATTATCCACTTAGGGAAATTTAAAAAAGAAAAGAACTGATATGTGACCAGAAAGCAAGGGTTGACAAGACCAAACAGTGACAGAAAGAAGAGAGCACTTCTAGAAATGGCAAAAGCAACAACAGCAGCAAGAAAAACCCAGCAAAAACATATTAAACCATTGCATAAGCATGTTGAAAAGGGAATAGAGATAAATCTAAATATTGGCACAACTGTGTTCCTGTCTCTTGTCTCTTGGTCTTTGTTTTTTTTCTCTCTCTCTCTTTCTCTCTGTCTTCCTGCTAATCCACCATTTCCTGGTTGGGTCCTTGGTTTGTCCATGTGTCCTGTCCAGCCGGATGTCAACTAGGGCCAAGAACCTAGAGGGAGGAATGAAAGGGACAGGAGACACGAAGAAGGCAGCAAGACAAGCATCCTGATCAAGCTGCAAATTTTATTTTTTTTGTTTTTTTGTTTTTTGTTTTTTTTTTTTCTTGCCAGTCCTGGGCTTGAGCTCAGGGCCTGAGCACTGTCCTTGGACTTTCTCAAGGCTAGAGCTCTACCACTTGAGCCTCAGCACCACTTCTGGCTTTTTCTATGTATGTGGTACTGAGGAATCGAACCTGGGTCTTCATGCATGCTAGGCAAGCACTTTAACCACTAGGCCAAACTCCTGGCCCCCAAATTTTATTTTTTACACAGGGCTTTATATGCCTCTTCAGGAGAGGCAGGAGGGGGTGGGGGTATAGGAACTGCTCAGGGTAGTGGGTCCGGTAGTAGGATGTTTGCTAGGGGTAGAGGCCAGGTGGTAGGATGTTTGCATATCAACGCAAGTAGGCATGTGTTGCTTAGTGACCTAATTACAAGATACAGGCACATTCTTACACTAAGAATTCAGGGAGGAGGAGAATGTCCCCCGACATCCATGGACTCTGGAAGCTGATTTTCCTAGGCTGAGTTGCTGAGCCACACATGGTGGGGCCATTTCTGCTCCAGGTGGAGGTGATTAAGTGAGTTCCCCCAAATTCCCTTAGCCATCTTCTGACATCCCATCCATGAGTGTGCCTGGGGAGACAGCAGATGAAAGCAGAGATTTTGAGAATTGTCTTCCCACTGCTTGACTGAGCATGCTCACCCTGCATACCTGACAGGAGTCTCGTCCTCCCTCCCCCCAAGGTTTTGCAGCAATCATTTATGACTCCTGGAATGCCATGTTGTGACTGGCTGCTGACAGGACCGCTTCCACATGCCACAGTGGCCCAAATGCATCTCATGCTCCATCCCAAGCTGAACTATTTTGAAAACCCAAATAAACAAGGCCTCAATGGGAAGTTCCAGGACCTTAGAAAATAGCATGTTGAGTTATTGTCTATGATTCTAATGGGAGTTCATATTTCCCATAGGCTCTGACTTTTCTCTCTCTTATTTTCTGCCTAATGAGAATCCATTGTACTAGTTCTATATTGTAGTTGATCAGATCGATGATTTCTTTCTGGAGAGAACTATAAATCAGTGTTTATATCCAGAGTACAAATCAAAATCAGCAAAGTATTTAAGGCACCTGACTTTAGCCATCAGATGCACTCTGCAGATGGTATGAAGAATGAAAAAGAAATTCTAGATCGATTTACTAAGAGTGCCAAATGAAAACAAGCATGTAGACAAGAATGGAAAAAATAAATAATTTGGTCAATGTATGAATAAACAACTTTGCCAATTTATTCATGTTTTGTGCATGTTTCAAATGATCAATATAATTATGTGTTTAGTTTTTCAAATGTAGATGTTTTCTAATATGTTAAATTTTCAGTATCTGTCCTGAGAGGACATAGATATAAAGCCCTACTTACAGAAGTCTATGCATGCATGGCTATAGACTTGTTAGTGTGAACAGCCACCATCTACTCATGCTTCAGAAATATCACCATTTGTTCATTGCAAATAGTTACTTAGTCACTGCAAAGTCAGAATTTTCTGCCATGACTCAAATGCCTGGGATTTATAGTGTTAAGGTAGCTGCCAATTTAATAGTGGAAATGTTCCACCCGTGTGTGTGTGTGTGTGTGTGTGTGTGTAACTCTAGGCTACACAAAAAAATAATTTAGAAAAATTTTCCTCAAAGAATAATTTAGAAAACTGTAGGCCACACCAAGAATATTCAGAAAGCTTTGCCAAGTTTAAGTTGTTTATTCATTCAGCTCCCACTCTGAATTCCTTCAGAGAGACTTTCTTTTTTAACTTTTATTATTATTATTATTATTATTATTATTATTATTAATGTTTAAATGGTTTTAAAAAGGAGCTGCCATTTAACAATATATCTTGATAACACTGGTCATCTCAACATCCTCACCTATCCCTACTCACCCTTTCCCTCACTCTTCTTAGTTTTGTAGGATATGCATTGGATTCTCATCTGCGTTTTCTACCCCTTCTAGTCTTCACACACACAAAAAAAATTGACCCCTTCCAGATTGTCACAAGGCTATGTAATGAGAGCTGAGGAAGAATTCCACAGTAGTGGGTAAAGGGAAAGTAACGTTATTGATCTTCTTGCACATAAGGTCTTTTTCTCCCTCCCCAGCCCTTAGCTCTCAAAAGGAAATACAGCAAGAAAGAAGTTCTTTCAAGAGATCCATCTCATCCTGATAGTGTATTCAGTGAGCAAGAAATTTGGCTGACCTCTCTGCTCTCTTAACTCTCCTAACCATTACTACTTCCAGGAGATAAAATAATCATGGGAAAAGGAAAGCTTGGTGGAATGTGACAGTCCTTACGTTTTGAGAAACCAGATTTCTGGAAAAAAACAGAATAAGCCTGAATAAAATTAACTCACATAAGCAGTTATAAAAGGTGGATCTCAATGATGAAATGATCCAGAAAGATCTTGCTCAGAAACTGATATGGTAAATGGGGACCCCTTTGTGAAGCTAGGGATAACAAACCTACAACTAAAAACAAAAAGAAAAACATTTCAAGTGATTGAAGTGTTGTATTCAGCACTTGGAAGTTCATTTAGGAAGTGAGGGCTCATCCAGCACACTACATTCTAATGTTAGGTGGCAAAGGGAACTAGAAAAACTTAGAATTTACTACTAGATTTAAAATTCCACAATATTATTGTAATGGTATTTTGATTTCTCTTCATCAAAAACAGGAGATAAAGAAAAAAAAAGATTTTACCACTTCCTCAACAAGGAAAAACCATGTGTCATTTTCCAATTGAGTGTCTGTGGAACTCTCAGAGGAAAGGCATCATTCAGAAATAGTGATAAAGGAGAAGCAGCACCTTCCTTACCTTTTGCTTTAAAGGTGAGACAAATAGATGACTGAAGAGTTGACTGACTGATCAACACCAAGGATCCCAGTCTCCCTTCCGATAGGATGACCAGATGGAAGGCAGACACTCACGTAGCCCCTGGGATCGAGGCGTGGGAAGAACTTTCCTTTCAACCTCAAACAGCGAAACTGCACATTTGTCTTTAGCCATTCATAGGATTTCAGCTTTCAATTTCCTCAACTTTATTTCCCATAACCCACAATGCAAAGTAAGTAATTATTTATAAATTCATCTTTAGTATTCTCTAGGATATTATAGAATAACAAAAAGGTAAAGACACTTTACTGTGCATATATTAAAGAGACAACACAGCAAACTGCTGGCTCTGGAGTTCCAATAGCTGTTCCCCTCCCCTGGTTTGACTCGTCTTAAGAGTCAAATAACATTTTTAGAGAGTCCTGCTCTAATCAAGCCTGAAAATAACTCTAAAAGAGGGAAAACCCAATAAATGTTAAGTAAATGCTGTAAAGAAACCTCATATTATTTATTTTAGATTCTTTTAAAGGCATTGTTGTTATGAAATGATAAAAATAAGAAATGCTTCTGAAGATATTGGAAGTAAATAATACTAAAATCCTGAGGTATATGTTCATATTTCAAAAATTAACATAATAGCTCCAATTAGAATATTCTTTAAGTACATTTGACTACGTCTGAATGACAAAAAGGGTTTTTTGTTCTGCCTATTTTCTTTGCTAAGTACAAAAATAGCAACCAAAGCTTAGCAAACTTTCTAAACCAAATAGACATAGGCATGCATGAAGTAGAGTTCTAATTCAGTCAGAAATGTATTTCTCACCTTCATTTCTGGCATTTAAAGAATTATTAAATTTTTCGGCTGGGAGAACATGGACAGGAGCTCCAGCTGCGAGAGTCTGGGCACCCGTCCCGCCGCCGCGCGGCCGCCCAGCGTGGACTCCTTGTCCAGTTAATGTGTTAAGAGCCATGACATTTGAAGATCATCTGAAGTGAAGATAAAACATCTCAAAAATTATAATTGCTTCTACTTCTCACTCCGAGAATTCGGTGCATACAAAATCAGCTTCTGTTGTTTCTTCAGATTCCATTTCAACTTCTGCAGACAACTTTCCTCCTGATTTGAGGGTCCTGAGGGAATCTAATAAATTAGCAGAAATGGAAGAACCACCATTGCTTCCAGGAGAAACCATTAAAGACATGGCCAAAGACGTAACTTATATATGTCCCTTCACCGGTGCTACTCGAGGAACACTGACTGTCACCAACTACAGACTGTATTTCAAAAGCATGGAGTGGGATCCTCCATTTGTTCTAGATGCTTCTCTTGGAGTAATTAGTAGAGTAGGAAAAAATTGGTGGTGCCTCTAGTCGAGGTGAAAATTCTTAGGGACTGGAAACTGTATGCAAGGATATTAGGAATTTACGATTTGCTCATAAACCTGAGGGGCGAACAAGAAGATCCATATTTGAGAATCTGATGAAATATGCGTTTCCTGTTTCTAACAGCCTGCCTCTATTTGCTTTTGAATACAAAGAAGTATTCCCAGAGAACGGGTGGAAACTCTATGACCCTGTTCTGGAGTATCGAAGGCAGGGCATTCCAAATGAGAGCTGGAGGATAACAAAGGTAAATGAGCCGCTATGAACTGTGCGACACGTACCCCTCCCTCCTGCTGGTGCCAGCAAATATCCCCGATGAAGAACTAAAGAGAGTGGCGTCCTTCAGGTCCCGGGGCCGAATCCCAGTTTTATCATGGATTCATCCTGAAAGTCAAGCCACAATAACTAGATGCAGTCAACCCATGGTAGGAGTGAGTGGAAAGCGAAGCAAGGAGGATGAGAAATACCTTCAGGCCATCATGGATTCCAATGCGCAGTCACATAAAATCTTCATTTTTGATGCTCGCTCCAGTGTTAATGCTGTAGCCAATAAGGCCAAGGGTGGAGGTTACGAAAGTGAAGATGCATATCAAAATGCAGAGCTGGTTTTTCTGGATATCCATAATATTCATGTTAGGAGAGAATCATTGAGAAAGCTTAAAGAGATTGTGTACCCCAACATTGAGGAGACTCACTGGCTGTCTAACTTGGAGTCTACACACTGGCTAGAGCATATTAAGCTTATCCTCGCAGGGGCTCTTAGGATTGCCGACAAGGTGGAGTCAGGAAAGACATCAGTGGTTGTACACTGCAGTGATGGCTGGGACCGCACAGCTCAGCTCACGTCCCTGGCCATGCTGATGCTGGATGGCTACTACAGAACCATACGGGGATTCCAAGTCCTTGTAGAGAAGGAGTGGCTAAGCTTTGGACATCGATTTCAGCTAAGAGTTGGCCATGGAGATAAGAACCACGCGGATGCAGACAGATCACCTGTTTTTCTCCAGTTTATTGACTGTGTCTGGCAAGTGACTAGACAGTTTCCTACAGCCTTTGAATTCAATGAATACTTCCTCATTACCATTTTGGACCACCTCTACAGCTGTTTATTTGGGACATTCCTCTGTAACAGTGAACAGCAAAGAGGAAAAGAGAATCTACCTAAAAGAACTGTGTCATTGTGGTCTTACATCAATAGCCAGCTAGAAGACTTCACCAATCCTCTCTATGGGAGCTATTCCAATCACGTTCTCTACCCAGTAGCCAGCATGCGCCACCTAGAACTCTGGGTAGGATATTACATAAGGTGGAACCCACGGATGAAACCTCAGGAGCCTATTCATAACAGATATAAGGAACTTCTTGCAAAACGAGCAGAGCTTCAGAAAAAAGTAGAGGAACTACAGAGAGAGATTTCCAACCAGTCCACTTCTTCCTCAGAGAGGGGCAGCTCCCCTGCACAGTGTGCTACTCCTGTCCAGACTGTGGTGTAAGAGGGCTGGGACAGACTCATTGTAGGACCCCTTCCATGAGTGAGCTCAACTTTACAGCACAGTGCCTCCAGCTTCTAACAGATCTGTCTTTTACCTTGGCACCTGAAGGCCAAAATGGGGTAAAATGTGTTACACCAAGGCATATGTTTTGAGAGATTATCTAACATGGGGCCTCAGTGTACAACAGATCAAAATCACACCCTTTCCCTAGTTTTCCTTAGTGTAAGGAACCAAAAAAAAATTACTGCTGGCATTATTTATATACTATATAAAAGTTTCCAAATGACGCCTTATATAAAGAGATGCTTCAGGGAGAAAATGGTAGGCACCCATTTGTCCACTTTCTCCCCACTGTAACTTTATGCTACTAAGATTGACTTTTCTGACATCTGTATATAGATAGCTTATGGTAAGAACACTAAGCTTAAATTTTCACAGAATAGTTTACTATTTTTTCCTAATTCTACTGAGTGATAAGTCTACCAAAGAACACATCAAATCTCAAGGCCAGTAGAAAAAAAATCCTGCTTCACTGTCCACTGTACACGTATAGTGCTGGCATGTAAACATGACTCTGGTAAGAGCTACATGTAATGCACTAACAAGGAGAAGAGACATCATACACTGTCCATGTCTCAAGTCGCCTTTTGCCAGACGAGTTACTTGAAAATATTTAAGGGCATATCTGTCTTCTAACATCCAAATCAAACATCCACTATTTTTTTTCAATCGTTAATTTACTGTTGTATCGTAAGTATATACCTGGTATTACCAAATGACTTGGTTGTTGTGTGAAAGTTATTATTTACTACTTATGTCTTCCACTCTATATTTATAAACCTTGTTCATGTTTGTCTAACACAAATGCTCAAAGATCAAAATGTCAAAACTCCTGTGTGCATGTATGAGAAAAAAAAGAATTATTAAATTTTTCTTCGTAAAAAAGGATGACAACTTATTTGCTTCAAAAGAAATTGACTGGGGACAGGAGTTTGGCCTAGTGGTAGAGTTTGCCTAGCATGCACAAAGACCAGGGTTTGATTCCTTGGTACCACATACATAGAAAAAAAAGCTGGAAGTGGTGATGGAAGTGGTAGAGCTCTACCCTTGAGAAAGTCCAAGGATAGTGCTCAGGCCCTGAGCACAAGCCCAGGACTAGCAAAAAAAGAAAAAGATATTGACTGATTCTATCCTACAACCACGGGCTCCAGAATGTGTGTCTATCACACCATGTATCCATTATACGATGGCCCACAGTGGGCTATTTCTATACCTAAGGCCACTGCCCCAGACTCATTTCACATAGCTAGCAAATACTTGGTTATGTACTTTGTTAAAGGAAACAGAAAATGGAAGAAATAGCCAGAGTGCTGGTGGCTCATACCTTTATTCTTAGCTACTCAGGAGGCTGAGATTTGAGAATCAAGATTCAAAGCCAGTCCAAGCTTACAAACCGCTGAGAGTCTTATCCCCAATCTACCTGCAACAAGCCAGATATGGAAGTGCCACTGAACTGAGGACAAAAGGCAAGCAAGAGCAAAAAGCCCTGAGTTCAAGCCCCAGTATAGACAAGAAAAAGAAAATGGATGAATTTTAAAAATCTAACAGGAGACATTTAAGCAAGAAAATGACTAGCAATATTTGTGACCCATTTCAAAGTTTATGAACCATTTATGTGACATGCTATCTGATTCACACAAATGAGGTCACTTGTGATGGCTCAGAAACCCATCAGGACATCTCATTAAAATAAGTACTTCAAAATGGTATTTCATAGAGCAAATCTTTTTCCCAGGATCAAAATGCCTATTTGTGACATCAAAACTAGTGGCTTCTTCCAATGATTATCATCCCATCATACTGAGCTCCTGAATTTTAATTGACAAAATGAATCATTCCAGTACAGTTTTGTCACATGTGGCTCTGCCTGCAAATGTAAAAACAGAAGCAGAATGTATAACTTTACTTAGAGCAGGGCTAGATTTCAAAGAAGTCTGAAAAGCAAAGTATTTCTTAATTAGTCTGCTCAGATCAAAACAAGAATATTGTGCTAGATTCTGGGACCCCTGCTGTAGAAAAATTGCAGATTAAAAATCACAAACAGAAAGAAGTCATGGCATGTCCTGTCCACCAATGGTTTTTGCTCAAACAGAAGAGTAATGAAAACCTTAAAGCATGCAGACCTCCAAGAGGAGCAAATATTATTGGGTGATTTTCCATATCCTTCAGTGTGTCGTGCTATCATTCCCAGTCACTGGACAATGGCACACGTTTCTTTTCCCCACTCTTCCCTGACAGAGATTTGATTCTCCAGACTATTGATACAAATATATGAAAGACAGTTCTTCTTTCATGTCAGCCAGAACTGGGACTCATGGCCTTGTGCTCCCCCTTGGCTTTTTCTCTCTAGATGGGTAATCACTCTTATCATTTGAACCACAGATCCACTTCTGTTTTTTGTTATTGTTGTTTGTTTTGTTTGTTTTTGACAGTCCCATGGACTTCCCTGCCCCAGTTGAGTTTAAACCACAATCCACAGATTTCAGCTAGGAGTACAAGTGTGAGCCACCAGCTCCAGACCTGAAAGGCGTTTCTTAAAAGGAATGCTTAGGTAGTGACAGAAAACACTGTGTCATCTGACAGTTGATTACCAAACAGTGTAAACTCTAATACCAGAAAGACAAGTCCTGAGTATGTGGTCTCATCCAGTAATAATTGAAGGCAGATTTTTAAGGAGTCAAAGATCCTGATTAGTTCCAAAAATTCCTTCCCCCGCAGCTAAATGTATTTCCCCAAAAAAGCACCAGTAAACCTCTTTGAATCATGTATTCTGTGTGCTCTTATTGGGATTAGATGATCTCACTAACTTCTCATTCACCTTCCCTCTGGATTAACCATCTTCTATTTGACTTTCAGCTGGCTTCTCAAAGCCCTCTGACATTTTCTGAAGAACCCAGTGTTTGCTGTTCAGGTTCAGGTTTTCTCCCTTTGGGGCTTGCTTTTTCTTCTCCTGTGATGTAGGAGATGTTTGCGAGACAGGCTTATATTTTATTTAGTTTAAGCTTTTCATCTTTAGCACAGTCCTTGGCACATAGAAATAGCTCATCGGATGGCTATCAAGTGATGGTGGTAATGGCCTTCACCTAGCAGAAGACAGAAATATTAGGGTGATCTTGTGGGGTTGAGTAGTCTGAGTGGATCCCACAGGAATCCAGAGTTGTGCCCACTGGGAGGAAAATGCTACTCTGTGTGCAAGTTAAGGGAGGAAATCTACACTCCTGAGATAGCCCTGAGCATGAGCTCAGTGACTTGGTTTAGTGGTTTTGCATTCACCCCTGCCCTGAGTCCAGGAATTCTCTGAAGGTAGAAGATGTTGGTGTTGTGGCAATCCAGTCTGCAGAGAAACTCCTCCTTTGTGCCCTCTGGGAAGTCATCCCTCCCTGGAGCTGAGCCTGGGAGGGAATGCTTCTTCAGCAAATTGGAAGTAAGGGGAAAAGAAGTAGCCGGATTTGGTTTCATTCCTGTAATTCCTGCTGAGGTTTCCAGAGTGTTTCTAAATTACTGTGGTATTTTGTAGTTGAACACCACTGGATAATCGAACTTCCTCAGGTTCACAACCGGTAATAGAATCTGCATACTTCTTGTCTAGAGGTATAGATTTTAAGCTCTTTAAAGGCTCCAGGAATCTGGACACTTTGAATTAAAATGCATGAATACATACCAAAAATAAATGTTGACCAATATGGAGAGAAATAAATCACTTTAGAATATATTTTTTTCCTTTCTGGCTCACCACCAAGTCTACTTTCCCCTCTTCTGTTTATTTTTAAATTTGCCTGACTATTTATAAAGTTGAATCCCTTTTTCCTCTTTTTTTCTCAACTTCCATTTATCTGTTTACCCATCTATATTCATTGAGATGATTATTCTACTTATATTGTATTTCTCTAAATCTGAAAATACCCTGTATGTGCGTTGCAAGTTTCATCAAATTTGACCTTGTGTAAAACTTATTTTCACAAAGATTCTATGAGAAATCACACAGATGGATAAATGGGAATTCTAAATCCTTGTGCCATACGTTACTCTGCATTTCTAAAAGCTCAAAAGGAAATTACAGATTCACAATTACAGATGCTAAAGTTGTGAGAGAAGAGGAAGGACAGAGATGAGGGCGACCATGAGAAAAATATCATACATGGTGAAGTGTGAAGCTTTATGGATCAGTTCTTTTCAGATCTCCAATGGCTTTCTGTTGAGGTCATCTTTAAAAGGTACCATACCATGAAGGGCTAGAGTGCCAGCCATGAACAAGAAGACCACAAAGCAGTTAACCCACAGAAATGTAGATGAGACTTACCAGTGGAACTGGGTTCCCAGCAGCAGCTGAGCTGTAATGGACGGCTTCTTCGACGTGTCCAGTTGTTTCTGCACATGTATGGCAGGGTCAACACCTAGATTGCATTGTGAGTCTGAGTCTATTTTTTTCCTTTTTGTGGATTTAAACATAAATGCATGGTTTATTAAACAAAATTGTAAACAAATATTTATCATGTCTGTTATATGTAACATACAGGAATAGCTTTTAACAGAAATTCATTGATCTCCCCCCCAACATCTTTTTATTATAACTACAGGTATCAAAACAATCCTGAACATATTTTTGATACTATACTAGTAGTCAGGACCCACACCATTTCAAATTTAACACAATTTGTGACAATATTCACTGTACCTGCTACTTTAACCAATTTCAACTCCAGTTTTTTTTACTAAGTAAGATGGATAAAGCAAGCTACTTTGGTTTTTCCTTCTGGAGGTTTTATGTGTCAGAAGCACACTCATTTTCCACTGCCATCTGAATCTTCTTGCCATGCTTTCACCTTGAAAACCTGAGTTGTAATTCAAGTACTCCAGGCTCATGTTCAAATGACAGTGCCTTAACAAGAGAAATAAAAATTCTGCTTCACTTTTCCTCCGGTTACCTGAAAACATAATGGGTGTACATATATTAAATATATTCTTACAAGTTTCCATGTCTTGTTTATCAGCTGGTATTCTCTTAACATGTAGGTATTTTGCATTGTGATATTAATCAATACATTAATATGATTTAAGACAAATTTAAGATTCACTAAAATTAATTGTTGTGTGTTTGTCCTTCAGGTGGTTGTGGAAGCTTCATATTTTCCTTGGACATCATTAGACATCTTAGCTCTTGAAGTACAACTTTGATGCTATATGAATTTTGCCATTTTGCTAACACTGGTATGCTCCATGCATCTACCATTCCACTGGAATTGTTTATTCCATTCCTATTAATTTTTATTACAAATCTAATGACGGAGGAGCCTCTGGATATTTACGTCCACATTCTACTTTTAGGCTATATATTTTGTTTTCATAATTGTCCTTGGTGGCCCAATAATCATGCCTGTCCACCTTGTAAGTGTCTTATCTTCATCATCTTCAAGGCCCCAGCTAACCGTACCATCACCTACTCCTTTTTGTCCTTCTTCAAGTTCTTCCAATAAGCGAAAATTACGAGGATCTTTAACTCCTGTGGAGACCGCCATCTTCTCCTGCAGCCCAATCAGTTTGAGTCTATTTTATGCTGCTATAACAGATTATTTGAGACCGTATCACTTATCTCTCACAGAAATTTATGTCCTCTGTGAAAGGGTATCAATGTATGGGAATTAATGCACCATCTATCTGGCAAATATCATGTAACCCTTCTATTAATTACAATAAAAATATATGAAAAAAAAGAAATTTATGTCCTCTTGGTATGTAAGATGATGTGGAATGGTCTCCATACATTCCTCATCATGGTTTGGTTTCCTTGAGTAAAAGCAAGTTGACATATAAACCAAGTGCTCCTGGTTAACCAAATCCTAAGTGCTATAAGTAAATGAGATACAAACAAGGAACTAAAAAGTCACTTTCTATTGTCTATATTCAGCTACATATCAAATTATAGCTCAGTCTGAGCACTGTTCCTAAGAGTCACTGACTTTAAGCATAGGCATACAGTGCTGCTACAAGATCAAAGTAAGGTCATTAGTCTATGCATCTCACTTAAGAGATGCAAAAGGTACAATGCATTGTCTTACTCTCTCTTTTACTCTCTTTCTTTCTCTCTCTCTCTTACACAAACACACAGCAAAATATGAATTGTTTACCTAGAGAAAATGAGTCTAATAAGATATTTGATTTCATCGAAGAAGAATTTCCACTCTTCTCCAGTGAACATTCTGTTTCAATGAGTTTGCCTAAGACAATCAGCTCGTGCCAACACTTCCAGGGCCAGTCTTCATGGAAATGCCCAGAAATGCTAGCAACCTGGCCTGCTTCCATTTCCTCTTGATTTAGGGAAGATTTTCAAATCTGATTTTAATTCAGTAATTTATACCCACCTTCTAAATCAATTTCCATCAGCATTGACGTTCACTCTTCACTCTGCTCCATTTTTTAATCCATGTTCACTTTTCTTTGGTCTGGATGGTTGATAAATGATTCTAATGATGCTATCTGTGTTGAAGCTAATGATCTGTCGGAAAGAATTAGAGGTTTACTTCACAAAGTGAGAAATGAGATTTCCAGAGCAGAGTGGGAGAAATCCTAACCAAACTGGGAAATAGAATGAAAGTATTAATTCTGAGTGTTTATTCGTTCAAAACAGGTAAGTTCGGTCCATCTGACCAGTAGGTGTAGTAGACATTGAAAATGAGCCTCTGTATATTCACTTAAATTCTTGGTAGGGCATAGCTTTCAGCAATACTGAATGAAAGATGTATTTCAGCTAATGTTACACAAACGATAAAGTTAACCTTGCTTTAATATAGAAGACAGAGAGATCTTAAAGTGATACATAGTGCAATGATACATAGATTAAGGACTAATTTTTAAAGCAATTTTATCAGGTAATTGAATAGGGGGATATTTCCTGTTAGGAGATCTTTATGACCCATGTGTGTGTTCTTCAAACCTCTGCCATAGCCAGGAGTCAGTGGCTCATGCCTAGAATCCTAGCTACTCAGGAGGATGAGAGTTGGAGAATCACAATTCAGATTCAGCCTGGACAGGAAAGTCCAATGAAACTCTTGTCTCCAATGATCCACCAAAATGTGGATGTGTCTCAGGTGTAGCACACCAGCCTGGAGAAAATATTAAAATCCACAATAGAGGGCAAGGACCAGAATTTAAACACTAGTAGTGACACACAATGAATAATAATAATAATAATAATAATAATAATAATAATAATAAGTCCTCAACAAGAAAGAAATAAACTCCTCAGCACGTTCCACAGGTACACAATCTGACATTCTGCAAAAATATACTTTAAGTCAGAGAATCATCTCAACAGAGATCAATAGAGAGATGGCAGATATCTGGCAATTTTTTTGTATCTCTAAAATCTTAGAGGCTCCCCTTTTCCACTGGTTGAGTAACTATCCCTAGAATCAGTGTAGACACAGGAACAGGTAGTGACTTGGACCGAAGATTCACAAACATGAGCCTATTAGAAATAGAAGCATATGCTGCCAGGAAGAGGGAAGATAGAAGCCATTCCAGGTGAGGATTTGTGGCTTGAATGCTGGGAAGAGGAAAGAGCCAGCTGAAAGTGGAGGGAAGGGGTGGATGAGAAGAAACCCAGTGTGCCCACAGCACATAGCTACTCCTCAGGAAGGAAGAAATATTGACCACTCTCCTTGTTGCTCTGGTTGTTTCATTATTGTGTTGGTTTCTGCTTTACAATGTTTGTGCCCACTACCTTTGGCATAGTGTTTCTCATATAGGTTTGCCCATTTTCCTCTCTTGCTTTCTCTCTTTATCTTCATTTTCATATGGCTATTTCCTTTATTACATTCTATGAGTTTGATTTCTACAAGTTTTGTAGATATTCCTCTACTAGAAATTCACAGGTTCTTTTTTTGCCAGCCCTTTTAGAAATACTGTGTATCTGTGTCATTGTGCTTTCAAAGAACCAGCTCTATTTCCTTGATATTTTTCTCCTGATTCTGTTTTATTTATTGCTTCTCTTTATTTTTGTCCTTTACTTGTTTTGTCCCTATGTTTCTTACTTCTTTCCTTTCTTATGGAAGTGTAGACTACTAACTTGTAATGTCTCTTCAGTTTATACCTTTAATGTTATAAATTACTTTTTCAGTGGTGTTTTAGATACACCATGCAATTTGATATGCTGCATTTTTCTATTTTGGTTCAGTTTAATGAATTTTTAAACTTCATTTTCTCCAGGCATCTTTGACTCATGTTTTCTAAACATGTTGTCCAGCTTTCAAGGCTTAGAGATCTGAATCTGTTTGATTTGCAACAGTTGGTAAGTTTCTCCTTTTCCAAAAGGGAAATCAATATTTTAAGAATTTTAAGGAACATTTTTATTACCATCTATTGTTCTATTTTTCCAAAGATTGAATCATAAAAGAGACAAACGAACCCCAGCCAAATATCCCTGTACACAAACTAGATTTCCTGGAAAGCACACTGCTAGCATTTTCTAGCAGAAATAGCAAGCTCTTCTCTACAGAGTAATTTCAGTAGGATGTACTAGATTCACCTCATTCATAGAGAAAAATAGGGATTCTGTAAAATCATCAGCTATGACTCCCTGCAAAATGTCACTTAAGGTCTGTAGCTACTTTATAAGCAAGGATATTTTTGAGGTTGAAACTATTCCCTTTGGTATGGGATGGCCAGTTATATTTGGAGTTCTGATAAGGAAAATCTATATCAGCTCATACCTGAGCCATGAGCCAGGAATGAGGAAGCCATTAACAACGTGCCATCTCCCTGTGCTGTCTGTGCTCAGCTCAAAGCCACCTGAGCCCTAAGAAATTATTCATAAGTATAAATATGGAGGGAAAAACATTCCAGCTTATGTCATCTAACTGGTTAAGTAACTTTGAGAATCTTTGAATTTGTGTAAGAAAATTAAGCGTAATTCTCTACATCATAATTGTCTGCAAAGCCACACTCACTATTTCAGTATTTTCTGTATAAATACAATTAAAATGGAATTATACCATGGATAAGAATGAGATGATGCATTTCTTTTTAACATCTTTTACATGATTATTATTTCTTCAGTTTCTTTCAAGAAAAATGTTTTGTTGAATGTTTCAATTACTCCAGAAATGTAGTTCTAATATTATGTGTAATAGTAATGATCTTTTTAATCTTTTCTTCTGGTATTGGGGCTCTGTTGCTGGTCATGACTGGTGCTTTACCACTTGAGAACTACGTTCAGCTTGAGATTTTGCTGCTTATTTTGGGAATGATGTTTCTTTGATTTTTTTCTCCCCAGGCTCCTTATACCTTAGTCCTCTAGATTGTACTTCAGGAGGCTGGCATGAGCTTCCATGCTGTGGATCTTAGCTTGGATATCTAGGGTGATAAACATGGCCACTGACACCCAATTTAAACTCAATACCTTAACAAATGCAAAACCATGTAGCTATGGGAAAAATAAGTCAAGGTCATCTTGGATATGTCTCTAAGTATCTTTTATACGTATGTGCTAGGGGTTCTACAGTTATTCCTCAGAAGCTGCCACGGTAACAGAGATTATACAAAAATAGGCTTTTTTCTGAATCAATCTACATGGCTCCTCATGTTTCTGTCTCATCTATCACTGCTGTAGCTGCTGCTTCTATATGCAAGGAAGAGAAAAAGACCAAATATCTTCTGTCATTTCTTTCCACTCAACTTCCATTCAACCAAATTGCAATCCTCAGATCTCCGCCTCCTGGGAAGGAAGGATTACAGGCGTGACATCCCCCCTACACCTGAAGATGTGGGCATTTTTAATTACCATATATGGAATTTTAAGAAAATAGTTTCTCAAATATTTTAGCAACAATTTGAATGCCTAGTATGCACCTATTATTAATAATAGAGGTCAGTTAGAAGCAGGCTTGGTGGTACACGTGTATAATCCATAGTATTTGCAAGGCAGAAGTGGGGAAATGCTTTACATTTAGACCAGGCAACAAGCTGGTGGTACTTTGTGAACATAAACCAAAGGTGGCCTATGACTGTAATCCATCTACTTGGGAGGACAAGGTAAGAGAATCCTAGTTTGAGGTCAGTAGCAAAAATGCAAGAACCTATTTGAAAAACAAAGTTAAAAAAAGCAAAAACAGCTGGAGGTATGGCTCAGTTTGTAAAGTGCTTAGCTCTGTGAGGCTCTGAATTCAAACTCCATTGCCAAGATATGAATTGACAAATAAATGAGAAATGCATGACGTCTTTATTCTCAAGAGTGTGTCTTTAAAAGGGAAGGGTAGGGAAAACAAGATGTGTGGGATGGGGTGGGGGAGGAAAAGTGGGAGACAATCATGTTCAGGAAGTAATGTACCCACTACCTGATGAATATAACTGTAAACCCTCTGTACATCACCCCAACAATAAATTTTTATTTTTTTAAATTTATTTTGTGGGCTTGAACTTGCCTGGGCTCTATCTCTGAGCTCTTCAGCTTAAGGCTACTGCTCTACCCCTGGGCCTGGGTGCTGTCCCTGAGCTCTTCAACTACTGCCGTATTCTTGAGCCAAGCCCCACTTCCTGTTTTCTAGAGGTTAATTGGAGATAAGAGTCTCAGGTCCTTTGGTGCCCGGGCTGGCTTTGAATCTTGATCCTCAGATCTCAGCCTCCTGAGTAGCTAGGATTACAGGCGTGAACCACCGCACCCAGCCCCAACAATAAATTTTTATAAAAGAGTGTGTCTTTATCCTCATAATTAAATAATAAATATGATGGATATTTGCTTCTATTCAATTTACGATTGATATTGTTCACCCAACCCTGACATTTTGGATAAGAGGTATACATGAAACAGTTGATATTACTCTGAGTATGTTGGAAGCCACTTTTATTTCACCCCCACAAATTAGTTTGTTTTTTTTTCTTGACAGTGGGTGACTACAAAGGTCTTCTTTACACTTACGAAACATTTCTGCTCATCTTACACTAAGTTGTGGTTAAAATAGGAAATCTTCAACTATATGCCCAGGTCCACATGCCCAAATACAGTCCACTGCTGTTTGCTGGGGACTGTTATCTTGAAGCTACAGTGTTCTGTAGTCAATACATGCATACATAGTGTGAATTAGATAATCCAATACTGGAAATGCACTGTGGCTCAAAGTGGTAGAGCACCGGCATTGAGTGCAAAAGCTCAGGGACAGCGCCCAGGCCCTGATGTCAAGCTCCATGACCATCAAAAACAGAAACAAAAATAACAACAAACACTACCCAATACAAATTTTAATCCTTTGGATTTTTAAATAGGTGTTTGATAAATGTGATGTTTATAAAATGTTAAGTGATAGATACTCAAAATGCAAGTGTTAATTTGTGAAATTAAATCTCACAAATTGTTCAAACAGGATGCAGGGTTAAGATTAAAAGTAATCCTAGAAAATGACACGTAAAGCCAATAAAACTCAAAAGAAAACAGAAGATCCTGGATATCTTTATAGAATTACAGAGGAGAAATTTACAATGTATGGAATCACAGAAAACTTAAGTCCTGTCTTATTGGTATCTAGGCTATTAAATACTCAAAACTTTTAAATTAAACTATTTCCTTAGGTAAACTCATGGCTAACCTTGACTTTGCTTATGATTTACTGTGATTTCTTACATATATAACATGTGTAATATTCTTTTTTTAACTCAAGAGTGGGAACTTGACATGTGATGCTTTTTTTCATTGGCTTATTCCTCCAACCCCAACACGTTTAACATTCTTAGCAACTCGAGCTATTGACATTTCCATACTGAAAACTTACAAACATATTTAAAATATAGAGAAAAGATCCGATAGGACTGTCCATATGCAATTCTGTGAGTCAACATATTTTAAGACTTTTTTCACATTTGCTTTTTCTAAGCTCTGTGTTCTTTTTTGTTGTTGTTAGTGATGATATTATTTTAAAATAAATCCGAGTCATCTTATTGTTTTGTATGTACTCACAAAAGTATATACTACTTCCTGAATAAGGACAATGACACTGTCACTCTTAGGGAAATGAATAATTGGAGCGCGTTAGGATCTAACCCAAACATACATTATTGAATTCATAAATTTTGTAAGCTCATTTATTTTGATCAGAAATGTTGCAAATACACATCCTTAGCTGCCTTTACCCATATCTCTTGTCTTTTTTGATACGGGCAAGTTCTCATTAGCTTTTCTCTATGTATTTATTGGTTGAATGATTTGGGGTTCTGATACTACAATTGGAACGCCTGGGCCCGAACACTATCACTTAGCTTTCCTGACCAAGGCAGGCATTCTACTATTTGAGCCACACCTCACTTCTGGTTCTTATAAGTTTTACCTTTTATTTTGCAGATAAAAGTCTAACAGACTGGCTGACTTAAGCATTGTAGGAATGAGTCTTTTGATGCCCAGCTAATCACTTAATACTTTTTTATTACATAATTCTTTTTAGTTTCTGGGATGTTCCTAGCATTATCTTCTTCCCTGTGTCTGATGGTTATCATAATTCCAATCATTTTTAATCCATTGTCTATTTATGAAGAATTTCTTTGATTTCCTTGCTTTAATGTTGGAAAAATTATTTCAATGAGGATTTATTTTCATTTTCGTTCAAAACTTTCTCTGAAATATTTAGAGAAATGTGATTTTTTTCATAGATAAGATTACTTTTTAATAGAATAATTAAACCACAGTATCAAGATGTGAAGTATTTATGCTAAAAACTTCACTCTTTTTCCCATATATTTTTATTGTAATTAATAGAAGGGTTACATTATATTCACTAGATAAGAGGTACATTACTTCACAAACAATGATACCATTTTTCATGTCTTGGTCCCCATTTCCCTCACTCCACCCCCACCCTCATCTTGTTTTCCAACCTTCCCTATCTGTTTTCAAATAACCAAATATGCATATATACAATATATCAGATAACAAGGTGAAATAGCGTAACAATATGAGATAACCAAGGGACAGCAAAAGAGATGAGAGATAACATAGTACATTAAGGACAACAATCACACATTATATGGCTTTTGTTTCTACATTTAGGAGGTCCATTCACTTAGCTTCAAACTATATGGCCTTATGTATCTAGGACTGCTCTATTATAAATCTCTGCCAGGAGAGCCCAAGGTATCTCCTGATTATGACAAATGAGGGAAACCATTGACCCTATGTTCCTTTGAGTCTGGTTTACTTCACTTAGTATGATTTTTTCTAAGTCTTTCCATTTCCTTACAAATGGGGCAATGTCGTTCTTTCTGACAGCAGCATAGAATTCCATTGTGTATAAATACCACATCTTGTTGGTCCACTCATCAACTGAGGGGCATCTGTGTTGGTTCTATCTCTTTGCTATGGTGAATAGTGCTGCAATGAACATCGTTGTGCTAGTCGATTTAGTATGTCCTTGTTTCTGGACAGTTGGGTAAATGCCAACTAGTGGAATTGCTGGGTCATAGGGGAGCTCTATGTTTAGTCTTTTGACAAACTGCCATACTGCTTTCCATAGTGGTTGAATGTGTTTGCATTCCCACCAACAGTGTAGTAGTGATCCCTCCTGGGCACATCCTGCCAGCATCTGTTGTTACTAGATTTCTTGATCATGGCCACTCTAATTGGAGTGATGGAGAACCTTAGAGTTGTTTTGATTTGCATTTCTTTTATGGCCAGAGATGTGGAGCATTTCTTCATGTGTTTATAGGCCATTCTTATTTCTTCTTTTAATGGGATGGTTGTTTCTTTGGAGATTAGTTTGGGAGTAATTCAATTTGGGGGGCTGTTGATATATTTTAGATATGAGGCCTGTATCTGTTGTATGGTTAGTGAAGATCTTCTCCCACTCTGTAGACTTTCTAGTTAATTTGCTATCTATGACCTTTTCTATACAGAAGCTCTGAAGTTTAATGCAGTCCTACTTATCCAGACTTCCTCTGAATTGTTGTTTCTTGGTCCTTATTAAGAAAGTTTCGACCTATGCCAAGGAGATCTAGCGTATCTCTTATTCCTTCTGGTAACGTTTTCAGTATATCTGCTTTTGCTTCGAGGTCTTTGATCCATTTGGAGTTAATCCTAGTGCAGGGTGACAAAGAAGGATCCAACTTTACTTTTCTGCAGATGCTTAAGCAGTTCTGCCAGCACCACTTGTTGAAGAGGCTGTCTTTCTTCTACTCTATTTTTTGGGCTCCATTATCAAAATTTAGTTAGCCATAGGTCTGTGGGTTAATATCTGTGTCCTCAGTTCTATTCCACTGGTCTTCAGGCCTGTTCCTGAGCCGTACCAAGCTGTTTTGGTCAATATAGCTCTGTAATAGTGTTTAAAGTTTAGTATTGAAATTCCTCCGGCGCTGTTCTTTCTGCTAAGAAGTTTTTTTTTGCTATATGAGTTCTTTTATTATTCCATATGAAATTTTGGATTGCCTCTTCTATTCTTCAAAGAGTGACATTGGGATATTAATGGGTATTGCACTGAATTTGTAGATAGCCCTTGGCAAGATTGTCATTTTCACAATGTTAATTCTTCCAATCCAGGAGCATGGGAGGTTTTTCCATTTTCTCAGTTCTGCTTTAATTTCCTTTTTCAGGGTTTTAAAGTTTTCATCAGAAAGGTCCTTTAGATTCTTAGTTAAGTTAATTCCTAGGTACTTTATTTTCTTTGAGGGTATTGCAAAAGGAGTTGCTTTCCTGATTGTTGCCTCATTCCTCTCATTGTTGGCATAGAGGAAGGCAGTTGATTTTTGAGGGTTAATTTTATACCCTGATACCTTGCCAAATCTTTGAATCAGTTCTAGCAGCTTGGGAGTGGAAGAACTTCACTCTTTAACAAGGCTATACACAGAATAGGGAAAACCAAGCATTTCAAATTATTAAAAAAATTGGTTTAGCCGGGAGTTTGGCCTAGTGGTAGAGGGTGTGGCTCAAGTGGTAGAGTTCTAGCCTTGAAAAAAATCCAAGGACAGTGTTCATGCCCTGAGTTCAAGCCCCACGCCTGGCAAAAAAAAATGGTTTATAAGAAACGTTCTTTTGTCGTTTTAGTTTATTAATGCTTTGTTCTTTTTATATGTGTTTTTCTATAGTAATTATAAATACAGATCTATAAGCCAGTTTATTTTCAACTTTACTTTTCATATTTTTTCTTTTTATCATATATTTCATACTTATTAATCTTTGCTTCATGTAACAACCAGAGAAGCCTACTTAGTATGCACAAATGGAAATGACTATTAATTATTTTAAAAGGTTGAAAGTTTAAGTGTTTCCAGATATGAAATGTGTCACTATATAAAATTTATCTTTCAAAAATAACAAATGCACACATGAACACTTCTTTTACCCTTTAAATTTTTTTTCCTGTTTTTTAGAAAGAAAATGTCTTAGAGACTTTCTTTCAAATTGGAACGAATGAAAAATAATAGGAATGTGCCAATGCTACTTCCAACCTAACTTCTATTTTTCCCTATAGACCCAAATTTGGATTACGTGAAGAAAATAAGACAAAATAGACCAAAAAAATTTGGCCACTGTATTTTAATTTAGTTACCTTAAATACTATGTATATGGAGTATGTAATCTGGCACAAATTATCTCAGTCTCTCCCCCTCTCTCTTTTTATACATATGAATATATGAGACAATACAGTAAGCTATATTATGCATATGATGTGTGTATATACAACTTCATATCAACATGGACCTTTTAATCCTGAAAGGTATAGGGTATCACTGGGAAACATTACTTCAAACAAACTCACAAAAAGAGATAACATTAGTACTATTTTCCTCACAAAAAAGTAAAGATAATATTTCTTTGTTTCCCCTCTAGGGTTGCACCAGTTTTTTTGATCCAGGTATAAAGTCCAAAGAGTTATCAATCACATCATCACATCACTAGAGGAACCTGGTCTTTTTATATATTCTCAACAGATAAAGGAATACATTTCTTTTATTAGAATTTGAAACAAATGACACTCAAAAATAAACTAAAAATAGATTATATTGATCACAGTATTGATAAATGTTCCCACTAAGTCTAAAGAACTAATCCACAACCTTTGTTTTGGTAAGCAAGAAGCATAGAGTCAAATTTTGCTTTTCCTCCAGCTTCTGTTTCCCTTTCTATGTTCTGTACAGCCAAGCATGCCACCATGTTTGCTTTTGCATCTTCTCATATCAACTGAGATAAAGTTCATATAAGATTAAGTCATCATTTCATTTTTTTAATATATTTTTATTGTAATTAATAGAAGGGTTACATCATTTTTTCATATATTTTTATTGTAATTAACAGAAGGATTACATGATATTATAGAGATTAGGATATAGATATATGGAGATTATGGACAAGTGGTCAGTGTCCATTGTCATTATTTATTTTTACTTCTAAGTTTCTTTCTCTCTCTTTTTTCCCCTTTTGTGTTTAGTGAATTATAGATGTTTGCTTCTTGATGGGGGTTCTTGATGTTCTACAATTTGTTCTCGATTAATTAGTATTCTTTGTAACGCTGGTTTAGTGTGCACGTATTCATAAAGCTTCTCTTTGGAGTGAAATATTCTTGTTTCTCCCTCAAATGTAAACGCTAGTTTTGCTGGATATCTCAGTCTTGGTTGGCAGTTGTTGGTCTTCAGGACATCAATGATGTTTTTCCAAGCTTTTCTTGCATTTAGGGTTTGCATGGAGAGATCTGCTGTAATTCGAATTTTCTTCCCATTGTAATATAGCTCCTTCTTTGTTTTTGCAGCATTTAAGATCAATTCCTTGGTATCCGGGTCTAGTGTCTTTACTATGATATGTCTAGATGAGTTCCTTCTAGGATCTTGCCTGTTTGGGGTCCTGAAACCTTCAATAATGTGAGTATTTTCCCTTTTGAAGTTGGGGAAATTCTCTGCTATGATTTTGGTGAATAAAGGTTGCATACCTTTGTCCTGAAATTCGGCCCCCTCCTCAATCCCTATTATATGAAGATTAGACTTCTTTGCTGCATCTGTCAGTTCCTGGAGCTCTCTCTGGTAGATTCTGACTGATTTTTCCAAGGTGGCGATTCTCTGTTCCAGCTCTTGTGTTTTACCTTCCGTTTCTGATGTTCTACTCTCCATCTCCATCAATCTGCTGCGTAATGCTTCCATTTTTCTTGAAGTGTGGACACTGAGCTGATCATGTCTGCTCTGAGGGTATTAATCTTTGTTTCCATTTCTCTTTTGAATTTGAGGAGCTCTTTGGTATTTCCTGCTTATGTTCCTGGAATTGTTTTTGGAATTCTGTTTTAATTTCTTTAGTCATGTCCACAATCATCTCCTTGAGTAGGGTCATGTTTCGTGTCTCTTCAAGTGTCATTTCTTGGGATGATGACATCTCTCTCGTCCATTCGCTCTTGTTTCCTTTTGGGCTTTGTGTGGGACTTTGATTATTTATGTATGTCATAATTCGTCTTTGCACTCTCCTCGGCATCGAGAACTGTTGTTGTAGTTCACTCTGTGGTCAGTAGGTAGCGGTCTTTACTTGGATTGGGAGCGGTGGTTCTGGGAATATGTGAATACCTGTGGTTCTCGGCCAAATTGATTCCTTGCTGACTAGATTAGAGTTTGCAGTTTTTGCAGGTATTCTGGCCTGTTCCCAGAGGCTGTGTGCTGCTGCACGACTAGCTCTCAGCCCAACCAGTGGCCTCACAATGGGCCATGGGATGGATCTGTGAGCTTCAGTCTCAGCCTGCTGGGCGGACGGTTGGTTTTCCTGTGCTGTTTCTAGGGGCGGGCCCCGGCCAAGGGCCTGGAGTTTGGGAGTTTTCAGGGGCTCTCAACAGGACCAGCAGGTGTCTGCTCTGTTCCCAGGGGTGGGGCCCAGCTGAGGACGTGGGCTCCAAGGGCAGAGCCACGTCTTTCTGATTCTTAGAAGGCAAGCATGGCTGCTGATCGGCCCTTCAGTTCCCTGCTGCTTTGTTAGAGAGTCCATGACTCTGGGGGGCCCCTCGGTGCTGTCTTGCTCAGGATTCCCAGCCTGGCTCAAGATTTGAGGGGGACAGATGCTGGCTCCTATTTTCCCACACACCCCTCCTGCTGTTGTAAGGCAGGGTCTCAGCGCCCCCCACTTTCCAGACCCAGTGGCCTGGGAGAGGAACCTGGTGGGCGGGTGGGAGCTGGGATACCTCAGCCTCCCTTGGTGGGGTGCTGGGTCTTGGCATAGCCTGCCGGTCAGTCTCCAGTCAGAGGCCTGAGAGAGGAACCTGGTAGGCGGGTAGGGGCTGGGACACCTCTGCCTCCCTTGGTGGGGTGCTGGGTCTTATTGCCGCCCGCCTGTCAGTTACCAGTCAATGGCCTGGGGGAGGGGGCTGTTGAGGGAAGGGACAGGATTCTAAATTCCTTGCCCCCCTGCACCTGCCGGTCTTTCTCGGGAGAGGTGGAGGGGTCTGGGTTCTATTGCTTGGCACTAGTTCTGCTTTCCCGATGGGTTTGGGGACCTGCTGCCCTACTCACGCCTCTGCGTTTGTCTGTGGGTGCTCCACGGTGTTGGGGAGTCTTTCACTCCCCTCGGGTCTCCTCTGCCACCTGTGTTCCGAGTCTGGGTTCCGCTGCTTGCTGTTCTGGTTCCACATCTGGGTTCCGCTGCTCCTGTGGCTTGCTGGCCCGGTCCTATGCTGGTTTCTACAGCAGTCGGGGCTGCCCGGCCTGGTGCCCTCTGCAGCTGCTTTTCTTGGCTTGGAGCCGGCGGCGAGGGGTTGGGGAGGGGTCCTCGCATTCCGAATTCTTTGAGAAAGTTGGATGTGAGCTTTATCTGGATTTCTTTTCCGGTTTGAGTCCTTCTCCGTTGCTTTTTGAGTTTGTTGTTGTGGATTTCTTAAGGTAGTTGGCTCGTGGGACTCCCTGGTTCTCTCTTTTTGTGAGAGAGAGCTAGGCAGCGTCCCTATTGTCTCAACGCCATCTTTCGCTCTGGGTTACATCATTTTTTTTATTGAATTCATTATTATGCAACTATTATATGATAAGTTACTGCGCATTTAAGGTCTTTATTTTTAGCTATTTTCAACATTCACCTTTTAACTTATCTATTTGTTTAATGCTAATTTCTTTGCCTGAATTGTCACCTAGGTTTTTACTGTCAGCCTTAGACAGTAAGTTTGACAGAGAAAAATATGTCTTTAAAACTTGAACTTGCTAAAAACATGAACTAATATATCTTGATACAAAGACAGAGGCTCAATGTCTTGAGCCTCGGAATTTCTTAATGAATCTGTTTTGATGTTTTATTCTTGTTAAGTAGTAAAAGGGAAGCATTGGTATTACCAGTTCACACAATCATCTCTAGTGTGTTTGAACAGAATATTAAGATATGAAATTTTTTTTGAAATTTATATCTGATTTATCTGATTTATGCTATTTATGTGGAAAAATATTGATACAAGATGCAGTCCCAGTACATCTGATTGGAGAGCAGTTTTGAAATGCTTTAAAAATTATCCTTCTAATAATATCCAAATAATAATCCAATAGTTTTATCAAGGAAGTATGTTCAATATACTCTTTATTCAATTTCACTGCTACTATTGGATTAGGCACAAAACTATTGCATGTTGTTCTGCACACAACGCATAAATACAAATAATCATATCCCATGATTCTGAAAAGATTAGACTGGTGCTGCCATTCTCAGTGTAATTTAAGTTTGGAACTGCAACAGATAGGTGTTAAAGAGCTTACTCACAAACCTCTGGTCATAAAAAGAATGCAAATAAAAACAACTCTAAGATTCCACCTCACTCCAATTAGAAGGGCCAGGATTGAGAAAACTAATCACAACAGATGCTGGAGGAGATATGACCAGGAGGGAACACTACTACACTCCTGGTGGGAGTGCAAACTCATTCAACCACTACAGAAAGCAGTATAGCAGTTCCTTAAAAGACTAAACATAGAACTTCCCTATGACCCAGCAATTCCACTACTTAGCATTTACCCAATGGTCCAGAAACAAGGACATGCTAAAGCCAACTAGCACAACGATGTTCATTGCAGCACTATTTACCAGAGCAAAGAGATGGAACCAACTCAGATGTCCCTCAGTTGATGAGTGGATCAACAAGATGTGGTATTTTTTTTTTTGCTTTATTCTTTTTTATATATATTTTTATTGTAATTAATAGAAGGGTTATATGATATTTGCCAGATAGATGGTGCATTAATTCTCATACATTGATGCCCTTTCACATGTCTTGGTCCCCATTTCCCTCTCTCCCACCCCCACCCCTCATCTTGTTTTTCCCCGTTCCCTATCCAATTTCAAATAACCAAATACAAATACATCCGATATATCAGGTAACAAAGTGAGATAGTGTAACAATATGAGATAACCAAGGGACAGCAAAAGAGATGAGAGATAACATAGTACCTTAAGAATAACAATCATTCATTATATGGCTTATGTTTCTATATCCTAGGGATCCTTTCATTTAGCGTTCCACTATATGGCCTTTTGTATCAAGGTTTTGCTCTACTGCAAATCTCTGTTAGGAGAGCCCAAGATTTCTACTGATTATGACAAATGAGGGAAACCATTGAGCCTATGTTCCTTTGAGTCTGGCTTACTTCACTTAATATGGTCTTTTCTAAGTCTTTCCATTTCCTAACAAATGGGGCAATGTCATTCTTTCTGACAGCAGCATAGAATTCCATTGTGTATAAATACCACATCTTGTTGATCCACTCATCAACTGAGGGACATCTGAGTTGGTTCCATCTCTTTGCTCTGGTAAATAGTGCTGCAATGAACATCGTTGTGCTAGTGGCTTTAGCATGTCCTTGTTTCTGGATGATTGGATAAATGCCAAGTAGTGGAATTGCTGGGTCATAGAGAAGTTCTGTGTTTAGTCTTTTGAGGAACTGCCATACTGCTTCCTGAAATAAACAAAGTCACTGACGAAAATGGTAATATCACGACAGAAATTACCAAGATCCAGAATATCATAAGGGAATACTTCTCAAACCTTTATGCCAACAAATTTGAGAATCTAGAAGAAATGGATGAATTCCTAGACAATATTAACATACCCACACTGAACCAAGAACTAACCCGACTAAACAGGCCTATTTCAAGCACTGAAATAGAAATGGCAATAAGAGAACTTCCACCTAAGAAAAGCCCAGGGCCAGATGGATTCACAGCTGAATTCTATAAGGTCTTCAAAGCAGAGCTCACACCAAATACTCCTCAAGCTCTTCAATGAAATTGAAAATGAAGGTTCTTTACCAAACTCATTCTATGAAGCCAGTATAACCCTCATTCCCAAACCAGACAGAGATTCATCCAAGAAAGAGAACTATAGACCTATTTCTTTGATGAACATTGATGCAAAACTTCTCAACAAAATACTGGCCAACCGTCTACAACAACTCATCAAAAAATTATACACTATGATCAAACAGGTTTCATCACAGGGAGGCAAAGCTGGTTCAACATATGCAAATCAATTAATACAATTCAACACATCAACAGAAGCAGGGACAAAAATCACATGATTGTCTCAATAGATGCAGAAAAGGCATTTGACAAGATCCAACACCCTTTTATGTTAAAAGCTCTGGAGAAACTAGGAATCCATGGAACATTCCTCAATATAATAAAGGCTGTGTATGACAAACCCACAGCTAGTATTATAATTAACGGCGAAAAGTTAAAGCCATTCCCTCTAAAATCAGGAAAGATGTGGTATTTATACACAGTGGAATTCTATGCTGCTGTCAGAAAGAATGACATAGCCCCATTTGTAAGGAAATGGACTCAGAAAAAAAATTATATTAAGTGAAGTAAGCCAGACTCAAAGGAACATAGGCCCAATAGTGTCCCTCATTTATCATAATCAGGAGAAACCTTGGGCTCTCCTAGCAGAGATTTACAATAGAACAAAATCTATACACATAAGGCCAAATAGTGTGTCACTAAATGTAAGGACCTCCTGGATGTAGAAACAAAAGCCATATAATGAGTGACTGTTGTCCTTAATGTACTATGTTATCTCTCATCTCTTTTGCCATCCCTTGGTTATCTCATATTGTTACAATATTCCACCTTGTTATCTGATAAATTTTATATGTGCTTATTTGAAAATGGACAGGCAAGGGGGAAATCAAGATGAACAGGGGGAGGGTGGGAGGGAAATGGGGACCATGTCATGAGAAAGGGAATCAATGTTTGTGAAGTTATGCACCTTCTAACTGGTGAATATAATGTAACCCTTTTATTAATCACAATAAAAATATTAATACTTAATCAAGAGGCTGAGAACTGAGGATTGTGTTTTGAAGCCAGTCTAGGAAAATGTGTGAGACGCTTATATCCAATTCATCAGCAAAAACTGGAAGTAGAGCTGTGGCTCAAGAGGAAGAATACCAGCATTGAGTACACAAGCTCAGGAATAGCAGCCTGGCACCTGAGTTCATGCCCTAGTACTGACAAACACACACACACACACACACACACACACACACACACACACACACACACAGTGGCTAACTGATAGATATTGTTTTTATTCTTTTTTTCTGTTGTAAGCAAGCATGAATATTTTCAAAATGAATCTGAAGGGCATGGAAGATACTGAGAAATCACTTATTTTGAGAATTCAGTAGTTGTTAGTGTAGGGCTGCAGCTTTTCACATTTAATTCATTGCATTTTTTGGCTCATTTGTTTATTTTAACTGAACCATTACATATGCAAAAACACCCATAAATCACAGCATAAACTTGAGGCCACGGCAGGAAAACAATATGAATGGAAGAAACTATTTTAATTGTAATTTTTTGTTCAGCTACATATTTTGTTTCATGAAAATGCAAAAGCAGTACAGGAAATACAATAAGAAATGTGTAGTTTTAATAGAAAGACAAACTTGATGAAGATAATACTTATCTTACTGAGTGTAGGTGGCTCATGCCTGTTATCCTAGCAACATAGTGGCTGGGCGAAGACAGCTCCCGAGGCCAGCTCCCGAGACCAGAAGTGTGATTTGCTGCTTCTTGTCACCTTTCAGAAGCAGATGTGGCTCTCAAGCCTGAGGAGACATCATGTGAAAGCTGAGCTCTGTTGACAGTCACTGGAGCAAACCATCTTGCACAACCCTACTGTGCCTTTATAACTATATCTCCCTATGCAATGTTGGTCTGACTGTGTGCATTTACAGAAGTAAGAGCTTAAACTTGAGCTTAGCTGAATTCCATCCAAAACCAATCCCAATTTATAAATAGGTATTGAAAGAAAATGTGGGTTAAACTGGGAGCCAGCAATCCAAGTTACTTAGGGCCATAGTAAAAAGTCTGAAATACCAGATGACTTAAATAGTAGTGTGCCATCTCAGCAAGCAAGCCTTGAATGTGTAAGGTCCTGGGTCCAGAAAAATGTCTAAACCACTTAGTTTAAAGGCTGTTTGTTACATATCAGTGGATAATTGAAACAGTATAGCTTATTTTCATTGTAATATTCTTTGGTTATATTTGTTGATAGATAACAAGAGAGAAAGAAATGTCATTGTTTAGCTAAGGGAAACACATGATAGATAATCTCTGTAGAAAGTAAGGTTCATTTAATAATTCTGAAGATAGCATTTTGTACACAAATGTATGAAACTCTCTATCCATTCACTTTCCTATTCTTCAATCCATATCGAATCTTTCATCCATCCATCCATCTATCCATCACCTATCCTCTTTCGTGGGGCTTGAACTCTAGGCCTGGACTCTGTCCCTGAGCTCTTCAGCTCAAGACTTCTGCCCTAGCATTGAGCCAAGACCCATTTCTCCTTGTATAGAAGCTAACTGGAGATAAGAATCTCAGGTCCTTTCATGCCCGGACTGGCTTTGAACCTTGATTCTCAGACCTCAGCCTCCTGAGTAGCTAGGATTATAGGAGTGAGCTACCTTGCTGGCTCATATTCCATCCCTCTTCTATACATCATCCATCCATCACCCAACATTTATCCATCCATCCTCCTCCTCCTTATTCATCCATCCATACATGCATTCATCTACCCCCATCCATCAGATACCCATAATCCATCCATTTTCCAAGCATCATCCATCCATTCTTTTGCCCATCCATTTTCTTTATCATTAATGGAGCTCCTACTCAGAGCTAAACTTTTGCAAGGCAGTAAGAATAAAACATTGACTAGAACATGAATTTTGATCTCAAACAAAATCTAGTGGGACAAATTACCTTGAAAAAAACTTCACATACATTGTAAAGAATAGATGATGATATAGCATTTTTGTTTTCCTCCTCAATATTGTATGTGGGGGGCAGCAGTCATATGATTTGAATCACTGCCTTCGTGTCATCTCTGAGCTTTTACTGCTTAAGACTATTAATCTACCACTTTTGCTGCAGTTCTACTTCCAGCTTTTTGGTGGTTAATTGAAGATAAAATTCTCAGATTTTCCTGCCTAGAATGCTTTTGAACCACAATCATCAGATCTCAACCACTTGAGTAGCTATGATTACGAACATGAGAGTTGGGCTACTTTACAAGCATTTTTTATTGCCTACATAATCAATATAGATTTTATAATATATTTTGCTCTAATTCAAAGGGTCATAATAGATTATTTAAAGCCTTCTTATTCAGGCAAGTCTGCATTTCTTATGCATACTTACCATATGTGCATTTTGCTTCAGTGACACCATGAGTAATTGAAAGTGAGTGTGTGTGTGTGTGTGTGTGTGTGTGTATGTCTTCATTTTATCTAGTGGATTTTCTACAAGTATGTTTATCATTGACATTCAGAGCATGATGCAAGGAGTTAATCATTAAAAATTCATATTTTCTCGTTTATCCCAAAAGCACTACCTGATCTGTCAAAACCTATTTTACAATGTCAAAATGAGTTTCCATTTTGACCTTATTTGGTACTTTGGTACTTTCCAAGCCTGCTCTACTGGGAAAAAGGTGAAAAGACTCACACAAAAATTCCACTGCAGAAGCACAAATACCACAACACTGATGTTTAGCAGGACATACAGAAAGCAGGCATGACTAAATAATTTATATTTGTAAATTATGCAAATGCATATTTAGACCTTGAGAAAACCCATGCTTTGAAAAAGTGGAATAAAAATCAACTGCTATGATTTTTAAATTATTGAACAGGAAACTAGCAAGATTATCTTCTGATAATTAACTCTCTTCAAGGGACAAAGTAACTAGTAAAGTTTTCTCTACTGCTAGGTGGGAAGATATGGACTATTTTAGTCCATAAGTACTTTCCCATATAACTTACATGTGAGATACAAAATTTAGTGGAATCATTGTGGAGTGTGTGTGTGTGCGTGTGTGTGTGTGTCCTAGCCATATGTATCATATGCAATCTCTGGAAATTTCACAGGCAAGGCTGTCATATTTGAGGGCGCCAGGATCATAATGGGGACTCATTAAATGTGGGATCCTTCAAAGGTGATGGAGAATGAAGTATCCTCATTTTGCCATCTTGAATTTCTTTTTCTATGCACGTAGTCATGGTGTATAGAATCCTTTCAGGAAGATGAACACTGCCCAGACTAGATCCATCCCTGTGTTCTTTCTCTATAATACAGCATTCCAACACCAGTGGTCTGCCTTGTTTCTCAAATTACTTGAACTTGTGTCCCTATCCTGGACTACAAATGAAGCCCAGTCACTCATTCAAGATTTCCATGCCACAGTAACTTCATCAACCTCCCCATAGTCCCTTCTCTCCCGCATCCTCAAAGAATCCTGGTCCCCGCCATTATCCACATCCATCTTAGTAATTCACACCTTCTCCTTCAACTCCACAAAATTAGGGAATGAGTACAGTTGCTTTTATTTCCCTCTGCTCTTATTCATTTTGTGAATAATCAAGAGAGAATACTTTGTAAAGAACAAAGATTTCTATCCCAGCAATCTAGTGACGGTCAGTGAGCTGTGTAGGTATTGGCATTGGGTGATGGCTCTCCAGATTCATCCTCACTTGTTAGAAGACTAGAAGAAAAGCAAACTAATACCCAGAAGCCCTTTCCTTGGTGTTGTATTGGTGTGTGTGTGTGTGTGTGTGTGTGTGTGTGTGTGTGTGTGTGTGTGTACACCAGTACTGGGGCTTTAACTTAGTGCCTTGTTTGGCTCTTTCACTCAAGGTTGTCATCCACCACCTTATCTGTTTTGCTAGTTAATTTAAAGTTTTCATAGATTTGTCAGCCCAAGAATGCTTTTCAAATTGATCATAGGTCCCTGAGTAGCTAGGATTATAGATGGGAGCCAACATTGGCCTCAGACTCCACTAAGTTTTAAGCAAGGGACAACCTTTAATAAAAATATTTTACTTTAAGACAATTAGAGGAGTTGTTTTAAAAAAAAACCTAAAAATTAAAATAGCCACCTTTGTTTATAAAGTCCTGTTGCCCACTTCCTGTCACGTTACACCGTAGTTGTTGTTAAAATTTCAATTTCTTTCACATTGTTACACACAGCCCTTTGCTCCTCTCCTACTTGCATGATAAAACCAATCTTCCATTGCAAATGAGTCTAGACCAGCACAGATCTATGCAAAAGTTCTTTGTTTTTCTTTGTTAGTTAACCTTTGTTACAAGATCTATGATTGCCATATAATGGGGTAATTAAATTTTCAACGAAGGTGAGTTACCTTGCTTCACATAGATGACAGTAGTGATTAAAGCTACTTTAGGATGTAAATAACTTCACAATTGCAGAACCTTGGCTTGATTCTGAGATAAGTTACTCCTCCTTATTCTCACAGAACTGGTGACAAAGATCACAGTGTATCATGATTATCACTTCATTGTCTGGGTCTCCCACTAGCAGAGGCCACAAGGGAAGACACCATCAGATTTTGGAGGGTCTGAGGAAGTTGCATTTTTATTTTTGGCTTCTTAAATTGCCTGTCTATAAGTAGTACACAAATACTTGATCTGTATGATATATGCCATACCTTTGACAATCTAAAGACCTGAATTTACTAGGTCTTTTATAAGTATAGTATAGCAGGAGTTAGAATTAATAATGGTTATAAAACTAAAAAAAACATATTATTTATCTGAATTCCTCTTCATTCTCTTTCTGCTTCCCCGACCCATTCTCTCACTTGGTTTGCTTGCTCAGCTGCTGCTCAACCACTTGAGCCATACCTCCATCCCAGCTTTTTGCTGGCTATTTTGGACACAGGCTCTCATGGACTTTTATTGCTGGACTTTTTTTTGTCTGGACTTGAGCTGCTATCCTCTAGGTCTAATCATTCTGAGAAGCTATGATTATAGCTGTGAGCCCCTGATACTTGGCCTAAGTTCTACTTTCTGCAGTGAAGGTTTTGTGGCCAGAGAAGGATAATGACTTAGTGACTAACTCACATTCAGTGAACAGTATTTTTCATTCTCAGTACTCACCAGGGATGAGAAATAAGACTTATTCCCTCTGAATCTGCATTTCTTCCACTATACCACAGCTCTGCCTGCCTCTTTGAGATACAGAGGAAGACACTGAAGAGCTTTTAATAGGCAAGTGGAATGTTTTTTAATTTTCTTAAAAGAGGTGTGGAATATGTAGCTGCTGTCTGTTCATGGTAGGCTGAGGCAGATTTTCACACACAGGAGCACAGTCCAGCATGAGCCGAAATGCCTTGTCTTAAATTCATGGCAATGAATACACTGTCTTTCCAAGGGCATTTCAGATTTTTGAAAGCTGTTTGGACACTGTGAAGATTTAGTTCCGTAAAGGTGGTTTCTCCTGGGCTTGAAAGGCTTAGCTTTTCCTAATGGTAAATAAAATTCATTTTACAGTAATAAGAGTTAACAGATTCTTCTTGCTTGTTTGTTTTTCAGATAAGTCTGAGAAATACTTTCATTGCACATAATAACCAAGAAGAGCTGGAAAAGGACTGATAAATTAGAAGGACTGATAAATTAGACAGATCTCATTGAGAGAATGACTAGATATTTAATTTCTACCATGTTTCTCCCTCTTAAAGATTTTGTGTTGGTTATATCTTTCAACACCATGTGCATTCCTGTCTCTCATGCAAAGCGCACATACACACACACACGTGTGGAGTATGTTGTGTGTGTGTGTATGTGAGAGAGAGAGAGAGACAGAGAGACAGACAGACAGACAGACAAACAGACAGACAGACAGGGAAGGGAGGAGGGAGGGAAGGAGGGATGGAGGGAGGGAGGGAGGGAGGAAGAAAAAAAATCACCTCCATTAAAATTCCCATTCATCATTTTCTAGTTATGTGGTCTGTGAACATCTTAGCCAAAAATCCCTTCTTCTTCACTTCAAAAAGAAGAAAAACAAGGGAAACTAACTGAATTGTAATATGTAAGAAATTTGTATAGCACTTAATATTTGATTGGTAAATGTTTTCAGAAATTGACAACACCTCTTTGCCTTTTCAGTTCCAAAAATTACAAGTTTGAAACAGATCTTTCTGATGGGTTCTGTTGGTTTAGTTGTTTTGGGTAGTTCCTTTTACCAAAAAATCTGCCTTGATTTGAAGTCAATGCACAATTAAACTTGATCGATTGTTTTTGACACTCTCTCCACCCTACATTTATGCTACTTATTCATTTCTTTGGCTAGACACACATTAGTAAGTTTGATTACAATGTGCTCTACTAGACCCACTGAGTATTAGGTTTGTGCCTTAACGAGCTTCTCCAAGCTAAAAGATATCTGAATTATGCAGTATACTTGAATTCAAGAGCTTTGTATAAAATGCCAGGGACCTAAATTATCATTGGTTTGACACAAATGTCTTTAGGCTGCGTGAGTCCAAAAACCAAGGTCTCTGGATGGCAGTTGTTTTGTCTCCCCACTTTGGTTCTCCTTGTTCAGATCCAGCATGTGTGGGGTTGGCCCTGGAAAAGGCCACTGCTGTTGCAGACCTTAGGACTTCTCTTTGTCCCTGTGCTTCTCATCACCATGTTCTGCATCATCTGGTGAATTGCAACCTGAGAGGATTAAGCACTTTAGTGAACGTAGAAAATCATTCCCAAATAAATATTTTCTGCTAACACTATTCACTTGACAAAAAGAAACACGTCTCTTTCTAAAACCTGCTTTAAATTGATTCTAAATAACTCAACAGTTTTAGTGAAAAAATTTATTAAAGTAAATAATAAATATGCACTCAGAAGATAAATGATGTTACTGTAATAAAAATGTGTCCTGACAAGTATTTATTTGTAATTTTATGATAAAAAGCTATGAGTTCAAAATGACATAACAGCAGGATGTTTGTGGTCAAAACAATTATTTGACTGTGGCCATTAAGTGTTTAGGAATCACAGACATTTCCAAAATTTACTACTTAAGAATAGCAATTCCCATACAAGGCCATTTTGAAGGTAACTGGATCTACAACACTTAAGATTACATGTCAAGGTATTTTGAGACTTCATTTATTGTCTTTAACAGCTCTGATTTTTTTTCTAAATAAAAAATAACTGTATTGTAGAAAATTTAGAAGACAAGTAAAAGGAAGAAAATAAAAGCTAACAACCTCACTATCTCAAAATGATATTCTTCAACATATTTACAAAATTTTTTTCTACAAAATTAGTTTTCATAATGTATTGCAAATGAATATATTTCTGCTTACAGATATGCATATATCAAAAAAGGTTATCGGTGATTTAACGATATAATTCAAAACATCAATTTTAGTTTGGAATTTCTAAATATGATATTCTAAAATTCTAAATATGATTTTGAGATATGAACAAAAGAAGAAAATTAATATACAAATGCAATTATGTACTTACTAATTGTTATTTGTTATGAAGGAAATTAACACAAAGCTAGAATATAATTAAATGTGAGCAGCAAATAAAGTAATTATTAAAACTATCTCTAAAACACTGAAAGAAGTATAACAAAAACAAAGAAGTGTGCAGGTTAATGGGGTATTATGAAGCATGCTTTACCATTTCATTTGTAAGGATAACAACTTACTTTGATGAACAATGGAAAAATAAACATTAAGTGCTCTCTGCAGAGAGCTTGACATAGTATGGCTAATTCTGGTTTCCCAGACTCGGTGCCACTGACATTTCAGTGAGGCATTTCTTTGCCGTGGGTCAGTCCTTTGCCATGTAGTGGGTTTACCAAGACTTCCTGCGCTATCTGTCCCACATCATTGTCATCTTCTCCAGTATCAAAGACAAGATATTCTCACACAGAAATTAATGTGCGGCTCAGGCCACAAGGCTTAAAAGTAGTTCTAAGTCATTGGAGGAAGAGAGAGTCAGCCCTTCATTCGTGCCCTTCATTCGTGAAGGCATTCTTGATTAGAATAGGCTGACATAAAATCCACTGTCCAGTGATTCTCAGAGTCACAATAATGCCACCTTGAATCGGCTTTGCATTGTCTCATTAAGCAGTAAAATAGAGTAATTTTATAAACACTCACATTATGCATTATAAAATAATGCATGAACAAAATGTTGCATGGTATTATAAATATTGGAATCATGTTGGGAAGGAGGAGAGGCAAAGTGCAATACAAAAGACTGATTTAGGAAATACCTCACAACTTGTGTGGGAAACATGAAATTATGTATATTGGAGACATATCTGAAAGTTCTTTTCGTAGTATGTCATGTGTGTTATTGTGAATAATGATCAAGATGTGTGTGTGTGTGTGTGTGTGTGTGTATGCATATACTCATATATATGAGCTGGAGAAGACAGAACTTGGTTTTAATCTTCAGTCCAACTATTGCCATATTCCTTTGTCATATTTAACAATAAGGTTCATTTTCTAAGGAGGAAAACATGTGTGTTGTGCAGCTTTTTGTACTATAACCAAGATTACTGTATGACAAAATTATTTCCCCAGATGTTGAAACCAGTAATACTCTGAATTACACAAAGAAGGATTTCCTAAACTATATTTTTGGAAAATTAAGTCCAATTTCATGACTTAACTTTGTAAAACATTAAGTTTTAAAATCTGAGAAATAATGCAAAAGAAAATTTTCATTATATTAAGAGACCAAGTAACTGAAATATATTACATCATACATGGGGGAAATGTCTGGCTTGTAAGGGATTCTATTTTAAAAAGCCAAGGTAGTTTTAGATACAAACTCATAATAAACTTAAAAAACACAAAATTTACTTATAGAATGAAGGAACTCACTAAAAAGTAATCCAAATGAGAAGGTCACTAAGTCATCTCTAATAAAGCTTCACAGTGCACCTGCTTCTCCTGTTAAAAATGTGGGCATCTCTCCAAATCTGCTACTAATTTTGAAAATGTATATCCAACAATATGAGTCAATTCACAAAGATTTTATAAAGACAATCCAGTAATGATAAACATTTGATAAGCAAAAATTCTGAGTTTCTGATGAAAACAAGTTGGCATAAAGTATTTCAGAGAAGGATTTATAAAAAGCCAGTAATACTTCAAATATGTGCTCTAAAAATAGCAGGAGAATTTATTATTTTTAATCACAACACAAAATCTTTCCACATGTAATAGCCTCAAAAACAATAAATAAACTATATCCATAAATTAAGAGAGTAGACCTGAAAAACACTGCTTATTAAAAATGATACCCTATTGAACATTCTCATGCACAGATTCCCGGTGCTCATTGAAATGCATTTCTGTTGGGTAGTTAACCTAAAATAAAATCCCTTGTTTAGGAAACATTCTACCTTTTGCTTTTGTAGATTAGTTTAGAAGATTGTATTAGTGTTCAGTATGTTTCCAAGCTGTGTCTTCTTACATCCCCACCAGTGGTGGGAAACCAGAAATAAGTGAAATGCTATCATCAATAGAATGGACCAACCCACCATAATAACAGCATACGTGAAAGTTTACTGAACAATGAATGTAAAAGAATGGCTCCATGCTGGAAAGATGAATCTTGTAGCCAAAAACCCATGAGAGAGAATCCTGTGACGCCACAGATTTTGTTAAGCCAGAACATATCTAATCCATCAATAGAGGTCAGAATAGCCACTCTTCCCCTGGGAGTCATGACAGAAGGTGGACCACCCAAATGATTCTCCCCACACTGGCACAGTCCAGGTCGTAATCTGCATGGGAGCCTCGGGATGTGGCCTTTGGTTAAAGTTCCTCCAGCTGCATATTTCACACTTTTTGCATCTTCTCAATTGAACACAAACAGTTAGGTTAAAACATCAGACAGGATGATTGATGGAAGATGCTGACATCTGTGTAAAAATTTCTAAGATACACCATGACACCCGAGATTCCATGATTCCATGAGTCTAATTCTCTGTCTAGTCCTCTGTATGTGTGTGTGGCAGAGAGAGAGAGAGAGAGAGAGAGAGAGAGAGAGAGAGAGAGAGAGAGAGAGAGAGAGAGAGAGAGAGAGAGAGAGAGAGAGAGAGAGAGAGAGAGAGAGAGAGAGAGACATGTTCATATACACATGCACGATTAAAACATAAACCAATTAGAAGAAAGGCTGACACTGCCTTTCATTCCACGGATATAATAATGATCCTGTAGTGGTGATGAAGGTGGCAGCGTTCTGATGGTGACATGAGAGGGTGAGGAGAATCCTCCAGAGAATAGCACTGAGTGGAGTGGAAGCAGGCAGCATCTCATCTATAATCACAAGAGGACAGGCAAGGCCCTCCTTTCTCTGCATGAATACCAAAAGGGTCAATATCTTACTACAATATTTCAAACTCTGAAAGTACTACAAGAAAATGTTCACCCTGGAACATAAGGAATAAGCTATTATTTTCTGAAGAGGATTCCAGTTGCTCAGGAAATAAGACAAAGGCTTGATTACCAGTATTTGCATGAAAGTAGAAAAATTCTGAAAATTGAAACAATAACCTGCATCAAGAGATAAGCCACAGAATGGAAAAAGAATGTTTTCTAGCTATTCAATGCTGAAGCATGTATATGTAATGTGGCTCAAACAATAGAGGGTCTGGTAAGGGCAAGAGCAAGGGACCTGATTTCAAATCCCAGTTCAGCCACACACACATACACAATTAATATATGCAAACACTTAAAATTAAATAGCAAATCTGAATAGTCCCATTAATAATCAAACAAATGAATTGGACAGTTACCAGAAGACACACAAATGGCTAAGTCGTATGTGAAATAAACTGTTTAATCTCCTTTGCTATTAAGTCACTAAAAATTAAATCTACCCTATGATTCCATCTCACTGCAATCAAGTAAACAAATGCTGGTGAGGCTGTGGTGTGTAGGGGGAAGACATGTAGTCTTGGATGGAACATACTCGGGACAATCAGCATGGAAGTTAGTGCAGAGAGTGCTCAAGACACTGCAAATAGGTGTCTACATGAGGACCCCACTAGCAGTCTTTGATAGATATCCATATATTCAAAGGAGTGTAAACCAATGTACATGAGAAATATTCCCATTTCCATGGCTACTGAAGCTCTATAACTAAGGCACCCAACAAGTCATCTTTGTGTCTGTCTACCTATATGTCCATATGTCTATGTAACTCTCATCTATGTCTACTTATATAAATTCTGCACAAACATATACACACCATAGAGTACTTCTCAGCCATAAATACTAATGAAATTACTGAACACTTGAGTTATCAGTGAAATTATTTTTTTTAATCCATACTATTCACATATGCTAATGTAAGAAGTAAAATTTAAAAGTTTAAGTACTGTAAAGCCATCTGATTGGATCAAAATGTTGGTTCCAGTAAATTCTGTGAGCTTTGGTGACAGGCTTCGATCTTTCAACTGTTCCCTTTGCAAGGGCTTTGAACAGAACTGACAGCAGCACCAGCTTTACTAAGGAATGCAGAAGACAACATAGACACAGCTGCTGACAGACGCCTTCCATCAGCTTTACTTTTCCCTGATTGGCAATGTCAACCAAGCTGAACACAGGTGGCTCATGCCAACTTGGGAGCCTCAGATTTGAAGATTCTGGTTCAAAGCCAGCAAGAGTGATAAAGTCTATGAGACTCTTCAATTAACTAGCAAGAGGCCAGAAGTGAAGGTGTGTTTCAAGTGGTAGAGTCACAGCTACAATTAGAAAGCCAAGCTAGACAGTAAGGCTCTAAGTTTAAGCTCTCATATTGGTGCTTGCGCACGTGCGCGCGCACGCACACACACACACACACACACACACACACGAAAAAAAGGAGGAGGAGGAGGAGAATGAGGAGGAGGAGGAGCAGGAGGAGGAGAAAGAGGAGAGGAGGAGGACAGGGAGAAAGAGAAGGAGAAGGAGGAGAAGGAGAAGGAGGAGAAAGAAGAGGAGCAAAAGGAGGACTACAGATTTAGAAGCAGAAATTTGTCACCTGACACATAGTGTAGCTTCAGTGAGCTAATAGTTTTTTTCTCCCCACAGACATGTTAACCCTGTGTCTGTCTGTATGCAGACATACATATACATTATTTCTCTATGAATGGGTAGATAATCTCAGAAATACAGCTTGCTACAGACCTGGCTAGAATTAGATAAATGAAACTTGTTGTATTCTGTAGACTCAAACTGGGATTAAAAATGGTCTTAAATTAGATTAAACTTTAATCTTTAATCATGCAAAGGAACATCATTACCCTTTCCCCACAGAAAAATTCTGTTATGGAAGATTTAATTATTCGACTTTAATGGCTAATTAAAGCTTCATAATTTACATCTTTTATTTCCCAAATAGCAAATAAGATAATTGGCATGGTGGACAAGTTTAAATTAGTTTACTATGCATCTAAATGTAACCAAAGTGCCAATTTAAATTTAAGCTTAATGGATGTGTTGATCTAAGCAACAGAGTGATGCTATTTGCCTGCTCAGATAATTTTTACTTTTTTCCTTAATTGAATTCACGTTTTAAAACTTATTATCATTTCTTAATGATAATCTTCTTAGATTAGATATTTTAAACAATCCAGTTTTTGTTATTAATTTATTTTATTGTTGTTACAGAAGTAATATACAGAGGAATTACAATTGCACGCGTGAGGTAAAGAGTGCAATTTCTTTCTTACAATGTCTTCTGCTCCCCCACTCTCCTCCATCCCTCCCGCATTCACCCAAGAGTTACCCAGTTCACTTCAGGCAGTACCCAGTGAGAGCCACTGTTGCACTTTCCATTCTTGTTCCCTTGATTTGTTTCCCTCTTAAGTTGAAAAGGAGAATAATCACAAGGGTCAGCTTCTCCATGATTTAAAGATAAGTTCACATACTTATTTTATTCATTAGAATTATCTCCAGGGAACTAAAACATCCACAAAGTACAATTATTTTCCCAAGCTCCAGCTAATAATCCTTGCAGCCAAATATAGATTTTTCTACACTGGAAAGCAGGTGCATTTATTGACTTGTTTCAACACTTCATTGTTAAAATAATTATGCTACTATTTATTGAGCATATAACATCTCCTTAAAACCTGACTAGCCCTGGGGATAACTGGTGATCAAATAAGAGTAAATTCCAATTCATTTCATGTATAATATCTTTTGGAAAAGGCTGCAAATGATTGTGCAGGTAGAGCACGTACAATTGTGGCCTAAACAATGAAAGGTCACCAGATATGAAGGCATTAGGAGGGATAGGTGACAAAACCCTGCCTCGAACAGCAAGTGAACCTCGAATGCCCAACTCCCACAAAAGCTCATATCACAAAATTGCCTTAAGTGGGCTTGGTAGACAATGTAGCTCAAGCGCATAGATTTATTTTGGGACTTTTACTGTGCTTCTGTAACCCTGTGCTTGCTTTGACTCCTTTATTTTAAGAAGCTAAGAACCAAATGTCAGCTAAAAATAAATACATACATCTATAAATAAATTGCTACTGTAGATAGTATCATTTTGATGTGTTTGTACTCAGAAGATTTCATGTGGAAATGCCCGAGGTTTAGAGAATTCCATGATCCTTGTGGAGTTTGCACTTTTTAAGCACTTAAGTATTGTAATATTAAATACTGCACTTAAGTATTGCAATATTAAATATTGCACTCAAGTATTGCAATATTAAATATTACTTAAGCTCAAAATCAGAATCTTTTTCCGCGCTTTGCCAATGAGGTAAAAATTATTTTGAGGCGTGTGTATGTTTGTGTATGGAAATACTGGCTTGAATTCAGGTCCTTTTACTCTCACTTGACTTTGAATTCAAGGCCTTGTACTCTCACTTGACTTTTGAACTCAGTGTTGGTGCTGTACAACTTGAGTTACACCTTTGCTCATAGCTTTTGGCTGGCTAACTGGACATGACAGTCTTTCTGGTTTGTCTGCTTGTGTTTGCTTTGAAGCTGGATCCTCAGATCTCAGCCTCCCAAAAGCTAACATTACACTCTCAAGCAATCAGTGCCAGCCTGAAGTTAAAAGCATTTTAAGCAAAAAGGTTTAAAAATCTAAACTATACTAGTGTGGGAACAGGCACATATTATCCTATCCATAGAAAACAGAGAAAGCTGTGCATTTTGCCTCCAAATGTTTGTTATATAAAGTTGAAGACTATAAGTGATGAAAGTCAAAGACAGAATGTGTGATTTTTGTAAACTAAAGGTAAGACTTAGAGCTTGGTTGTTGGCAACTATTTTCAGATTGAACACAGCTATATGTCTTGGGTGATCTCTGCGAACCACTGATCCTCAACAAAACTTAAACATGATTCTGATGGAAATAATGTGTATATAATCACTTGGCTGAGATGTCCCAACCAACTTTGACAAGATATGATTCTAACAGAAAGGGAAAATTGTTAGGTCATATTCTGTGTGCAAAGTGCAGTACTAGCCTGGAAGAATTACAGCTGTTTGAGTTATTGAGTTCTTAATGACTCTTTCTTTAGGAACAGCAGTGCTCTTTAGGAAAGCAATGTTCAAACATGAAATCCCAAAACAGTGCTGAAAAGGAACTGTATGAAAAAGGGAAGATTCATGACAGCAGAGTGTGGGAGTTTTTACAACCACCAGTGGTAATGATACCTTGGGGAAAAGAATCTGATACAGGAATTCTGAGTGTGTAACTTAACTCAACCTTTGTGTGAACAGGTATAGTAGTTCCTTCAAAAACTAAAACCAGGGCTACCATAGGATCCAAGAATCTCAGTCAACATACACAAGACATACCTGAGCATGTGTTATAGCAGCACTATTCACAGGATCCCAGCTATGGATTCATCTTAAATGCTTAACAACCAATGAATGAATAAAGAAAATATGCACCACAGTGTTTTATTTATCCATATGAAGAAAATGGGATACTGGAGATCAAGTAAGCAATCTCAGCAAGACAAATAACTCTTGTCTTCACTCCTTTGTAGAACATATATCTAAAAATATAATTATAAGCATGATTGCAAAAGAGCAACTACTGAGCAGGAAAACTACTTGGAAAGGAAGAGAGGCAAGACAAAGTGCTGGGAGGTGAGGTTGGTCTAACCGTGTATGGATTAGCATCATGAAATCCAATGGACTGTTAAAATAGTCACAGGATATAAAGGCTTAACAAAGTATAATAGGGTATACAATTTGTTTTTCCTCCACTGTTTATGAACATTGGAAATATAATGATGAAATACCTTTGTGTAATTAATTTACATTAATATGCAAGAGTGAAATCAGATGTGATATTAACCAAATATGATTTTTAAATTATTTGTTCAAGCATTTGCATGTAACCTTGAACTTAAAAGTGGGCCTATCTATAGAAGGTCCTAACACTTGAATAACATATGATTTATTAAATCTTTTTTTTCCAGGTTGGTATCAAAATAACTAGTAGTAACACAGAATAGTAGCTCTTCTCACCCAGTATGAAAATGTATTTAATTATTGTTCTTTTTATATTATAGAAAAATAAACCTTCTACCCCACATTTATCAGGAGACCAAAATTCCTCTGTCAAGATATAAGGGATGGAGATCAAGTTATTTTTTCCACCCAAAATCATATTCTTGTTGCTTTCACAAAGATCCTATTTTATCCAAGAATATTCTTTCTGGAAATTGGTGTATTGTGGCTGGCTTTCCCCCCCAATATTTTTCTTATGAATAAAGACTTCATTTTTCCAATGATATACCCAATGATTCTAAATCATATCTTGGGGAGAATTCAATATAATGTGTTTCTCATATTTAATTACACAATCAATAACTCAAAACTTATATTATCTATGGCTATGTACAGCAAATATACACTTAGCACTAAAGAATATAAATATTTCTTTTTCTTAGAAATAAGCATCATACCTAATTTGACAAAAATCACATGTGATTTCATAGATTTTCATCCAAATGAAAATTCTCTTTTAAGCAGCAATCACTAGACTTGTATGTCACAGAGGATTAAAACTAGGAAATTATGGAAACATTTTGTTCTGATTACTGTTATTAGGCTTATTTACTTAGTAAATGTACTGTGCTAGGAAGAATATGTCATAATTCTATCTGCAGAATGCAGTGTTAAGGGGTCATTTGGTTGGGTTGAAGTTGCTTGTTTATAGAAAGTAGCTTCACTGCTCATTGCTTTGCTTCCAAATTCACAATTCTATATTTTATAAATGCTAGTTGTTTTCCTTTTCTTACTTAATAAATTATCGCTTAGCTTTTTCTCTTTGTGTATTGCCAAACTCAACATGAGTTTTCAGTGTCATCAGGCCTGTAGCCACAGGGTCTGATATAATACAGCAGCTAATATTTATCACAAAAGTGTTTTATTTGTTTAGATAATTTTTGCCAGTATTGGGGCTTGAACGCCTTCCATTGTCATTTGGCTGTTTCATTCGAAACTAGAGCTATACCACTTGAGCCACAGCTTGACTTCTGGTTCTTGGTGGTTAATTGGAGATAAGGGTCTCACGAATTTTCCTCCCTGGGCTGGCTTTAAACCATGATCCTCAGATCTCAGCCTCCTGAGAATGACAGACATGAGCCTGTGCCTATCTATGCCAGAAGATTTTAAGACCATACATGGTCCTTTCTTCTGCTTAAATTCCTAAAATACCATAATCATCTAGAATAGTGCATTCCTGGCCCCAGCTGTTTCTAGTTATTTTCCCAGAAACGATGGATGGTTTTCTTCTGATGTGGGCATCATGAAGTATTTCTGGTGATGAAAAAAGGATGAGGTGGGAGAGTCAAAGATCTAAGATGGGAAAAAATGTCAAGACAAATAATGATAATTAGATTACTTACTATGCCTAAAAATTGTTGCTATAAATACTTCATTAGAATGTTTTAATTAAGCCTCCACCCCTGAACCTCACATCACTTTCAGACAAGAGTACTACAGAATGGACATTTTCATCTGACCTCCGTGTATGAAAAATTCTTCTGATTTTTTCCCTCTGATATACCAAGTCTATGTTTATAAGTCTGGCTGTGCCATGAATAGGCAGATGAGCATGGAGAAAAAACACCTAGTCAATGCTTAGGCAGTTCACAATGGCTCTTCCTCCTCCTCCTCCTCCTCCTCCTCCTCCTCCTCCTCCTCCTCCTCCTCTTCCTCCTCCTCCTCCTCCTTCTCCTCCTTCTCCTCCTCCTCCTCCCCCCTTCCCTCCCCCTCCCCCTCTTCCTCTTCTTCTTCTTCTTCTTCTTCTTCTTCTTCTTCTTCTTCTTCTTCTTCTTCTTCTTCTTTCAGAGATGTTATCCTAGGTTAAAAGAATTCTTTAGTCTTCATACCAAACCTTTAATTAAATCAAATATAGCATTAGATATCACCATACCAGCTCTGTTACTTGAACACTTGGAAAGTAAGGAGGATGTCCTGAGAAGCATGACTGCATGATGGAAGTTTTCCACAGGAGTCCTGCTTCTCAACTGGCAGAGTTGTGTGGGAATGAAGAAATTTGAGGAAGAGCTTTGGACAATTGCATCCAATGTTTCAACTGAAGTAGAAATTGGGTTAACACCAACCTTTAACATACAAATAGATGATTTGCAAATTTAGGCCTTCCATCTTTTGTTCATATTATTGTCCAGAAATACATGTGGATGTAGACATATTTCATGTAGACTATGTTAACACAGACAGTAAGCAGTCTATAAGCATAATTCCTAAAACATCTTGACACTGACAGGAAGAATAAGTTAAACTGAAGATGCTCACTGATATAAATAGACAACAAGTTAATTTTCTTTTTCATTCTTTTGGATTGATGATGAAATTGTTACCAATCACATTTAAAAATATTACCATGTATATTTGTACACAATGGAATTCTATGCTGCTGTCAGAAAGAATGACATCGCCCCATTTGTTAGGAAATGGAAAGACTTAGAAAAAATCATATTAAGTGAAGTAAGCCAGACTCAAAGGAACTTAGGCTCAATGGTTTCCCTCATTTGTCATAACCAGTAGAAACCTTGGGCTCTACTAGCAGAGATTTGCAATAGAGCAAAATCTTGATACATAAGGACATATAATGTGAAGCTAATTGAAAGGACCTCCAGGATAGTGAACCAAAAGCCATATAATGAATGATTGTTGTCCTTAATGTACTATGTTGTCTCTCATCTCCTTTGCTGTCCCTTGGTTATCTCATATTGGTATAGTATCTCACTTTGTTATCTAATATATTGAATTTATTTGTATTTGGATATTTGAAATTTGATAGGGAAGGGGGAAAACCAAGACGAGTGGGGGGTGTGGGGGGGGAGGGAAATGGGTACCAAGACATGTGAAAGGGTATCAATGTATGTGAATTAACGCACCTTCTATCTGGCAAATATCATGTAACGCTTTTACTAAATACAATAAAAAAAAAGAAAAAAAATATTACCATGTATTTAATAATTAAATTAATGCACCTTCTATCTGGCAAATATCATGTAACCTTTTTATTAAATACAATAAAAATATTTAAAAAAATATTACCATGATAGGATCTTGAAGCCCAAATGTGCACCATAGATAGGTTGTTGATAGGCGACTGAAGAACAGAAAACCAGAAGCCAGGCACAGTGGCTCACATCTGTAATCCTAGCATCTCAGGAGGCTGAGATCTGAGGATCAAGGTTCAAAGCCAACCCAGGCACAAGAAGACTTGAGACTCTTATCTCCAAATAACCTCTAGAAAATAGCAAGTGTGGGTCTTTGACTCTAGGGTAGGGTGGTAGTCTTAAGCTAAAACAGCTCAGGGAAAATACCCAGGCCGGGGGGGGGGGAAGGGTAGGGAGGTAGCCTTGAGCTGAAGAGCTCTGGGACAGTGCCCAGGCAAAGGTCAAACCCCATGACCTACAAAAAAAGGTAGAAAACTGTGTAAGAAGGATACCAGGAGTCAGGAAGGAAAACTTAGTGTTAGCCTCAAACTAACAACAGATCTCTCCTTCTTACAAAGAGAAGATAAAGTAAGCATTTATGATTAAAGGATCCTGCATATTCACAAGACAATATGTTGGAAATGCACTTTATAACTTGGGAGGAGTGAAGGGAGTGGTGATGAGGCTCAAGTGGTAGGGCTCTGGCCTTGAGGAAGCCCAAGGAAGTGTTCAGGCCCTGAGTTCAAGACCCAGGACTGGCAAAAAAAAAGAATGTAACTGTAAGCTCTCTATATATCACTCTGATAAAGATATATTTGTGTTTTTTTAAAAAAAAAAGAAGAGCTAGCGAAGAAAATGCCAGTGCAAGAAATGACTTGAGAATACTTCACTCTGAGAAAGCGAGTGTTTGCATCAGTTTGCTTAATATTTAAACAGATGAAAGATATTCAGAAAGGAGACTGGGGATATAGTATTGGTCATTAGTCCACAATTTTGAGAAGACTGTGACAAGAACTGGGTAGCATAGGATGAATGCACACAGTAGCAGAAAGGCAGAAATTTAAGCCATAATGGTGATAACTAAATTTAAGAAATATCTGGGCCAGGAGCATGCCTAGTGGTATCATGCTTTCCTAGCATGCACTAAGCCCTGGGTTCGATATCCCGGAACCACATGCACAGAAAAAGCCAGAAGTAGCACTGTGGCTCAAGTGGCAGAGTGCTAGCATTGAGCAAAAAGTGTTCAAGGACAGTGCCCAGGTCCTGAATTCAAGCTCCAGGACCAGGAAAAAAATGAAGAAAGAAAAGATATATATCCCTGTGCCTGGGTTAAACAGGCATAAAACCAAGATGGAGGTGGGGGGTAGGCCCAGTAGTTCTTAGAGCAGAGGGAGAGTGTGTTTTAGCAAGAGTAAGGGAAATTTGTAAGATGAATTACCAGCCCATCCTTCCTTCACACGTGCTGGCAATGTCTCTGGGCCTCACATGGAAATAGCACAAGAAATGGAAGTCAATAAATGGACCATTATTTACAGATGGACAAGTTTAGATGCACTGTTTACAAGGTTATAGCATGTAACCACCAGAGACTTCAGTAAACTATTCAGAAAAAGCCTGTAGTGATGTTGTGACTCAAGTAGTAGCTAGCCTTGAGCATAAAGAGGCTTTGGGACAATGTCCATTCCCTGAGTTCAAGTCACAGATTGGCAAAAAAAAGAAGTGATTGGACCATAGTAAGAGCCTTTATTAACTTGATGAAGATAATGGGGGGAGTCTAAAGGCTAGCAGTATCTATAACATCTTGATTTGTAATTAAACGTCACATGCCATGGTTGAACTCATAGTCCTGCGAACTAGGCTATGAAGATATTAAGAACTCCTCTTGGAAACACTCTCTTGTACTTATTTTCCGAATGTTCAGCAAAGCACTGTAATAATCCTCCTCCTCCTCTTCCTCCTCTGCCTCCTCATCACCACCAGCCTATTACACTCACTCTCTATGTCTGCTATATAGAAAAAATTTTTCTGTGTAAGTCATCATTGATTTGAGGTGCTTTGTAAGCTCTAAGTGACAATAAAGGTCAATCATGACGATGTCACTTCTATGGCATTTCATTTCTGTTTTTACAATGTTGGGAGTTGAACCCAAGGCCACCTAAATGCTAAACAAGTACTCCACCACTGACCTTAATACCACTCCCTGGAATTCTTAACTTTTATCAACTAGTTCAACTCATTTAGCCAACCTGAATGTGCCCAATATAAATATAATGGCAACTGGCAATGAAATGGACAATGTTGCCCTAATTTCTTTCATTATGTGTTTGCAATTTGATTATGAAATTGCACTACCTAAATCATCAGAATAAATAATTTATATACAATAAAATTTACAGCAGCAAAATGCTATCAGTTTAATGCAAAGAAATAAATGTTGCCCAAGGAATATTCAGATCAGAATAAAATATGGAAGACAGAAAAAAAATCACCTAATAGGGTAGTCAGTCATTTCATACAGGTAAACTTAAAATCTGAAGCTTTTAAAAATAAGAAAAAAGTATAGGAATATGACTGTTGCATTTTAATTCAACCCCTTTTCTTAAAATTACATAAATAAATTTTTTACTTAAACAAAGTCTAATTGAACTTAACAAACATTCTAGTCTATTTATAAGGCTTATCCATTCTGTTAGGCCACCAGATTTTGAAATGATCACCAAACAAAATGCACACTGAAGTTGCTCAATAGTGATGAATTTTAAAAAGAGATTTTTTTTTCCCAAGTAGAGAGAAAAAAAGAAACCCTGGAAGGGATGGTCCAGCATCCAGGTCTAGAAGAAATCTAAGCCTAGATTCCTAAAAGGAAAGAGGGGAGTCTACAAAATCTAGAGAAAATTACCAGGAGTTCTAATTCTCAGAACCAGCAAAGATGTAACCAAATAAAAAATCAATTGTCTTCAATTCCCCTCTGATTTTTTCTAATATTTTTTTTGTTATTGTAGTAGTGATATACAAAGGGATTGTAGTTACATGGATCTGGTAGTAACTACAATTTTTTTACCCATATCTCCCCCTCCCTCACTCTATCATTGTGTTCCCCCCCCCCGATTCCCACCCACAAGATATATAGTTCATTTTCCATATAATGTGTATGAATACTACTGTTGTATTCATTCACCTTTCAGTGCCTCTCTAACTTCACAAAGAGAAGCAAACACAAAAGGAAAAGAAAACAAAAACAGCAAATAAAAGAAGTCTGTTTCCTTTGCTTGGAGCTCATTCATAAAATATTGTTACTTATGATCATAAACTTCCTGCTTCTAAACCACCGAAGACATCTGTGAGCACGGTAATCAATGTGTGTCAGCCCCCAGAGGCATGAGCAGGCTATAGAGAAGAGATTGGATCTGCTAGGACAACCAGAAGATAACCACAACTTTTACCAAATCATTCAAATAGGAAAATATCGTATAAAAGGCATTTTCCTAAATCATAATTACAATGAGGGAACTTGATGGAGAACATTGTATTGTACCACTCACACCTTCATGCATGCCTGCCTATTCTTCAGTCTCTCCATTTACACATGTATGACAATTCTTAAAGCATATTATTTAAAGACCCTTCCCTGCTTCTCTTTCAGTTTCTTATGTACTAGATAAGTACAGAATTAAAGTTTTCCCCAACAATGATTAGAAAAAATACTGATTATTAAAAATATGAGTTACTCTAAGCTTCTAGGTTATTTATGTAGACTTAAGAGGAAGTGGAAGTCTCACAGTAAAGCCCTATTTCAACAACTAATAAAAATCAAATGAGGAGCTGGGCCTTGGTGCTCATGCCTGTAGTCCTAGCAACTCCGGAGATTGAGATCTGAGGATAACAGTTCAAAGCCAGCCCAGGAAGAAAGGTCTTAACTCCAATGAACTGCTAGAAAACTGGGAGTGGAACTGTGGCTCAAAGTAGCAGATAATTAGACCTGAGCAAAAGAATTCAGAGACAGCGTCCAGGTCCTGAATGCAAGCCCTAGAACCAACAACAATAACAACAAAAAAATGCAAAAAAGGCCAATTAGGGGAAAGAAACAGATATTAATGAGCATGTTTGAGTTTCAAAAATAATAATGATTATTGTAAAGCATGACAAAAATGTTATCTACAGGTAATGTTTATCTTTCTAAGCCATGAAAGAAATATTCAGAAAACAAAAACCTAATGGAACAAATAAAAGATATAATTACTACAAAATGAATGTGTATGAGTTAAAACTTACTTAGGTATTAGTAAAAGTTTAGGGAACTTAATGGGTGATTAAAAATTGCATTCTAAAATTCTACAACACTATGCAAAATAATAGGCAACTATATTGACAAGAATAAAAGAAATACATAAAAATAACTTTAAAGTAATATGTTAAAGTCTTAAAATATAGACATAGAAATGTGAAACAGAAGTTTATCTTCTTGAAAATAAAACTGATTTTGTACAAATTCTTAATAGATATGCATGCATATTTAAGGCCCATGAAAATATTCCCATATATTTAAATGCTTTGAGGTTCATTAGGACAGAATAAAAAGAGAAATGTTTTTCTGAAATGATAAAGAATGAGCCAAACATATCTCTATAGAACATTAGCATGTAATATAAATAATTATGTTTTTGGTTGTAGATAGTGGACTGAATTCATGCGTTTTCCTCAACTCTACCCTGGCCTCTTGAAAGATGACTAAAAATTATGTTTTGTTTACAGGATATAAGATTGCAAGGAAGCCAGGAACCAGTGGCTCACACCTGTAGTACCAGCTACTCAGGAGGCGAAGGTCTGAGGATTGTGGTTTAAAGCCAACCAACAACAACAAAAAAAAGATTGCAAGGAAAGGTAATAAAAAAACATAATCTGATTTTTTTTCTGCCAGTCCTGGGGCTTGAACTCAGGACCTGAGCTCTGTACTTGGACTTTCTCAAAGGCAAGCACTCTAACACTTGAGCACAGCATCACTTCTGACGTTTCCTGTGTATGTGGTACCCAGGAATCAAATCCAGGGCTTTGTGCATGCCAGGCAAGCAATCTACTAATAAGACAAATCTAAAAAATTTAAAAACAGAAGATGAGTTTGGCCTAGTGGAGTTCCAGCCTTGAGAAAGCCCAAGAACAGAGTTTTCAAAGTCCAGGACTGGGGAAAAAAAATCAAAACAGAAGATGATCTCAGATGCCTACACTGATACACACACACACACACACACACACACACACACACACACACACACACACCATATCTTGAGTGGGTGGAGGATTCGGCCACCTTCTTGTGCCTCCCAAATCCTGGAGCGTGGAACCAAAATGGCTCTGGAACAAAACCAATGATAAGAGCAATTCAGAAGTCAGGTAGCTCAGGCTAAGTCCTTTCCCTGAATCCTGGGATGAGATCTTCCTATTTTCTTGCATTAGGTTGAGAATTTTCTCCAATGATGCTTCCAGGATTCAGGTTTCGGAACCACTAGAACTGTCCAGGACCAGACTCCATCACATAAACTAGACAGAGGCCCTCAGGAGCTGTTCACTCACCCCCTACCATATTCACCTTCCAGAAGCAATGGCTATGCCTCGCCTCCAAACAATTGATTGAAAGATTTTTTTTTTCTGGAGGGGGTGGAGAGAGAGAAACGGGAACAAAAACATGAGAAGTAATGCACCTACTACCTGATGAATGCAACTGTAACCCCTCTATATATTATCCCCATAATAAAAAAAAGAAATAAAAAAGAAAGATTATTTTCCTGGGGAAACTGACCAATGCAGGGGAAAAAAAGAACAAACTTCTAATGATATATCAAGGCCAAAACGGTCTTCAAACTAAGCTCCATAGGAGAAATTGTTTAACAAAGTTGAAGCACCTCTGGTTTGAAGTGGTATAATGGTTCATGGTCTCAAAATCCTTTAGTTCATGACAAGGCAGATAGATTTTCTTCCTGGATACTTCTATTCTTCCTGCATCACCTGCCTGATCTGAGTAGTTTGTTTAGGCTGCAAATACGATTCTAAATGTCCAGATAGCACTTGTAGAAAACAAAAGGTTTCTCCTTCTCCTAAAGCTTCCATTGAGCTCAAAGGTGGGATTTGATCCATGTTCTGTGCAGGTACAATGATATTAGCCACACATATTTTTCTCTGAAGGATGGGGGAGAGAGCAGTTAAATGTTCTACATTTTCTTTCCCTGATATCTATTGAGAAAAGTTGGGATTCTGCACAGTTCATTCGTGCTTAGAAACTACTCATCAGATGCTCTGTGCTATCTTTGTGAATGAAGAATATCTGAGAAAATCCTCTAGTATAAGAGATGGAGGCCAAAGCAAAGAAAGAAGAAAGCAAAGAGATAAAATTAGAAAAAAAGGCTATGAATTAAGAATGCACTTAGATACATGGATATTCACTGCAACTAGGATATTAATACAATGATTAGGAAATTGATTAGGGTGATGTCCTGAGAAGATTAAAATATTTTTAAAAATAACAAAGAAAGGACCGAGAGTATGGCTTGTGGTAGAATGCTTGCCTCGCATGCATGAAGCCCTGTGTTCAATTCCTCGATACCACATATACAGATAAGTAGAAGTGGTACTGTGGCTAGAGGGTAGAGTGCTTGACTTGAGAAAGCTCAAGTTCAGTGCCCAGGCCCTGAGTTCAAACACTAGGACTTGTAAAAAAGAAAAAGAAAAACAAAGAAGAAAAATAACAAAGGAATACAACGAGAGCATTCTATTTTCAAAGTTGTTCTTGAAGTACAAGAATGTGATTAAGTGTTATAGAAAGAAAGAAAAAGGTCAGGAAAATAACTCATCAAAGTTGCCCAGAAGTAAACACCAAATTGTTCAAAGAAAAGTCAACACAATAGGAAAATGTAGAGTCACACTAAAGGCATGTCTCATAACAATTGAAAACAGTAGAAAAATATAAATGGCATTCAACGGAGGATGAATTAGCATGTTAGTAACAAGATTGAAACAACAATTAAAAAAATTAATGAAAATAAATAAAACTTTAGCACTGAGGCAGAATACATCATGGAAAATTAGAAATTAGCAGCCAAGAATTTAGAGATAAACATTTGTATTAATTTACAGCTTAATGAAAAGCACACAGACTCTATTTTCTTTAAGTTTTACTGTCCCCACAACAAAATTCAACATTTAGTATAAGGAATAAAAAAAAGAGAAAGAAATGCAGCTTCCTACCCTGACATTGCCACAGGCTCAGATGAGTAGTAAACCCTGAGAACTGAGCAATGATTTTTTTCATATATTTTTGTTGTAATTAATAGAAGGGTTACATTATATTCACCAAATAGAAGATGCATTACTTCACAAACATTGAACAATGATTTTTAAAGAAAGGCACTAAGGCAGGCATAGTGGCTCAAGCCTGTAATCTTAGCTACTCAGAAGGCTGGATCTGTGGATCACAGTTCAAAGCCATGCTGGTGAGACTCTTATCTCCAATTAACTACTAGAAAACCAGAAGTGGCGCTGTGGCACAAGAGGTAAGGTGGTAGCCTTGAGCTGAAGAGCTCAGGTTGAGGGTAGAAAACACTTGGGAATTCCCCCCTTCCCTATCCAATTTCAAATAACCAAATACAAATATATCTAATATATCAGATAACAAAGTGAGATACTGTAACAATATGAGATAACCAAGGGACAGCAAAAGAGATGAGAGATAACATAGTACATTAAGGACAACAATCATTCATTATATGGCTTTTGTTTCAATATCCTAGAGGTCCTTTCACTTAGCTTCATACTATATGGCCTTACCAAGATGGGGGTGTGGGGGGGAGGGTAATGGGGAAAAGGGTATCAGTGTATGTGAATTAATGCACCTTCTATCTGGCAAATACAATGTAACCCTTTTATTAATTACAATAAAAATATTTTAAAAAAAGAAAACACTTGGGAAAAAATACTTGGAAAAAAATAATTACAGAGGGCAGTAAAATATGTATGTCAGGGTCCGACTTCCGTGTGGAAGAGAGCATTGGGCAGAATCCATCAGGGGTTTAAAGGAAGGTTCCCACAGTTATGTCATAATGACCCAGATTAAATGAATGAAGTAATTTTGACATTTTTTAGGACCAATTGACAAGTCAGTGCCAAGAGAAGGCTCTGCATATTTGATGTTGAGAATCAAGGACTACTTTGTCACCACAAATTGTTCGAACCCTCATGTCCTGAGAGATTCACACTCAGGGCTATGGGCTATTCTTTGTTTGCTTTGCTTTCCTGACAGATTGTTTTACTTCAGTGTTGCTCTAAACCCCCTCTGGGTGACAATATCATGAAATCAGCACCCAAGGGCCAAGCAGTGGCCTCCTCTCTTTTGAAGATGTTTTCCCTGAAGCCTCATCTGTTATGGTAAATGTGTCATCTTTGATACTAGAATCATCTCCCCAGCCCAATGAATATAAAAATTCCAGAGATGGGCTAGGAGCATGTCCTAGCAGTAAAGTGCTTGCCTAGCATGCATGAAGTCCTGGGTTCAGTTCCTAGGTACCACATGCACAGAAAAAGCTGGAAGTGGTGCTGTGGCTCAAGTGATAAGAGCCGCTAACCTTGAGAAAGCCCAAGGACAGTGCCCACGCCCTGAGTACATGCTCCAGAGCTGACAAAAAAATCCAGAGGAAAATATGAAGTGCTTTTAGACTCACAGTATTCTGTGATTCTTTCTAGGATGCAGCATTTCGAAATGAAAAAGTTAGCAAAGGAATCAGGGGAGAGAAAAACTTGCAAGCAGAAAATAAGAACATTAGGAAGCAGGAGCGATGGAGGGCAATACTGGGACAAAGGAGGACAAGGACAAAGGTCTTTGTGTCTTAGTGAGGGGGGGTGGAGAAGAGGCTAGATGTCAACAGGAATGCAGAGTGAGTTGATAGTCCTGCAGCTGCTGAAATATGGAGGTAAGCATCAAGAGGCAGGGCAGAAATGCTTGTAATCACTGCTTCCTTGCACATACCTGTTCTAGCACTCTGCTGTCTCCTACATCAGGATTTGAACTTTCAAGTTTCATTTGTATTTTCCAGTCCTCTCAGCTGTTAAAATGCACTCAGTTTTCACCTCCAACTAAATTCCTACTTCCTCAGAAAAAGACTTCATGTAGGGTTTTCTGCCCCTCAGTAACATTCTTGCAAAATGTCTGATGGTTCTGTTTCTTACACTGAGAGTTCAAGGAGCTCACTGTGTTGGTATCCACCCACATCCCCTCACTTCAGCAAGATGGGTTTCTGTGAAGTATTGGTTTTGTGTTTGCAGTCCTAGTGACTAGCTATGACAAAGTGTAACTTTAAATACTATGAATCCAACTCTCCTAAGTAAGTTATTCGCAAATGAGAGGTGATTCACCACAATTTAGCAACACCTTTTTCTGAAATGCATCTGTTAGAATATATCCAATTAACATGAAAACTAAGAAAAAGAATTCCATCCAGAAATAGGTGTGATTATCTCCTCTTTTAAAATACTAGAAATAGAACCTGTTATGAAAGAAATTACATGGAAAGTCTTTTAGAAAATAGAAATAATCATGAGATACCAAGCTTTATCATTACATTTGAAGGGAAAGATCCACATTCCTTTTTCTTTTTGGTAATACTAGACTTTGAGCTCAGAGCTTTGTATTACTTGCCAGGAATTTGAATGTTAAACCACAACTCTAGGCTCTCTGTTCCACTGGTTAATTTTAGGATAAAGTCCTTCTTCCCATCCAGGAAAATACTCGATCCATTATCTGCCTACTTTAGACTTTCTGTCTTCCTTGGGACTGGTGACATCCACCAGCTAGAGCACCTAGTTGCCCTCTGTGGAAAGAGTCTTTCTTCCTGGGGTAGCCAAAGTCTGCCTCTTGTGCCTCTTGTGAGTTATAGGTGGGTGTCACTGAAACTAGCTATAGCTGGAGAAGGGGTCTTGAAAATTGTTCTTCCTACATTGGCTCCAAACCACAACCTTTCCCTTTTGGCTACCTCAGTAGCTACAGATGTATGCCACTGACACACAGATTACAATATTTTTTGATTAATAAGAGCAAAGTACTTGTTAAATTAAGAAACAAGAAAGATATGCTGATTTTCTGAATCATTATTTAACACTACTTTGTTTCTTCGATAGCATACCTGGGGAAAAAAACCTACTAGAAAAATCTTTCAGTAAGCTCACAGTTCTTTTAGCACCTCTCTACAGAAACCAAAAAGACTCTATTTATAGTATTGAAAGCATAGTATTGAAGAATAAAAAGGCTGGGGATCCAAAGCTATGGACATGGTATTGGAAATATAAACACAACTAAATAGACAGAAAAATCTATGACTCTATAGACATAATGTTTTCTTCATAGATTAATATGCATCTATGACATACAAGCCCTCAGCCTAATTTTAATTATGTTCTAAAATCTAAGTGCCAGTGATTGTATATAGAGATTCCCTTCTTGAATATTTGTTTGTTAAATACGTCATTTGAATTATGATGTAAAAATCAATGTTAATAAATTCTTTAATAAAAAGGGCTTGGGATCTACTTGTATAACTGAGTGACTGGATGTACTAGAATGGACAGTCGTCATGCAGGGATTGCAGAAGAGGGAGTATTTAGGACCAGCCAGTCATGAATGGCTCACCCCTGTAATACTAGCTCCTGGGATAGCTGATGTCTGAGAGTATCACTTCAAAGCCAGCATGGGAAGGAAAGTCCAAGAGATTCTTATCTCCAATTAACTACCATAACACTACAAGTGGAGCTATGGAACACGTGATAGAGTGCTATGCTTGGACAAAAAAGGTAAGGTGACAGTGCCCAGGCCTGAGTTCAAGACCCAGTATTGGGACCAAAAATTAATTAATAAAAATTAAGACAGTCTCAAGGCTTAGAGGAAAGGTAAAATAAATCAAATGTTTGAACAGACTTAAAAAATTTTTAATATAAACATAAGGCCAGATGGCCATGGTTCATGCCTATAATCCTAGCTCCTCAGAAGGCTGAGACATGAGGATAACAGTTTAAAGCCAGCCAGAGCAGTTAAGTTTCTGGAAGACTTATTTCCAGTTAACCAATCAAAAACTGGAAGTGGAGTTGTGGCTCAACGTGGGAGAATATTAGCTTTGAGGAAAAGAGCTCAGGGACAGCACCCAAGCCTTGTGTTCAAGTCCCATGACTTAAATATATATATATATATATATATATATATATGTAGCTTTTATAAAATATAAACAAAAGAAAAGAGACTGCTAGCAGTCCTAGTAAACCCACTAAGAAAGCAAGAACTTATGATGGTATAATACCAATATAAAAATAAATTCCATTTTGTGATGAAATTAATTTACTGGGATTTAAAATTAGTGTGATTTAGTTGAGAGTTTTAAACATTATTTCACCAGAGACAAACTACTTTCAAATTTCTGTGCCAAAATTCCAATTCCCTCAATGAAGAAATAAAAGTTTTAACCGGGCACAGTGGCTCAAGCCTGTAATCCTAGCTAGTCAGGAGGCTGAGATCTGAGCATCTCAGTTCAAAGCCAGCCCAGGCATTAAAGACCTAGAGACTCTTATCTCCAATTAACCATTAGAAAACTGAAAGTGTTGCTGTGACTCCAGGGGTTGAGCTGAAGAGCTTAGGCACAGTGCCCAGGCCCAGAGTTCAATCAGACTGACAAAAAAAAAAAGTTTCCTCAGTTAAGTGAAGAAAAAGAAAAAAAGAGATGCCACTGTTTTTACCAGACATTTTATGGGAGTGAAGTGAAATTAAAGCTGTACAAATGAACAATGTTGCACATGCAACATGCAAATTAGCTTCTATGAGAATTCCAGAAAGTAGAAAATTGTTCAGAGATAACATTTGTCATTTTATCATCAATTAAATTCAAATGCAAAAGAGAAAAAAGCTATTTCCAAAATTCACAAATCTGCAAATTATCAAGAAAGGAACTTTACTATAAATATAAAAAAGTGTAATAAAGAACATTTAAATACTACTCCAGAAGAAATTTTTGAGTATGTAAATACGTTATATACTACTCTTATTTGCAAATTTCAACAGCAAGATTAGATCATTCTTTTTCAAAAGAATACTGTTCTAGAAGTCGTATACAATAAAATAAATGTAAAAAATAAAAGAATACAAGGGTAATGAGACAGAAGGGCATAACTGAATATTCAGGATATAACTGAAGGAATTTACATAAACAAATGGATTTCTGAAATTAGAATAGTATGCTCAGACAAAGGAAATATTGCCCCTCCCAAGCTTAAATTCTATGGAAAGTTTTGTAAGCAAAGAAATTGACTTCATAAATAAAGAGAAAATTTAAAGTGCAACCAATACTCCATATCAAATCAGTGAAAAAATCAGTTTGAATCAATTTCATAAAAAACATAACTCAAATCATAAGTTTTTATAACAAAAAATGAAGACCTTACTATCCCTTAAACTTCACAAGTCATAAAAAGATATCATTTAATCAGATACTAAAATCTGAATATGATTGAAGATTGGGAGAAAATATTCTCAACATATATCATAAAATGTTTGCTGTCTCTTCATTTATAAAAAGATTCTGTAACATTATCCTTTAAAAATTGCAGAACTGAATAGAATAATGGCCATAGCTTACTAAAATATACATTTTACAATATATGATTCAAAGCTATGAACAAATTTTTACTATCACTCATAATAGAGGAAAATGCAAATGTGACATCATTTATCATACAGATCAGCAAAATGCAAGTTGAGTACCATTAATATTGTTAATAGAAAGTAAACAGATAAACTCATGTATCAATTTGTGACTCCTCACAAAAAAAATTGGTATTTTATGCAGAAGTAACAATTACTAGTTTTCACCCCTCCCCCTCCTCCTGTCCTTTTTCCTCGCCTTCTTCTCCCTCTTCTTCCTCTCCCTCCTCCCCATCTCCCTCTCCCTTTCTCTCTCTCTCTCTGCTTCTCTCCCTCACTCTCTCTTCCTTTCTCTCTCTCTCTGCCTTTCTCTGTCTCTTTGTCTCTCTCTCTGTCTCTCTCTCCCTCTCTCCCTCTCCCTCTCTCTCTCTCTCTTTGCCTCTCTTTCTCTCTGCCTCTCTCTCTCTCAGCAAACTCAAGATTCACACAGTGAGAATAAAGATAATTTTAGAAAAGGATTGCAAGGGCACAATAGCTAGGTTCATATAATCATATAAAATGATGCTCATTGAAATGAATTCCAAGTAAAGGAAGAGGATTTTTTTTATTGTACTGGTCCTATTTTTTCCAGTCTTTCCTTTTTCTCTTTGATATATTCCTTCTGTCGCTATTTTTTATTTCTGTACCCTTTGTCTAATATGTATATATACATATACATATACATATACACATACATGATTTGAAGAGAGGAATGAGAAACACAGAAATGGTGGGACAAATGACCAGCCAATTTGGTAGTGCCACACTATGTTACAAATGAACTATACAACTTTGTAGTGGGGAAGGAAGGCAGGAGGCGAAAAACTGGGGGGGATGAGGGAAATGTATTTATTACCTGAATTAAGTAACTGTAACCCTCTGTACATCACCTCTACAATAAAATGGTTTTTAAAAGCACTGTTGGATTACCTACCCAAACCTACAAAAACCTTACATGTGAATGAGCTATAACGCATAATTTTTAAAAAGCCATTAGAAAAAGTATGAGTGTGTAGCAAGTGATAATATAAATTTAAGAAACAATATGTGTTGATGTGTTGATACCTATCTGTATTCATGAACCTCTTTGTTAAATGGAAACTCATTTATACAACCACTTAAAGATAATATTAATAATAATAATATTATTAATAGTAACAATAACACACATTTAAAGGATTGAACAAAACATTAGTGGAAAGGTAAGGGGAAATTGCATTTAGATCCCTATCTCTTACCAAATTTTAAACTAAGTCTATAAAAATCAAGAAAAAATATGACACTTCTGTAATCAACCTAATGTCAAGAGAATTCTAGATATTTTTTTCATGAAGACGATAATTACATTTGCAATCCATGCTCAAATACCACTTAAAATGTGCCGAAGATTACTAAGAAATACTTTAGAGAATAGTCCTTTCACACCATCTTGGTCTCAAGTAGGCCATAAAAAAGGACAATGATTACAAATCTGTGCATAGGCAGTTAAATAGAAACAGACATCTGTTGACTACCATTTTTCTGTTTCTCACATGTACACAAGACAAGCCAGAGAGCTTTGCTGTTGTCATTGTGAACTATCTAGCAGTAATAGTTTGGGTTATTTTGTTTTTATGTGTTGGAACTAGGGCTACATATCAGCTACTTGTTCCTTTTTTACCCCCTTCTTATTTTTTAAATTTTATTTTATTGTGAATGTGATTTACAGAGCACTTACAGTTACATAAGTAAGGTTATAAGTACATTTTTTGAACAGTTTTACCCTTTCGTATCCCTTGTTTTGTCACATTTTCCCTCCCACCAAGTTCCCTCCCTCCCAGAGTTTTAAGGTTCACTTCCAACATAGCATCTAGTGGGCTTCACTGCTGAGTTAGTTCATCCTTTGTCCCCATTTCTGTGCTACCCTTTCCCTTCCCCAAATCAGATACACTTATATATAAGACAAAAATTACCAAACTCAGAAATACTGACCACTGGGAATAAACAAGAGGAGAAGAAGAAACAATAAAGACAAAAGAAATAACTGCAAATATTATACTAAAAAAGGCAAAACAAAAAAACATCCCTCTTGTTGCTGTATCATGGAGTTCATTTTGATTGACATCATTTTAAGTATATCATTATTGGGTTATTGTGATCCTTTGCTAGGACTATCCTAGGTACAAACTACTAATTATTACAAATGAGGAAAATGAACTTTTGTTTCTTTGGAATTGGCTGACTTAGTATGATTTTTTTTCCAAATCTTTCCATTTCTTATGAATGGGACAATGCCATTCTTTCTACTGGAAATATAGAATTCCATTGTGTATATATACCACATTTTCTTGATCCATTCATCTACTGAAGGGTGTCTGGATTGGTTCCTTATCTTAGCTATTATAAATAATGCTGCAATGAATATGGTTGTGCTGGTAGCTTTAGCATGGCCTGGTTTGTGGTCATTTGCATAAATGCCCAGGAGTGGTACTGCTGGGTCATAGGGGAGTTCTATGTTTAGTCTTTTGAGGAGCTGCCACACTGATTTCCAGAGTGATTGAAAAGTTTACACCCCAGTCAGCGGTATAGTAATGTTCCCTTTTAGCCACATTTGTTATTTGTTTTCTTGATAATGACCATTCTAATTTGGATGAGGTGGAATCTCAGTGTAGTTTTGATTTGCATTTTCTTTTTATGCTGAACAACCTTTCATGTGTCTACTGGCCAATTTTATTTCCTCCCCAGAGAAGTCTCATTAATTCTTTAGCCCACTTATTAATGGGGTGGTTGTTCTATGAGGATTTGTTATTGGGGGATTTAATTTTTTGAGCACTAAGTACATTTTAGATATGACACCCTTGTCTGACTAGTGAAAACCTTCTCCTAATCTGTGGGCTTTCTATTTATCGTGGTATTTATATCCTTTGCCATGCAGAAGCTCTGCAGTGTAAAGCAGTCTACTTATGCAGCCTTTTTTGATTTGTTATGTTTCCTGATCTATTTAGGAAGTTTTGATCTATGCTAAGGAAACTTAACTTTGCTTTTCTTGCTTCCTCCATTTCATTGGTGGTCTCTGTGATTAAGTTTTCCTGTGCTCTTAACCTCCACTATTGGAAATTTCTTGTGCACATTGTTTATACCCTAACCCCTAAGGACAAGTTTCCTAGAAATAAATTCTTCAATTTTAGTCTGAAAATACTTTTTGCTTTTGTTTTGGATATAAGAATTTTTTGGTTATATTGCTTTTTTAATTTTTAATTTTTATTGTAATTAATAGAAGAGTTACATTATATTTTCCAGATAGAAGATGCATTACTTCATAAACTTTGATACCCTTTCTCATGTTTTGGTCCCCATTACCCTCCCCCCACCTCCACTCCAGGGCTTTTTTCATAACCACTTCCTTGTGACTTCTCAGAAGAGGAAAAATGAGAGGTATCGGTCAAGGTATACACAATTCAAGTTAGATAGGGGAGTATATTTCAAGAGATCTATTAAAGTCATACATGTTGGGAATGAAAGACCTTAAGCCCTCTAGTGCTACTTAATTTTAGTTCATTTCAAACATCATTGGATGTCACAGAGCTTGCAGTATATTGTTAGCTTCTTATTGTTATTTATTTTAATAGAGGAGTCCTCTGTGCAGGACTAACTTTGTGTGGAAACTTTTGTGAAAAGTTGAGTTTTTGTCTTCTTATGTGTGCCTCAGATAGGAAACAATTATAACATTTAGTTATAATTAGTTCTTGGGGAGAAAAGAAGTAGAAAGATGTAAGTCTTAACACTTTCTAGTTAGTAACTTTTCTTCAGATACACAGTACGCAAGCACTTGGACACATGCCTAAGAAAAGCACTCCACCCCACCTCATAACCACCCTGGTACCAGCCTATCGCATAGCCTCTCTGAAAGCCATAACTCCCTATGTTGGCACTGTACCTGCAATCCCTAGCTAGTGAGAGCTTATATCTTCTTGGTATTGCTAACTTCCCAAATGAGCCTCTCTGTACCAAGCATCTGTTGTTCCCCAGCTTCTTGGGTAGCAAACAAGTAATTTAGTTGCATATTACAATACACTGAATATAGTTAATGATATATGTTATTAATGAAAAAAATCTAAAAAGGAGTGGGTACAGGGCGCTTTCGTGGCTAACTGATGACTAAGATGATGTATTCTCACATTTTTGTAAGGTTCCCGCTACTTTAAAATTCCTCTGATGTTCTGCTTTTTGGAATGCAAAATCCCTATCAAGAAAATGATGGGGTATGTGGATTGTTTTTTGTGATAGCCAAATCTCATAGTGAAGCACTCCCTTGTATTTTTACTTTGATTACTATACTTTTGAGCTCAGCTCTCCATACTCACTGGTATCAATTTTTTCCCTTTTTTATATTACTTGCTTGTTGAGATGTGGTCGTCATTGCTTAATGTGTTTCATTCAATGTTCTTTACTTTGGCTCTTGGGACATGTGATATGTTTACAATTGCTGTTGGAAGCCTTTCTTTATTTAGTTCACTATGTGGACTCTCTCAAAGGAACTTTCCATTGCCTTTCTTTCTCTGGATTCTTTGTATAGAGTATTTTTATTGAAAATTTGACATTGTCATTCATATATTACATAAATACTAGACATGAATGCCTTTTCCTTTTGGAGATAGTTGTTGTTGATGTTCCCTTACTTGTGTAGTTAACTTGACTGGACCATTTGATGGAATTGAATTTTTCCTAAACAATGCAGCTTGTAGTATTGTTTCCCCAGAAAATAGACTTGTAAAGATACAAATACTTCCTAAGATGGTTATTGTCACATCAGACAAAAATTCAGTATATCTTTCTCTCCCACAACAAGGCAAATTGCTCAGCTTAAAGCTCTAAAATGCACAACCTAATTCCTTATTCTTTGCTATTTGCACATTCAGAGAAAAATTTAAGCAAGTTGAAAATAGAATTCTACTCACCCATCAGAAAGAATGATATTTTACCATTCATAAGAAATGGAAAGACTTAAAAATAATTATATTAAATCACGTAAGCCAGAACCAAAGAAACTTAGGCTGCATGGTTTCTCTCATTTATGGTAACTAGAATATGCTTATAAATCTCTCTCTCTCTCTCTCTCTCTCTCTCTCTCTCTCTCTCTCTCTCTCTCTCTCTCTCTCTATCTCTCTCTCCCTCGCTATATATATATATATATATAATATCTCTCTCTATATATATATAGCGAGAGAGAGAGAGATATTATATGTGTTTGTGTGTGAGTATGTGTATGTGTACACAGTACATGATGTTATATAAGATTCTAGACCCTCACAAATTGAAGCTAAAGGAGGCTGTGCATAGGAGTGGTTGGCAAAGGCTCAATATCTTTGTTCAGAGGATCATATAAGATAATATTCTATGAAATTAACTCCAAGAAAAGGAAATAAGAGATATTTTTGCCAGTCATGGGGCTTGAACTCAGGGCCTGACCACTGTCCTTGAACTTTTTCTCAAGGTTGGTGCTCTACATCTTGAGCCACAGCACCACTTACAGCTTTTTTCCATGTATGTGGTACTGAGGAATCAAACCTGGGTCTTCGTGCATGCGAGGCAAGCACTCTACCACTAGGCCAAACTCCCGGCCCCAATAAGAGACATTTTTACTTGTCATTGTTGCTGGGTTTTGTTTTCCTTTTCCTTTTGTCTTGTTTGTTTATATTTGGGGAGATAGTAGAGGGCACATAAAAGGTACAACATAGAGCAAATACAACAGTGATACTCACAAGACACTATGTGGGAAATGAACTGACAAGAATGATAATTTCCAATGGAGATTTTGATTCTCTTTTAATTTTCCATGTTTTACTTGCTCATTTCTTTCCCTGCATCTGAGTTGAGTTTTCAGATGATGATATACAGAAATCCCTTATTTTGATCCATCCAATCACTATTCAGTCATTAAAAAGACCACTTGGATCTACCAACCCAGTAGTAGCAGGCTATGGTTAAGAACACAACTCCATCTGAGGACTTTTCCTTTCAAATTACCCTGCAGATAAAACAAAGCTTTACCAAAGCTTTAAAACAAGAAAAACAGCAACAAACCCCTCGTTAGTCCTTCATTTGCCTATTTTATTTATTACATCACTCCAAAAGTTAAAACTGTTGTCACTGGGTTTTTTTTATATTTTATTTTAATTCATTTAATAGGAGTATTGGGTTTGAACTCAGAGCTTTTTGGTCTTACTTGGATTTTTTTTAAAACAGTTTAATTGTATTTTATTGTCAGGGTGATATGTCGAGGGGTTACAGCTACATAGGTCAGGTAGTGGGTACGTTACTTCTTAGACATTGTTACACCTTCCCATATTTTTCTCCTACTTTCCTCCCAACTCCCTCCTAATCATCTAGTTCTTAATGTACCATGAGAAGCTATTTCTTTGGTCTTTTTTTCCCTTATGGTTTATCTCAGGTTGTTTCTGTATCTGACATTGGTACCGCATGTATTGTATATATGTTAATTTGTTTATTTGTAATAAAGAAGGGAAGGGGAAAAACAAGATCATTGATTTTTTTTTTAACCAAGATCCTGGGGAAAATGCTATTAAAATGAACCAACTTCTAGATAGGGTCAGTAAAGACAACTCTGGGGAATTTTTAAAGGAACCAAGAAATTGTAAACAATGATAATTCTGTGGGAAGAGGCTTTATGGAACCTCATGGTGGATGGTCTCCTTAGTTTCTGGCACAGTATGATTGTGGCCATTTTACTTGGGAGCTGAGAGCAATGGGGCAAGACAAGGCAGCTAACAAAGAAAACACCACAAACAGACTATATTATCCCGGCCTCTCAGAAAACTGAGGCCTGAGGATGGAGGTTTGATACCAGCCTGGGCAGAAAAGTCCCTGAGACTCTCATTCCCAATTAACTTGCCAGAAGTAGATTGTGACTCAAGTGGTAGAATGCCAGTCTTGAGTGAAAAAGCCAAAGAAGAGTGTGAGGCCCTGAGTTCAAATCTCATTACTGGAAAAAATAAAATAAAATAAAAGCTCATCATATTTTGTTTTTGTTTTCATTTTTGTTTTTTTGCTTTGTTTGGTTTTGTCGGTCATGGGACTTGAACTCTGGGCCTGGGTGTTGTCCCTGAGCTCTTCAGCTCAAGTTTACTGCCCTATCCCTTGAGTCACAGCCCCCTTCTGGTTTTCTGGTGGTTAACGGCAGATAAGTATCTCATGGGCTTTTTAGTGGCCAGGCTGGCTTTGAACCTCAATTCTCAGATCTCAGCCTCCTGAGTAGCTAGGATTACAGGTGTGAGCCACCGCCCGGCTAAAGCTCATTATTTTAAAAACTCAAAGCTCATTGATACCTGGATTTGCATGTTCCTACTGATTATATTTTGATGTTTTCTCTGTGATGAGCTTTATATGTTTATAAATTTCCTGGAGATCTGATCTTCATCTTCACATGAGTAAACATTTAACTATTTTCCAAAATTTCACTCTCTAAACTATAGCACTGTCTTCCTATGGCACTAATCCTGGAGCAGTGACATATTTGGGTGTGTTTTCATGTTGTAAAATCATTATGGCTTGATAATAATATGGCTTGACAAAATAATTCTGATTGAAATGAACTTTAGAAAATGAAAACAAAAGTTTTCTTCTTGTCGCTCTTTTTGTTTTCTTTTCTTTTTTGTCTTGTTTGTTCATTTATCTGTCTTTTGGAGAATAGGCACAGAAATAGAGGGACAAAGGAAATTATGTTGAAATTAAATGCACAATTCATAAGTGAGAGATGGGAGGAAAAACTGGGGAAGAGCAAGGAAAGAGCAATGTACAAACAGAGAGAAATGTATTATACCGGACTTGTGTAATTGTGACCCTTCTGTACATCCCCTTTATAATACAAATGAAAATACACTAAAATGCTATACCTTTTTAACTCATGTTGGATCTTTGAAAATTCACATTCAAATACATGACTTAAGTTGTGCAGATATTACTCCATTATAAATGTTACTGCTGCGAGGCTGATGAAAACACCTTTGGGGTATTGTTGGCCTTTCATTGAAGAAAACAAAAAAAGGATGAAAATTATATAGTGCTGAGATAATTTAATAGCACACACAAACCTACTAGAAGAATGAGTGATTTCATTTTGTTGTTAAAACGGATCTTTATCATTTCTCTGACAGGTAAGACTGCCATTCTGTGACCCTCACAGAAATTTGTTTAAATATTCACAACAAAGAGAGGCTGGCTTTCTTATTTAAAAGCTGTGAATGAAAACGGCTATGGTGGTTGGGGCCGGGAGTTTGGCCTAGTGGTACAGTGCTTGCCTAGCATGCACGAGGACCCGGGTTCAATTCCTCGGTACCACATACATAGAAAAAAGGCAGAAATGGTGCTGAGGCTCAAGTGGTAGAGTTCTAACCTTGAGAAAGTCCAAGGACAGTGCTCAGGCCCTGAGCTCAAGCCCACGACTGGCCAAAAAAAAAAGAAAGAAAAAGAAAATGGCTATGGTGCAAGTCAACAGTACTCTTTTCTGTTTTTCTTCAAACATGTATTTGGATTTTGCCATTAGTGTAACAAGAACTCAGTTTTCTTTTTTTTCCTCTTCCCACTGGGAGAGCAAACAGGCATCTAAAAAGATGAAATTCTTCAGTTTTAGAAGAGAATAGATGAGAAGACATGTGGACTATTTCTGGCACAAGAATTACCAATGTATGTTCATTCATTGGCCTCTTCTCTTGCTTTCCACCTTCACCCCACACTGAGATTGTTTTCTCTCTGTTGAGCTTGAAGAGATGCAAATGACAAGGCACCCTATAAACCTGACCAAATCAGAACACTTTTGTTTCCTCACAGAAAGAAAAACGTACTTGGAAACAATGGATAAAAACATAGAACACAAATTATATCTTATTCAAGGTGCTAACACATCTGTTGTTTTACTGACATAATCATTTTTCAAGTCCACCCTTAAGAATAGATCCTGTGCTAAGTGCTCATTAAATCCTTGTAGTAGATATTTACTGGAAATAACACTACTGAAGTCCTTCCATTGTAGCTAGCCCTAACTAAGTTATTATCATAAGCTGAGTGCTTGTAGCTCACATCTGTATTCCTAGCTATTCAGGAGGCTGAGATCTAAGGATTATGATTTGAACCCAGCTGAGGAAGAAAAATCTTTGATACTTATGTCTCCAATTAACCACCAAAAATGCCAGAGTTGGAACTGTGGCTTGAGTGCAACTGCTGTGACAGTACCCAAGCCCTATGTTCAAGCCCCAGTAGGGGCATACACAAACAAAAAGGTATTAGTATAGGATGAAAATATTTTGTTTAAAAGCAAATAAAAATAAAATTTATCATCATCTAGGAAGTTCACTTGTGTAAGAAAATATTTACCTTTGTGTTCTACCACTGGGATAAAATTCCAAAATATTGAACGCAAATTAAAATTTATTTCTATTAAAAAGAAATCTGGAAAAGAGAAAAACAAGATCAACAAGTTGTGGTATTTGTACACAATGGAATTCTATGCTGCTGACAGAAAGAATGACATCGCCCCATTTGTTAGGAAATGGAAAGACTTAGAAAAAATCATATTAAGTGAAGTAAGCCAGACTCAAAGGAACTTAGGCTCAATGGTTTCCCTCATTCGTCATAATCAGTAGAAACCTTGGGCTCTACTAGCAGAGATTTGCAATAGAGCAAAATCTTGATACATAAGGCCATATAATGTGAAGCTAATTGAAAGGACCTCCAGGATATTGAAACAAAAGCCATATAATGAATGATTGTTGTCCTTAATGTACTATGTTGTCTCTCATCTCCTTTGCTGTCCCTTGGTTATCTCATATTGGTATAGTATCTCACTTTGTTATCTGATATATTGAATTTATTTGTATTTGGATATTTGAAATTTGATAGGGAAGGGGGGAAAACCAAGACGGGTGGGGGGTGTGGGGGGAGGGAAATGGGCACCAAGACATGAGAAAGGGTACCAATGTATGTGAAGTAATGCACCTTCTATCTAGTGTATATAATGTATCCTTCTATTAATTATAATAAAAATATATGAAAAAAAGAAATTCAGTTCAAAACATCAATGAAATTTCATCACACATATACATTAATGACCAATATTAGGAATGAGCATACAAAACACTGGCAAGGGTATAGAGCAACAAGAATCATCATTTCTACTGGTGGGGACATGCAATCGTGCAACCATTTGGAAAGTAGCTTGACTCTTCCTTTTGATTTTCTAAACATCACATGGTGTACAAGAGAGTTACAAGGTAAGACATCATTTTAGGTTTCCAGTGTTTGATGGGAGTTGCCCTTTCCATCATTCTTTCCACCGCCTGTGTTCTTCTCCCAACCAAGACTCAGTTTACATTTTCCACTCACTTCAGAATATTCTGACTGAATTTGTCCCTTGTTCCCTTTTCCTTCTATTCATACCTTTGACAGAGGAGATTAAAAAAAAACCTGTGGAAAGTCTAGAAATTAAAAGAATACTCCAATACAAAAAAATAAGTAAATAAAAAGAAATCTGAAATTATACCACAAATTAATTTTACAACACAAATTTGATAACATTTTCCATTAGGGGATTTCTTTCCCATCTGAGAGTATGTCTTCTGCCTCCAAAGTACAAGACAACTTAATCATGCAAGCTCTCGGATAGGTTACAAGCTTTCTTTCCAAGTTTTCTTATTCCTTTAGAATGCTGAAAAAATTGCATCATGACTTCAGCTTTTACTATTAAGAAATCTGAGCCACTTTCATTGCTTCTGCTGAGCTTCGCTACCTCTTTAATAAGCAAGCATGAAACATTTCAAAAGAATAGTGGCAGCTGGTGTCATTATCTTTTCATTTCCCTAATGCTTAAAGGATCTGTGTGTGTGTGTGTGTGTGTGTGTGTGTGTGTGTGTGTGTGTGTGTGTGTGTGTGTGTGTTCTGGTACTGGAGCTTGAACTCAGTATCTAGGGCTGTCTCTTGTCCTTTTCACTCAAGGCTAGTGCGCTAGCTAATTGGAAGGATCATTGTTTGGGGCCAGTGCATTCACCACTTTCAAGTTTTTGCTGATTAATTGGAGATATGAGTCTCAGGGACTTCTCTGCCTGGACTGACTTCACACTTTGATCCTCAACTCTGAGCCTTCTGACCAGATAGGATTAGAGCTGTGAGCCACCAATTCCTGGCTCAAAGTAGCTGTTGGATGCACAAATTAAGATTGTGATGCTATTAAACATATTTTTATATATTCATCATCTCCATCTACCTTCGGGCTTAATATTTGCCCACATCACAAACTTTGGGCTGAATAAGCTTTATTGAGTCTGCTAAGACTTCCTCCAATAATACTATCCAAACAGTGATGTTTGCTTGAAAAAAGAGTTGTGATGGCTGCTCTATACTAGTGCTGTTTTGGGTCTTAGATACAAATTCTCAGTGTTTTAGTACTTGGAAGATATTTCTCCAGTGTCTTCAGAAACGATGTAGGTTTTAAAACTTTTGTGTCTCCTATTGGCTTTTGCAGTACATTTTTGTTTTGTTTTTCTGCTGCTGGTTCTAGGGCTTGAATTCAGGGCTTGGGCACAATCCCAGAACTTTAGTGCCCAAAGCTTGCATTTTACCACATGAGCCACAGCTCTACTTTCATGCACTGAATTCTTTCTTTTTTTATTGTAGAGATTATGTATAGAAGGGTTACAGTTACATTCACCAGGTAGTAGGTGCATTACTTCTCACACATTGATACCCCTTCTCATGCTTTTGTCCCCATTTCTCTCCCCCCACCCCCACATCACATATTACAGGCTCAGCTAGGTCTCCTATTACAACAGATACTGTAACTTGGTTTTGTATTCACATTGAAAGAGACGTGAGGTATAAAATATATACTGATAATTTAAGTAATTTTTAAAACATGAGTTTTATGCTTATTTGGCTAGTGTGCTACCACTTGAGCCATTCAACCCTCCAACCCTTATTTTTTTGCTACTTATTTTGGAAATGGAATTTCAATATCATCTTTGCCTAAAGAGATAATGGCAACAAGTCTGATTATATTCTATTAATGATAGGAAACAATTGTTTCATAAAATATGTAATATAATTCCAGCCCTGTTACTTGAACAATGGCATATCTGACCTGATTTTTATTAGGCAGATAACAATTTGAACCCCAAGATCTGAAATAATCATTATAAGCAAAAACTATGTCTGAGACCATTCTTTAAATTTTTATTTTATTGCCAAGGCAATGTATAGAGGGGTTACAGTTAAAATCTTAAAGGTAGTGAGTATGTTACTTCTTGAGTACTGTTACCCTTCCAAACCCCCCCACCACATCCCAAGTTGTAAAGTTCATTTTTTAACATATTGTCTTGTGTATATGCCTATTACATTGGTTCAACTTTTGTCCTTTTGGGGACCGTTTTTTCAAAGTAGGATCCAGTATTCTTCAAAACCTGTTATGTAGAATGTGATAGCACATTAGTAAATTGGCACTGAGTTGACTTACCTTGATTAATGTCAGATTTCTATTGACTTGAAACAACTCCTTGACTAATAAGTTCCTAATTAAAATAAATGAAACTTTAGGGGCAGAAAGTTTGCCAATGCCCAAGGAAGAATCTATGACTTTCCATAATAAAGATAAGAGAATGCTATAGTCATTAATTAGTAATGCTCAATGACCTAAGGACTTAATAATAGACATGATTATTAATGAATAATTAGAGAACATTAACATTAGAAAGTAACATTTCTCTTTTATTGGCTGTACGGGGTTTTGAACTCTGGGCGGGCTTTGCACTTTCTGAGCAGGTGCTATTACACGTGAGCTACCCTTCCATCTCAGTGTTTAGTGGACATTTTAAGGATAGGATCTATCTTCCTGCTTTGGCATGTTTCTACACATAACCTGCCTATGTCAAACACCTATCCTAGCTACAATATCAAGTGTACATACATCCCGATCTCTGTGTTCTCCCTGAATGCACTGGCCCCAAACCATTATCCTTCCACTTAGCTAGGATTACTAGTGTGAGCCAACATCACTCATCTAACACTAAAACTTATATTTGGGAAGAGAAATGTGTTGGCCATTTCAAATTGCTTTGATCTTTCTTTGAAAAATATTGAGAAAATATCATTTTTGAATGAAGAAGATGATGCGTTTTAAAATTGTACTAGCGCTTTCAAAAATATGGGATTTATTGCCAAATTGACAGCATAAAATACAAACTTACCTATGACAGTATTTAAATCTTGTGGAACCTGATTTAAGTTGTCTTATAGTTTAAAGCCTAAAAGAACTGTCCAACAATGTAATAGTCATGAGTTAAATATTAATAAACCAAACACGATTATTAAAGGCAAAATCAATAGGAAAATCAAAATATTGCTGGTATATACCTGTAGAACACTGGAAGTTGTAGTGTTAGTATTAAAGACCGACTTTTCCTATTTATAAATAAGATAAAACTCAATAAGGTAATCAATTCAAGATAAAGATTTTGGATTTTTTGGGGGGATGGTGAGTGCTGGTTCTGGAGTTTGAACTCGGGATCTTGGAGCTATTTCTCTTCCTCTTTGTTCAAAACTAGTGCTTTAACACTTGAGCAAAAGCTCCACTTGGGCTTTTGGATGGTTAATGGAGATAAGCATCTCATAAGCTTTCTTGCCTGCACTGGCTTAGAGTTGTGATCCTCAGATCTCAGCTGAGTAGCTGATGTGAACCATTGGCACCTAGTCCACATGCAGTTTTTATACTCACTAAATCACAAGGAGTTGGATTCTATTTTGAATTAATAGAGAAGTAAAGAGAACATCCCCTGATATTTCTTATAAGGAACAATCTTGTGTCAACCAATACAAAAAAAACAGAAATAAGACAGATCATGCCTTTAAATTCATGAGCTGGATTCAAAGAGAACAGATGGTGAATAGGATCAATTATCTAAAGAAGATTGTTATTTAAACACTTAAGGGAAAGTGATGAGTTTTTACTTCCTCAGTGCCCCACCCACGCCTCCACTTTTATTTCTAGACTACAGCTGAATCTTGATTGCATAGTAAGCCAGTTAGTTATATGGATCTCCTGTGCAACTTGCAGTGACATTGCCCTGCAATACTGAATAAATTATGGGTGAAACTTTGTTACTGGCATGAAAACAAGCCACATTTTGCTATTGTCTACAATTTGCTAATTAAAAATATATACACATCACTATGTGCAAACAATAGCTTCTTTATAATCTAATCTGTACTATTTTTTTAGATACTTTTGCGCCTCCACGGAGGCCTTTTGCGTGCATAGATTCAATCAAACACAGAAAGAAAATATTCATGTAAATTTCCAACTAAACTAAATACATGCACATTTTGGTGAGTGTCCTTATTCCTTACACAGGGTCATATAAAATTGTTTATTTAGCATGCATAGTGTATCGTGTGCTATAAGGAAACTAGACATGAGTTAAGCCATAATGAAGAATGTTGGTCAGCTATGTGCAAATATTAATGCTGTATATATGAGGGTCTTGCACATCTACATAGAAGAGATAATATTAAGCCAATCTCGGACAGACATCAGGATCAATATATATGTAAATATATAAAGAATAGGAAGACATGTATACACACATATACATACATACCCATATATTAATATATTGGTGATTTACTTCTTACTTAAAACACTGAATATATTTTGCTCCTCTAATTTTTTGGCCAGTCCTGGGGCTTGAACTCAGGGCCTGGGCTCTGTCCTTGAGCTTCCCTTTGTTTAAGGCTCTACCACTTGAGCCACACCTCTACTTCTGGCCTTTTCCATGTAGGTTACCTTTGAGGGCATGGGTGTGATTGGGACAAGAGCCCAGACAATGATGAAATGAGTGACATTGTCTCATAATTTAGGTGTTGAATTGAATTCACTTTGTACACTAGTTAAAGATAATTTTAAAAAGATGTCTCAGGGGGCCGGGAATTTGGCCTAGTGGTAGAGTGCTTGCCTAGCATGCTCGAATACCCGGGTTTGATTCCTTGATATCACATTCATAGAAAAAAGTTGGAAGCGGTGCTGAGGCTCAAGTGGTAAAGCTCTAGCCTTGTGAAAGGCCAAGGACAGTGCTCAGGCCCTGAGCTCAAGGCCAGGACTAGCGAAAAACAAAAAGTCTCAGATAACTTTCAAGGATTTCTTCACTGAACCTTATGTATAATCTTTAAAACACAAAATAATTATTCTCTGTTTACGTATCCCAATAGCATTTTACTGCTTTTGTGGTGTGAGTCATAACGTATAGGTCCCTAAGAATGCAATGGGAACTATAGTTTGGTATAAAACTGGACAAAGAATCCATTCCAAATCACTCCATAATGGGGGACTATTCTGGCCCATTTTTAAACGGTGTGAAACAACATTTACTCAGAGGTAGGCATGGAGCAGAGAAGGGCTCAAGGATGAAGTGTCCACACGGATTTTTAAGCATTGTTATCCACGTTGAAAGTACGACCGAGATTCCATCGGCAGATAGGCCTCTCCTGCTGCCCTGCACCTTCTCTAGGCAGCATCTTAATTTCATACATCACAGTCCCCGCACATCCACCAAGAGTTGCCCCTAAGTACTTGAAGCTACTTAATGTTTTTCACCCTGTTTCAGCCTAGACTTACTTCCATTGGTAACAAACATACAAATGGCTGTTTTTTTCATAGAAAACAGAACTTTTGCCTTGGTATAGCAAAAGCCCAGTGTAAGTCATCCTATTTCTATAAAACATCTAGATTTACTTTAATCCTAGGCATGTCACCTGAGAACTTTCATTTGTGGGGAATATGCAATAGTCCTTGATATCAAAACATGAATATGGAGTCAGAGATGATTTCACCAATCACTGATTAATCCTCCCGTCAATATCAACAGCCAAGATATCTACTCGCTTCATGTATAGGCATATTTTGTAGGACAACCTGTCAATTATTTTAATTTCTCTTTTTTGCTCATGCTCAAGCATAAGCCTCGTTTCTCTTCTGTGACTTCCTCTTTTTCCACTTCTACCAGCCTTACTAAAAGGAGACAGACACCAAACTCAACCTGACAGGAAATCTGCAAATCACATTAGATTTTAGTTAGGAGAGCTACTATTCTAACCGCTGCTTATGTAATGAGCTGATACAGAACTTACTGGTTAGCAGAGAATGTTCCTGAAAGTCATAATGTTTTCCATCTGACAATTTCATCATCTCACTTGGATTGGAGAGAATTTTGTATTAGGGGAAATAATGGAAAAAAAGAACACAGAATATAGAGAATCTGAATTTTTATAATATATATATATATATATTACAAGACATTATAACCAACCTAAAAGCAAAGTGAGATAAGACCACAATATTTGAGAAATCAGCCTCCAAAAATTCTACAATAATAAAGAGATAGGCTGGGAGTAGAGTGCTTGCCTAGCATGAATGAAGACCCAGGTTCAATTCCTCAGTACCACATAGAACAGAAAAGGCCAGAAGTGGTATTGTGGCTCAAGTGATAAAGCTCTAGCCTTGAGAAAGCCCAAGGAAAGTACCCAGGCCCTGAGCTCAAACCCCAGGACTGACAGAAATAATTTTATGGGTGAAACTTTCCAAAACAATAAAAAGGTTATTTTTTAATCAGTGAAGAAATATTTCATTGCATATCTCAAAGACCTGCTCTTGTTATAGTATGTCCCATACCTAAGCCCACCAGTTGTGTTGTATAGCCCATCAATACGTCCAGAATGATCACCTAGGTCCCACATTAGCAGTGTATCATTTTCCGAGGTATTTAATCCTACTGGACCCTTTGAGTTTCAACTCTAGTCTGCCCCTAAATTTCTCTTTGCTCTGCTAACAATACTATCCTTGAACTTCCACTTATCTGATTGTTTCAAATTAAAATTTGGGTCCTGGATTCATTTCAGGCCCTTTCCTGCATTTGTATGCCTGAACAACATCCTCATAAAATTTCCAAAATGGGTGGCATGGAAAAATTCTGTCCTTTATATTTCATGGTTTTATTCTACACTGCTTCATCTTGTTTTTGAGACACAGTCTCCCAGTCTTTCTGCCCAGTGTGGTCTCAAAATACAGTCCAAATAACTACAATTACAGGCACGTTCTAAAATACCTAGCCTTAATGTCTTAAGTTTTTAACAGTTAACTTTGATTTTGTGTTTCATAGATGAGATAATGATGGTATAGCATGCATAGGAAAAGCATGTATGATCACATCAGCTCCCAGCTCCCACTCCTATGGGATGAGTTTTCTCCACACTGGACTCCACTTGGCTTCCCATCCTTGATCCAGCCTAATGATGCTTTCAGCACTGCATCCCCGGTAAGCCTGGGTATCGGCACTGGGACAGAAATGGTAGGTGTTCTACTCCTCCCACAATGGGTTTGAGTGCAATGTCAGGTAGATAGGAAGTTGCCTGGATGGCTTTTCCATCCCCAATTAGAACAGAGTCCCTCACTGTTTGCATGCAGCAGGAAAGAGAAGCTGTTCAATCTAGTGCCCCAGGCACCAACAGTCTCTGTGATCCTGCTGTCACTCAGTATCATCCTGCTCATGCAGTCGAGCATTTGCACAAGAAAGGGAGGGAAGAAGAAGCAACAAGACAGGCCAGAAAACACTAAAGGAAAAAGAAAACAAAGGCCTGCAATTTCAGTACTTTGAATAATATTCTGCTCTTGCATTGTAAACAATTGTACTGGACTCCAGAAAACATAAGATAGACTTGAACTATGGCTTCCCAAATCCTGTGACAAGTCTAAGTTGCTTTAGATTCAGAAATGTGTACTTGACACTGTAGACACTTGTGTTATACTGCTGAAAATTTCTTGCCTTGTATCTTTCTTTCCCTTTTTCTTTTTTTTGAAACTTTATTAGTCAGCTGATCTTGTATCATCATATCTTGTCCCAAACTGGAATACTTGTCTGCTTTCTTTTTTTTTTTTTGGTTTTCTTAGGTCTTATACTTTGACTCTGAAGAATATTTCATCTTTATTATTACATTTTCCCCATCTTTTAATTCATTTGTTTATTAATCTATTTATTCATTGGCTTTAGAAATTATGTTTTCTGTAGCCTTCCATTCTGTTTTTTTTCAGTTCAATATTGTCTCATTTTCTAAAGGTTATAATATGAAAGATTTTTTTTTGCTTTATATAGCTTGATCATTTTTTAAGGTTGCATCACTTTTCTTCTCTGTCTCTGTTTATTCAGAATTTTTTTCAGGCTTTTTAAAAAAATTCTTTTTTAAATCTCTCTCAAATTAGATTATCACTCAAATATTCCCTGAAGTAGTCTTACATTTCAAGATGAAATGGAATATCTCCATGCTTTTCTCAGACTTGTTAATTCAAATATGTCACAGAACACAGAAGGATATGGAGAGCTCACATATCAATTGTTTTCTTATTCTTGCTGATGGAGAGGAATTATCCACTCTTCAACCTAAGATACATTTGTCTGACTTCTGGCATTTGAGTGGGCATCCAAACTTTCATTATTGCAAACTTTCAGTCCACTAATGTTTAAGCCTGTGACATTCATTTAATGTTGCTTTCTGAACTTACTGAATCCAGAATTTAATCTTGTAAAATGTCCCTGGAAATAAATTTATTTTTCTAAAACTATTACCTGAGAATTGACCAAAAAATAAAAATAGGAAGAAATTAAGGCAGGAAAAAAAAAGAAAAGTGGCTTTCATTAATTCTTCCCCTATAAAAAAAAGAAAAAGAAAAGTGGGTTTCACTATACATTAAATTATCCCTCTTCCCCTCTCTGGTTGCATACCTCATTTCTGTGCAGCCTGTGAGTTCTAGGGCCCTGCTAGGCATACATGCCAACAACACCACAACAGACCCACCCTGGCAGAGTGGATTACACTCCATCCCACCACATCCACTCAACTACTAATTTTTAATGGATTTCTCTCTTTTTAGAGAACACTTTGTAGCTGATGCTCACATTTGATCCCTCATTCTCATTGTATTGGATTGGTAATGTTTGTTTTGTCTCTGTGTTGTCATTCAATAAGATTTTGTGGAGGGTATGTTCAATTTTAACTGGGTCCTCAGTCATGAATATTATGGCTCTATAGCATTTATGTTGAGAATATAGTGTGATTCTATTTTGAGAGCACAGAGCGTTAAGTTTTATGAATAAAGGGTGACAGAAAATTAGACACTTTTCAAAACTATGTGATTAAGCATACGAAAACTGGGGAAAGTTTTCTCTTTTGAGGAACCAGGTATTTCACATCTGGCTTTGTGAAGGGCAGGATTATCTGTAATAACAACATTTCCAAGTGAGATGTACTTGGAGTGCCAGAGAAACAAATTTACCTCTGGCATATTGCAAGAAGGAAAACCCACAACAAAGTAAAAATGCATCTTAATAGCTTAGTAAAGGTCATTTTGCTATATAAAACCATATATCTAGCCAGAAATGGATTTTTAGATGTCTTTTTTTTGCCAGTCGTGGGGCTTGAACTCAGGGCCTGAGCACTGTCCTTGGGCTTTGTTAAGGTTAGTGCTGTACCACTAGAGCCACTGCACCATTTCCAGCTTTTTTTTTTCTATGTATGTGGTATGGAAGAATCGAACCTGGGTCTTTGTGTATGCTAGGCAAGCACACTACCACTAGGCCAAACTCCCTGCCCTTTAGATGTATTTAAAAAGACATCTGGTCTTTACATTAGTTTCCTCTCTCATATGTGCAAAGTCAATACAAAAGCATCAAAGTGTGTAAAATTACATCCACCAGCTCCAAAAAATATGCTAAGAAAACTCAAAATTACAGAAGACTGATGTATCTAAATCTGATGTATTTTGTTAAAACATAACTAAATGATTTTTTCAGTTAATTTTTTATGGTAATTAATAGGGGGTTACAGTTATATTCGACAGGTAGAAGATGCATTACTTCACACACATTGATACCCCTTCTCATGTTTTTGTCCCCATTTCCCTCCCCTTCCTTTCTTTCTTCCTTTCATTCTTTCTTTTTTATTTTCTTTCATTTTTCTTGCTTGCTTGCTTTGCATTTATTCATTTTTATTCATTTTTTGCATTTTTTCATTTTATTATTATTATCAAGGTTACAGTTACATTCGCCAGATAGTGGGTGCATTACTTCTCACACATTGATACCCCTTCTTATGACTTTGTCCACATTTTCCTACCCCTACCACTCCCAATCATCTTGTTTTCCCCCATTCCCTTTTCTATTTCAAATAAAGAAATAAATGTATATACAGTATACCAGGTAACAAAATCAGATACAGTAACAATATGAAATTAACCAAAGGGCAACAAAGGAGAAGAGAAATAACATAGTACATTAAGAACAACAATCACTCAAAATAAAGCTCTTGTTTCCATATCCTAGAGATCCTTTCATTTAGTCTTATCCTATATGACCTTAAGTATCTGGGTTTTGTGCTACTGTAATCCTCTGCTAGGAGAGCCCTAGATGTGTACTAATTTTTACAAATGAGGGCAACCATTAAGGATTCCTTTGGGTCTGGCTTACTTCGCTTAATAGGATTTTTTCCCAAGTGTTTCCATTTCTTTATAAATGAGGCAATGTCATTCTTTCTGATGGAAGAATAGAATTCCAATGTCTATAAGTACCACATCTTTTTAATCTAATCATCTACCAGCGGGCATCTGGGTTGGTTTGAATGATTCCTGGCAAACCTTGGTGCTCCTTACCACACAGTGACTTTGGTCCGGTCTTGGTGCCATGTTCTTAGGGATTCCTTTTATCTGTATGGGTGTCTGTGAAGTCTTTTCCCTTCTCAGAAGTACATAAGTATTGCTTTTGCATCCTACTCAACTATGACTTCATCTTAACTAATTCCGTCTGCAAAGACTTCATGTTAGCTGTTACTATCATCAAATAATTGAAATAACTAACTTACAAGGCAAAAGTTTTGTCTTTCAGTTTTTTTTTACTTAAAGAATTTATTCACATTGATTTTTATATCATATTTCAAATGCCATGTTCAACAAACAAGTATTAAAGTAGGGAATATCTATATACAATCACTGGCACTTAGATTTTAGAACATAATCAAAATTGGGCTGAGGGTTTGTATGTCACAGATACATAGTAAACGATGTAATAAAATGTTAGGTCTACTGGAGGTAAAACCCGACACACTGAAAACTTTATAAGAAGGAATAGGAGATACACTAGGCCTCCTTGGCACAGGTCGAAACTTTCTTAATAAGGACCAAGAATCACAACAAATCAGAGAAAGGCTGGATAAGTGGGACTGCATTAAACTGCAGAGCTTTTGTATGGCAAAGGACATAGCTAGTAAACTAATCAGGAAGCCTACAGAGTGGGAGAAGATCTTCACCAACCATACAACAGAGAAAGGCCTCATATCTAAAATATATTTACAGCTTAAAAAATTGAATCACTCCAAAACTAATCTCCAAAATAACAACCATCCCATTAAAAGATGGGCCAAAGACTTAAAGAGAGTCTTCTCTGAAGAAGAAACAAAAATGGCCTATAGACACATGAAGAAAGGCTCCACATCTCTGGTCATAAAAGAAATGCAAATCAAAACAACTCTAAGATTCCACCTCACTCCAGTTAGAATGGCCAGGATCAAGAAAACTAATAACAACAGATGCTGGAGGGGATGTGGCCAGGAGGGATCACTACTGCACTCTTGGTGGGAGTGCAAACTCATTCAACCACTATGGAAAGCAGTATGGCAGTTCCTCAAAAGACTAAACATAGACCTCCCCTATGACCCAGCAATTCCACTACTTGGCATTTACCCAATTATCTAGAAACAAGGGCATACTAAATCCACCAGCACAACAATGTTCATTGCAGCACTATTTACCATAGCAAAGATATGGAACCAACCTAGATGTCCCTCAATTGATGAATGGATCAACAAGATGTGGTATTTATACACAATGGAATTCTATGCTGCTGTCAGAAAGAATGACATTGCCCCATTTGTTAGGAAATGGAAAGACTTAGAAAAGATCATACTAAGTGAAGGAAGCCAGACTCAAAGGAACTTAGGCTCAATGGTTTCCCTCATTTGTCACAATTAGTAGAAACCTTTGGCTCTCCTAGCAGAGATTTGCAATAGAGCAAAACCTTGATACAAAAGGCCATGTAGGATGACTCTAAATGAAAGGATCTCTAGGATATAGAAACATAAGCCATATAACGAATGATTGTTGTCCTTAATGTACTATGTTGTCTCTCATCTCTTTTGCTGTCCCTTGTTTATCTCATATTGTTACGCTATCTCACTTTGTTACCTGATATATCGGATATATTTGTATTTGGTTATTTGAAATTGGATAGGGAAGGGGGAAAACAAGATGAGGGGTGGGGGTGGGGGGAGGGAAACGGGTACCAAGACATGTGAAAGGGTATGAATGTATGGGAATTAATGCACCATCTATCTGGCAAATGTCATGTAACCCTTCTATTAATTACAATAAAAAATATATGAAAAAAACAAAAAACAACAGTGATTGCTATAAAAAATAAATAATAAAATGTTATGTCTATATAATCATAAGTTTTTATGACTATGTAGTTGTGTTTATATTTCTAATACCATGTCCATAGCATGGGTATGCAAATATTGAGTCCTCACTCTTGTACTGTTTAGATCTAATAGCCACATATTAAGGATACTATGTGCCTTTTGTTCCTTTGGTCTTGACTTGTCGCGCTCAACATGATTCACTCTAGATTCACCCACTTCCCTGCAAATGCCATTATTTTATCTTGTCTGTTGGCTATGTAGAATTCCACTGTGTGTATATATATATATATATATATATCACATTTTCTGTATCCATTCATGTGCAGTAGGGCATCTGGATTGTTTCCATTGCCTGACTATTGTGAATAGTGCAGAGATAAGCATAGTTGAGCAGGTGTCCTTATCATATCCTGGGTTAAGATGTTCAGGATAGATGCCCAGGAGTGGTATGTCGAGATCGTAGGGAAGTTCTATTTTCTGTTCTTTAAGAAACCTCCACACTGCTTTCCAGAGTGGCTGAAATAGCTTACAATCCCACCAGCAGTGCAGTAGGCTTCCTTTTTCTCCACAACCCCACCAGAATCTGTCATTGTCTGAGTTCAAAATCTTGGCCATTCTAATTGGGTAAGGTGGTATCTTAGGGTTGTTTTTATTTGTGTTTCCTTTATGACCATGGATGATGAGCATTTTCTCATATGCCTCTCTGGCATTTTAATCTCTTCTTTTGATAAGTCTCTCTTTAGTTCCCTTGCCTGTACAGTGAATGGTTTGTTGGGTTTGGGGCGGGGGGTGAATTGTTTTCTTGAATTCCCTGTAAATACTGGATATTAAAAATTTGTCATATATATTAGTGGTAAATATCTTTTCCCAGTTGGTTGGCTGTTTCCCTGCTTTTGTGGTTATGCATTTATCTGTGTAGAAACTTTTTATTTTTAGGTAGTCCAATTTATCTAGTCTCTCTCCAATCTGTTCTGACCCTGGGATTCTGTTCAGGAATATTTTCCCTGTGCCTATGAGTTCCAGTGTCTCTCCTTCTCTGTCATGTAGCAGTTTCATGGTTTCCATTCTGACATTGAGGTCTTTGAGCCACTTTGAGTTAATGCTTGTGCATGGCAAAAGGCTAGGGTCAATTTTTAGTTTTCTGCATGTGGCTGCCCAGTTTTGCCAGCACCAATAATTGAATAGACTGTGTTTGTTCCACTGTATATCTTTGGCTCCTTTGTCAAATACAAGTTGACTATAGGTATGTGGCTATATTTCTGGATCTTCTATTCTGTTCCGTTGATCTTCTGGTCTACTTTTGTGCCAATTGCATGCTGTTTTTGTTATTATGGCTCTATAGAAGAGTTTGAAGCCTGGTATTATAGTACAACCAGCATTGCTTTTTTTTGGCTATTCTGGGTCTTTTGCATGGAGAGGTCTGCAGTTATTCTAATTTTTTTCCTATTGTAGTATGGCTCTTTGTTTTGCAGCATTTAAGATGAGCTCCTTGATATTCAGGTGCAGTGTTTTTACTATGATGTGTCTTAATGAGTTCCTTCTAGGATCTTGCCTGCTGGAGTTCTGAAACCTTCAATAATGTGAGTATTTTCCCCTTTAAGGTTGAGGAAGTTCTTTGCTATGATTGTATTTCTTTGTCCTGGAATTCTGCCCCTTCATTAATCCCTATTATATGAAGATTGGATTTATTGGCTGCATCTGCCAGGTCCTGGAGTTCTCTTTGGTGAATTCTGACTGATTTCTCCAGACTCATGATTGTCTGTTCTAGCTCTTGTGTTCTATTTTCCATTCCTGATGTTCAATTCTCCATCTCAGCCAATGTTACTTAATGCATCCGTTTTTGCTTGAATTGTGGATACTGAGCTGATCACGTCTGCTGAGAGGATGTTAATCTTTTCTTCGATTTCTCTTTTGAAATCGAGAAGCTCCTTGGTAATTTCCTGCTTATATTCCTGGAATTGTTTTGTTACTCTGCTTTAATCTCTTTAGTCATGTCCACAGTCATCTCTTTCAATAGAGTCATGTTTTGTGTCTCTTCAGGTGTCATTTCTTGGGATGGTGACATCTCTCTCATCCCTTCACTCTTGTTTAATTTTGGCTTTGTGTGAGACTTTGATTATTTATATATGTTGTAATTCATCATTGTGCTTTCTGAGGCATTGAGGGCTGTTGTTGTAGACACACTCTGTGGCCAGTAGGTGGCTGTCTTTACTTGTTTTGGGAATGGTGGTTCTGGGAATCTGTGTACATGTGTACATGTATGGTTCTCAGCCAAATTGGTTCCGCCATTGACTAGATTATAGTTTACAGCTTTTACAGGTTTTCAGCCTGTTCCCAGAGGCTGTATGCTGAGGCACAGCTAGCTCTCAGCCCAACCAGGGGCCTGACAGTGGGCCGTAGGATGGAGTTACACGCTTTGATCTCATCTAGCCTGGCAGATGGTTAGTGTGCTTACCCTGATTCAAAACATTGGCAAGGTAGCAGGGTATAAAATTAACCCTCAAAAATCAACTGCCTTCCTCTATGCCAACAATGAGAGGAATGATGCAACAATCAGGAAATCAGGAAAGCAACTCCTTTTGCAATAGCCTCAAAGAAAATAAAGTACCTAGGAATTAAATTAGAATGTAAAGTACCTTTTTGATGAAAACTTTAAATCCCTGAAAAAGAAAATTAAAGCAGAACTGAGAAAATGGAAAAACCTCTCATGCTCCTAGATTGGAAGAATTAACATCGTGAAAATGACAATCTTGCCAAGGGTTATCTACAAATTCAACAAAATACTCATCAATATCCCAATGTCATTCTTTAAAGAAAAAGAAGAGGCAATCCAAAATTTTATATGGAGTATTAAAAGACCCCATATAGCAAAAATACTTCTTAGCAGAAAGAACAGTGCAGGAGGAATTTCAATCCCAAACTTTAGACTACTACAGAGCTATAGTGACCAAAACAGCTTAGTACTGGCACAAGAACAGGCCTGAAGATCAATGGAATAAAACTGATAACCCAGATAATAACCCACAGACCTATGGGCACCTAATATTTGATAAGGGAGCAAAAAATATAGAGTGGGAGAAAAACAGCCTCTTCAACAAGTGGTACTGCAGAAGAGGTACAAGCCTGCAGAAAATTAAAGTTGGATTCTTCTTTGTCACCCTGCACCAGGATTAATTCCAAATGGATCAAAGACCTCAAGGTAAAGGCAGATACACTGAAAATTTTACAAGAAAGAACAGGAGATACACTAGGTCTCATTGGCACAGGTCGAAACTTTCTTTATAAGGACCCAGAAACATAACACATCAGAGAAATTCTGGATAAGTGGGACTGCATTAAACTGCAGAGCTTCTGTATGGCAAAGGACATACTAGCAAATTAACTATAAAGCCTACAGAGTAGGAGAAGGTCTTCACTAACCATATAACAGACAAAGACCTCATATCTAAAACATATCAACAGCTCAAAAAATTGCATCACTACAAAACTAATCTCCAGAGAAACAACCATCTCAATAAAAGATGTGCCAAATACTTAAAGTCTTCTCTGAAGAAGAAAAAAGAATGGCCTATGGACACATGAAGAATTGCTCTGCCCATAAAAGAAATGCAAATCAAAACAACTCTAAGATTCCACCTCACTCCAGTTAGAATGGCCATGATTGAGAAATCTAGTGACAACACATGCTGGAGGGAATGTGGCCAGGAGGGATCACTACTACATCGTTGGTGGGAGTGCAAACTTGTTCAACCACTATAGAAAGCAGTATAGCAGTTTCCTCAAGAGGACATAGACCTCCCCTATGACCCAGCAATTCCACTACTTGGCATTTACTCAATCATCCAAAACAAGGACATACTAAAGCCACTAGCACAACAATGTTCATTGCAGCACTATTTTCCATAGCACTATTTACAATAGCAAAGATATGGAACCAACCCATATGCCCCCCATTTAATGAGTGAATTGACAATATGTGGTGTTTATATACAATGGAATTCTATGCTGCTGTCAGAAAGAATGACATCGCGCCATTTGTAAGGAAATGGAAAGAGTTAGAAAAAAATCATATTAAGTGAAGTAAGCCAGACTCAAAGGAACTTAGGCTCAATGGTTTCCCTCATTTGTCATAATCAGTAGAAACCTTGGGCTCTCCTAGCAGAGATTTGCAATAGAGCAAAACCTTGATACAAAAGGCCATATAGTATGACTCTAAATGAAAGAATCTCTAGGATACAGAAACATAAGCCATATAATGAATGATTGTTGTTCTTAAGGTACTATGTTATCTCTCATCTCTTTTGCTGCCCCTTGGCTATCTCATATTGTTAAAGTATTTCTCCTTTTTTTCTGATATATTGTATGTATGCATATTTAGTTATTTGAAATCAGATAGGTGTTGTGCCCTGAGACGGGTCCCCAAAGAAAACCATCAAGATAGACGTGTCCGAAATGCAAAAGCAAAGTTTATTGCGGGTTACTATCCAGGCAAGGAACTCTGTCCACGTGCACCCCAACACAGTGAGGCAGTGAGGTGGGGGGGGAGAGAGTTGACAGTCAGGGTTCACAGTCTTTTTAAAGGCAAAAATCACAGGTTTACACCCATCAGGTGGTCATGTGAGATAAGATAGGGATTATGGAGCTTCCCAGGCCAGTGGAAACTGATGGGAAGTTCTCATGCCAGCTGGACCATTCAATTGTCAAAAAGTAGTTTTATGGTTTGGGAAACAAATGCTATACAATGCTATACGTGCAGTCTAATTTTGACACAAAATAGGTTAGTTCCTGGAGCTTATGGATACCTGTGCGAACAATGGCCGACTAGGGTCCAGAAGTTCCTGTTTATTCAGCCTTTGGGTCCTTGGAGAATTTTCGAATCGGAGGGGTTTCTTTATTCTTTTATTCTTGTTACTGAAAGGGAATAATTTGGGGTCTGGGGGCAGTTATTTTTCATCTCTATAATAGGGAAGAGGGGAAAACAAGATGAGGGGTGGGGGGCGGGGTAAGTGGGAAATGGGAACCAAAACATGAGAAAGGATATTAATGTGTGTGAAGTAATGCAGCCTTTATCTGATGAATATTATATACCCCTTCTATTAATTTCAATAAAAATGAAAAAAAATGAGCTGACTGTGATGCTGTCTTCTGACCGTTTCCCAGAACTGGCTACAACACCTGGCTGTGCAGGTTTACAACTTAGAACAAGGATGGAAGAGTTTTCCTCCGACAGTGCTGGTTGGTGAGATGAAAAGAATTTCTTTGAGTAAAAACAAGTTTAAAAAGCTATATGTCTTCTGTTTACACTCATATTTGGAATCAAGGCCTTAAATGTTTAAGATAGTAGGGATGATGGTGGCTGTTATGGTAATGATGACGATGGAACATTTATATAAAAGGGGATGGTCTCTGGAACAAAAATACTGGGGAGGTATGGAGAAGAACAGAATATTGGGTCTGAAGCATTTTCCATATAGACATATAAATATAGTCATATGATATAGATGATTATCTATAGAAGATAGATTAATAGATCTTATTATGAAAGGACTTTCTACAAGCAGGTAGAAGACAGTGTGCTTGCTCAATGTACATTATGTTATGTGTGAAATTATGACAATTAAATCCTCCTTACCATTAATGTCTGCTAATAAATAAGTTAAAAAGACAAAATAAAATCTTCTTTATCACATAGTTACCGAATATTGATGTATTTTGGAATTAGCTTTTACTATTAATATTAGCCCATTCTTGGGCCGGGAGTTTGGCCTAGTGGCTTAGTGCTTGCCTAGCATGCATGAAGACCCAGGTTCAATTCCTCAGTACCACATACATAGGTAAGAGCTGGAAGTGGTGCTGAGGCTAATGTAGGATAGTCTAGCCTTGAGAAAGTTCAAGAACAGTGCTCAGGCCCTGAGCTCAAGCCTAGGACAGGTAAATAATAAATAAATTAATTAATTAAATAACTAAATAAAATTATCCCTCTCCCAGCATTCCAGGTGGGGTACAACCAAGATTTTATATTTACATACCTCCCTTGATAATATTAAAGTTTGAAACCCAATGTCATTGCTTACTGGAGGATTTGACCAATAAGGACAAAATGCAAAAGATTGTGCTTTCCACTTGCACCTTATTTGAATTTGAATTTGTTAATGTTTTCCTTCCAAGTTGGTGTTAATATAGAATTTCAACTATTTGACCTATGGAAATGTTATATAAATATGCAGAAATTCTGAATAGAACTTACATAGATTATCTCTCGACTTAAACTACCTAAATGTCCTTTTCGGAGTCCATAAAGAAAAAATGGCATAAACTTATGGTATCACATTATTCTATAATAAGTAGAAATTCCTAGGCAGCCACTGATGGCTTCTACTTTCAATAGTAGCTTCTCAGGAGGCTGAATTCCAGAAGTTCCTGACTCACATCTATGCAAGAAGATGAGTGATCATGAATTCAAAACCCATTGTGGTAAAATTAAATATAGGAAGAAACAAATAAGCAACATTATTACCTGTGCTATTTATGGGCCTCACTAAATAAAATAATTTCTTACAAAAGAATACATGCTGCATGACTTCCTGTTTATATGATATATCTAAAATAGTTCACCTCAGAAAATTAAAGTTGAATGGTGATTGTGAGGGAGGTAGAAATGGGAATTGCTATTCAAATGTTACAGAATTTCAGTCACCAGGATGAAAAGTTCTAAATACCTCGAGTTTTTTATACGAAGATACAGGCTGTACGCTTGCAGATTTGGCTAGAATAGTAAGAGTCTGATTACGTAGTATGATTTTTTTCCAGTCCTAGAGCTTGATCTTAGGGCCTGGGCACTGTCCTTGGACACTTTTTGCTCAGGGATAGCACTCTTCCACTTGAGCCACAGCGACACTTCCGACTTTTTCTGTGTATGTGGATCCGGGGAATCAAATCTAGGGCTTTGTGCATGCCACTCTCCTGGCCAATGAAATTGTTTTTAAATTATTACTTAGTGGAAATCCACTTTACTAGAAAATTCAGTTCTTCTGACAGTCTCTCCTTCTGGAATGCCTTTGAATTTAAACTCCTCTTGTACAAGCCTTATCTAACCTTGAGGTTCAGCTTGCAATATTATATAGTCTCTATCAGTGACTTCTATTGAAGAATTTCAAGAGCTGTGTGAGGATGCAAAGAGAAGCAAGAAAGAGTCTGAGCTCCCTCCAGAAAATGCTTGAAGAATTTATGTTAGTCACCACTGAAATGCCTGTTCAAACCCAATGTATTATCACTTCACTCAACTAATGGTGGCATATATATGTATACTATATATATATATATTATATATATATATTATAACACACACAGGTCAGTTCTAAAAAAGATGTGGGGACAAATGGATCTCTTGCCTAGTGTTTGTGAGAATATAAATTAGTACACTGTATGGAGATTTCTCAAGCACTAACAGCACAACCATTGTATAACCTGGCAACTCCTCTTCTGGGCATCAGCACAAAAGAAATACATTTAGCAGATCAGAAAGACATGTGCGCTCCCATGTTTATCATTCAACACGTATCAAAGACATAAAACATAGTCTAAATGTCTGTCCAATGGCACATGGATATATTAGATGAGATGCAAATATATGAAAAAAATGTTACACAGTCATAAGAAAGGAGATCATGTTGTTTGAAAAAACATAAATTGAACTGCAGGGCATTAGAGTAATTAAAATAATTCAGCCTTGTATATGTAAACTGCTTTGTTAAATGGCAAAAAATCGATATAGAATTTAAATATTAAGAATGCTAGGGATAGAGAAGGAGGAAGAGATGGAGATGCATCACAGGTATTGTGCTACAGTTAGTACTGAGTACTTTTGTCATGTTGTTGCAAAGAAAAGTGACTGAAGATAACAATGAGGTATTAAATATTTTAAATAGGAGCACGCATCTGGAATACTTTCATCGACAATAAATGATTAAATATCTGAGTAGAAATGTTTAACTTTATTTGATATTACCTGATGTATAAGCACATCAAAATACACAATTTGATTTGCATATGTTTTCATTTATTTAAAAAAAATTTTTAACAAGGGAGCATTTTAGGATTTTTCTTTCCATGAGACCATAACACCATCTCTCTTGTCTGGCCTCCCCCTTGTCTCCTCTCCCTCCTCTCCCTGTTCACTCAACTTCCTCAGTATCAGCCACATAAACGTCACAAGTATTTAAGACGTCAAATGGGAATAGAATGAGAATGGAAGGAGGGAATAGAAATAATGACAGTGAATTCCAAGTTGCTTTGAACAAAGTGGAAATATAAGTACAGGTGTGGTGGGGCAGACAGGTGTGAGGCAGCACCCTGAGCGTTGTGGCAAAGCACCGGTATCTAATTAATGGCATTGAGATCAGCTGCAAATAGTATGATCTGTGTGCATGTTGGAATAATTTGATAGAATCACAAGTGCTCCAAGCAATTAGATATCGGAATTAAATTATGCTTAATGCTGTTATATTTATATCTGATTCAAATGGTGTATAATTAGGTAAACTAGCATAAGAGATTGACATGAATGGTTCTCATGGCTTCCTTCTTGGCCCTTTTAATTGCCGGCAACAACAGATGGTGAAGGAAGGCCAAGAGGCTCCCTCTGTTTTCCCTGCCTGTTCTCTGGAAGTCCCTGTGTGTATCAAAGAAACAGCAAAAGTGTGGGGCTCCAGCACACAAAAGAGGAGGAATGGATCACTGTGGATCAAAGCAAGGGAAATTTCACACACTGGCATAGTTTTTACAAACTATATAGTATAACACTACCTACAAAACCACACGCTTCTTTATTTTCCAGAATGAAGAATGAGTGGCCAGTACCCAGGCCTCAGAGAGACAGGGCAGATTTCATTAGTAATTTCAAGACAGATGATTGGCTCTCAATGAACTCACTTCGTATGTCTTTGATGACCCTTGTTGCTGGGTGTAGATGATCTTCAACTCAGACAACAGGAATTCTGGACTAACAGATGCAAAGGGAAAGGGAAGAAAATCCAGACCAGGATAGGCAAAGGTAAACCAATCCAATTGCACTGAGAGTCTTGAGAGATGGTGCCTCAATCTTCCCAGTCAGTAACAAAGTAGTGACAGCAGTTTAGATCTGCAGCAGTGGATTACCAGGAAATTCCAAGTATTCATAGGTAAAGACATAGAGCAATGATTGGAAGTGTGATAGACTCATGTCTATGGGTCATTCATGTATATAGAACAGCCATTCTATAGAGTTATGGTCATAGAAAAAGAATTTTTCTGAGATAGTCTGTGTTATGAAGATATTCACTAAAATAATACAAAAACAACAGAACTGGAACGAGCAAAAGGGAGAGGGTGTCTAGATGAGACATGGGTTCTGAGTACATGCGTACCACAGAGCCACTGAAGGGCACTGGATTTTAAGCCTGTGCTTTTATTTGTATCTGTCAATCTTGCTTTAAGCAGAAGTAATTAAAGCTTTAGTCTACTACAGAAAGAAATCAGCAGTAGAGGTGAAACTACTGAAAGCTTCCTCAGCTTGCCTAACTATCACTGTACAGGTTAAGCATCCTTTTTGCTAGAGAGTAAACATTTGGAGGGCACAGATAATGCCTAATTTGCATTGAACCTCAGGACAGCTTGTGCTTATAAATTTGGAAGCTAAAGGCATGGAGAAATATGGAACTTTCTTACTGATAAAATCCAGGGCTTCTTCATGAGCTTATATTGAGTCCTATTCTATAGATATACTTGTTCCTGAATTATAATCAGTGTATCATTGCCATCTGGCACTTTGTGGCTAAGCAAGGAACCTTTTCTAAAAAGTTAAAAGTCAGTGGAAATAAATAGCAGCTTGCGTCCACTGTGATGAAAGAACGTTTTCTAGGCTTTGATCAACTGCCATCACAACACCTAAAAAAGAAAAAGAATAACAATGAAGTTCAAAAGCTATCAGCCGTCATGATTGATTATCCCAAGCTGAGTAACACTGAAGACTTTCTTTCGAGAACTGAAGCATTCAAAGTCGGCTGGTAGTTCAATGGTTTGTCTGTCTGACGCATTCCACATGGTTGCATTCAAGTATTTTTGCATCTGTAGCCCGTTCCTGCCTAAGTCCAACCAACCAACATTTCTGTTGAAAACACCCATGCTCGAGTCCTTGGTCACCTCTTACAAAAAGTCTTTTCTGATCCCAGATAAGTGATGGCATATCATTACATTTTTATTGCATCTGAATTCCTTCATGTCTATGTCAGTAGCTTCTGCTCCTGCACTCTGGTTTCCTAGTCTCTCCCTATACCACCACAAAAAAGTGGAATCATGCAATCTAAGAATTTCAATGGCATCTCTACATGACTGTTAAGAAACATCTCAAAGCTAACATAAGCTAAAGAGAAATTTCACTGTTTCCTTTTCCACTTAGTATCTCCTATAGAAAGAAAGAAAAAGAGAGGCAGAAAAAGAAAGGAGATGGAGGAAGGAAAGAATGAGGAATAACACGGAAGGAAGGGAGGAAGGAAGGAAGGAAGTAAAGAAGGAAGGAAGGAAAGAAGGAAGGAAGGAAAGAAGGAAGGAAGGAAAGAAAAGAAGGAAAGCTGGCATACCACTTGTCCAGCCTACTCTAAGCAACAGTCATCAGCTCCATCTTAAAAGTACAACTACCATCTTTCTGCCACAATTAGAGCACCATATTCTCTAATCTAAAGTTCTACAAGACACTTTTTATCTTTACTCCTATTTTGCTACTGAAGTTTTCCCTATGGAGTACATGGAATATTTCTTCTGAAGTAAACTATAGGAGATGAAAATTCTGTTTAATTACTTGATTATAAGGATATTTTTAATATCTTGTGCTCTCTCTCTCTCCTTCTGTCTGCACACACACACACACACACACACACACACACACACACACACACATGAATATATCAACACAGCATGTTGCATACCTCACATATATCAAAAAAATAATTGAAAAGGATTTCAGGTAGATACATGGATCCCTTTACTCAGACATCACCCTTTCTAGCCTGATATGAAGTCTCATACATTTTCTTCCTGTCTTCCAAGCTTCCATTCAATCCCCTTGGCTTGGGCCTCCTTTTATTGGACAAATTCACTGCCCCTGAACACTCTCATTTGTTGCTCCTTTAGGCTTATTTCCTCCCATATCTGGACCCTTCATTTCTGTAGGTGTCTGTGGTGAGGCTCTTCATTGTGAGATTGCTCTTTGTCGTTCCCAAACAGTTTGCATGCTCTGTCTGCAAGCATTTCCCTACCTGGTCTTCTGTCTCGACAAAACCTGTAATTCAGCAACACACTGCATATTAACTGAGTAACTAATTTAAATTACATTTCTAGCTCCTTTATAATATTAGCATGCATAGCATGAGAGTGATAAAGCTTTCACAGAATAGTGAGAGATTGAGAGTAGAAATTCAATATAAATGAATGGTACTATAATACCTTCTTGATAACTATTTTTTTCAAAATTATCTAAGTATATGCACAAAGACATGCAATCACACACAGAGACACATACTTACATGCAAATATTCATATGTGTCTATATGGAAAAAGGCTTTGAAAATATGAAATTTCTCATTTGTTTCTGCCAATTCTAGGCTTTAATTTAGGGCCGAGAATTTTTATGCTCAAAGTTCTCAATCCACCACCCAAACCACAGCTCTGCTTGGTTAATCAGAGGTAAGTTTCCTGCTCAGGCTGGCTTTGAACTGTGATCATCAGATCTCAGCCTCCAAGGATCTAGGATCTCAGGTGTGACCTTTCATACCCAGAAACTTTGATGTTTTGAATTCATATTTTAGAAAAGTAAAATATCTATAAATAATTTTAAATGATAAAGAGGAATCAACAATGAAGGGAGAAATAATTAAGTTCACATATTTTGGACCATAAAAGTAAAATAGTAAGTTAAAAATGAACAGGATTGGGGCTGGGAGTGTGGCCTAATGGTAGAGTGCTTGACTAGCATGCACAAAGCCCTGGCTTTGATTCCTCAGTACTACATACATAGAAAAGGCCAAAAAGGGTGCTGTGGCTCAAATGGTAGATTTCTAGTCTGGAGAAAGTTCGAGGACAGTGCTCAGGTCCTGAGTTCAAGCCCCAGGACTGGCAAAAAAAAGGAATTGGATTGGAAGAGATGGGGAGGATAATGGAACCATTGACATTGAGAAGATACGGTGCACTCAGAAATTGACAAGGTGAATTGAAACATCTATGTACAACTATTGAAAGATAATACTAAAAGTAATAAAAGAAAGTAGAATTAAGATAGATGGATGGAAGAGGTGATACGAATCAACACACATTGTTAGTTATTGTTTTGACATGTTGAATGTGAAGTTCCTTTGTAAAATTATTTAAAGAGAACAACAAAATAATTCCAATAGCAATAATGAGGAAGAGGAGGAGGGAAAGGAGGATAAAGAAGTCAAGAGCCAATGATGTGGCTCACTCCTCTACTATGAGCTACAAAGGAAGAAGAGATAGGAAAATCATGTTTTAAATCAAGACTGGGCAATAAGATCCATGAGATTCTTTTTGCTCTTTTTTGTGCCAGTCCTGGGGCCTGAGCACTGTACTTGGGCTTTCTTCAGGCCAGAGCTCTACCACTTGAGCCATAGCACCACTTCTGGCTTTTCTGTGTATTTGGTACTGAGGAATAAAATCCGGGTCTTCGTGCATGCTAAGCAAGCACTAGTATTTAACCACTTGGTCAAACTTACAGCCCCAAGTCCAGAGATTCTTTTTTTGTTTTTTTGTTTTGGTTTTGGCTTTTTGTTTTTTAATTGTAATTAATAGAAGGGTTACAGTTATATTCATGAGGTTCTTATGTCCAGTTGACTATCAAAATTCCAGAGGCAAACGTGTAGTTCAAGTAGTAGTAGAACACTAGAGACCAAGCCTTGGCCTTTCGAGGGCTGCCAACTATCAGGAGCCAAGAGGCCAAACTCAGAACATGACCCTGACAATCCCTGAGCCAAATTCATAAATCAACTGAAAGATTCCAAGATTCATGGACAATCAAGACAGCACACCCATTCCAAAAGCCAACAACAATCCAGGAATGACTCCAGTGAGAGTGATGAAGAGATGGAGGTAAAAAAAAAAAAACCCATTAAAGAAATGACGATAGAAATGGCCAGTGATATAAAACAGGAGATGTAAAAACAATTTCAAGAGTACAAAGAAGAAATGACAAAAAATTCAAGAAATCTAAATTATTAAAGAGGACTACTTTCCAAACCTGTAGTTACAAAAGAAGAAAAACCCAGGACAAATACATAAATTTCTAGAAATATGAAAGCTGCGTAAACTGAACAAAGAGGATATAAACCAGCTAAACAAACCAATAACAAACAAGAAGATAGTGGAAGTAATTAGACGTCTTTGAACAAGGAAAAGCTCAGGCCCAGATGGATTCACTGCTGAATTCTATAAGACTTTTTTTTTTTGCCAGCCCAGAGCCTTGAAGTTGATCAGGGCCCGAGCACTGTGCTTTGGCTTTCTCAAGGCTAAAACTCTACCACTTAAGCCATAGTACCACTTCTAGCTTTTATCTATGTATGTGGTACAGAGGTATCTAACACAGTTTTTTTGTGCATGCTAGGCAAGCACTTACCACTAGGCAAAACTCCTGGTCCCATCTATAAGACTTTTAAAGATGAATTAATACCACTAATTCCTCAAGCTTTTTCCATGAAATGGAAGCAGAGGGAGTAATCCCGAACTCATTCTAGGAAGTCAGTATCACACTCATCCCAAAACAAGGTAAGGATCCAACAAAAATAGAGAGCTACAAACCAACTTACCTGATTAACACAGGTGCAAAGCTCTCCAATAAAGTATTAGACAATAGAATAACGGAAACAAATTTTACAATATATTATAACCAAGTAGGCTTCATCCCACAGATTCAAGGCTGGTTTGACATATTGAATCAATCCATATAATTCACCACATCAACAAAGCCAAAAACAAGAACCACATGAACATCTGAATAGATGCAGAAAAAAACATTCAGCAAAATAAACACGCATTCATGTTAAAAAGCTAGGAATAGAATGAACGTTCCTTACAACAATAAAAGCTACATATGACAGCCAACAACCAACATCATGCTAATGGAGAAAAACTAAAACCATTTCTCCTCAAATCAGGAACAAGGCAACGATGCCCACTTTCTCCATGCATCTTCAATGTAGTTTGTAGGAGAGAATCACAAAGGTTATACCCAAGCATTTCTTCCTATTTTTATAAAATAATATACATTCTGAAATGAACTGCAAAGACATGGAAATTAAGGATTTTTGCCATTTATCTTTCCTTTTTTGATGACTCTGTATGCCTTACCTTATATGCAATATAATAATGTGCACATCTGCAGGATGGTGCAGGGAGGGCACAGAATCACAGGAAAAATAGAGAAAAAGTACAGCAGGGAATCTCACTGGCTGCACTTTTCACTGATGCAAGTGAACTATACAACTCATGAATGGGGAGATGAGGAAGGGAATAGGAATGCCTTAGGGAACAGAAGCTAACCCTGCTGTAGATCACCTCTAAAAGAATAAATTAAATTTAAAAAATAAATAAAATGAGAAAGGTATCATCTAGAGTATGGGATAAAGAGACAAGAGGGGTTGTCATTTTTGCCCTTATCACTTTTATTCAATGTATATGCATTAGTTAAACATAAACATGCATTAAATTGATTAGGTACAGTGTGGTGCCACATTCCCATAATCTTAGCATTCAAGAGGGAACATATTGCAAATCTAAGGACAGCCTGGACCACATAGCAAATTCATGGCCAATGTGGGCTATGTATCAAGATAATACATGAAAAGAATCGCATGTGAGCTAGGAGTACACAAATCCTAGTATTGCCAGCAAGCACACAAACAAAAAACAATAACAAAACACCAATAGCAACATGGAGTGTACTTTGCTTTAAATCTATCATTTTAAGTTTAGACAATCACTAGTTTGGGTAAAATGGAAGCCATGTATGTGTTCAAAGTCATCACATATACAACTCCTGCTTTTGTAAGCTCAGACTACTAGAAAAATTTTCGCCAAAGGTCTTGGAGGGATGTGGAGGGAGAAAGAAAAAGAACAGGGACAGCTGTAGAGATGAAGACAGCTCCAATAACTACAATTCCACTTTTTCAATGATAATACAAGCTCAGCTAAGCTCAAGCTTAGCATTTGCAGGCCCTCCAGAAGAAGAGGTGGGAGAACCTTAAGTCTGAGACTGATCTGGGCTACACAGACAAACATAATTGAAAGAAAAAAATAACCATTGTTTAACCTGTTGCAATTTAAGAAAATAGGTGGACAGTAATTCTGGCTCTAAGCTCTTAGAAACCTGGGAACCTGGTGCTGAAAAGGAAACATATTTTGCAATCACTGTAACTTTACATTGTAGAAACAGCCATGGCTTCCCCAAAACTAAGAATACACCCCAATGTCACTTTCCTAGATTGACCTTCATTACAACTGAATAATTGGTCCAGTATTTTGGTTTTGGTTTTTGTTTTGTGTTTAAGAAGTCATGAGCTAACCAGCACCAGCTCAACCAGCACCAGGTCTGGGACCTGAACTTTTTTTCCAGAATTTCTCTAGTCTCTTCTCTCTTTATTGGCCTCTGCCAATAATCTAGATTGCCTTTCCAAACGTGCCTAGAATCATTGTTAGAATCGTTTCCCCAGAAGAGCACTCTTACATTGACAAACTCCCTCATCTAAGACTGAGTTTGTAAAATGTGCTCCCTCTAACAAAGAAACTTTCAGAGTGAAAAGTACTCATCATTTTCAAAGTCACAAGGCATTTATGTCATCAAACCCTGTACACCTTGCATACAATGACATTCCAATAATCCCAAACTAATCCTTTTTGAGGATTTGTAAACCCCTAGCACTGTGGAATTTGATCTTAGATTCCTCTGGTTTCCATGGAAACCCTATCCATCAAAGTATGGCTTGGCATGTGAAAGGTAGCTTCATCACAAAGAAGGTGGCTTGTGTTACAAAGACCAATACAAGTATTAAACGGAAGAAAGTTTGGGTAAAAAGGTTATTTCTATAATTGTTCTCATATTTCCTAACAAGTAAAAAGGAAGCTAGGCAGGCCATTTGATTATAAGGATTGCCCATTAATGTACATACTGCATAGCATTTGGTGACATGTGTCCCATCTCTCCCTCTTTGGTAAGTGAATTTGGGAAGTTTCCTGCTCTACTTTCTCTTGTTATTTTCCTTCATTTGAAATATATATTAAAAGAAACAACATCCAGTATCAAACAGAGATCTTACTTCTGAGATTGATTGTTCTTTTCTATATGTTATTAGCATTTTCTGATTATGTGATGGGCTTTCATCGAGCTAGTCTCATACATGTGGGGAATGTATAGCTCTTTATACAATGTGTTTGGAAATTTCATGAGCCAGGACCTGTCACAAAAATTCCTAAATTAATATTCTTCAGATTCACCACCCAGAAATTTTACAATGTATTAAAGGTTTCTGAAGCAAGTCATAGTTTCTCAAAATGGCTTTAAGCATCTGAAAGAGGAGCTGTAATGAAAGCCATCTTTCAAGCCTGCTGCCCTGTACTAGCTTTCCTGAACATTATAATAAGTGACATAAGTTTGCACAGTCAGGTAAAAATGTCTCCACTCCACAGTCAAAATGAAACACCCCTAGGGCCTGAACGCAGCCTAACCTCATTGCATAATCGGTAAGATGCTGAGTATTATAGCAGCCCCTGCTTTCCTTATACCTGGCTGGTCCACACTGATGGTTCTGAGGAATTTCTTCTGCCTTGGAGGCTACATTATAACAGATCACTGGTACCTAGATGTCAGAACCTTCTGTAAATAGAAATAGATGGTGGTAACATCACAAAAATTTTCCAATTAGTTCTTCTATTGGTGGCAAATCCATCTGGGATTACCTGACAGTAAGATCAAAGTTAGAAAAAAATTTCAAAATCAGAAACTCCAGAATACAATTTGATAAAAAGGGTTCAGATAATTTTCACACACATTCTCTCTCTGTCTCTCTCTGTCTCTGTCTCTCTCTGTGTCTGTCTGTCCGTCTGTCTGTCTGTCTCTCTCTCTCTCTCTCTCTCTCTCTCTCTCTCTCGCTCTCTCTCTCTCTCTCTCACACACACACACACACACACACACACACACACACATACCATAAATTAATGAATTGCAATGCAGTCACCAAAATGAAAGAACAACACCCTTTATAAGTTAACATAAAGCCCTGGTCCTGAAATTAAGCACAGCAGGAAATGAATGCTCTGCATTGACCAAGATGCATTATATTCATCAACTGTTTTGTTGAGTGGCAACCCCTTCGTACAACTGCTTTTAGATAAATTTTCAAAAAGTATAGCATTCTCCTTTAAACTTCAGTTGGCTTATTTCCATGCAATTGCAAATGTCACATGAACTTAATAGTAGGAAGGCTGAGTATCATAAAAGTATTTTATTTTATCAAGCATTCTAGTATGAATAGCAATGGGATAGCTTCAATTATTTCAATGCTGAAAATTGCAGTGTTAGACAAAAATCTACTGATGGTATAATTTTATGGGATTGGGTACAATCTTTTATGTTTAACCCCTACAACAATGCATGGCAATGTCCAAGATGCCAAGAGTACAATGGGAGTCGGCCAATAGAATAAACCAGCCAAAGCTAGAGATTATATTTTGACTGAAAGAAATAGAATAGGGTTAGTTAAGATACATACATGTCGGTCAGATGATGATCATTACTGTGGAGAAAGCAGCTAAAACATAAAAGTGGTGGAAGCATACAGTTGAGAGATCTGGGTACAGGTGGTTCATGCCTGTATCCTAGCGTTTTAGGAAGCTGAGATATAATGATGGCAGTTCAAAGCCAGCCTAGGGAGGAAAGTCCATGGGTCTCTTATCTCCCACTAACCACCAGAAAACCAGAAATGGTGCTGTGGCTCAAAGTGGTACACTGCTAGTTTTGAGCACAAAGGCTCAGAGATAGCACCCAGGCCCGGAGTTAAAACCCTATAGCTAAACAAAAAAAAAATCAGAAAAGAGGACACTCGAAGTTATTTTTCTGCATTATAGGAGAGGTTCTAGTGGAATGAGGTAGGTATAGATTGAAACCATACAGATATTTGTAATAAATCCTTCCAAGCCACTGGAGGTTCTTGCCTGTAGCCTGAGCCACTCAGAAGGCTGAGATGTGAAGGTACTATTTCAAAGCTAGTCTGGACAGGAAGGTCCTTGAAAATATTGTTTCTAAAGAGCCGCCAAAAAGCCAGCAGTAGAGCTGTGGCTCAGTGGTGGATCACCAGCCTTAAGCACAAATGCTCAGTGGCAGTGCTAGGCCCTGAAGCCTGAGTTCAAGCTCCAGTCTGGCACAAAAAAATTGAATAAGTGTAGCTTTCCAGGTATCAGGAACGGAAAATGCAAAGCTTGCAGGTGGAGCCATGACTGAGAGGACTAGAAAGAGCAGGGGCCAGTGGGAATGTTTGGGATGAGAGAGAGAGAGCAGCTCAGGGAGAGGAGATAAGGACCTGGAAAGCATTTGTTAGATGCTGACTTTTGCTGTGAGGGAGCTGGTAAGGGAAGATGAGGTTTGATTGAAATTTCCAAGGAATGCTTTGGTTGCTTGGCTAAGAATAGACAAGGAGGAAGGGTAGAAACAAAGGAGACTGAATCTTTATAGAACATATCACTTACCTAGTGCCATCAAGAGCACCTAAGAGGTTGTGAGGGCAAGAAAATAGGTTGGCTTGCAGGATCTCAGCACTGGACGTCTAATGGGCATTTACATTCTATGTATATTTAGACTATGGAGTTGCAAATTTTATACTGACAGAATGGGTACAGGGTGAGAAAGAGGAGCTGAAGGGAACTCAACTGTTTATTTGCTGGCACAGCAGAAGGGACTTTCCATGTACGAGGATGAGCATACTAAAGATACACCAGGGCCACAAACAGGTGCAGGAATGGACTTTGGACTAGAATATATGATGCGTTTACACAGGGAGTTCCTGGCATGGTAGAGGGTCTTTGCCAAAATGAAGACTAGAGTTCAAAGCCATGGCTTTATGCATTCAGCCAGTGCATCAGGGAATATGTGCAAAGGGCACTAAAGAGCTCATGGGATGTGGGACTCAGACACATTTGGAAAAGAGAGGACACAGAGGGGACAAGCAAAGACTAGAGATAGGGGATGGTTAGGGTGAGAGGAAAAGTACAAGTGTTGGATGAACTGCAGAAGTCAGATGAGAGGGAAATGCCAGCTGGCAGCAAAGCTGGGCTCTGTCTTGAATGCTGACCTGTAATTAGTCAGCCGGACATGTGGTTTAGCACACTACACAATAAGGTTAAATCCACAAGAACAGTTTGGGTGGAGTTGTGAGTTGTGAATGGGTCAGGAAAACGTAGACCAAGAAAAGAAACATTTAAAATAATTGTAAGGGTACTTTTGGTATTGAAAGGATTGGAGAACTGGAAGAATTACCAGAAGTACATGCAGGTTCAAATAACAACAAAAACAGTACCCACATGGCCTTAAGATCAGAGAAAAATGGCAGGCTGGTTTGCAGCTAAACAATCTAGTTGGAAACACTGAGAATAATGCTAGTAGAAATGCTTTGGGTGGTTAATGGAGACACTCCTCTTCCTGAGACAGGACTTGGGACAACGTACCCCAGTGATTAAAGAAGAAGAAAACTTTTCGCCCATTTCCATTACCAAGGCAGAACACAAGTGTCATGCGCCTATACCTGACCATTCTTCAGTGTATCTATACAGTGCTCATCAGTATGTAATACGAATCCCCCCAACACACAATAAATCACACCGTGTCCGTTGTACAGCACCAGTAACTTCCTTGCAAAGCATTACCTCACCACGAGCTTCTGAAATATCTGGAATGTTCATGAAGACACACAGGAGCACTGACTGTCAGCCTTCTCTACAAGCACAGATTCTGAGAAAAGGACCTGTGGCCTTTCAGGGGTAGACATCACGGAAGGAATGCAGCATCGAGCAGTTGCCACCCCAATAAATTGAGTCAGGATTTTTCTGTGAAGAGCAGAGTAACTTCAAGTGTCTTTTAAGATGCTGAAATCCGAGCTTGCACTTATCAACTGGAAATTCTGAGGTTTACTTGGCTTTAGATGAATCACACACTTCTGAATTCTTAACACCTTTTCTCCATGGGATTCGAATGGACAGTATGTAAATTCTTGGCATAGATTTAGTCAAATTCTAAGTACTTCGTGCTAGGGAATAAAGGAAACGTGAGATAACCTCGTAGCCCACTAGGAGACAGTAACATTTATCTCACTATAAGACTTATAAAATCGCTTTCAACAAGCTGTGTTAGCCAAATGACTGTCAACACATCTGTCCTTTACTGTCCACAGGACTTCAAATTGCACTGGAATGTTTGGCTCTAAACAAAGTTGTAGATTCCAGACAAAGGAAGAATATCTCTCCATCCCACAGAAGAGAGCAGTCTAGACTTCCATCACCTGGTTAAGCTGGAGTCGGAACGCACAGTGAAACATCCTCTTGTGCCATGCAGACTTTAATTTCCTGTTTTCTTATTCTTCTTGCGGTGTTGTTTCTATATTGCTCTAATTTGTTTCTGGGCCTCCAATATACTATTGCTTGCTATTTATCTTGGTGTGTGTGTGTGTGTGTGTGTGTGTGTGTGTGTGTGTGTGTGCGTGCGCGCATGTGCACACACACATGTGTTCATACTAGGTTATATGACTTAGTATTGTCATTCAGGTTTTGATCCCAACCACTTGAGCCACAGCTCCACTTCTAGCTTTTTGGCAGTTAGTTGCAAATAAGTATCTTATAATCTTTCCAGTCTGGGCTGGTTTGGATCCCAAGATTTATAATTTAGCCTCCTAAACAGCAAGGATTACAGAAGTAAGTCACAGAGTCAGCAGCATTTATTTATTTTTGTCTTTGTCAAACTTTCTTTCAAATTTGGGTGTTTTCTCTCATTTGCTTTATCCAATGACTGATAACTAGGATGGAGAAGTGAAAAAGAAGTTATTATCAAGTAATACAATATACTGGTAGTTCCAGATAAACATTTGAGAAACATTTCATAAAGAAAAAAGGCATTATAGCCTGGTTCCAAAAAAGGCATTATAGCTGGGCACAGAGTGTCCACATCTTTTTTTCCATATATTTTTATTGTGATTAATAGTAGGGTTACTTTATATTCACCAGATGGAAGGTGCATTAATTCCCGTACATTGATACCCTTTCTCATATCTTGGTCCCCATTTCCCTCCCTCCCACCCCCACCAGGGAAAATAACCAAATACAAATATATCCAATATATCAGATAACAAAGTGAGATACTGTAACAATATGAGATAACCAAGGGACAGCAAAAGAGATGAGAGATAACATAGTACATTAAGGACAACAATTACTCATTATATGGCTTTTGTTTCTATATCCTGGAGGTCCTTTCATTTAGCATCATACTGTATGGCCTTATGTATCTAGGTTTGAGTGTCCACATCTTTAATACTATCTATTCAAGAAGCTGAGGTCTGAGGATCATGGTTCAACGTCAAGACGCTTATCTCCAATTAATCTGTGACTCAAGTGGTACTGTTGAGCTGTAAAGCTTAGACACAACATCCGGGCCTAGAGTTCAAACCCCATGACCAAAAAAAAAATCCCCAAGACATTCAATAAACCATCACAAAAAGCTAGAAGTTGAGATGTGGATCAAATGGCAGAGTGCTTCCCTTGAGCACAAAAGCTCTGAACAGTGCCCAGACCCTGAATTCAAGCCCCAGGAGTAGCACAAAGGAAAAAGGCATTACATTGTATGTATCAAGAAATAGGGCCTAGAAAATAGGTGTCATGTATTTGTACCATTTACCCAAAATAAATAAGCTAAGCAATGGAAAATTGCATACATCACATATTCATTTTCATTTTGAATATACAAATCTTTTTCATGGAGGAAAAACTCATATTGTCTCACGCAATTAAGAACAAAACTGAAATAATGGTCATGTTCCATTTTCTAAATCACTAGAATCATCTTGATGCTACCATCACAGATAAGTAACATAAGAGGCTTTGGGCTCTGATCCTTGTATGAACATGATTCTGTACAAGCAATTATTTGATACTGAAGAGGAAAAGACAGGTTTTACTATGTACAAGACCTTTCTCTCAGTCCTGGTCATACATCACTTTAGAACTTACTAAATAATAGGAAATTAGTTAATTAAGCTCTATAATAATTCTTCAGCACTTTAAATTCTTTATTTTACTCTACATAATTACATGCTTATCATAACTGACTTTTCTCAGGAACCAATTTGGGGCAAAAAGAAGAAATTCTAGAAATTCGCAATATGATTTAATCCATTAAAATAACTCAACTCCATTAAATAAGTTGACTGCCTAGCTGAAATCACAGACAGGAGCTCATTGAACACAAATCAAAACAATGTAAAAATGATTCTAAGAGACAGAAAACACTGCTAATTCAGGTTCCATGGAGAAAGTCATCTTCACAGTTCCCATTTCGTTCTTTGCCAACATTGTCTGGAAGTTACACTAAAACTGTGAAAACACAGCTAATCAACTAGGTTCAGACTGTTCATAATTGCTCCCCCTTCCCAGTATCTCCAGCATTATTTTAATGGTGAACAGACTTTCATGATTCAAGACTCCTTACTCGTACACATTTTGTAGTCACTTGAATTTGTCTTAAGTGATCAGGCTCTCGGCCATATTGTCACTGTAATATTACTTTAATGTGCAGCACAAGATACTTTATCACTCAAGAGAAAGATCAGCAGGAAAAGATAACCTTGAACATACTTATTCATTGACTTAGGCCACATTGTTACTTTGTTGAAAAATTTCTTTTTCCAGTACATGGCAAGGTTCTAGAGAACTGAGCCTCCTCAAATCATCACACCAGTAGCTAAGTCAGTGAGTATCTACTGCATTGATAAATGTTTATTGCAGGCACAAGAGAACCACTCTCTGTTTTCCCTCACAGAGAGGGAATACTAAAAACAAAACTGGCTGTTAATCATTCTTCCAGGTGACTAAGCCTAGAGCAGGCATTCAGACTCTGATTCCACAAGTTGATATGAGCATAGAGGATTCTGGTCACTATGTTTGGTCTGGAGAAAGCTTTATAACTCTATAGCTGTGTAAGCTGAGTATCTGCAGTGATAGCAATTAGAGAAAATCCACTCCGATTGTCTAACTGTAGGCTGGTGTTTACACTTCACAGAGCTTAATGAATGCTCTGCATGATTTGAGTACAGGACCTCTGCACCTCTCAAATCTCCAAGCCTAGAGCATTAGAACCAGAAGAGTTTGAACAGGTTATGGTGGTTGAGGCCTATGATTCCAGCTACAGAGACCAGAAGAATCAGAGTTTTCGACTACAGTAGGAAAATAAGTTAGAAATGCCATCTCAAAACAAGATGGACGCTATGTATCATCTCAGGTAAGCACGGAATTATTGGTAGACCATGGTCTCAGGCTGGCTTTGGGCAGGTGTGAGAAATAATTGTTTAAAAATGACAACAAAGAACTACAGGCATACTTTAAGTGTTAGAGAACTTCTATAGCAAGTACAAGGCTCAAAATTCAAAACTCAATATTTACCAGAAAAGAGAGAATTGAGCAATAGAACCAATACCAAAAAAAGGGAAAGAGGAAAAGAAAAGCGCTGGGATTTATCTCAAGAAAGCTTCTAGTTATACACTTGAGGCTTCTACTCGTATCCCTAATGGCTCAAGAGGCTAACATTTGAAGATTGGATTCAATGCCAGCCTGAGAAAACAAATCTATGTGATTCCTTATCTCTAACCAGCAATATCCATAAGTGAAAGTGTGGCTCCAGTGGTAGAGAACCAGCCTTGGATGAAAAAACCAACCAGGAGGATGAAGCCCTGAATTCAAGAACCTGCCCAATGGGGTGGGAGGAATAAAGAAAGGAAAGGAAAAGGAAGGAATATTTGGCTAAGTTCTTACAACACTATTACTGTGTAACAAGTTACACACATGCAGAAGTTTATCAAGACATGCTGTTTCTCTTTCTGACATTCAGGAGTTCAAGCACAACCTCCTTGGATTCTCTGCTGAGAGCCTTAAAGACTGCAAACCATATGTAAATGATGGCAGGGTCCTTCCTGGAATTAGGGAATTTCTAGCAGGGTAACTGGTGTGGCCATGAATTAGATCTACTCCATGCAATTGTATGACTATGACCCTGCTTCTTGCTGTCTGTGGGCTGGGGTTCACACAACCCCTCTTCATACTATCTTCTTACAATTATTCTTTCAAGGTCAAGAAGAGTCTTCATTTCAAGAGGAACCTGGACCAAAATATAAAGACATTTACCTAAGTAAGGCCCACCCAGAATTAACTCGAAATCAGCTGTTAGGACCTTAATTTTATTTGCAATGTCCCTTTGCCCTTTCCATAATCTCATTTCAATGGTGACATTTCAACATGCTTAAAATCCTACTCACACTTAAGCTGTACAGAGAGGATAAACCATGATGGTCTTTTAGGAAAACTTTGTTACTATTGTCCGTGGTTGCCTTTCAGATAACATTGTTTCCCAGGATCCTCAAAAAATGTATGACACACAAAGGTTGGTGCAGACATACATTTATGTAACATATAACATGAAAAAATATGTGTTAGTTCAGTCAGAAATATTACAGCACATATATGTCTAGAGATAGATAGGCAATAAATACACAGAAAACAAACAGATAAACAGACTGACAGATAGATGGAGGCAATTTTTCTTTCTCTTCCATTTGTCCTCCTCCTTCTCTCCATGTCCTCTTCTTCCTTCATTTTCTCTTCAACATAAATACCAAATAGAGTTAATTCATATACATTTCCAAAAAAGAAAACAACCAAGAAACGTAAATTTGAACATGAAAAATCTGGCTGAGGTTTTCAATTCCACTCTAATAACACATTTCAAGGCATCCGTTGGTAGCAAATGTGTCTGCACACCCTCAAAGAGGTGGAATTTGCTTTTTGCATTGAATAGCACTATACAACCCAAATCAGTGCATCTTCCTAAGTGTTCAGGATGACATAAAGAAAAATAAACCATCTGTAAACCAATTGCCTCAAGGAAATTAGGGACATTTTTTGGAGGATTCACAATAAAGTGAAATAAAAGTTTGATAGAGCCAATTCTCTTTTTTGTTCAATAAAAAAACCCTGCTTTTATGGAACTAGATTTAAGTGACTTTACTCTATGTATTTGTGTAATGGATTTTCTCAGATTTGCACAGCTTAAGAAAATAAAATGAGTAAGGAAGCGATCTGCAGAGAAGTTCTCACCTAATCAGAGATTTTTAAAGTCTTTTTATCATAAGTATGCAAAAGTGGGAGTTAAAGGAAAGATTATTTTTTGGTCAAGATGCATATTTCAAGATGGAAAATAAAAAGTAAAAACACACGTTGCAAACTGGGCCTGTGAGAGGCATAAAGAATGAAGTGCCACTCAAAGAAATCTAGTTAAAGGCCAATAGCACTGCAATTTAAAACAAAGCTTTATTCAGGGATTATTATCATATCTAACATCTGTACTTCTCAAGGTCATCGTAGCTAAGTAGGAGAACTTACTGAATAAAAACACACAGACACAATCAAAAGAGAAGATTGTGTCACTGGCTACAGTCCTTCATAGCTCTGTGAGCCCAGCAAGCGACATAAAGAGGCACAGCCTAAACTCCCACACATGGAGAAAATACTCTGTCCCAGGGTAACCATCAAGCTGAACAAATCTTAGAGACAATAAAAGTAGATCATCTATCATTATTAACTGAAAATCTTAAAATGGAGAGAATATGATTATCCACAATGCAGATCATTTTAAAAGAACTCTTAACTCGAGCAAAGAATACTTTGTGGTATTTATCCAACAGAGAGAACATACATTTTTTTCCCATTTCTCCATTCTATCATCACAATTTCCTTACTTCAGATCCAAATGTACAAGCCCAGAAAAAGACGGGAATCTTTAGAACCTCGCTTTCCTAAGCTCTGAATACATTCAAAGCAAGTCTAGCTATCTGAACTTTGTTACTATTTATTTATTTATTTATTTATTTCATAACTATTTAGTGCACTAATTTCATTCAGTATTGATCTCATAATATGGTGTCAAGAATAAATAGTTCACAACACTTTTCTCCCTCACAAAATTGGCACTGTTACAAACAATACTTTACAAAACTTTACAAACAAACTTTATAAAAATTTGCTTCTTTCTGTACCATGATTATTCAAGATGAGGAAAGTTTATTTATTTTACTCTTCAGATTTTATTTTCCATAATGTATTATACAAAGAATTCTTTTTTATTAAGAAGGATTCTGCCTTTGGTTGTAGTTCTGCATTTTGTATGCTTTAGGAAAGTCATTGAGATGATATCCAGACCCTGTGGTAAGACTGCAGATAACATTTTCAAGTAGTAAGAGGCAGAAATCAACTCTGAATCTTTGTACTTGCATTGAAAAGATCCCTTCAGTTCTTCAGTGGTTGGCAAAGGGAACAGATGCTTAGAAAACCCTCCTGTAAATACTGATTGCAACATCGGTTGAGAGTGAGGCGAAGGGCTTTTGCTCTTCCTGATCCACCACTATTGGGTTTTACTTTACTATTTTACTTTTTGTTCTTTGAGTAGTTATATAAAACACTTTTAATTCAACATACATACCAATTTATGAGTACAAGATAGCTTATCGATTCCTTTATTTGTGTGTGTGTATGTGTGTGGGTGTTGGTACTAAGGCTTGAACTAGAGACTTCATTCTCTTACTTGGCTTTGTCACTGAAGGCTGTGCCTCTTTGATTTGAACCACAACTCCATCTGAACTCGAGTGGATTTAATGAAAGATAAGAGTCTGACAGACTTCTCTGACTGGCTGCCATTGAACTGTGATCCTCAGATTTTAGCTTCCTGAATCCCAAGGATTGCAGCTTTGAACCACTGGCACCCAGCCATTACCAGTTTTTAAATGAAAACAAAACACAAACTAAATTCTGAATATCTATAACATTAAGTCCAATCCTTACTTCTAACAAGGTACAAAAACTTTCACATACCCTGCTTCTGTCAGCTTGGTGAAACGTCCCGTCACTACTTTTGCATGACACAATAATCACCTTCCACTCAGCAGTATTTCAGAAGCAGAACCCAGTCACAGTCAACAAGAATTTTCTAATCCATTCCTGCGTTAGAATCTTGCCCTGCCTGATATTCTGCAAAATGAGGGCAAATATTTCCTGCACTTGACTGGAAGTCTCATCATTTAATTAATGTGTCCAATACCACTAAAATTGCTCATAACCTAGGTATGCCACATGCACTCATTAAAATACAGTAAATGTGCTGGTCACTGGTGGGTCACATCTGCAGTCCTAGCTACTTCAGAGGAGTGAGATCTGAGGACCTCAGTTGGAAGCCAGTCCAGCAGAAAATTCTGAAAGACTCTTATGTCCAGTTAATTACCACAAAAAAAGCAATGTAGTGTAGCTGTGGCTCAATTGGAAGAGGCCCAACCTCAAGTGATAAATATAAGGGACAGTACCCAGGCCTTGAGTTCAAGTGCTAGTACTGGTATTACATTCCAAGAAAGAGCACAAAATTCGCCACTAAAAATCCTCTGTGACTATCCATTTACAAAATCTCTGGTATTGATCAGAAATCAGAGTAGCTAAAACCCTCATTGCTGCCTTTTGATTAAGTGTATAAAATATTCCCTATTAAGAAAACAAACTGAACATAGAGTCACATTGGACTGACATGGGTATAATCTCCTGGACTTTATTTGCACAGCATTTCCAGTCTTCTTCACCCACTACTATTTATCCAACACTGACTTTTATAAACTTCGGGCTCAGCTGTGGACTAAACATGATCAGAAGCTTCTAAGTTGGTTCCTTGGTCCTGCCTTTAGCCACCCCCCTCCACACTGGCTATTTTCCATGGCTCCAGCTTGTTTGGTCAGGGGAGGAGATAGAGATGCCCAGAGTGTGGGGCACGTCACATCAAGGGTAAAAGGCCTACCTCGTGGCCCAGTGCTCACTTCCTGGTTTTGGAGATCCAACCAGCCTGTCTCCTGGTTGGGAGGTTTGGCTGTGGTTTGTGATGTAAAATAAGGCTACCTGGAACCCATGGATTGGCCCCGCTGCCCTCTCTGACCGCACCTACCTCCTCCTGTCCTACTTACTTTTATGTTAATAGACAATCCTGCTTCTTACTTTAGCCCCTGGTATCTTCCCATTAAACGAGTCTGCTGTGACATTCTCCCTGGCGTGTCTGTGTCTTCCCTCTGGAGAAGGGAGGGCTGGGTGAAGGCGGCCAGCCGGCCCTAACCTTTCTTAGTCGGGGCATGTTCTCTTTGCCCTTCCTGCTGGTCAGGAGGCAAAGAGTGCTAAAAACCCCGACACAGAGTCTGGTTCAGCTCCTATTCCTGCATTTGAAATCCTTCCATGGCTTTCCACCTGGCAGGAGGGAAAATAGCCAAGATCACTGAGCTGAGTCCTCTGACCTACCGCATTTTATCTGCTGACCTCTGCCTGTTTGCTGCACTGCAGTCACTGGGGCTGCTTAATGGCTCTTCCATCTTGTCCAGGCTACACTTCCACCTCCAGGCTGTTGGCCATAACCTCTCCCTCAGCCTGGCTTTCCCCATTTCCCCTGACACGGGCTGGCTGCCTCTGCATCTCTGTTGGAAATTTGTGTTAACGCCACTTATTACTTTCCCATCACTGCTGTAGCAAATTGCCACAGACTTATTGTCTTAAAATAACAGAATCAATGCTGCCATCTTTCTGGAAGTCAGGGGTTTGAGACACAATTCATGGCACCAAAATCCATGAGTCAGCAAGACCACACTCCCTGGGGGTCTCTTTGGGAAATCTGTGCTGTCCTTAATGGCTACTAGGGAAAGACGGATTTCTAGTCACATCTGACCCATCTTCCTATCTGTGGTCACAGGAAGTGTCCTCTGCCTCCAGTGTAAAAACAAGCATCATACACCTAGACCTCAGCCTCCTGAGGAGCTGGGATCAGAAATGTGAGCTACTGATACCCAGGTAACTTCTTTATTTCATTGTTTTATTGTAAAGGAGATATACAGAGTGACTATAGTTACAAAAGCCAGGAATTGAATATATTTCTTTTTGAGAAGTGTCATTCCCCTCTTCATTTCATCTCAGTTTTTCTCCTTTCAACCCCCTTCTCCCCCCAACCTGTATAGTTCATTTCCAACCTAGTGGAAATGCCTCACCGCTGCATTGCTTCACCCTTTGTCCCACCACTTCTGTGCTCCCCCAAATCAGAGAAACTTATATACACAACAATGGGCACAGAGACTTAAAATAGCCCAGAAAGAAAGGAGCACAAGGATGAGGACTGGAGAGAGAGGACATGGAGAGGGCTGGAATAGCAACTTAGGTCATCTTCTTCCCCTCTCTCTCCTCCATCACAAGCTGCTTCTGCTACTTACACTGTTTTGTGCTCTAGCAAGGAGTTAGCACATGTATTAGAAAAATCCATTTCCAACCAAAACACCCAGCTTCTAGCTGTGAACATGACTCCTGTTCTTTGAGTCACAAACCAGAATCTACTGGAAGACATGGTTGTTATTTCCACAAAAGAAAATACAATCTATGTTTTGCAATTCATGGCAGATAATCCATTTCTTTTGAAAATCTTTGACAGAGCTTAAACAAGTAAGTAAATATGGAGACCCTACATGCACCTCTTACCTTTGGATTGCTGTATCTATCACAAGTAAAAGCATGATGCATTCAATATTATAAAAAAAAAAGCCTCCAGGAAAGATATTGACATCCCAACAACGACCTATTGAAGATGCTTCATGTTTCGTAAATGGTGTCTTGGGGTAAAATGACAGGACACTGGGTTGTTACACAAGATTGCTTATTGCAAGTCTTCTTGGCGGTGGGTGATTGACATGTGGGGCCGGAGAACTCTGGTTGTGGACTGACTTTTCATCAGCAGCCAGTCTCCTACATCATCCATGACAGCAGTGACAGCGGCCTCTTCCTCTGTCTGTGACAGCAACAAATATCAGAATACACTGCCAGGCATCTGATGAGGACAGTAAAATGCAAGCCCCTGGGCTGAGAACCAATGTTCTGCAGATAACATGTAATGGCAAAGCATTTTCCCATCTTTCAGTCATTTAAACTCCTGTATATTCAGGGCTAAAGTTTAATACAGAGTCAGTTTATAAATTTGTTCATCCATATTCCTTCTGTTTAAAATAATGTTTAAGCATTGTTGAGTAATTCTAAGAGAGTCTAAAGATCAAGAAGGCTCAAAGACAAACATTCATAAAAATGCAGTTGTGACGGTAGGGCGGGTCCAAGTCAGAAAATGACATACCAAATCCATAACTTCCCAACTAACATACCAAAGGCCTTTAACAAATAGTTTAGGGTCCCTTACTAACCTCAGTCCTTTTGTCTGACAAGAGCAGAATTTAGGAATGATTTGATTGTAAGGAAAAGTGATAGGAAAATGTATTAGAAATGAAATACAGCAGAGATAGAGAACACCTGCCATAGGAAAACAAAACTTCAGCCCTTCTCTGCCACTTTGGCCATCTTCCTTGTTCAAGAACTTGGCTTAGCATAAACATAGGGAGAATTGCTTGGCTTTCTGATTGGTCAGTCTTCTTTCTGTTTGCAGAAAGGTCATGATGTCAAGGATTTACGGTCCAGTCTTTACTTTCTTGCTTTTTTCCTTCTTCACTGGTTTTGTAGCTCCATGCCAAATTTTGTTGTCTAGCAAGTTTTGGTTCATCAGAATCCAGCTTTCTGCAAGCTTTTAGGCCCACTTTTCTAATCACTCATATCACAATGACACACTTTCCATTTCTTTCTCTTTTCTAATACATTTAAAATATATATATATATTTTTTCTTATTTTTTTCTATTTTTTTATTGTAATTAGTAAAAGGGTTACATGATATTTGTCAGATAGAAGGTGCATTAATTCACATACATTGATACCCTTTCACATGTCTTGGTACCCATTTCCCTCCCCCCCCCACACCCCCCACCCGTCTTGGTTTTCCCCCCTTCCCTATCAAATTTCAAATATCCAAATACAAATAAATTCAATATATCAGATAACAAAGTGAGATACTATCACAATATGAGATAACCAAGGGACAGCAAAGGAGATGAGAGACAACATAGTACATTAAGGACAACAATCATTCATTATATGGCTTTTGTTTTGTTTTTGTAGAGGTGGTATACAGAGGAGTTACAGTTATATGAGTCAGGTAATGAGAACAATTCTTTTTGAACTTTCCTTCCCTCAGCCATTTATTTCTTTTTAAGTATCAAATAGCATATCAGAAATCACACACCTCAAAAACCATTGTTAGCACATTTTACACTACAGAGAATGCATGAGGGATATAGGGTTGGTAGAATACTCTGAGCTTGACTTCTATATATCTTATTCCAATCTTTTGCCTCTAAAGAGTCTTAAATATAACACACTTATTTAAATTTGACAGTAAATATTGGCACCTTCCCCAGTGTTCATAACTTTATTTTTAAATGCAGTTTTAGTGGCATATTGTGTGACTAAAATTTATATGTTCTATGTTTATCAAAGCAACTCTGCAACAATAAGCGATTGTTTAAATAAATTATTCCATAAGCATCCATAACCTTTTCAAAAATTACAGCTGAGAAGAATAATTAGTGGCATGGTTATGATATAAGGCAAAAGTTATCAAAGTAAAATAGAAAATAATATATAGTGCATACTAACTCACAAATATATATAAATATGATATGTAAACTCATTGTATTCATCAAAGCTACAACTATTTCAACTTGCGTATTTTGTTTTTATATTATCCCTAAGTATGTTTACAAAAGGCTTTAACACACCATATTAATTTATGGCTAGAATTGGTCTTGATGTATTTTCAGTATTCTTCCCCTCCATCTCTCCCACTTTATCCATCACCTTAAATGACCTGGTTCCATTTTCACATATGCTCATTGAAAGTTCACTTATATGTTTTATCTCTTAACCTCAAGGCAGAGATGAAGAAGGAACTCGTGTGTGAGAACTTTCCAAAGCCTTCATTTTCAGCATTGTAGTATCAAGAACTACCAACGCACACATGGGCAGCAGAATCCAACTCTGCCGCCTCTCTCTGTGCCATTGATGGCTAGGCTCCTTTGTTTTTTCAGAACTTATCCACAGCTCAAGGGAAACCATGGCAAAAGGCCTTTCTATTATGATGTGCAGATGTTCCCTTCATCTTTCCACTCTCTCCACTGGGCCCTGTTCCCTGAAACCCACTCCAGGAGAAATGGAATATGGGTTCTATCTCGAGGAAATGGTCTGAGCGTCCTTTCAACACCATGCTTGCCCTTACGAGGCACAAGTCCTGTGCCCTTCTTAGCGCATGCTCATCCAAAAAGTAAACTGCCCGCCCCCCAACAACAGGTGGCAGCTACATACAAGACTGCTGGAAGCAATCTTCTTTAGTTCTCTGATCTTGAACTTGTGCCAATCATCATGTACACAGACCCTTTCTCCTCCATTACTCTCTAGTCTCCACAAAGCTTGTAACTCTCTTATATGCTCTCACCATAAAATGAACTTCTTCTCAATCTACCATAACAGAAGGCAGATGAGCACATTTCATTTAAAAAGCGTTTTCTTTCCTCTCTCCTTTTTTTTAAATGTTGGCAGTGCTGGGATTGCTAAATGAGCACTCTACCACTTTAGCCTCATCCACAGACTTTACAGTTTTTGAGTGGATGCTGAAAGTGTTGTAACAGAAAAACTAAGGTTTTCATGAGATGTGGTAATGAAAAAGAACTGCATTCTTCTTCGGCAAATAAGGAAACAACTTCAGAGGTCAAATTCTTTTGAACATAAGCTGAGGTGACCCACAAACACAATGTGTGTAAACAAATGGCTGAGAGGTTTGTAGAAGAGACTGGATGCTCACCCCTGCTTGATTGTTGACAGGCAAACACACAGGGCACAGTAATGAGAGTGGAGTGATTCTTAATCTACCAGGGTCTGTCTGAAAGGTGTGTACAAATGAAAGTTGGGGAACAGTTTTTGGAGGCAGTAAGAATGATTTTCCAAGAAGATAATCTGAGTATTAAGTAAAATCTATGATATTGACTAGCTGATGACCTGAAAATATTTAATACTCTCCACTTCTCAATTAAGTCACACAATGATATGGTCACAGTAAGTGAAGGCACACTCAGTGCTTGCCAATCTGCTGTCACACATTTCTATTGGATAATAATGACTATAGGGAAGGAGTCATTGGCACTGAAAATTGTTAAGCTCTGTTTCCCTGTGACCTGGGTTTGACGCGTTAGGCTTTATAAGCCACTGCATAGCCTTCCCTGTCTCTTTCTGCCACTAAGAAAAAGATGAAATATTAATGAAAATGAACCTTCCCTGAGCTCTTACTAGGTTTTATACACTGTTCTCAGGTCTCCACAGATTCCTCAATTTTCCTGGCTCAGAAAGTGACAATCATTGTCACCTGTTGAGAAAATTGAGGCACATAGATGTCACAGAATATGTATTCACTCAGTTAGTTGCTGTAGATTGCAGACAGAAGGAATATCCAGCCTCTACTTTTACTCACTATGTTTAAGATGTACACCACCAAAGGAGAGAAAGAATCATGGAAGAAAATAACACCAGTTATTCCCAGGGTTTCCATTATTATGTACTATATGTATATTCATAGAAAATAGGTTTAATTGCTTGATCCTTTGTTTTTTATTCATTGTAAATAATTTCCTTTCTGCTATAAACATGGACTTTGAATGTAATGTTATAACTGAATCATAATATAATACAGGCCAACATGTGGATTGGAATTAAAAGACAGATGACATGGTTTTGCTGAGCAAATCCAGGCTTGTGCCAGAGAGGGACACATGGATAGAGAAGGCTGACGACTCTCTGCAGGTGTCCAGCGCATGCTCAGTGACTCTGAAGGATTTGTAAGGCGATCGTCCACACATCTCTCCATGTTTCGTGATCTCTTCATCTAGCTCTGCCACCTTGGACTAAACTGTGTGTCTTTGCTATCCTGGAGCCTATTAATGAGATATAATATTTTTACTTCAATTCAAGATAGTTGCTTCCTGTGTAAAAAAAAAAAGTCAAACAGGTAATCTTATCAAGATTTGTCTAGAAAATCTGTGAACTCTAATTACATACACTTGAAGTACCTTTCTTAAAAGCACAAGGAACCAGGCACACAAGGATAGGTGTGCCTTGATTTCTCCTTCAGTGCACCCATGATCTACAATCAATCCAACCCCTAATCGCATGACCATTTGATTCTAGTCTCCACTATCCTAAGATTCTTTGCCTTTTGCCTACTGTTCTAGTAGGGAACCAAAATGAAATCTAATACTAACAGCTTCATATTTTTCCTTACTTTTGCATCCCACCCACTACTTACCCCAGTATTAAGCAAGATGATGCATATATACACATATGTATTTTTAATTACCAGCCATTTGGATAGAGGAAGAAAAAAATGCCTCAATCTTTTCACAAAGCAAAGTCAAGGGCCCTTAGGCAAAATCTAACCAGAGAGCATAACATTGGATGCTAATTCTTGCCATGACACCAAGAGGCTCAGTAACTGTAAAACAGTTCCTTAGTTTTGCCACTTAAGTAGGTTGAAGGATTTTTGTTTTTGTTGGTCATGGGGCTTGAACTCTGGGCCTGGGTGCTGTCCCTGAGCTCTTCAGCTCAAGACTATTGCTTTTACCCCTTGAGCCACAGTGCCACTTCAGGTTTTCTGGTGGCTATTGGAAACAAGAGTCTCAGGAACTTGGGCTGGGATATAGCTCGGTGGCAAAACACTTGCCTAGCAAATGCAATGCCCTGGGTTCAATCCCCAGTACTAAAAAGGAAAAGACAAAAAATAGTTAAAAAAAAACCAAACAAGTGTCTCACGGACATTTCATGTCCAGGCTGGCTCTTCTGAGACACCGGTGACAAGCTGAAGGATGTTTTAGATGGCTATTCAGCAGTTGAACTTAATATTCAACAGCCACTTTTGGAACCGTGAGTTTGTGCCAACATTTTAAAGTGACTTATTGAACTATATATTAATCAACTAATTCCCCTGCGCTTTCATAGGTTTATTCTTATACTTATTACTTAAATATTTTTATTAACTTTAAGTAATTGTCCAAAGGAGTTGCCTCTCAACAAAGCAGCTTCTGAATACACTGTATCTTCATCTATGCCATCCCTTTCATCATTCTCACCCTTCCATCCCAACCCACTTCTTCCTTCACTTATGTTTTAAGTCTACTTTAGTAATTTCATTTTAAATATTTATGTATTTAAATGTACTGCTAGAACAGAACTTTTAGATATATTCCACTGTCTAATTCCTGAATTTTGATGAGACATGAAGTACTGTTTTAATATTTTTAGTATGTCCATAATAGCACTATTATATATCAATAGGAAGATTCCTTACAAGGTATTTCAGGAAATTCTGGTGGTTTTTAAGCAGTTTTGACTAGAAGCAATCCAGTTATCGAAGGAGTACTGGTTTTGTAGGCTCAGTGTTTTTGCCCACCCATGTAGGTGATATTAATTTTGCCTACAAAAAGCACATTTCAGAGAAAGCGAAAGTCAGAGTGACAAAGGGAATAGTTAGAGACAAGTTTCCTAGCTTCATCCCAGCTGCCTATAAAGAATTTTGCTATGTTAAAGTATTTCATTTTCTTTACAATAATAACTTATTATCCTTAAATACAGAGTGGTTTTAATTGAACATGTCAGCTTGTGAATACAGTACATCTTGATCCCTGTCACCCCTGCTCATTCTGCCTCACATCTACCAGCCAATCCCCTCAATTTATCTAGTTCCATTTTCCCATACATACATTGAGAATTACCACCACATTTGCTCATTCTTCCTCTCTCTTTGTTCTCTTCTTCCCCTGACCTCTTTTTCTCCACCACAGAAGTTTCAGCTTCTTGGTATTCATTTTCTTAAACTGTGAGTTAGTTGTTCAAAGACTTACACCATTAAATTCCTCTCCACATATATACTTCAGGTAATACATTTGTGTATGTACTCACATGACCTTGAATATGTTTGTGTATCTATTTATAATTTGGATCAAGCTTCCACATGAGAGAAAATATGTATCCTCTGTCTCTGAGCCTGACTTCACTTAATATGTTTTTTTCCCTATGTCCACTATTTTTCTGCAAATGACGCAATACTAGCCTTCTTGGTGGATAAATAAAATTGTGTGTGTGTGTGTGTGTGTGTGTGTGTGTGTGTGTGTGTGTGTGTGTGTGTTTACTAGGTCCTGCCTTGTAATTACAGCCTATTACACGAATGCCAAGAATGTGGCTGGATTATAGAGTAGTTCCATGTTTGGTTTTCTGAGGAAACTCCACATTACCTTCCACAATGGGTGTACCAGTTCACATTGCCACCAGTAATGTAATACAGTTGGTTCCTTTCCTCCTGTGGAAGAAGAACAATGTGCTGGTCTGGTCTCTTCCAACAGACATAGTAGACTGCTATCTAAATAAAGTACTATGTGGTTCAGTCCCAAGTGTACATGGCTCCTGTTGACTTTTTATTCATTTATGTATTTTTATTCCATGAGCTAAACCATATTTAGCCAGTTGTCCTCAAAGCTCCTATAGCAGAATTTTTCTTGTTAAACTAGAGCCTGGAGTAGAGGTTATAAATATTTGGGAGGAAATCAGAAATGCAATAACTGCTTTATTAAGGAAAAGAGATTACTATATATTGAGTTTAATTAAAATTATGGAAGCTTCTGTGATGCTGAGACAGATAATCCAGATCAGACTGGCTTCAACAAATTCCTCACTCTTCCTGCAGATCACAGCTTGGGAACAGGATGGTGGTTTTGCCTGGTATCTGAACAAATGGCCAGATCTCCAAGATTAACCCTTGTATGTCCTTTGTACAAACTAGGAGAGATTGAGTACCATCACCGCCACCTTCAGGGACATAAATGAAACAGCAAATCCCTCATTTCAAACTTTATTTGAATTAACTTTATTTGAAGCAGGACTATATGCTAATAATCACTTTTCTACAACAGATAATGCTTGTCAGTTTCAATATAATACGCAAAAAGTAATTTTGAAATGTGTTTCATTTCCACATGATGGATAGTAATCCCAATATAAACACGTGATTTTTGTGGCTAAATAAAAAATTGAGCTGAGTGCTCTACTTTGCACGTAGCTTCAGAGTTGTGACACTACTTACTCAAAAGCCTGAGGTCTGAGGTTTGTGGTCTGAAGCCAGCCTAAAGGGAAAGTCCCTGAGATACTGATCTTCAATTAACCAGCAAAAGAAATCCTAAAGTGGATGTGTATGACTACAGCATTACAGGGAGAAAGGGAGAGAGGGGGAAGGAGAATAACAACAAAAATAAGATATAGAATAAAGTAGCACATGTGTAGTCATTAATTGTACCACATTTATTTCATTGTAAGTGATTTGATTTCCATCCCAGCTTGGAATTAACTACAAATTAGCCTCTTGGGGAAATCTCTGCCCCCACCCCTTTATGTATCCTTCATGAGTCTCTGCTCATTTAAAATATAAGGACTGAGCAGTCACTAATGAGATTCAATCTGAAACTCAAAACCAGGCTGAAATTGTGTGTCAGTGGTTCACAGCTGTAATCCTAGCTAATCTGGAGTCTTAATCCTACAGCACAATGGCTCAGTGCCAACTCAGGCAGAAAAGTCCACAGGATTTTAAACACGGTTAACCAGAAAAAGCCAGGTAGGAGGCTCAGGTGATAAAGCACATGAGAAAGCAAGAGGAGCAAATGTGAGCATACCATCCCACCCCTCTTCTACACACGAGCTGATTATTGTGGGGCATGGCTGTGGCTCCAGCTACTCAAGAAACAAAGGTTCTATAGGACCTCAGAGGCTGCAGGGAACTCCCTGGGAAATTAATTCCTCCCATCTCTGGCTTGATTTATGACTATTCAACATGCCTTCTAGCAAATGTCTCTAATTCTTATTTCATCACTTGAGCTCTATATCTTACTGTTACTGAAAAGTCTCATTAATCTGAATGAATATTAATGGCTAATCTTATCTATTCTCCTAATACAATGTGTAACAGACATTTAAGTTCCATGTTTGGCTTCAGTTCAATAGGGCATGTATTGGTGAATTTACTAATGGTTCGACAAAATGTATGACAGAACATAAAACTATAGAAAATAGTTAAACATGGTAAACATAACAATCAATTGATAGATGAGGTCATTAGAAAATGGTTATATCTATAGTATTATTCATACCAGTTACTTTGAATGTGGCATCTTACTTTCTCTACAACCCAATTTTAGGGTTTATTTTGTTTTATTCCTTTTTTGTCCTGGGGCTTGAACTCAGGGCCTCACACTCTCACTTGCCTTTTCCTCCCAAGACTAGCCCTCTACCACTTAAGCAACCCCTCCACTTGTGACATTTTGGTGATGAGTCAGAGACAATAGTTTCCATCCAGTTTTCTTTGCCTGAGTCTGTCTTCAAACCGGACCCTCATATTTCAGCCTGCTGAATAACTAGAAACACAATTATGAGCCATGAAAGCCTAGCTAGAATTCAGTTTTAGAGCAGAATACGAGAGACTTGAGTGAGGCGACCACTCAAAGACCCTTCTAAGTGATTAGAATCCTCACTATAGAACCACACGAATATAACATACAACTTATAGGAGTACACACAGGACAATTCAAAGGCTTACAAGAATGTTACCCTTATCCATATTTGCTGAAAACAATCCATTGTTAGGAGAAGCATCTGATTAATTTAACTGAGTGTCTATTTTGTTCCATACATGCATCAGTTAAGACAAGATAAGGCATGCTTCAGTATCAAATACCAGCCTGACCAACACTTTATCTGTTACTCTTGTTAAGTTCACAGCAGTCCAGCAGGATGACCTCTGTCCATATCTTGACCTGTGTTCCAAGGTGTTTAGATCTCCTACCTCCATGGGTCCCTGTGCTACTAAGAGCAATGCCTTGCAGTGGTTGAGACCCATCCACAAATGCCTCCTCTCCTGTCTACATTTAACTTGTCTGGGGGAAGGGCTGGCCACACCTCCACTGCAGTAGAACAGATGCCTATCATCCACCCAGATCGCATGAATACTGGAGAATGAGACCTGGGAAAACAGGTGGTGGCACAGGAATGCCATTAGATAGTGTCTGAAATCTGGAACACAAAGCACAGCGGGTAGATATAAATATAATGCCAGTATATAGCAGAAGGCTAATGCATGCAAAACAAACTCAAAGGATACTAGTTCACTTACATTAAATTTACAGATAATTCAATATTTCAAATGTATTCATTCTGAGTTAACTTATATCAAATTGGTATTTCTAATTGTATGGAGTGTCACTTGAAATATTCTATGCAAAGGTTTTGAAATGGTAGTTTTAAATGATGTTTCTTTTTATCCAGTCCTAGAACTTGAACTTAAGGCCTGATCACTCTCCTTGGGCTTTCCCAAAGCTAAGACTTTACCCTTAGAGCCACAGCACCACTTCCTGCTTTTTTCTATTCATGTGGTATCAAGGAATAAAATCCGGATCTTTGTGCATACTAGGCAAGCACTCTACCACTAGGCCAAACTCCCAGCCCTAGATGATGATTTTTTTAGTCTAGGTACTTTGCATATCTTCTGTTTCAGAGCTAAAGTATTTCTAGGAAAGTTTAAGCTTACCCAAATAAATTGGTAACTCATTCTACCCCTAAAGAAAAAAAACCTGAAAGTACCTTGTTAGAATTCTTGCTATAACTAAAATCACAAGTTTGAGCTGTGGTAACTGGCTGGATTTCCTGTGCCTATGAAACCTAATAGGAGGAAACAAGAAAGGGAGAGAAGAACTATGACATGCAGCAGCTATGTTGAATAGTCATTTAACATCATTAGAATCTAACACCTTTGGGCAATTAAGCCAGTAACAGCCACACTGAGTAAAAGGCATGAACCACGACCACCCTGGGGAAATGTGTAAGCAAGATATCCAGCTTATCTGTGGTCCTACTGCGAGCCATCATTAGATGCAGGTTACAAACTGGCTTTCCCGAGGTCCCCCATCTACCAACTGCCCATGTCACAGTTCTTGTTTCCATGGCCCAGGACACATTGATTTAGACCAGACCAGCAGCAAGGACTGCTCAGCCACAGCATGGGATTGGCTAAGGCTTCCTGGTGACTCTCAGATGTTAAATCCAGAAATAATAACAACAGGAACAACAATAATGACAATAACAATACTGACACAACTATTAAGAGGATTGTTCAGGAGCAATAAAAAGGGAGAAGGCGGGAAGGAGAATATAAAAGGGGCATGCTCACACATATATGCATACATATGCGTAGATATGTATGCATATGTACGAACTGGCTCTAAAAAAGAGGACAATAGCCAGTATTTTCTACTATAGTTACCATTATTATCTCAGAGATAAATACACTAGATGCACTTACCTTTGTATCAGGATTGTTCTGCAGTTAAGTTGTTGACCTACTAGGAATAGAATTATGTGAGGAGCCTTAAAAACTATTTTGTACTGATATTTTCTTTTTTGAAAAAGCTGTATTTCCTTTCTTTTTAATTTTTTCAATACTGTGGATCAAACCCATGATGCCGCACTTACTAAGTTAATGCTTTGCCACTGAGCTACAGCTTAGTTCACATCAAAACTGGAGAATGCTTCATTTCCTTGCTTGATATTATTGGTGTGTTGAGAGATACGGGCTATTTTGTAGATTTTAATAACAGCTGAAAAAGATACTGGGACCTAAAAGTCAGAAGATACTGAGCTTTTATCAAAAAAGAAAGGAACTGCAGGTGCCACACACCTGTAATCATAGCTACTCAGAAGGCTGAAACCTGAGGATCCTGGTTGAAAGTCAGACAGAGCAGACAAACCTTCTCTTGGATTAATGGGGGGAGGGTGATCTCAAATAGTGTAATTCCTCAGAAAGACAAAAATCAAAGTTCAGCAAAATAGAAACACTAAGAAGCAGGAACTCAAGAGGGATGAGAGGGGCGTAAAGGAAAAAGCAGTGGACAAATGAAGAAGACGGGAGAATGCAGTCAAGAATCCAATGTATATCCTACAAAATTAAGAAGAGTGGGGGAAGGGATGGTTAGGGTGAGAAGAGTGAGAATTTTGAAAGGGGATGACATTGATCAACATACATTGTATTCATAAACTGAGTTGTTAATGGGAACATCTTTGTATAACCACTTAAAGGCAATAATAATATACTTTTTAAAGTGGAGCTGTAGTTCAGTTGGTTAGAATGCCACCCTTGAGCAGAAAGCCAACTGAGAGTTTGAGGCTTTAAGTTTAAGCATTAGTACTGACACATAACGGAAATGGAAAAAGGAAAGAATTAGGAGTGTGGAGAGCAAGAAGGAAGAGGTTGGGAAAAGTAAGAGGAAGAGAGGAAGAAGGTTAGACGAAGAAAAGTAGCAAGAAAGAGAAGCAGATGCCCCCCCTCAAACATACTATGAACCACAGATCACAAATAGTTGCACATTTCTATCTTCTCTTCTGGGTCAAATGAAGAATCAAGTGCTGTGTTCAAAGTTTTGCACACTGACAATATTTTCCTTCACAACAATATCTTGCTTTGCTCCCAATGGTGCCAGTATGCTGTACCAAATTATTGTCTTCTTCAGCCAACTGATCAAAGGGTACAGAGTTTAACTTGAGAGGAGGAGTGCTGGGACGATGGACAATCAATTCTTGAAAACACTGTACCAGTTGGTTCATGTGGCCTGAGGGGCAGGCACAAGCATGGCGCCTGTCATTTTTCCTACAGTTGGCTCCAAAGGGATTGGCTTGAGTCTAAACTGGCTCAAGTGTGAAAATGTGTTGTGATCTGCTCACTAGATGTAAAGCATGTTTGCCTTTCTAAGTTACTGAAGTTGTAGTAAACTGTCCATCGCTAGGAAAATCACAGCTAATTAGTCAATGACCTTTGCTGACCAGACCATTCACACTGCTGCTTTTTAGTTCCGTTACTCATGGCTGTTCCTGTGCCTCCATTGACTTCCATTCTTGGCCTCTTGGCTCCGCCACACAGGACACCACCATCCCTGCAGGAACTAAGGATTCCGGCCTTGTTTCTTCTTCCTCACCGATAGGCACTATCTCCCACAGCTCTTTAAGAATGCTCTGGCTCCCTTCTTAAACGTATTTCTGAGATCCGGTGAAGTATTATGCTCTTTCCGTGGGATGCGTTAGGGAGGACTTACAGATCTTTCAGGAAAAGACCTACTGCAGCATCACCTGGATATAAGCATTCGGTTCATTCTTTAAGCAATACAACAAGCAAATCCAGCCTTCGGATTTCAGCCTAGTATAGGCCACTAACCTATCAATTATTTCACTGGTTAAGATAAGTTCCAACTCTTTAATGTGACAATGTGAGAAATCTGAAGACTTTTGATGACCCAATTTTAGCAATATATCTGATCTACTTATGTGTAATTTTATATTAAATAAGTTGCATATTTTATAGCAAATATAGATCCCATCTTCCTTAGCATTATTAACATATTTTCTTGTCAGATTCTATGGAACTAAAACGGAAAAGGATTGGTAATATTTTAGTTACTTTTACATTTCTATTGGTCATACTTTGTGCTATATCTTCTGGATGTTGTTAGTACTTGGGTCTGGTTATGTCTGGAAAAGCAATGAAAAGCAATGGGATGAAGTCATAAACCAGATTGAGTCCCAAGATTCAGATGCTGGTGGCTCAGGCCTGTAATCCTAACTACTTAGTAGGCTGAGATCTGAAGATTCCGGTTTAGAGTCAGCCTGGGAAAGATATTTCATGAGACTCTTATTTCCAATTAACCACTAGAAGTAGTGCTGTGGCTCAGAGTGGTAGAAAAATAGCCTCGAGCAAAAGAGCTTGGGGACAGTGCCCAGTTCAAGTCCCACAACCACTAAAAAAAAAAAAAAAAAAGGACGAAGTTTCTCACACAGGGTAGAAGTGTCACTTTTACTGTCAAAGAAAATTTAAAACATAAAAGAATTTAAAACATACTTGAGGTAATAAGTTTATCAAAATACACCACAAAACCCCTTTCCAATTAACAAGATCTTCTTCCTTTTTATTCAGTGTCCTGATTTTTAACATAAATCACCTTAGAACTTGATGATAAATGCCTGACACAATCATTTGAATAACTAGTTTTCAAGTGCATGCCATGAAGCATCAGTTTTACATTAACCACTAAAAATGTAGTAAAATCATTGAAATCTAGTCAGGTTAGGATACCAATTTTAGCTATCTTCAAATTAATCCTGAGATCACAGGTATGATTAGCAATTTATTAATTCATCAGGGTTTGAGTCAAGAATTACTAGAAATGATATAAGAATAATAGTTCTGAAATGAGTACAGATGGCTCACGGCTCACATCTATAATCCTCACAGGTCAGGAGGCTGAGATCAATTTAAAGCCAGCCTGGACAAAGAAGTCCACGATGCTATTAACTTCAATTAACCAGCAAACACACACACACACACACACACACACACACACACACACACACACACACACAAACAATAAAAGCCAGAAGCAGAGGTACATAGAACACTAGTCTTGAGTGAAAAGACTGAGGCCCTGAGTTCAAGCCCTAATAATAACACTATAGTTCACAGTATGGTTCTATATCAGAGATAAACCTTATGATATCGTGGGGACTTCGTAAGGTTTTTGTATAACCTGTTGCTGTTGCACCTGAGCTACGTGAGCTTAGAGTCAGTAGAGCAGGCAGTTATGAAGGGCACATGGTGCTAAGGGCAGAGAGTTATAATGTGTACAGTGGGACAAGGGTACAGGGGTACAGCCCGAACAAACACGAATGAGCTGGGGAAGTCTCCAGAGCCACTTAGGATGGGTTCTGATATCTCATGTTTCCTATGTCGCCAGCATGTGCCTGTCTGGTGTGGGGGCAGGATTGGGGGCCAAAGAGGACGAGATGCCTTTGGTGGGCTGCTATGTGAGGAGGCCAGAGGAATGGTGGGAGAGCTGACTGAAGGCCTTTACGGTGCCTGGCCTGAATAAGATGGGACCATTAGCATCCAATCACAGATGAGCGGCAGAAGCTCCTCTCCTGCTCAGCTGTCCCAGGCACAGCCATAGCTGTCTTCCTCTCCCATCGCTCAGTCACAAGCAAATTTCTTTGGTGACTAAGAAACATCCAGCACGGCATGCAGAAGCAAGTTTGGGCTTTGATATGTTGACACAGGACAAAACCATTATAGCTCATTTGTGATATAAAAGAAAAGTAAAACAATGTATTTAGTGTAGTTAGATTTCTTGTGCAAAAGTGTAAAGGGCTATTTTTACATTGAAGTTGTGTAACGTAGCCAGGCACTGGTGGCTCACATCTGAAATGCTAGGTACTCAGGAGGCTGAGATATAAGAATTGTGATTCAAAGTCAACCATGGCAGAAAAGTATGTGACTTAACTCTAATTAATTGGCAAAAAAGCAGGACATGAGAAATGGCTCAAGTGATAGAAGACCAGTTTTGAGCACAAAAGTCCATTGGGAGTGTGAGGCCATGAGTTCATACCACTATACTGGCCTGAATATAGCCCCCCAAAATGTGTGAAGTAGAAATCTAAAGTTGATAGTGGATAGATTTATTTACAGGAAACAAGACACCAGTGCACTTGTGTCAGACAGATGAGGATCTTTGGGGAAATGAGGAATGAGACCGCTACGCAATCGTTATTGGAGTGTGGCATTCACACACGAATTCTACAGAAAAGGGCTCTCAGCCTAATCACATGTCAAGTTTTCACAGGAACAGAGGATGCATCAAGGACTTGAGATCTGAGAAATGAGTTTGGCCAAGTACTGCTAAAACCATTTCTTTCCTCTAAGTGTCTGCAAGTAGAGAAAACCTGGGAAAACGTTCACTTAAAAATCACTGCCTCCTGCGTAGTGTTGATTCTCAGGGGCTGAGGCAAACAAACAACCTGACGCTTCTTCAGAGATTCTGTATTTCCTTTCTTTCTTGTTTTTTCTTTCTGTGCCAGCCCTGGGGACTGAATTCAGTTCCTGAGCACTTTCTGTAACCGTTTTGCTCAAGGTCAACACTCTGCCACCACTTTTGGGCCTCTTTGGTAGCTAATTGGAGATGAGAGTCTCAGTCTTTCCTGGCAGAGCTGCTACTGAACTGCAGTGGTCTGATCTCAGCCTCCCAAGTACCTAGGCTTGTAGGCCCGAGTGGCCATGCCTGGCTGGAATTTGTAAATCCTTAAGTAGAAAGGGAAAGTCTGCAGGATGTGGAGGAGGAAGAAGAACTGAGGCCCGCTGAAGAACAGGAACAGGAAATTCACTGTGGCACCACAGGCCAGCAGACACTTTGCCAGAGAGTAAAGTCTGAGGCATCATCAGGGAAACCAAGATGCCTGCCCTACAACACCACTGGCAGGTAGCCAGGCCTCAGATGAGGGGATGAGGGAGAGCGCATGCCCTTGAGAAGGGAAGAGGGACTACATTTATGGTCATTACCATTCAATCCCAATTCCAGTGAGCATTGGAGAACAGCTCTGAACCACATCTGACATGCAGTACCTGATGGTATGGATGTACTTGCATTGTTGTATCTATGTATATGATATAAACTTCACCATGAGATTTTACAGTTGATTTACATCTCAGAATGTTTGCAATTTTGTCATATTCTTCCTAAGCTGTAGTCACATCTTCAAATGACCTGTATTTGATCATAAAAAAGGGTAAATGTGCTGTTTTCCCTTCAACTCAATTAGAATACGAATCTTAAATTCCTCAGAAGGAAAATTCTTATGCGGCTTTATTCTACTGAATATATACTATCATCAGTAATAAATATGATTGTAAAAATTACAGTGTCAACACAAGTAACCCAGTAGTTGAGTGTATTGCTGATTATAAGTTTATTGTGTTATACTTAGAATGAATAAATAAACTAATATTTTAGGTATCATTATGAAAAGTGACATTGCTGAGATATATATATATATGATTTTATTGTTATTGTTAAGGTTTTGTATAGAGTGGTTACCATTTACATGTCAGCCAATATAAACCCTTCCTTCACCTTGCTCATTTCTCCCTCTTATCCTTGAACTTTAAAGTCTCTTATGAGTGCATAGAAACCAGCTTACACATTTTAATTTCTGTTTATTATTGGAATATTATAATATTTATGCTCTTAAAAATTATTAAATTAAGCCAAGCACTGGTGGCTCATGCCTGTAATCCTAGCTACTCAGGAGAACTGAGGATCATGATTTGAAGCCAGCTCAGATAGGAAAGTCTGAATTATCAAAACTCCAGTAGAGCTCAGGCTCAAGAGGTACAAAACTAGCATTGAGCAATACCCCAATCCTACTTGCCCCAAGAGACACTGGCGTTCTCTCTCTCTCTCTCTCTCTCTCTCTCTCTCTCTCTCTCTCTCTCTCTCTCTCTCTCTCTCTCTCTCAGAAAAATTCAACACATCTTTTTGTTTTTTTTCTAATAAAATTCAAGTACATATAAACCAGTAATTTTGCATCTCTTTATCAGAGAAAAGGTATGCATGAAACTACGAGACAAAAAATAAAAAGATTGTACTCACAGGAACCCTATCTCCAAACAGGCTGTGAAAATAAAAGAGAAATTTCTCTCATGCTGCCATCTTGTGGTTTAATATGCTTGGACAGACTATGACATATTATTAGCTACCCTATTTTTTCTTTATTGCTTTTTGAAAAAAGAGCTATCTAGAAATACATTACTAATTATTCGGAAATTAACAATCTCCACACTTTCATTAGACGTGACAATCACACTTGCATATCTCATTTCACAATTATTTATGCATATGTGTTAGCATAACATCCACAAAATTTTGTCTTGATGTAAACTTATAAATTATCTGGTGACGTATTTTTATTTTCTAAGTGAGAAAATGAGCAAATAACAAAAATGTCTGGATAAATGTCGCGGGGGTGGGAAACGCAGGCACAGTATAGGACACATGGATTTAGAAATATAAAGTTTCTAAACTTTTATTAGAAATAACTACAAATTATATAAATAGTAAAATAAAATCTAAGTGATTCATTAGATTTGTATTTTTACTGTCTACTACCAAAAAAAGCTATTTGGGGAAACAGCTTTCTTTGTTTCTCAGCCCTGGAATCTCTGCTTATGGGTTGCTGTCACACCTTCTGTCTCAACTTCTGAAAAAGACAGGTGTGGCTAGGCAGTAAGACCTGACAAGCTGTGCAAGGCCTAGTAATGTTTGTAGCTTTCAGATTACTCCTTAAACAGTAGCTTATATTCTTTCCTCATCAGATCACCAAAGAGAGTAGAAAAAAAAAACAAAACATCAGCTTGTGTAGTTGGGTGATGGTATTACACTTGAGTCTTTGTAAGTATGGAAAGAAACACCCCTAAACCTTCTACTTTACTTCAGTTGTTCTGGGACTCTTTTACTTTAGCTCAATTTGTATCAGAACTAATAAAATATGACATTTTAAAATGAATACTTCTTTCCAGGGTCTGCAGAAAATGAAATAAGACAGGAAATGCATAGCCAGACTTCCATACAAAACCCCAGAGATGAGTAACTTCACAATCTCCAAATAGCTTCACAGACAGATGATAGGATCCATAACAAGACTCAAATTCTCCTAAGGTTCCTACATGACACTTTTTCATGGAAATATAACAAGCATTTCAAATCCAGCTTTCCCCAAACAGAACCCATGATTTCTTCCCTCACACTTTTTCTCCAAGATGTTCTTATTTCCTAAGAACTTATCCAGAGTCATATCAAGAAAGAATCTACTGTTCCACTTATTCTGCACCCCAGCCTCTCTGCCCATAAAGTTTCATAAACTTACCAAAATTCTAACCCCCTTGTCACCATCTCCATGGTGATCAATGAGTTCACTGTTTCCATTCAGCAGCTCCTAGCTACCGTCCATTTCAGCTCAATAGTGAATTCATTTTTTATTTTTTAATATTTTTGCCAGTCCTGGGCTTGAGCTCAGGGCCTGAGCATTGTCATTGGACTTTCTCAAGGCTAGAGCTCTATCACTTGAGCCTCAGCACCACTTCTGGGTTTTTTCTATGCATGTGGTACTGAGGAAAAGAACCTGGGTCTCCATGCTTACTAGGCAAGCACTCTACAACTAGGCCAAACTCCTGGCCCAAAGTCATTTTTTAAATGCTGGATCATATCACCCACTGGCTTTAATCCAACAATGAATTTCCGTTCCACACAGAGTAACAGACAAGTCTTTCTTCATGGCCCATGAGAGGCCCCAGATCAGCTTCTCTTATACTGCTGGCTCCCCTCTACCTTCTTCCTTTCTTCTGCATGGTTTATCTTTATTGCCAACTTGAGGCTTTTTCTCTTGTTCCTTTCTGTACTTAGAACTCTCTTGTTCCAGTTCTCACTCCCAAGGCCTGGTCACCTTTCAGTGGGGTTTTCCCTGACAACCCAGAGTTGTCCTGAATCCAAGCACTGCTCATCAAGTCTTTCCATCTTCCTTTTGCCACTGTCTGAATTTGCTTAGTTAGTGCATATTTTATTTCAGAACGATCCTTGTACCATGACAACAACATCAAGCATTTAACACCAGGCACTCTATCTACATTGATCATCATTTTATTTGTGATATGTCAGCAGGATACAGAATACAGGATAAATGTGAGCTGTTTATGGAATGTGTGGTATGGTAAATGCTCTGACTCCATGTAAGATGCTCTAATAAACTACCAGAAGCCAGTGACTTCTGCAGAGCAGAAGTCAGTTCAGATGCCTGGCATGACTAAGTTGAAGGTGAATGAGTGTCTCTTGAGTACGTTCTCCTGTAGACAGCATTATTAGCTATGACCTCATATGGTAGAAGAGAAAAGTTAGCTCTTTCTGGTGATCTTTTAGAAGAAATGAATGCAGAATTTTCACAACCTATTCAAAATTCTTATTCCTAATGTCACCATATTGGTAATCAAGATTTAAGATAGGCATTCTGGAAGACACAAACATTTGATTGTGACAGTGGAAGAGAGTGGAGTGGAAATGAATGTAGGGGAGTAGTATAATGTCGTCCGTCAAGGCACAACTCATACATAGGATATATGGAAGCTCTGTTTTCCATCACATTTATGACATACTATTCTGTTCATAGAAGACATCTCTCATGATCTCTGATATTTAAAATAGATCTGAAATCTTCATCCCCTGAGCTAATCATCTCCTTGTAGGCCAGACACAATTAGCTAAGCATTTGCTGGTCATCGTCTCTAAATTCCACAAGAACTTTGTACAACACACCAGAACAGCAAGGCTTAGTTTCATTTCAATTCAGAAGTCAAAATATCTAGAAATTTTGAGTTCTCACTCTACATTCTGATACGTGATGGAGCATATATTATGCCTTTCTAGGTCAACCCAACTGTAAAACGGAAGAATTTAGGTGACCTCCATGTTTGCTGTAACTTTATAGAAAGTTGTCCCCAATTAAATGTATACTAGGGTGGAGAGCTAGGTCACCAGCAGAGACAGTGGCATACAGAAGATAAGTAGCAGTTGAAATTTAAGTCATTTGCCGCAAAGGTTACATGGACTATCCTGAGGGAGAAAGCTTTTAGTTAATTCTTAAAAGAAAAAGGCTAAGTAGAATATCTTTAGCAGGTAGAGGGAAAAAACTGACACAAATAACCAGTTTGCTGCTTTGTGAAAAAGGAGAAAAGAAGGAAGGCTGCCAATATTCTCTTTATGTTATATTGAACAAGTAATGTAAAGAAGACAGTAATTACTGCTTGCTCATGCTAGTCTCTGCAGGGCCTTCAAAGAGCCATTCCCCTGAGTTTGCCCCTGGGACTCTTTAAAATTTTTTCAAGGGAAAGCCTTCAGATGGAAGCTCAGGAAGCTCAGAGACATATACAGCATAAAAGGCATTGTATATAAGAGACATGTAAGATCAGTGCTTATATATCTGAAGAGAAAAGCAAGATCCTCTTCAAGGGAAGGGATGATTGGATACTATTGAATCAAAAGAAAACCACTATTGGCAGTCACTACAGTTGAAAATTTGTCTTTGCTTCACCAAACTCATTCATCTAAGTGAAAAAAAGTATTACTCAGATTCAGGAAAGAATCCAAACACTCAAATGATACCCTAAGCATTTGTTTTGTCTGTGCTGTTTATATTGACTAGAAAAAGTGGGTTTCTTTTTTTCTCTTTCCCTTTGGTTTTTCAAATATTATGGCAGAAATTTCTCTTAGAACACATGAGAGAGCTGGGAGTTTGGCCTAGTGGTAGAGAGCTTGCCTTGCATACACAAAGACCCAGATTTGATTCCTCGGTACCACATACACAGGAAAAAAAAAAAGCTGGAAATGGTGCTGAGGCTCAAGTGGTAGAGCTCTAGCCTTGAGAAAGTCCAAGGGCAGGGCTCAGGCCCTGAACTCAAGTCCAAGACTGGCAAAAAAAAATAGAATATTACATCTCAAATGCATCTAAGAATGTAAATGATTATTGAGTTATTTTGTCTTGGATCAACACCAATTCATGCAACCATCTTCCTCCCCAGGAGTAGAGGAGGAAGGTAGCTATTATGTGCATCTCAGGGCCAACAGAAGACAAAGCTCATTGTTTGTTCCTCAGAAGAGTAATCTATTCCTAGTTAACTTTCATACCTTTTCTTGGATTTGAGACTACAATTCATCTTAAATGGCTAAATTCAAAAAGAAATATGTATTGTAGCACTTTGTCATATATATAAGTATATATATAAACATATACACATATATATAATTGGAAATGGATAAAGGAAAATTGTTCACTGTCCTATACAGGAAGGTAGAGGTCAGTTAGGATGTCTGTTGTGAATTCTTTTGTGATTTGGCTGAAGGTAAAAATAAACTAGTAATTGCATACATGTTAGGATTATATAGATTGCTGAACAAAGAAGTTTCAATTTCTATTCATTGTTGATTCATTGCTGTAATTGCATTTAGCGGCACAAAGAAGAGTTTTCTTTCAATTCAGTTATAACAAAAAATGAATTCTAAAATGAATGCTATATCTCATTTGGTCAACATTATTGACAATGAACCCACTCAATATTTGGTGAACTCTCTGCGTAGTCCATGAAAATAAAGGTCTGTGAAGATGTGGCACTATATCTTGAGAAATGATAATCCTAGATAAGAAAGGCCCAATGGTCTTGCGGAACAGGTTGAAATGCACTGTGAAAACAGGAGGAATGTAGATTGGTATAAAATATTTCTCAAACAATTCAATGGATATGCCATGTGATATTATGTTTTACTTACACAAGTAATTGTCTTACCAACACTTCTTTCTAAAGGAATAATAGAAACAAATACAATATTAATGTAAAATAATTACTAACAGCATTGTTTTTGATAGTAAATTAACAGAATCAACTTTTACTGTGAATAAAAGGCAAAGTACCCCAAATTCAAAATTAAAGTATGAAGACAATTCTTAACTGTGAAATCTATAAAATATTTACACAGAGAATTGCTTATATTATAATATATTGGGTTAGAAGATAGCCATAACTCATCATAATCTCAAATACATCTATAGATGGAACATAGAAAAATGTAATGAGGTAGAAATAATAGAAATCTTTGGAACTGCAATACACTTTAAATTCTGTGTTTTCTACACTGTACATTTATCACTTATGTAAGTATCAATGAGATATCTATTTGCTAAAAATAATTTTATGATCCAGAAATTATACAGATGCTCTATTAATTGTCTTTGATTAACATAATTGCTCTCATTAGACCAATCTAAAATGCATAGCTGAGAATTCTACCAAGACCTTGCTATAATAAGTAGAGTTGTAATAGGGAGATGTATGGCACAAATATACCATGAAGTATCACTCTGCCACAAAAAAACCAAAAGTATACTATTGGCAGAAGAGTGGATGGAGCTGGTGATGATCATCCAAGCTCATACAGTCAATACCATGTGGTTTTGATTATTTATAGGATCTATCTATCTATTTATAAAATGCATGTATATACTTGTGCATATATATGTTTTGGTGCATGTGTATATGAATACATGCAAAGGGGAAGAGAAGGGTGGAAGATAAATGGTGTCAAAGTGCATTGTGTCTATGTATGAGGATAGAAGAAGAGCACTTTTTTGTGTGGGGAAGGGGTCATGGGGCTTGATTTCGATCTGGGCACTATCCCTGAGCTTCAGCTCAAGGCTACCACCCTGCCCTTGAGCCAAAGCCCCTATTCCAATTTTCTAGAGGTTAATTGAAGATAATAGTCTCAGGTTCTTTTGTGCCCAGGCTGGATTTGAACCTTGATCCTCAGATCTCAGCTTCCTGAATAGCTAGGATCACAGGCGTGAGCCACCATGCCTGGCCAAAGAACTCTTAATGAAAGCATTAATCAAAGGATAGAGGATGGACAGAAAACACTGGAAATCGTTCTGATTAAAATATAATACATGGATGTGCAAAATACCATGGTGAAACTCCCTTGGAAGTGTTGATATACAAATGACTAGAGGAGAGTAAGATGGGCTCTTTGGGGACAGGTGTCTGTGGAAGGGAGGATGAATGGGGCTAACATGGAAACAGAACCGGGAGCGCTGTTGAACTTGTTCTACGAAGAGGAAGAGGATGATGAGACTGAAATGGAGGGGCTGAGGTTGATGGGATGGGTCACATGGATAGATGGAGATGTAACAATAAACCCCTCCCCCAGTTTAACTAATATACACCAATAAAACTCTTTTGAAAAAGAAGTATCTTCTGTAAATGAAAAAAAAGAATGTTGCTATGGTAACTTTAATATATGATTTTAGTGATGCCTCCTAATGCAGTTCATTTTAGAACTTGATGAAATAGGAAAGGAAGAAAAAGAAAGAAGGTAGAAAACAGTATAGGGAAAACTGAAAAATAAGGTACTGGAAAGAAAAGATAAGCAAACAAAGTGGCTGCTCTAACTGAAAGGGGAGGCATCACAAACTCCTTTTGCAGCATCTATGGTTTTAGTTAACATTTTGGACGTTAATGGTCCCAGTATTAAGGTTTCCAGAACAACAAAATCAACAGGCATCCTCTTCTCATTATTTCCAATTCTTTGTTGTCTGAAAAGTCACAAAAAAAAAGAAAAAAAATAGATTCTGGGATCCAGACAAAATGGAGAAGGGCTCAGATGTGTTTGTCCAAATAATGAAAGGTATTAAGCAAAGATCATGTCTACAAATAAAATCAATATCCCATTACTATTTTTGGTAACTTCTAGAGTACTCCAAATTCTTTCTGCTCAGCATTAAACAACAATGTCTGCTGTGGCTGCATCCTGACACAAGATTCAGTGGCTGCTCCAGGGACATCCATAGAAACAGCTACTGGGGAAATTGGTTATAGAGTCCATTCCTGTAGACCAAGTGACAACCAGAGAAAGCACAGAACACTGGGGGAAAAGGGATGGAGAGTCTACATGATTGTATGGAGAATAGGCACTAGCCATGTTATAACAAAATAAAAGACCTCTTTGAAAACTAAGTAGGTATGAAATATAAAGATTCTGATGATATTGTTTTATATATAGCCACAATACAACTCTAGTCTAAGAAATTTTACCATTATAATGCTTATAATCCTAGCTACTCAGGAGACTGGATCTGAGGATATCCGTTTGAAGCCGATCCAGGCAAAAGAAAAAAATCCGAAAAGTCTCTTTTCTATAATTAACTAGCAAATGAAATCCAAACTGGATGCATGGCTCAAATGACAAAGCACCAGCTATGAGAGACAACACTGAGCAAGACATGAGATCCTGAGTTCAGGCCCAAGAACTTGCACATGTACAAAAAAAAAATTCCATCTAGGCTTTTGTTAGTGTAATCTGTAGGATTATAGTCAAACTTGTATTTTGTAATAAGAAGCTTGGGGAGGGTCACTGCCTACTACTTTCCTCCTGCACAGTGATTTAAGAAAGAAGAAAATACACATGGCTAATGTTTAGGTATATGTAAATTATGTGATTTTACTTTCTTTTTATTTGATGTGTCTTCACTTGGGAATTGTGGCTCTTTTTAATAGAAGACATTGCCTTTTATTAAAATACTAGCTCATTAGCTTTAGTAAAAGAAACCTTTTACTGAAATACCAACATTCAACCTCATGTTTTCTTTCTGTTTTGTTATCTCAATTTAAAACAAAAGCAGAAAGATGAATGGAAAAAATGATGTTCCAAGAACAGTCTGCAGTCAGGACAACTGTGCCCCAAGCATAGTGAGGCAAAGGAAACTCAAAGACAAGGTAGCAGGAAGGAAAGATTGTCAAATAGCTGATTCACTCACTTGGGGTCAGATGGAGAGCAACATTTCTAAGGACTATCACTCATGTGTTTGAACAAAAAATGGGTCTTAAGCTAGGTGCAGGTAGCTCAATAGCTGTAATCTGTGCTATTGAGAAGACTGAAATCTGAGGCTCATAATTCTTGAAAGTTTGCCCAGGCTGGAACGTCCTTGCGACTCTTATCCCCAATTAAGCACGAAAAAAAAAAAGCAGAAGTGGAAATGTGGCTCAAATGGTAGAGCACTAGCCTTGAGCACAAAAGCCCAGGGACAACACCAAGGCCCTGGGTTCAAACCCCAGGACCAGAAAAAATGTTTCAGAGCAGTCTGGAGACAGAACATAGCAATGAGCAATTCATTAAAGAGTTAAACACAATCAATGCATCTGCTAGGTAGAGTTCTGGGCAATCTGATCATCAGCCAACAAATCTTATGTGGGTCAGGGTCTACATCAAGTAGTTTTGGATCAGCCAAAGTCTGTGGGTGGCAGAGAGGCCTGGGAAACAGTGTACAAAGTGATTTAAGTGTTTCACAAACTAAGAAAAGCAAGCAAAATGCTCTGCTGGTTCATCAAGGAACCAGGATGTTTGGGGCAAGTTGGGAAATCTCTCATTTTGGTATTAGAGCAGCAGCTGGGACCTTCCTTGCCCTTGTTCAGAGCAGCAGGGTTTGTAGCAGTGATAAAAAGGTCTGTGGCAGGCAACATAGATGCAAATCGGTCAGGTACGAAGCCAGCCAGTTCTGCACAAAGGATTGCTGCCACAAACTGGCAAAGCTGTACTAAGGCCTGTGCAACTCTCCCAATCAATTGTCAAGTTTACATTCCAGTGTCATGGTCTACCCAAATCAGAGCCCAGTACATCAAAGTTTCAATCACTTACCTTAGTGACTAACTTGCCCCCAAACTAATTTTTATATCAGGGATTTATAATCCATACACTTTATAATGCCAAACTGAACAAAAAGTATGACTGCATTAACTTCAGAAGAAGGATAAGATGTAATTGAGGAAGCCTAAGAAAATTGAACCCTAGAGATATCTCAAATTAAGCCCAATTACAGAGAGCTACATGTCTTTGTGTGGAAAAGGGTACAAGATTAAGCTCAACATGCATAACCTGCTAGTGATTCCCACATTATGATAATTTCCAACCATCTTCAGAGAAGAAAAGCTCAAAGTAGTGCTGGCACTCAATTCATATCATCCTAAGTGGAGTTCAGTTTATGAACTGAAATTAACAAGGCAGGGCAGGCCTACTCTAGAAGAGTTTAACAGCCAGTACCAGCACAATAAATGAATAGATACAACTAGTAGATGAATAAACAAAATAAGCTAGTCTGTGATATGGTTGTATGGTTCAACCGGTACAGCATAGACAGGCATTAGTCCCTGAGTTCAAATCCCAGTGGCACCAGTACAAAGCAACAACAACAACAACAAACCAAGTCTTGGGTAAGTGGATACATATAAAAGTATCTATTTCCAAACAGCACAATTTATATTAATTAATATATGGTGACCCCAAATTCGGAGAGAAGATGCTTGTCATAGTTGCTAACTTCCTAAGTTAGTACTTGTGTGTAGAATGTTCTTGTAGCCATAAAAGGCAATCTGTGGAAGATGTTCCTCTGAATCAGGTTTTCAAACAATCAGAAATGAATGAAAAGGTGTTTGAGGCAAGAGGAGAGCATGAAAGAAACTAGTGGCAGATGACATGAGTGGCAGCTTGTGGAGACTGGTTGGAGGCTTCTTCCTTGAGAAGAATAGCCACCTCCAATGGAAGATAGCATGGGATCAGTCTGGACACCAAGGAAAAAACCAATGGCTGGAAATTCCAATTTTATTGTGGCAGTTGGGATGAAGAGGAAGGACAATCCTGGGACTTGAATTTGGGCCTAGGTACTCTGAGCTTTAGTGCTAAAAGCTAGCATTCCATCACATTGAACTACATCTCTTCTGGCTTTTTGGTGATTCTTTGGAGATAAGAGTCAGATGAACTTTCCTTCCCAGACTGGCTTTGAACCACAATCCTCGGATCTCTATGAGCCACCACCAACACCCGGCTTATCTTGGAGTTATTTTGAGCAAAGATCTGATCTGTCATTTTTCTCTCTCTCTCTCTCTAAAACAAAAAAATAGTTGAAACTCTTCTCCAATCTCCCAAGACCAGTCTGCATTACCATGGACATTACTGGGTTGCATTGATCACGCCTAGTTGTTAATTGCTAGGAGTCTGGGTGGGTTTTTCTTTGAGTTATTCTTGTTTAAGTTTGATTGATTTGATTTTGCCTATAAATGTTTTATCTTTTATCAAGTTCACAGTATATTTTGACAATACTTTTCTACACACCTCCCTTTTCTTTAGAATTACAAGAACAGAAATAATATATCTTTATTTTTTTATTTTTTATTTTTGTCAGTCATAAGGCTTGAACTCTAGGCCTTGACCTCTTCAGCTCAAAGCTAGCACTCTACCACTGAGCCACAGAGCCACTTCCTGTTTTCTGGTGGTTAATTGGAGCTAAGAGTTTCCTGGACGTTCGTGCCCAGGCTGTCTTTGAATTGTGATCCTCAGATCTCAGCCTCCTGAGTAGCTAGAATTACAGGCATAGCCAGTGATGCCAAGTTCTGTCTTTCTCTTATTACTCCACAAGATCCCGAGCCTATATTCCTGTTTACTGAAGAGTATTTTCCTTCTTCTGGAATTTTTCCACACTAGATAAATTCTTTAGATTCACCTTTGGTCATTCACTTTGTTTTCTTTGTCATTCTTTTCTGCTTCTTACTATAACCAGTAGATTTTTTTTACTTTATTTTCCTGATATTTGATTCAGATATCATATATCTTCTAATTTTTCAATTTGACCCTCCTTAAAGGTAAATATTAAGCTCTTTATTGATTCATTGTTCACCATCAACTACCATAAAGTAAAACAAAAAATTAAAGGCATTCTGATTACTGAAGGTATTTTTTGACTTCTGTTGAGCCGGGAGCTGAAAAGCTGTAAAGCTGCATTCTATGTATAAGAGTAGAGATGTGGAAAAGAAAAAGCACACAAATGAATAATTTAGGTTTAACAGTGTTATATATGGCGAATAAATGTTGAATAGAAGCCCTGGTGTACAACTACTTAAAGATAGTTAAAAATCATAAAAAGAGTAATAATTTAGACTATATAACTTTGTTCACTTCTTTATGCCAGTAGGTCCTGAATTTGCAACATTTCTTACCCTTTGATAATGTTTCCATGAGCCAAGTCTTAGACAGTTCATGATTCTTGACCTTTTGGTATACAGGATTCAACTCTTTGTCAAGGAATGTAAAGGAATGGCTCATTAGAAGAACCTTGATGTGTCCACTTAAGTCTCGCAAAGCATGGTTTAGACTACTTTCCTTGTCTAGTTTGGATGCTATTGTTAAGATTAAGTTAAAAATTTCCTCCAAGGCACAACTTTTTGAATTTAAAGGATGATTCTGTAGTTAATTGGTCAATTCAAGTTGGATCATTTCAAAGCAGTCTGAACTCAAATGCCAGCATCAAGAGGCTCAATGGAGAATGCATCATTGTGTATTGTTTATTCTCAGGTCAGAGAAGATTATAGGTCATCAACAGTCATATTATGCACCAGGAAAAATTATCTCCCTCTGTCCAGCTGTCCTAATGCTTTTGAAGACTAGGAAAATAGTCATTTTGTCACAGAGAGGAATCACTATAGTCTTTCTGGTAATTATATTTTTATTGACTTTAAGTAGTTGTACAAAGGTGTTATCATTAAACACATCATCTTTTATCTACATTTACATATTAGGATTATCTGTATCTCCTGACATAGTAAGAAGCCAAAGGAGAGAAAGTAAACAATTCATAAGTCAATAAATAGCTTTCCCCTTTAAGGAATCATTCTGATTCACTCCTATATCTCCCAGCATGTTGACCAGTTGGATCTTTTAGTTGGCATGGTTATTAAAATGCATATTCCCAGTAGATCCAAGTCCTGAATGGTTCTATACTTATTACCTGCCACACTTCGATTGACCTCTGAGCACGGAGTATTACCAGGAACCCCAGTGGACTCTTCCAGACTTCAGAAATAGCTATTCTGAGCCTCTTGCGCCCTCCTGACAAAAAGAACAATGCAGTATTTCTAGTTAAGTGGTTCATTTTCTACTGATTTTCATAGCAATATGAGGAGTCTTAAAGAACTCAGATACTTATATATCTGACAAAATAATACCTCCCACCCAGAGAGGTCTGTGACCTAATATTCGGATTACTTTGTACTTCATTAGGTTGTATAATGAATGATTTAATATTCAGCTCACTTTGTACTTCATTAGGTTGCAGATGGTTTGAGGTTGCAGTCACTGGATGACTGTGTGTCACAGATTGGATCAAGGAGGTGAGAACAAATGCAATCACATAGTCCTTTACAAGTGAAAGTGGGGGGCAGAGGAAGAGAAACAGGAAGTTGTGAGTTGAAAAAATGTAGGGAGAGAAGCAGAATCACGAATGGGAGAGGGCCATCACCAAAGAAATGGTTAATGTGTCAGGAAATAACACAGTCTTGGCACTTACTGTGCTGAACTGGGTGCCTTGAGGGTGGACTGGGAGGGGTGGGAGAAAATAACGGGACAGTGGGCACAGTCAAGGTTCATTGTACATGAAACCCCTTTGTACAAGTACTTAAAGATCAATTTTTTTGCTATATATGTGGTACCAAGGATTCGAACCCGGGTCTTCGTGCATGCTAGGCAAGCACTCTACCACTAGGCCAAACTCTCGGCCCTTAAAGATCAATTTTTAAAAGAAACTTTTCTCTGTGTCTTCTAATGGAAAAAGCAGCATTGCTATGTACCTAGATTTTCACGCCAGGTTATCTATGTTGAATTTATAACCCACAGAAGGTAAAGTAATAGCTTGTCTTGTTTTAAGACACAGCACTTGGGGTAATTTTTATGATAGTAATAGAAAGCTAATGGATACATTCTAATTTCTAATTGGCCCATGAGCATACTCTTTGGTGGAAGATACAATTCCAAGAATAATTTTTCCAGACTCACTGAGCCTTGGGTCATAGGAAAGGAATAAAACATTCTTCAGCAGAATGATTAATTCTAACATGTTCTCCGGAGCCAGGCATTCTGGCTTTGAGAAAATAATGTAATATATTAGTTGCAGATAAGTGTGAAATACATATAATATTATATTTTGCCTTTTATAATATATTCTATACAATGCACATTATATAATATATCGTACATATATTACATTTGGAAGGCAATTAACATGTAACAAAGTATTTAGTTGGCTTCACCTTTAATAATTCCATGTAAAAACTTGGTAGTGGGAGTTGGGAATTTAGCTAAATGGATGAGCATTTGTATAGCAAGTGCAAGACCCTGAATTTGGTGTTTAGCTCTGGAAAAATATAATTAGTAGTGTCCTACTTAAACTTTAAATTAGTAGTGTACTACTAAAACTTTTAATCATAACTTAATTCCTGTCTGTGTTTGTTGCTTGTCCTCAGAGCTGTATAAACATTAGTACCGAGGAATAAAAATCCTGAAAAAGAATCTGATTTTAATTGTCAACCCTAATTTAATTGTCACACTCACCTTCAAATATTCTATACAACTACTTGACCATCAGATTAAATACAACCTCTGAATGTGTGCAGATCAAAACTGTCCTGTAAGAAAAAAAAATCAACCAAATATTTTGATAGGAAATTCTTCCAACAGAGATTATACTCTTATTGCTGTATTTTATGACTATCCCAATTAAGCAGCTTATGCAGCAACTTGCAGCTTTGAGGTATTTCCTCACTACTATGCATGTATGTAGTTCCAGGATCTATATCCTTGTTATTCTGATCCAGGAAATCCTAATAGGAGGATACTTAGTTGAGAAGTTTATTTTTTTTTGCCATCTATTCAGCTGAGACTTACGAGGGAAACACTAGAATAACATGCTGCAGGATGCATGCTATGACTTCATGTATCACTAATGCCCTGAGCAGGTAGACAGTGAGGCAGCACAATGACTACATGAGCTGTAGTCAGAGTAAGTTACCATTAGTAGCTGTTTTTCACATGGAGAATACATATGTGCCTTATTCTCAAACTCAGGGATTTGTAGCCATGATTTGCTAATTGAGAGTTGCAAGAGTTTCCATTAACGCCTCGGGGTAAAGCAGATGCTACCCATCTCATTAGGCCTGTTGGGTAATAAAAGCTCAGGAGTTAGGCTAACTTGCCCAAGTGGTTTAGACTGGCATTAGAGCCTTCTTTGTATTACTAGGATACTCAGTAAAAGAAGCAAAACATCTCCAGGAATTTCCCTTCTGTAAAAATTAACAGCTTGGCTCACATCTATAATCCTAGCTGCTCAGGAGGCTGAGATTTGATTGTGGTTAGAAGCCAGTCCTGGAAAGAAAGTCTGTGAGATTCATATCTCCAAGGAATGAAAAAAAGTTAGTAGTAGAACTGTGAATCAAGTGTTAGAGTGTCAGCCTTGAGTGAAAAATCTAAATGACAGCACCTAGTTCCTGAGTTCAAACCCCAGGGGAAAAATTGTTTCTAGTGGCTTTGTATTTTAGAGATGAGAATCTTTAGTTCTGAAAATACAGCTGTGATGATCTCTGGTATAACACATTTGTGTTTCAGATAGACTGCTGTACCAACGCTCTATACAAAGGGAAAATGCTGCTATTCCAGGCAGGTGCTTTGATTACCTCATCAAGTAGGATAGGAAAGATAAAGTTCCTCTGTCTTATTAGCTGACAGGGACTTGAGTTGGTTTGCTTTTTCGTGTTTGCTTGGCCAAACTCCATTTGGCATCAGTACGAAATTGCAATACTGATCATTTTGTATTGGTTTTCAGTAGTTGAATGAAGTGATTGTCACTTGCACATCTAGTGAGTTTTTGATAATGACATCATGTTGCAATGTACAGCCTTGCTCTGGATTGCTCTGTCAAAGGTGTAGGGAAAGGCTTGTTCCTCTGGTATCTTTCTGACTTGTCACACGAGTACTCATTAGGGGCTAATGTAATCTTCTACCTGTCCCCAAATGTGTGAGTTCTCACTATGCATTTGTGTGGCTGTAATTACAGATAAGCTATGTGGGCTCACCAAACACTGAGTCCTGATCTGAGGCCAAATCTCCATATGTCACCGGAGTTGCATGTAACCCATGGTGACAGTTAGTGTCCCCATTCGTTAGGTCAATCCACAGTAAAAATCTCTTTAAATGTTTTGGAATTAACTCCCCATGATGCTCAAATACCTTAACAACTAGCTCCAGGGAGAAGACTTGCAAGATGATTCAAACAATATGTATTGTAGAGTCATTCATCAAATAAACATGGCTACCTTTCCATTCGAAGGCCTTTCAATACCGTATCTGAAACTCCTTATTTGTCCATGCAATTTAGAGGGTTTTTTTGTACCCACTAATTGTTTCCTCAAGAAACACATTCACAATTTTGAATTTTAAGCCATTTATTTTAGTCATAGGATACTTGATCAAGAACCATTGCTACAGAGCTTTCCAGATTA